>NC_140604.1:15813517-16441642 GCF_057381915.1 Diplotaxodon limnothrissa
CAGTTTTACCTACAAACTTCCAGCAATCACTCGCCAACCAGTTGGGGAATGTACATTTTCCCTACCCACCAGTAGTTGGGGTTGGCTGTAGCTCAGGCGGTAGAGCACTGATCGGAAGGTTGGTGGTTCGATTCCTGGTCTGCATGCCAAATATCCTAGGGCAAGATACTACTAGGAGATACTTGGCTCTCCTATGCATCCATCGGAGTATGAGTGTGTGTGAATGTTAGTTGGAAAGCACTTTGAAAATGTGTTTGTGTGAATGGGTGAATGCACAAGTTGTGTAAAGCGCTTTGAGTGCTAAGAAAAGATCAGGGTTTAGTGTAAGCCATGTCCTCGTGTTTGACAGTTTGGTAGATTTCTTGCTTTTCATGTCCTGTTTCACAAAAGCAAAGAATTCTCAATTCGGATCCACAAACAAATTAGTCACCTTGGCTAAGACCATTTTATAAATGCTGTCCGTGTTCATGCCTAAGCATGTGAGGCAGGCCCAGCATGACAGAAATTCAAGGTTTCTTTGACCTTAGCTGGTTACATCTCGGAGTGGTGATGCAACCATCTCTGCCTCCCTCCTCCTCGTCCTTCTCATCCTGCTCTCTGACAAGGGGGAGGTGGATGTGCACTGGAACCCTGAGGTCATTTCACCATGAAAAAGCAATAAAAATGCACTCCTACTTTTAAAAAAGCAATTATAACTCATTGCGGAGTTCAATTAATTTTAAGTTTTCCATTAGCAAAGAACTCTGATATTGCCTCAGATTTGGTAGAAGTTTTTTACACCGCACTGGTGGAAGGACGTGCTTTTTCACACTAATGTTAAATAACATTTCACATGTTGTACAAAGTAAGGTTCACAAATTGCAGCACAGCTACATTGTTTGCACACACCTCTAAATAAAGTAAGTTTCTTATTTCCTGTTTTTCATTTCAGGGGCCGTGTATTTGGAAGGAGGCTTGGACGAGGCCCGGCAGCTCTTTGGGAGGCTGCTTTTCAACTCTGAGGTAACTGACTCTGATTTGGTGTCTGCCCTTTGCCACACTGTGGTTTGCTGCACAGGAAGCGTATTTGCAAGGGTATGCGCATCTCTCTTTGAATCACAGAGCTGAGCGGCAGACAAGATTTTCTTATTTCGATCTGTGTAAGACGTCTCTTTTATTCTCTCAAACCCACACACAGCATGTTTTGGCAACATACCACACATTGCATATTATTGAGGCCTTGCCAGCACCAGAACCTGAGATCTCACAAAATCTCGCTTTATCCTGTTGTACTTTTGACTAGCTGCTTTTTGTGTGTACGCTGATATGCACAAAGATGAAACAATATAACTGAGGAAAAAATGAGATGTGGATTAATCCATAGCAGGAAAAACAGCTCATGTAGTTTGAAAAATTAACTTGAGGATGTTGAATATTGCAGATCGCCACTCCTGAGCAGGACACCTGCTATTGTTTGTAAGTGTGTACGTGTGGATGAGCTCAGCAGGCATGCATAATTAATAAATGAATCAGTATTTTGCATTTATCTTGGCTAGAGATGTTCTGAATCAATCAAATAACTTGCAGCTAGTCTAGTAAGTAGCAGCAGGCTTGCTTCTAATTGGCTATTGAGGTTGTTTGCTGAGAATCAGTCGGTGACTCCCACACACTGTATGACACAAAGAACTCTATCAAACAAGTCCTGTAGTCTTTGAGAAACCAGATCAGAGACTTCAGGGCTGAATCTTTTAAAACCTCACACCACAAAAGTTACCAGAGAAGATGATCATCAAGTGAATACATATCATAATTGTCTTAAGGGTTCGAGATCAATTATTCAGTGTTCTGTGCCAAACTCTACCTTTTTACTAAGTTTTTTTTTTTCACTTTAATTGATTGAACAGCTGGCCTTGATTCTTTTTTCTTCCCCCCTTCAGTTGGCCGAATTTTACAGTGAGTTTCTTCCACTGTAAGGCTGCCTATTGAGTATTTGTGTCTGCCTGCAAAGCTGAAAATGTCCTTGGTTCTGTTTTGCTGTCATCCTGCAGCCATGAAAATCAACAGGAGTTATCAAGCTTTTCATCTGTCTTCATGCAGAGGTTTTTATTTGTTAGAACAAGACATTCCCCTTTAAAAACATATTTTTGAGTCCGTGGATGTGGATAAAAAACCACTATAACGCAAGTATTCTTACATCCTTTTTATGAATAGCAGTCGAATGTTTGTTGGAACAGACTGAGGATAGGGTACATTAGATATAAAGGCTGATTTAAAAACACAAACATGTGTACAAAAGCCCCAATCGCATAGGCCTAGAGACCAGACACCAACCCCCTGGCAACCATCTGTCGATTAGGAAAAATGTGTAATCCCCAGCCAGATGGGAAATGTTGGAAGTTTCTAATCAGTCAGTAAAGAAATATAAACTTTACTGAAAACCTCCTGTGAAAACCTTGGCCCCAACACGTTGCTGCCGTCACATGTAGCTTGCGTGGAAGATGGAAACGTTGGCAAACACTTGCCAACTGCTTGCCGAGTGATAGTGTAAAGTGCATGTTCTGAAAGATGGTAGTTATGATGTTAAGTTGCTACTTTTATTTTGAAGGTGAGCATCGTCCATTTCTGGTTTGCATTGTACTTTTTCAAGTTTCATTGCTTCTTGGCAGTAATTGACGTAGGGTTGCAAACAATTTGGTTTCTCCCATGCCAACTACAAGTAAGCGGGGCAATCTGCTAGCGACCCAAGCATTCACACAAGGGTTTCTGACTGAGGCCAAATGCAGATGTATAAATAGGGCTACAGAGAAAAACTGCTGGTCCATATATAGTGATGGCCTTGGACACTATGTTTGGTATTTGTTGTATCACACAGGGAGAGGAACATTGACTGTGCTTGTGAAAGAATTATCAGTGTGATCATCCTTCTATTTGTGCAACAAAGGCAAACAAAGTGGACAGTGATTATAACGTGAGGTGCAGAATAGTTATAGCTTAAATTGTGCTCTATCTATATTCTCTATTTGATCTTGCTAATAAAGATAAGAACTACAAAGAACTGTATCAGAGGATCTAAGATTAATGGAGGAATAAGGACATTCAAGCTCAGAGAGGCTGAAAGGACTACACAGAAGCTAAACCATTCAACACTTCACTAATGAGCAAGATCTTAAAATCCATTCTAAACTCTAACAGGAGGCTATAACGGTGGCCAAATTGGGATGTGTGTTCTATATTCTTTGGTCTTTTTAAAAGTTTCCCTTCAGATGTTTGATTCTCCTGGAGATGAGCAAAAAGTGAGTTAGCGTGGTCAGTATAAGAATAATAAAGTTATAAGTCACTTTCTTCTAGTATAAAATGCACAAAGATGATTTTCCTACGCTGCGTGCATAACCTTGAAAGTTCAGTGGGAATATAAAAAAATCTGTCATTTTCAGATAAACACTATGACCCTTAAATGATGTTCAGGTACAATGTAAATTGCACATTATCTTTCCGTGTGGTCTTACCAGCTGCTTGGACCTCATACATCTTTGTACTCATCTTTCTTTTTGATCGTTACACATCTGGGAAGTTTTGTGACTGGGTTTTAGTATGGTTGTTGACAAGATCAGCAAGCTAGGATTATTTTTGCTTTAGACTGGGTAATAAGCAAGGTTGGAGACATAAATGAAGCATTAAGATGAAGGAGGGTTCTCAAACAGTAATGAGTGGTATATGGTAATGTCAGTAGAACAGAACAGAAGAACTACCAACATGCAGCTAGCTTACCTAGCATGGGCTCTGTGGATAGTTTGTTGGTTCTTCTCGGACAGAGGAATCGGCTCTTCCACATTGGTGCCTGTACAGCACTGAACAGCTTTACACTGTCAGGTCTTTCTGCTGGTTATACATCATAATAAGCTCCATTACTGTCTGGAGAGCTGTACACAGTCAGTACAAGGAAGAAAGCACCATATTGTGGCTGTTTTTAGCAAGTGAACTTTACAACTTCTAAAAAGTTGTTACCAAGTTGAATTCTTATGTCATTGCACTGACAACACTAAACTCTCTCCAGTGTTATCATTTTGAGTATCCCGAGTATGCAAGGCTCTCCTAAATGTTGTTATCAGAGTCTGAATCCACCACCTTCAGGTCCAAACATGTGGTTGTCGGCCAGAAAAAGATGTGGCCTGTTTTATCTGGATTAGGGAGAGGTTATTACCCCAAGTGAAGGTGTTCCAGTATTTCAGGATCTTTGGTGCATCAGTAATGTAGGTGTTGTAGCAGACCATTGTGTGAAGAGTGTATAGGAATTTCTTTTACTTATGTATTAATCACATTCAGGACTCGCAAAATCGCTAGTCCGACGTCCCGGAGCTAGCGATATCTCCAGTCGGGCGACCAAAATCTATCTCAGCCCCGCCCGTCTGTAGGGTGGACATAGGCCATGCTAGCGATATATCTAATCTGGCCTGGTACCACGTCAGTATCCACCAGGAGATTTGGGAAACCCTCCTTAGATACATGTAAATGGGCATCTTCCTGCCAACTTTATACAGCTGCTTTAGACTCATCTGCAAGACATTTATTGCAATGGACTAGCTATTTATATATCCATTTGAAAAATGTAAAATCTACTTGTATCGACCAGTGTCTGCAGCTATCCACACGTAGGTCAACAAGTGAGTATAATTCTGGTGTTTGAAAGAGCAAAAATTAGCTTTAGAAATACAACTTCTTGCCACTAGAAGATAGAGTAGAGTACACACAACCCTACAATTTGTGCTATACTGACAGGTAAAAGTACCAGGCGTCTGTTGATAAACATATTCCCCATGGGGTTTAGTGTTGGATGTGATCATGGTTTGTGAAATGCTTTACATAATATTGGCGCTAGTAATATATTTGCAATTAAATGCGATCAATAAGTTCATCTCTACAGTAAGATGAAACCCATTTTTCTGCCATGCCAGTTGAAATGGTTACAACCTCTAATCTGCCAACTCACGGTTAGAGAAGAAAATAAAAACAAGATGCTTTTGGGTTCAAATACAACCGTTGCCACCACTTCTTTTAATGCTCTGTTTTCTTGGTTTCTATGGTGACATGTTCTCTCTTTATTTGGACAAAATACACAGTGCAGGCACAAAACATACTTCCTGTGGAAATACTATACTTAAAGGTTTATGGCGCAAAAAAAGCGTAGCAATTTGTATCCATGAAAAACAACAACATAAACATATTGATTAGTTTGCATGCAACTAAAATTCCCAGTAAAAGTTGAGGGAAGTTCGACTTTAGTTTGAAAGTTTTCAGACATGCAGACTGAGGATTGAAATAGTATGGCTTGACAACCCCCACTCCCATCCCCACCCCCTGCTGAATGAATCCTCCTGATGGCAGCTCTGTTATACAAAGCTGAGAGGAGACAGATGGACACAGACCAGAAAGCCAAACACCAGCCGGGTGGTATGATGGGTATGCGGGCGGGGAATTGGAGGGGCAGACCGGCGAGATGGACAGGCAGGAGAGTCTGCAGAACCACTCGAATCCTTCTGTATTTCTAGCTTAACACGTCAAAATGGGTCTTCACACATTATATTACTAAACTAAGGGATGCAGTGCAAAACGGAAGGACTCTACTTTTTTTTTTTTTTCTATCGCACCCTTTTTGCTGGTGTTGTATTCCATTCACACATGGGTGATCAGTCACATGCACTCCTTGTGTAACAAAAGGATGCTGCCTGGTGACTCTCTCTCGCTCCCTTTTATTTTCTCTCTTTCCTTTCCATTCTTTCCCCCCACTCACACCCCAGGATGTCATTACCCCCACAGATGTTTCCCCGCGCTCTTATGACAAGTCAAAACAAAAGCTCCACAACTCCGGAGGTAAAATTCAGAGCCGACTACCTAAAACAAAGCATGCATGTAATTTCCACCTCAAGACCTAGTCAGACAAACCGTATCCTCAGTTTTTTTTCACCCTCTCTGTTATTCCCTAATTGGTATGGCATTCATGGCTGGAGCGCAACAGTTATTTCCGTCTCCTTGTTTTTCTCTCAACACGTCACCTTTGCTGGCTCTGGTTCCCAAACAGCGGAGCTCTTGCCGAGGATGGAATCTAGCTTCATTGCACACAGAAGCCCGGAGGAAACAATAGATGCTAATTTGCTAATGACATTACTGTGGAGGTTATTAAAGCATCAGCAGAGAGGCAGGAAGCATCTTCTTCAGGGGGAGCTGCTCGATTGCTCCCAACCTGGACTCAACAGCAGTGCAATATTGCTGGGAAAAGATGTTGATGCCATGTCCTGAGGGAAGTACCTCTTTTGAGGAGCAATCACCATAATGATCTCACTAGTTGCCCATCGGCTAATCTGTTGGATTTTATTAATACCACCACACAAGCATGCACACATACACTCAAAGGCCAAATTTAAGAAAAGGTTGCTGTGACAACAAAGTGAGCCACTGTGGCGCGGAGATAATAACTTTTGGTGATATGGCTTAGCCACCACCTTTCTTTTCTCATTTCTGGGTGCAGTGCCAAAAAGGGTTTTAGAGCAGCTTGATTTCAACACACTCAGGCAGAGAATGAAAACCATCTGAATTTTTCAACTCTTCACCACACTTTGATATCAATAGAGGAAAAATAACACAGAATCAGGTTTATTTACTGTCTCTCCCCCCCCACAAATGTTGCCTATTCTGACATTATCCCTAAACCTCTGAGATGGGCTCAGAATGCCCATCATCACTACCAACAGCCATGTTCAAAGTGTTCATTTAAACTCCTTTTAGACTGGATCTGGACTACTGCATTAACTGTTTAGCAATTACATTCCGAACATCAGTCATCAGTCTTGATTGTGTCAGCTGTGTCATCCTGATGGAAAGGCCAGGGGTCGGCAACCTGCGGCTCTTTAGTCCGTATAGTGGGCTCCGCGTGGTTTGGGAAAATAAATTAGAAGTATTTAGCTGAAGTGTATTTTATTTATGTTAGTTCTTTTTAAACTTGTAGTTCTAAATTGTTAGATTATTGTGATATTGAAATATAAAAATATAATTATATTTTATCATTTTTTTCATCGCTCAAAATAAACGTCACACTCGCGGAAGCCGGTATACCCGCCAAAACGGCGTGCATTTACCGAGACTTTCAACCCCAGGTAGGCCAATTATGGACCTTCGGATCCACATTATGTCAGCAGCTATTCTCCACCATAAACTATGTTAAAAACAAACACCGCTCACGCCTCACAGATGACAGCTTACAGTCCTGTGTAAAGTTGAAAGTGACTTCGTACAGCCCCGAGTTGCAGACGCTGTGCACAGAGGTTCAGGAGCAGAAGTCCCATTGTAAACATACCACGGCAGACCCGACGATGTTTCCATGAACACGCTTTTCAGCATCCCTTTATTGACCACTTTTCACACACGGTTGCTGTACGCATACAGCCGGCTGTAGCTTTTCAGCTCACAGCCCGACACACACCAACAAAACAGCATAGATAGCACAGACGTTAAGGCGGTGAGGTTGCGGGTGCCGCTCAGGTGCGTCCGCCTCCCCTGCAGCGGCGCTGCAGACCACGCCCCGCCACACACATTAACCAGGTAAAATACATACTTAGGCAGAATATTGCAAATATCTACTTTTTTTATTTTTTAGCAGCATAGTGCTTTTTTCCAATTATCTTTTAAAAGTCAGGTCAAGGCTCCAAAAGCCCAAAGGCGATATAAGGGTGGCGGCTCACAACAGTATTTGTTTGCTACATGGATCATTTTACTTCAGCTGGGTGTCGTTCCTTTTGTTATATTTAAGAGTTCAAAATGTGTTAATTACATAAATAAAATGTAATTTTCTCTGTAGCACTTCATGGATTTCATAAGCAACACACTTTAGTTGTTCACACAAAGCATAAAGGTAAAAAACAATATATACAGTGTTATCTTCATTTTAGATGTCAAAAAGTATTTGCGGCTCCCAGGGTTTTCATTTGCGTGGAAACCGGGTCCAAATGGCTCTTTGGGTGTGAAAGGTTGCAGACCCCTGGTATAGTGACTCAAGTGACTACCGGTTGCATCCAAGTAATGCAGAATCTTTGAACCTTGAGCAGATGAGCCACAGCAGTAAAGGGCCTGGTGGTAGTGTAATGGTATGGTGTTTATTGTCTTGGCACACCTTAGATCCCTTAGTACAGCGGTCCCCAACCTTTTTGTTTTGTGCCACGAACCGGTTTATGTCCAACAATATTTTCACGGACCGGCCTGTAAGGTGTCGCGGATAAATACAACAAAATAAAATGAGTAGCGGTACCAAAAAAAAAAAAAGATTTATTCATAACACACGGGAACAAACCCAGGGAAACCGAGTTAACGATAAAAAGGATTTTAAAAAATAGTGATAAAAACCCTGAAAACCATAAATTTCACACTCAATCATCGACTCTCGTGGCCCGGTACCAAACAACTCACGACTCCGTGGCCCGGGGATTGGGGACCACTGCCTTAGTACCATCTGAATGTAATTTAAACAACCACAGCCTTCCTTGGTATTGCTGCTGAGTATAACCATCCCTTTATAACCCGAGTGTACCCATCTTCTGTTGGATGACTCACCACGTCACAAAGCTCCCAATCATTCCAAGCTGGTTTCTTGAACAATGGAACGGGATGTCATTATGGATTTACAGCTGATACATTTTTTTTATGCTGCCTGTGATGTAGCATAACTTAAGCAGCAAGGAAGGTGATAAGTAAATAGCATTAGCAGACAATTGAAGTTCTTTTTAAGCATACTTTATTGCTAGCATCTCCCTTTTACCATAAAACAATCAATCAGGCATGCAAAAATCCCACTGGCTTTATACAAGACTTTGCCCACACCTGACCTCGTTAGTCCCTACCATTGAACAAAATAGGTCAAACCAAATAATACAATTCTAAACAAAGAACAGGAATAAAGTCATGCATGAAACTGACAAACTCATTTACTCAACTAAATGGTTTGTAAAGTAAAACACTGCATACAATATAACTCAAAAGGCTACTTTAAAGAAAACAAACAATACTATACAAAATGAAAACCCTCCATTTGGTTACACCCAGTGATCCAATCATTGACCTCATGACCCTATATAAACAGGAAGTAGTGGGCGGCCCTTCCCATACACCCGTCTCACATACAGGACCTGAATGCACAACATGGACACCATGGTAAGTATAACCAAAGCAACATAAAGAAACATAATTTACTAGACATGTGCCTGTAAACAGAAGAAAATTCAGATGATCTGATGGTTAGTAGTGTTTGCTTTAAAACACATGCATGGATGTAAAGAATGTAACTACTGCTACCACAAACAAAACCCGGGATATTGTGTGTTAAGAGAAGTTACACCAGCACTGTCTAAATTAAAGCATTATGGCTGACTGTAAAATAACAGAAGACAGAATAACAATATACGCAAGTGACAAATGGCAAATGAATTCTGTCCTAGCCACTTTGTCACACTGCCATGCTAATGAAGCTAAATCTCTGAGGAATGTTTCTACGACCTTGCTGAATCTGTGCCATCATGAACTAGGGCAGTTCTGAATGCAAAAGAGGTCCAGTCTGGTACTAACTAATGAAACTTTTCTTTAGATATTTATAACTAGCTGCTTCAACAAACTATTTTTAAGGAACAAAAATCACCAAAATTATCTCACTAGTGGCCCATCAGCTAATCTGTTGGGTTTTTAGTAACACCACCACAGAAGCCACCACACACTCAAAAGCCAAATTTGAGAAAAGGTTGCTGTGACAACAAAGACAGCCGCTGTGGCGCAGAGATTAATAACTTGTGGTGACATGGCATTGCCACAGTCTTCTTACTTTACTCATTTCTGGGTGCAGTGCCAAAAAGGGTTTTAGGGAAGCTCAACTTCAACACACTCAAGCAGTGATGGAAAACAGTTTGAGTTTTTCAAGCCTTTCCCCCGCTTTGTTGGCATGTATTCCAAAATGAGTGTTTTTGCAAAAAGTAAATTAGGTTTATTAGTGGATTTTTAAATGTGACTCATTCTGAGTGGTTTTTTTCCCCTGTGGGTGCTTTTCTATCTCTTTGTGTACCAGTAGAGTGTGCTGGGTTTATATGATCATACAGGTGACCAACTCGCTCCATGTTAAGGCCACCTCAGTGTCTTACAGCAACAGTTCCTTTGTACCTATAATTTAAATTCAAGCTATTTTGTTGTTTGTTTCTTTGTAAAAGAAGAAACACAAAGGTTATATGAACCACAAGCGTGCGCTTCATTTATCTTTTCACTCTGGCTCTCTTTACCTGTTTGACACCCTAGTGTCCCTCTCCATTCGTTGTGCAATTTGAACCGTTTGTCCAGTTAAGCATAATATTGCCAGTGTTTGAATGAGAATGTGTATGCTTCTACTGTGTCCTTGCTTTGCTAATAGCCTGGAGAATGAATGCATTCACTCATTCACGGGCCATTTTCTATTCACATACACTGTTCTGCCTACACTCAGAGGAACTGTAAAAGGTGTGCTCTTAACCTCAAATATAAATTGCGTGGTACACTTCACCAAAAGAATCGACGTTAGTTCACATATTTAGAAGATCACCTTGACCACTCACTGACAGAAGCCTTTGTTCTGGACTTTGGGCTGCTTTTATATCAGTATTGATCAACGGCGCTATCTCTTATTGATCTCTCCGCTGCACTACTACTTTTGATGGATTGATTGGCAGCCTGTAGCTAGAGACCAATTTGTCAGCGAGCACTGGACCTTGTCAGAGAAGAGCACCATTATGTCCCAATCATGGACAGCCAACAATCCCAGGGGTTGTGTGTGCTTGAGTGTGTGTGGGTAAAGGGGGATGTGACGCTGAGTCTTCACGGTTGGCTTGTGAGGCCGGAGTATGTGCAAGAATGAGGTTGTGCCTCGACTCCCCTGTGGGTTAAAGCATTGGTTCCCAATTTCATTTGACATACCCCCAAATCCCTGAGAGATGGTTTCAAAAGCTGCTTCATCAGACCGCCTCTCATGGCATTCAGTTGAACTCATTTTAGACAGGATCTGACCTACTCTCAGCTTGCCGTTTACTCTATAGCAATTACATTCGGCATACCATTTATCAGTTATGCTACAGTCACATTGGGGAAAATAGTGGTTGGAGACCGTGGCGTGGCCAAAATTACTTCAACTATGTGCAATGAAGTTGCAGTTTCATAGCCCAGGAAATCGTTGCTTCTAAGGCAGGGACCGGGTTTGCAACTGCTAATCAGTTGCTCCCTTCAAATTGATTTTGGGGTCAAGCTGGTTAGTGATATATTGTTTGTTTGCTGTCTGTTTCTGTCTACATATACAGAAATTCACATCAAAGAGAAATGTAAGTACTTACATTCAAAGTCCGACCAGAAATGCAAAAATTTCACAATTTTTAAATCAAAATGACAAAATGACTTGCTTTTATAAGAGATTTTAACCACAATGCAATTGCCATCAGTCAGACCACGAATCTTTGGAGACAAGTTGCCTCCCGCTGGGAGACCTCTTGTGGTAAATAACCTGCTACTAGCTAAAACATAATCACCGTATGATGGAGCTTGCCTGTTTGCTTAGTTGAATCCAGGTGGTGATGCAGAGGCGGGTTACCGTGGTTGGGGAAAACTGGGTTAAAGCTGAGTCCAACAAAAGGAAGATCAGAGGCATTTTTTCCAAATTGCCCTTTATTTTGCTTCTATTTTCAAATGTCATTACAGGTGGGTCAGTGACATTCGAATAAACATGTTTGCATGTGTTTTCCCCCTTCTGTTTGTAGCAGCAGTTATATCCTCCAAATGGTTGTGATTCAGCTGCTGTACATGATGATTTGTGCCCCTAGTAATTATACCTTCCTTACACTGGGAGAGAGAGTGTGTTTGTGTGTAGGGGGGGGAAAATGTTGTTGTTATTCTTAAATCCCCACTCGATGCTGGCTTAATCATTGTCTGACTTGTCTTTGGAATGGCTGTAATTGAAACATTAGCTGTTCGGGTCTATATACAGCATGTGGGCGGATCGCGAGCGCCTTGTGGATGGATTTTAATCATAAGCCTCGATCTTAAGCCGAACCGACTCGTGTACTTCACTTCTCCCTTTGTTTTTATGTATGTATTTATTTATTTCAAGTGTCATGTTCTCCCTTCTTGTCCTTTTCATTCTCATTTCCCCTATGCCGCTTTAAATGCGTCGGCCTAGGTGAATCACTTTTATGTGTTTTAAAGCAAATTGTGCACCTGCAAAAGAAGTGTGAAAGCAATCAATCCATTAGCCGGCGCTATCGACGTTCTTTTAACAACCGACGACGCGTGCATCCGGAAGCAAGCTCAGTGTCGACTTGATAGGCGCTGTGTACTTAGTGCTCCTCCACCCAGCTTGCAGGCTAAGAAAAAAAGGACAAGCAACCAAAAGGAAGCATTTACTCAAACGTATTGACCACTTTTCATGAATTTTTCATCGGCTGCTCAAGGCGATGGGTTGCCAGCTGGGTGCGTTGAGAAGATGAGGCGCCCATTCGATGCTGCTGACCACACACAACCCCACCCCCCCATCCCCCGTGGGCCATCACCGCATTTTAAAGGTTTATCTCCTTGAACCTTTTAAACACCTGAGTGATACTGTACTTTAGAGGCCCTCTCCACATCTCTATCACCACTATGACTCACCCAACATTAGACTCTAGGCCTAAAACTGCCTCCGGCTGGCGTTGTCCTTGGCAACAACTTGAGAGCCACGACTTATTCTCTCTCTCTCTCTCTTTGTACTGTGTATATTTCAGCCTTGGTCTCTCTACTATTCGATCTTGTGTGGTTACCTCAGAGTAGGGTTGAGGAAACATGTTGATCTTGCACATATTTCTCTCCACAGGCAGGGCGGGCAAAAGTCCAGCGCTGCTAGTGTGCGTCTCCAGAGGAAACGCTCCTCTAAAAGCTAAATCCCACCAATACTCCACCCGCAAACACCCCTCACCTTCTGCTCAAATCCACATCACAACCCACCTTTTTACAAGCACCACCTTACTTGACTGTGTAAGGTCGATATGCAGACTTCTGGGCCTGAAAATTATCTATTTTCTTTCACCATCGCTCACTGATGGCACCTGAAAGCACTTGGACAAGGAGTTTCCTACATAGAGCCTTGTGTGGTGCGCTACTAGAGTCACCGCCTTATCAACGCATCATCGTCGAGCGTTACATTTAATTTTAATGTTGAGAAACTACAACACAATCTTTGGATGTCAGCGGAGTGAGCTGTCAAGGCTAAAAGAGAAAGTCAAATGGTACATTTTCACAGGACCTGTCATTTCTATGCTTAGTACACATTATCTTGTCATCTCAAAATATGCACAAAAGTTGAGACGTAAGCTGCTCAATGCATTATTTTTAAGCTTTACTTGCTTATTGTTTTACAGTTAAGTTTAAAATTAAACTTTCGTAGTCTGCTATGGTGTGTTATTGAGATAAAACTACCCACCAGTGTTTAGGTAATTAAACTCGTCTCCTGTTGCATTATTAAAGTGACATACATAATTAATAATCGGTGACAAAGACGCATCAATAATTACGTTCCAGTAACGCATATGAATATCTTTTTAGTGCCATTAGCCTCTGTGACAACACCCATTGGTTTTGGGCTCCACATTTTGAAGCTTCAGTGTTAGCATTTGGTGATTTTTAATTGTTTTAGAGTCAGATGTTGCTTTATATGGATGAAAGACTAAAGTGCTAATTTATCAGTGGACATTAGCTGCCTTTCATAAATTGCAAGGGTGGATCACACAGTCACACATATAGGCTAATTACTAATTAAGTAGAACAGCGGTCCCAACCCCCGGGCCACGGACCGTTTGGTACCAGCCGGGCCGTGAGAGTTGAGGCTCAGGTGTGAAATCTTGAGGTTTTCATGGTTTTTATCGTTAACTCTGTTTCCCTGGGTCTTTTCCCCTTGTTATAGTTGTGTGTCTTATTTTGAAAGAAATGTTTCCACGTTACCATAGCGACCAGAGAGCGTTAAGGGGCAGAGAGGAGGATGTTACTCTCAATGTTGTTGGTGCATTTCCGGAGGACGCTGCTAATAAAGTTACAGAATTACACAGTGAATTCACATTTATTATTATTATATTTACCAAATACCACAGTTTTTGTCTTGCTCCTATCACTTTATTTTGTTGTATTTATCCGCGACACCTTGAAGGCCGGTCCATGAAAATATTGTCTGACATTAAACCGGTCCGTGGCGCAAAAAAAGTTTGAGTCCGCTGAAGGAGAACACTAATAAAGCTCTAGAATTTCACCAAAACTGAAGCAAGAACTTCTAGGTTGATCTGCACCAGATAGAAGGCGATAATATTACTCACGTAGTCCATTAAAACACTCCAAAAGGCTCCAACAACGCACACAAAACACACACAGTGAAGCACTCCAGTTTAATGACTAAAAATGAGTAATAAAAATAATTATCCCCAGAGCTCTTACAAGGTGGGTTATTGAACCTTTAAACTGTATTTTGTAGCAGGTTGTAAATGTGTCTTTTTAATGTGTGTGTTGACTCACATTTGGAGAGAGCCTCTAGTGGCCACTAGAGGAACTGTCTGTTTTTGCCACTTTGCGTTGACTTCATTGGAGGTTACTCTTAATAATGCTAATAGCGCTAATAGTTCCTACGTGTGAACTGATTTGTCAGCGTCACGTTTCAGAGGGAGTCTCTTCCTCGTTAGGCACACAACTCACTCTCTGACTCATTTTCTGTACATCTGTCCAAATCAGGTGGTTTACAACACTCTGTTTCTCTTAACAGAGTCCACACATACACGTGTGCACATAGGCTTAAAAATATTCAAGTTCAAGTGCTACAGAAAATGCATGGTAAAATGCAACAAAAGAAGTAGTTGCAGAAAAATCGTTTGAAGGTTGGGTTCCTATTCACAGTGAAGGAAAGCAGTGTGAGAGGTAGTATATTGTGCCCGGGAAGCTTTTGTAATGTTCAAAACCAACCAATCTGAAGCCGAAATAACCCTTCATCTATAAAAAATGCGCTATTTTTGAATATTCATTTTGGGTTCTTTTGCTACTTTTAATGATTCGCTGTGTTTATTTGTAGTGTTAATGAATTATATTCATTAACAGGATGACCCTCATGCCAAGGGGAAATGCGCTAATTTCTTCCCCCTGACTCTTCATCTCTGTTCCCTTCTCTGTTTGTCTTCACAGGATCTGCGGGAGGTCTGGCTCAACTACCCACCACACCCCCTGCAGGTTAGGAGAGATATGTTTTATTATTGATGTTTATTTTGTCTGGGTACCTCTCATTAAAACTCACCTCACCCCCAAGACACAAAAGCCTTCGCGAATCTTTGAAGTTTTCTCGTCTAAATGTGCGTGTTATTTTTCTTCTTCTTCTCGTGTGTGTCGGTAACAGAGGTGGGCAAGCTGTTGGGTATTTTGCCTGAGGCTGACTGAGCTCTTTATGGCTGTCACAAGGCTCCCGGTAGCCTTCCACTAGTTTCTATTGTTCTGTTCCCTTGTCTCGATGCTCTCCATTTTGGTCGAGACCCTAATCCGCTTTTTCACTTACTCAGTCTCTCTTGCCTTTTCTCTTTGCCACATCATCCCCCCCGTTTCCCCCCCTCCTCATCCTTTCTCCATCATCCGTCTCTTCAGTCTCTCTCCGTTCTGCTGCTCTTTGCTTTGCATGATCTGCCCAGAAACATTAAACATGTCAACAGTGTTTGTTTGAAATTAGGATTTGGAAGAAGAGATCAAAGATGCCATAACAGGATTACAGTCCCGAATCACATCTCTGATGTGTTTGCGAGGAGAAAGTGTTTCTTTGTGTGTATGCCGAGTCGTCTTTAAGCGCTTTATTCTCTTCATCTTGCTGCGTATGTACATTTTTACACATCCTGCTTTTGCCCCCCCAAAAAATAACATTGTGCTTTTTTGTTTACCTACAACATATGTTTGGGTTTTTTTTTTTATATATCTTAGCCTCCTCAACCCTGTATTTGTTATCCCCAAGATCCACAGAGAGCCTGGATGTTTTTTGTTGATCTTGTTCAGTGCTCAGACTAAACCCACTGTGTACCCAGCAGCCTGTTTTCCTGGTGAGCTGCACAGGCGGTGGCAGCAGTTAATGTGGGCAGGGTGGAGCTCTTGGGTCAGTCCTGCTATGGCTCTGTGGTTCGGTTGGTTCCTCCACAGTGTGCTTGAGTAGTCATACAGCCTCATTACCACACACTGTGCATTGCAGAGGTTTCCTCTGGGTGGTCCTCTGCCAGTGGGATAAGACCTGACTAAATTGTGTCAGCCTCTCGGTAGCTTGAAAGCACCCTGAACCGTGATGTGATCTAAGCTGTATTTACCCTTTAATTGTTTATGTATTTAAGCATATAATCTTGGAATTGGAAGATTAGGCCTCATTCTCAAATATGTGCGGAAAGTTCTCACCCTGAGGAAAAGTTTATATCACCGCGTGCATTTAAAGCTACAATCGCCCATGCCGAGAGACCTGTTGACAACCCCCATCAAAGAGTGCTCCCCAGGGACAAATGTTGACGAGCGGTTGTTGCAGGTTGCTGGCAGGAACTGTGAAGCAGCCGCTCAAGCTCCAGTTACGCAGTTCAATACAAACAACATGTGACCGCAGCAATCTCACCTAGACATGGCCAGGAACCTCCAGCCAAGCTGTTGGGAAATACTCATTGTTCCCTAGCGATTGGAGGTTGCCGATTGGTCTGTAGACCTTGAAGTGGATCATGGAGAAACGAGGGATATTCTAAGAGAAAGGTATGCACTCCTAAAGGCAGAAAGTAGGAGAATTTCCATCAGAAGAAACTGGAAAAGAAGTGTCAGAATCAGAAGCCGAAGAAAAGGCACATCTTTGCAAGAGTGACCTGTGCTGACATAGATAGCATTAACCTATCTGGAGAACGCTCCTGCTGTGAGGCCTCATTTCCAAAGCATTTTCTTTGGAAAAACATTGATTTAAATAAATAAATGCTTGGGCTGCGATAATGGAGTTGATAAATGTTTTTTACCCTGAGACATGGACTATGGCTCGAGTGAAAGAAGAAGGGGAGAAAACAAGCTAATTTTGAGCCTAACAGAAGACCAATATTTGAAAGCAGGCCATGAGAAAAGGAAGGAAGCATGGATGAGAAATTCACGGCCATTGCTTAAAAAATGCTGCCAAGAAATACGAGTTTAATGACTTTTATTTGGATTTTTTAAATATATTTTTGGGTCTTTAAATAAAGGTTTAATTAAACCTTTATTTAACCAGGACGTCCCTTGAGATTTAAATCTATTTTGGTGTCGTAGGCCAGTCCAGGCGTGTTGGTGCCACCTCTGAGGTGACAGCCCCACTAGGGGTTAAATTAACTTCTCATCAGCACTGATGAAGCCTCTTGGATGAAAGTTAAAATGTCTTCAAGAACCTAAAAGAAGTCCTGTCGCCTTTGACCGAAGCACACGACCGTCATGACCTGAGTGACTGAGTATCTACACAGACATGTTCGTGCTCTCTGCTTCTAACTGAGCCTCTATTGCCTAAATCTGCTGTTGAAAGGTAACAAGGTGTGCCAGCCTCCCCCCCGACCAAGAGAGGGATGACAGGGCAGAGATGAGAGAAGCTACCTTAATGAGGTTTGAGGCGACGGTGATGGCAGCTGGAGGTGGTGTGTGTAATTGTGCGTACACAGATCTTTGTCATAGACGCATACACTACCCTGCAGCAGCCTCACCCTACAGAATACTGCAGATCACTCTGCGCTCCTTCCTTTTTCCTTGATTCACACCAGCACATCATCACCTCCAGCTCTCCAGAATAATTTACCAGAACATCATTTACACTGAGTTTGGATTGCCAAATTCCTCCTTTAGTTTATTGAGGAGATACATGAGAGTCTGGATTTTTATTTTATTTTATTTATTTTTTTTGGCCTCAGAAGACCTGGGCTCTGATTCTGCTTTCTGTCTGGACTGAGCTGAAAGTGATGCTTTGAAGCCATTTCAAACATGTTTTTTTTTCCCCCATCTTTTTTCAAAACTGCTGTTGATTCTTCTTTTTTTCTATCTCCTCTTCACTTCGTTTGAAGCCTTGCTGCTGGCCATTTCCCCTGAAGGATAAGCTCGCGCCTATGAGTGCTGAACTCGTCAGATGTCGTTAGTTGCGATGCATGACATTTACACGCCTTTCGTTAATTAACAGAACGAGCAAAAAAGGCAGGAGTGAAATGTTTCTTAGGACACACTGGAAGATGGAACCATGACATTACCGGCAGCACTCCAATTAAAATACTGAGTTTAAAAATACATCTCTGCTCTGTGCAGCGGCTCGACATGGGAGACTTTGAGAGCGCTGTTTACTTGTCATTCCATCACGAAAACGCAGACAAAAGAAAGTGCTGGAAAATGAAGAAAGTGGCTATCTTGCCTCTGAGAGCCTTGCGTGTATTCTTTATTCTTATTTTCAGGGTACTTCGTAGTGTAAAATAGAGCAAACTAACAAGGTCAAGTGAATGTGCATGCGTTCCCTTTGAGTGTCCACGTCTCAATGTTTCTGTTTTCTGTGGAAAAGATGTCTTGGTCAAGCTAACAGTTGCACCACGCAGAGACCAATTAGTTCATTCTAGCAGCCTAATTAATGCACCCATAAGGATATCTGTTGATTTAACAAACATGCGTGTACACATTTTCTTTGCATATCATTTCTTCCTCTTCTTTCTTCATATGTTCTTTGTAATGAGCACAGACGAGAGGAAATGCTGTAGCTAAAGAGAGCCGTGGACCCATCTACCTCTGAACTCACCAAGCCCTGGAGCTAATGTTAAAAGCATAATCTATAGCGATTTACACAACTGAAAACCGCTCTTTCAAGTCTCATCACAGTCACAAGTAGGCTCACATAACAAGCCAGCGCATTTACAGTACCACTGAGTCACCAGAGATATTAATTGACTGTGGGAATCATCAGATTTACAGAGAGTGGTGGGGAAAGGGAGCTGTTTGACTTAAAACTTAATGACTAAGAGATTCCATCTGCTCCAGATCATCTGAGTTTGTTTTGAGTCGGAGGAAAAACACACACTCTAAACAGGCCCTAAAGCAGCGCATACTGCAGAGGTTCATCTCATTTACTGAATTTATCTGACACTCTTATGCAGAACGACTTCATTGAGCAAGTTTCTCTTTGGTGTGTTATTCAAGCATCCTTGAAGTGGTCTTGCTGGCTGTTACTAGATACATATTCAGGGCTGTGAGATATCCCAAAGCAAAGAGCACATTTTTAAAATGAATTACAAAACGTATATGCAAGGGCAAAAGAGTAGATTTAACAGCGAAAAGCGATTAGGCGCATCAAACGCGAGCACATTATTCATAACTACGTATCAAATTTTATTCAGAAAATTTCATATTTATTTCTTTACGTATTTATGCCCAGAAGTTGGGAAATTCCTGCAGTACATTAGCCAAAACGTTAAAAATAACCCAAAATGAATTGAGTTAAATAAAGAACAGCTCAATAAAATGAATACAGTGCGTCAAAATTAGGATTTAAATGGAGTAAATGAAGTATCAAAAATTAAAACAGGTCAACAGTGGTAATAAAATACCTTGTAAAAAAAGATAAATATAATACATAAGTAACTGAAAAGGTAAGAAAGTGCTGGATAAAAATAAGCAAAAATATAAATAAAGTACAACAAAACACAAAACATTACTCAAAAAATGTAATAACACTAAAAATACTGAACATTATTTCTACTTAAAAACAAGTTGAATACAAAACTGCCAATAGAGCTTTACCGCTTGTTTTTTCTGTCAAATACACTCACTGGCCACTTTGTTAGGGACACCTTCCTAATATCAGGTTTTTTGCCTGATATTAGATTTAACCAGAGTCATTTCCATCCATGATGTCATACGCCTGCTCCACCACATCCCACAGGTGGTGCACTCCTGGATTAAGCTCCGGTGACTGTGGAGGGCATTTGAATACATCGTTGTGTTCAAGAAACCAGTTTGAGATGATTTCAGCTTCGTGATCTTATGAAGCAGGGTGCACTGCGGGCAAAACCCCAACCCTACCCTCTCGACGACGATAATCATATCAGACCACGTTAGCGGCGTTAGAAGACAGGAGTTGAACCTGGTTGGCTGCTGAGTGTATATCCTGTTACAGTGGTGGACGTTCACATTAAACACAGTCACCCTAACTCTGAGTGATGTCAGTGCGAGAGAATTTCCCGTTTGCTAGAGCAACAGTGAGGTGCAGCACTGACAGAGTTTAGGTCAGGGGTGTGTGCAGGGGATTCAGGTTCTTCCTCTTCAATCAAAACACTGAAAGAAAAACAACAAAAACACACAGACTGGTTTTGTGTTTGAGGATATGTTATTATGTAGAAGCAAAGGAGGGTCTTTCCCAAACTGTTAGCACCCTGGAAGCAGTCTGTAATTTAGCATAATCACCGTGCGCTCTAGCACTAAGCTCTCTCTTTACCTGGTCTAAGGACTCGCCAAAAAGTAAACACTGAAAAATTGCTACTCACTAAATGTTGGCTCTGGCTAGTCTCAGATCTATAAAAGATGAGTAGGAGTGTGTCGGGTACAAATATTGAAAAGTGATCTGGCACACGTACGTAGCCTTGGAAGGGTCAAAACAGACCAAGTGCTGGAACTCACTGATAAATAGACGTCTTGTTTATTGTTGCCACAGCCATCATCCTAAACAGGAACAACAGATTTCAGCGAGTGCTGGCATTCTGTCTGTTTTCGTTATATCTATAATGACCAGAGCTCTTTCAGGGCCCCATATCTCGTCAGCAAACCTCCTTTGTTGCGATCTTTGTCCTTTTCCAGGTACAGGAGCCGCAGACAGACAGGCAGCTGATTGAGACGTCGCCGGTCCTCCAAAAACTGACCCAATTCGAGGAGTCTATCGGAGTTTTGTTCACACATGTGCGGCTGCTGGCCAGAGCCTTCACCTTAAGGACCGTGGGCTTTAACCACCTCACCCTGTAAGTACCTCCGCTGTTTGTTTGTGGATAATAGAGTTACGGCCAATTAAAATGCAAAGTGTGGCGCTAGCAGGCCAGATGCAATTTGCAGGGATGCTGCAGAAATAGCCAGACTTTTATCTGCCGCTCCCTTCAGAGGTGATGAGGCATGATGCATTATAATGTATAATATAATCTGAAATGCTGGGAGTTTTATATGTTGAGCATTTTAAATTGTTGTATCTGTTGTGAATGCGGCAGCCGCCTCCTCCCACATCATCATTATGTTTACCCCCTGCAGCTTATACATGTTCTCGCCGTCGGTAAAGCTGCTTCTGTAACAAATGATGTCTTGAATGTCATGTTCAAAGTACCTTAGTGAAAGATGGCTCTTTTTTTTGGTTTGTTTGTTGGCACAAAGCCTAATCCGAGGGTTTCACAGCCAAGAGTGAGGCCCAGGGGACTGTGAAGTCCTCGTGTTTGTAGTCTGTGGTACCTGTGAGGCCATAACCCTGCTGTCACATGGGAAAAAGGAGATTTGATTCATGTCTTATTTCACTGTCCACCCTGTGAACTCCTGGATTCTCATTTAAAGCTTTTTGCTTGTCCGTATTTACTTTGTCATATATATTTATATATGTATAACACTGTTACACAAAAGACCCTTTTTCAGAAAGTAATATGTTTACTCCACACAATTGAGGGCTGAATCTGAGAAACTAAGGGACACCTTGTCCTTTGCTCCTTCTCCAGCTGGGCAAATAGATTCTAATTTCAATTTCGCTTCCAGTATAAATGAAAACAAAATAATCTGGAAAAAGTTGTTTTTTTTTTTTCCCTTGGGTTTCCTGTACAGCGATGCGTTTTTCCTCAGACTCTGGATTTCCTGATTCTGTGAAAACACTGAAAAAATTGACCGAAGCTGTTTGTGTCTCTGGATCGCTCAGCGTCTCTCAGGCTTTCAGTAACATGTGACAGCGTTACTCAGCCTGGGTTTTATGTCGCTTAAACCGAGGCTGCTGTTGCCGCCCGTTTGCATTAAACCGACATCTCGTGATGGAGGCAGGCCGGTTGGGACTTGAGGTTGCTTTTATGAGACTTTATATGAGGCTTTAAAGTCAAACACACTCCCTGATTAAACCCTAACTTTCCACGCTCCACCACCTCTACCTTTTTTATTTCATTTAATTAGATTTTTTTAACTGAAGTATTCAGTTGGGGGAAAAAAAGTTGTATAATAGGACATTTAACCAAAATAATCATGATTATGATTTTTTGAGAGTGGCTGCACCGCCCCACAGTTTGAGATCCAGTGCCCTGTCGCCTGGTTCTTTTGCCAGGTTGTTACTGTAGCAGTCTTCTAGATCATTCAGCTGCTTCCTTAGAGAGGATCTCGTCCCATGGTTGGATGCACTTCAACTCCAGCACTGCAGCTGGTGTCAGTCGTCCTGCTCCTGCTCTCCACTGTGGACTAGTTAACAGAATCTTCTGCAGGTGGAGATTAGGTTCAGAGAATGCAGGCTTAAGGCACACTTCTGAATTGGCTTTGCAGTCTAATAGTCAATTTCGCTTTGGAAGGTTCCTAACTGGGTGAAGTGATCCGGAAGTGTCTGCGTGGCAGTCGTAAAAGCTGGGTGAATTCTCCTGGATAAGTTATGGATGGAGGGAATTTGACTTTGGTCATGGGAATCTTAAAGGAAAGGAGTTATGTTGGATCATCTCTCGAGCTAGAAAGAATAAGAACAGATTACTTTGTAGGCTGTCTGCTGGACACACTGGTAAGGGGATTAATGTGAGAACAGTTGGATTCTCTGATAACTGAGTTTCTCTTTTCCTGAGTTGTCAAAAATTCTCCTTCCTTCCTTTCCGTAACCTCGTGACAGTTTCCTTTGAGATATGTGAGAACTTAGTGTCATTTTTGAACTATTTGCCCATGCTCCATGTTTCAGGCACACAGACCTGACTTTAAACACAACAGTCCCACCTACCTGCTGTTCAAGCTTAGTGGCAGCCAATCAGAAGAAAGTTGCATTTAAAAAAAAAAAAAAAAAGAGGTTAAAATGGCTTAAACGGTAAAGATTATTTAACTCTATGAATGTTGCAGGTTTCAAACACAACATATTGATCTAAACATGAGCATTAAACTACATACAATAAAACATATACTAACTCTAAGGTGTAAGTTTGCTTTTTTCCCCTTTTTCTATTAATTACAGTGTTTCTCTGCAGTGCTGCTGTGATTTATCACTGACATTGGAACACTGGAATTTTTTTCCGCTTCTGTTTTGACATCTGTTCAATAGTCAGTAAAGTTACAAACTTCTACAAGGACGACTTAAAAATTGATCGGGAAGAGAGCGGCCGGGTCTGCCCGAAACAAACTCGTCGTTATTGTGTAGCTGCGCTCGTTTACTCGTCACATGAAAGGCTGAAAAGATTGCAATTTTCATAGCAAAATGTTTCCGCTAATGAGACCGTTCACTCCAATTTGAGGTGTTTCTGATTCAGACTATGAGAGGGTTATTTGCAACTGAAGCTTAACTCACTTCTGAGCTCCACCAAACAACACACTAGTGAGTTTGACAGCTAAAGCAAATTAGCCTTGGCAGCACACCTCTGATATCTTATTGGCAGGCTGCACTCTGTAATTGCTTGCTTAGATTTGGACTAGGACATTGCTCTGTGTGCGTTTGTGAGTGTGCATGTGTGGATTACATCCACGCACACACACACACTGCTGTGCATGTTCTAATCCATCACTTAAATGTCAAATATCTCTCCAGTCAGGGTCAAAGTTGATTAGAGGTCCAGAGGTTTGTCTCCTACTGAGCTTCACTTTAAGGACTTTCCAACTCAAGGTTGATCCCAATTATATTTTCCAATTTGGTGACCTCACGTTTAAAAACAAATAAATAAATAAAAAATGCAGGGGTGGCAATTTTAAACAAATGTATTTTTTATTTCACTGAATTGTATTGTTGCTTTTCCTGGAGCAAAAACGAGCAAATTAATATATTTTCAGGGTAATTTATGTTCAGTAGCTCATTAGTAGCCAAAGGCATGTTGACCTAAATAGAGCCGACTGACTTGAAAGCTGGAACTGAGCAATGGCTGCCTATAAGGACCAAAGGTTATACCAAAGTGGGTCAGGCTGTCGTGATAGAGACAAGAATAAGGTCAGAAAATGGAAAGGAGGGTCACGCGAAAAGGTAGGCCGAAGATGAGGAGACGGGAGTGACCCAGGACAAGCTGACCTAGAAGGAGAAGACAGTGCAAGATGCAGGGGTGGGAGCTGATGGTGTCTTGATGCGGCGGAGACCGGAGGCTAGCATCAGACAGCAGTAATGGAGAGCTGCGGCCCCCAGGCGATGAGCTTCCTGTCTCCTCTCACAGCGGAAGAGCTGGGTGTGTTGCAAGAATCTCACTGTTAGGGAAAAAGGATGAAACGGGGTCTGGCTTTTTCTTCATGTTCAGTGTTTGTTCAATGAGAGCACGTTTCACTATACAGCTTTGAAAAGAAGGCATTTGAAACATTTATATGTGCATTTATATTTTATACGGTAGTTTTAGGTTAAAATTGAAAGTTAAAGGAAATTAGTGAATGAAATATTTGTGATTCAGGCTGCTGTGAAAAGCAGAGAAATGTATAAAGTACAGAGAAGCTTCTTTGCCGCTTTATTCTCGGACCTCTAATCACTGCAGATTATCTAATAAAGGGGGCCTGTTATGCTCATTTCCAGTTTCACAGTTTTATTGTTGGACTTGGACAGCTTTGCATGATTCACAAATGCAATTTACAATATTTTATTAAAAATAATCCTTCATCTTATGCTGGGCCTTGATTCAAGAACTCGATTCATCAACTCTCTGAAGCAAGCTGGTGCAGCTCCTGTCTGCCCGCCCGTTAGACTAGCTTAGTTTTGATTGGCTGCCCTTTATAAACAAAAGATTCGGGTTGCTGTGCTCACAGCCGGAGCTGTGCGCCAGAGATGACCATTTCATGGATCTCATCGAGGGCACACGGACCCAGGAGTAAACAAAGCTGACTGTTTAGAGCAGTCTGAATCCAGAACACCTTGTTCAACAAAAGCTTTGTTATCATCTTAAAAGCATTAATATCAGCAGTAAACTAGAAAGAAAACACAAAAAGAAAACAGAGAAGAAACTCTCAGAATAACCAGCCAAACACTGAATGTTATCCATGAGTCATGAGTCCATGAGCTCTAAAAGGTCTCCGAACTTTGTCGAATATTCTTTCAGGACTTGTGTTAAGGTTTGTAGCGTGACGTTTGACGTCACTTGCCTCATCCAGTGGCTAACAACACGTCTATGAGGGGTTTTCCCCTCCCAAAACAATGCTGTGAGCTCTTTGGCGTTTTAAAAAAAAATGATTGAATTAACTGAAATAAGTCCTCATCTCTCTCATACTTAAATATTTCTACTTTTTTCTTCGACCAGTGCCGGTTTAAGTCAAAGGCACTGGTGTTGCTGAGCTGGCCAGTACCTTCGTTCTCTTCAGCCCTTCATCAGATTGCTGATTTAACCGCTCCTGTTGTTTTTGCCGCCTCTCTCATAAGTTTACTTTGTTTTTTCAGTCTAATTAAGGCCTCGTCTCTTTAGACATCATATTTTAGATTTCCAGTTAGAAACTACCAAACGAACTGCAAATCTTTAATCTGCTTGATTTTTAATGGAAAAAGTTGAAAAGGCCTTGCATGACCATAAAAGTGGTCGTCAGTGAAGTGTCCAGGTGCTTTTCAGCCTTAAGAAAAATGGGGAGTGTGTCTAAAATTGGCTGTAATTTCTGCAATACTTTCCTTGAGCTCCTTGCATTAAAGAGGCACTTCAATCACATCTTGATTGCCTGGGTTAAAATGGTGGTGTGCACCGAGGCAACTTCACCCAAATTGTGCCTTTACCCAAAAACTATGGACCTAAGGCTACGCTCACACTGGAGGCGAAAGCGCATCAAATCCGATTTATTTTTTTTTGACCCTATGCGACCCATATCCGATCATGGTATGACAGTGCAAACGGCACAAATCCGATATTTTCAAATCCGACCTGGGTCACTTTCGTATGTGGTACTGAATCCAATACATATCCGATGTTTTAGAAAGCGACTGCTGTTTGAACGGTCATGTTGCATTAAATCAGTCTTTTACGTCACTGACACAAGACAGACGCCAATTATCAGCGCCCGAGAAGACATCGCGAATGCTTCCTGGCCATCCAGTGTAGATGTTAGTGAAACTGTTGGGAAGACATCGTTGGAGAAATGTGAACATTTTATTTGTACTGTATAATCTGCAGATTCTGACAGAAATCTGCAGCTATCCTTTGAAGCACCGCTCCTCTCTTAAACAGTAATAAGGATCATTGTTAGGTTATTTACATTATTATGTAAATAACAAAATAACTTAAATCAAAAATTGAAGTCTGAAGTCTTTATATTAAGGGCCATCAGTCAAACAATACTGTTTGCTCTGGGTCTAAACAGAGCGCGTTGTGTGTGACGTCTTCTTTTGCGCATGCGGGCTGCTTTGAGCGTTCACACTAGAGCGTGTTTGCTGTCGCATTTTATTTGTAGTGTGAACGAGCAGACAAAAAAATCGGATTTGATCAAAAAATCGGAATTGAGCATTAAGACCTGCAGTGTGAACGTAGCCTATGTATATGTTGATGTGGGTTTTACAAAACCTCTCGGCTTTAGATACTTTGAGAAGTGTTTATGTTTAAGCATTCACTGTGTATGTATGTGATGGATGTAAGCCAACGCGTAATAGGAATTTGCAGTTTACTTTAGTTTGAAAATAGAAATTAGAAAATAACATTGAGCAGTGACCACTCTTTAAGCAAATAGAATTCCACTTGCATGATCTCCTATAAAGAATTTCCTGACCGTGAGATTGAATAAGATGAGCTCAAATAATGCAAGCTTTCAGCCTGTTACATTACATAGTTTATTAAATAGTTTGTAAATTAAGCTTTTATATAAATCTAATTCCAGCTTCATTTTCTGTTCAGTGCAGCTTTGCTAGAGGAGACCCTGAGATTTCTTTCTGTCAGAGAGTCATTTTAAATTAAAACTGCTCTTTTCATGCGGTGCAAATGGTTTCCCCCCCTTTTTTTCCCCCGGTTGCCTAAAATCACTGTTTCCTTACGTTCGGAGTCCAAAGTGACCGCTCCAGTTTCCCCCAACTAAAGCAAAACTTTGTCAAAAGTAGTTGGCGATTACACATCTGAAGCTTACACAAGCATGCACATATGAAACAAGAACATTATTTCCCTAAAAAGAGAAAAATAGGCTTTAAAAATGGTGCACTTGCCCCTTTTTGGAGCGGGCAGCCTGTCGCCGCCTCTTCAGAGGGCCTGTTAAAGGTATTTTAGATCAAAGTCAAAGGCGAATAAAGACCTTGGCTCCACACTTTACTTCAATTTCCCCCACCTTACTGGAGCATTGTGCCTCTGCTGTTGAAGTGAATAAGGGATGGCTCTTTGTGCCGCTTCACACGGCGACGCATTCCTCTTTGACCTACTCTATCTCTTCTTTTTCCCCCCCATCTCTTGCCTTTTTTTCGTTTCATCTCTCACTGTCACTCCCCTCTTTGCCTTCCCGCTCTGCCTCCTATTGGATGTGAAATTAGCTCACACTACACCTTTTCAATCGTCTCCTATCCACCACATTCTTTCTGGCATCCCCGGTTTTACTCAGCTCTCAAACGGTATACGTGATAGATTTTGAGCCTTTTACCACACGTGTGCACATGTACAGTGCTGAGGTGCAGGATGAAAACTGACTGATCTCTGGTCTTTGTTCCCCTCCCCTTGTCCCCCTGCTTTTCCCAACCTCAGTTCTCCACGCTCTCATGAAGCAGAGCCTTTTCATTAAGACGCTCTGTGATTATTTTTAATGTGGAGTCTGCATTAGGCAGTGTCCCTTCACTCCTAATGAAGCTCTGTCCTGGGCCTCGAATACACAGTGATATCAAAAAGTTCTTGGTGTATCAACTGTTCTGTGATCTTTGAGTGCGCAACAATTCAAATCGGTTTCTTCTTTCTTGTATTAAACATCTAAATATTTAAGAGGAGTTTGAGTGACAAGTAAAATTAATATAAAGAGTTACGAGGAAAATCGATTAAACGTGAAGACGGCAACATTATGCTGGTGTTGTAGTTTGAAGTTAGCACTCCTACTTCTTATGCTTCTGCCATCATCAAGTCAAATAATAAAAGAAATAACAATACACATAACAGCTAAAACAAAAGAGCAGCAACAAAACTTTCACAGTGGACACAAAAGCAGTTTTTAGAACTTGTCATCTGTCAAGACGGGTTTCTACGAGGCAGGTCCGGGCCCAGTCGCCGTTCATTCTTAGGTGGGCCATTAGGAGAGACCCACTTGGGTGGATTTAAGTTTGGATGAGTTTCTCTCCTTGTGCACCTGTAGAGTGCTTCCAGCATGGCTGCTAATATTAACTCTCTTCCTGAAAGTAGTTTGTTTACTACTTGAAATTCACCACAGGCCTCCGAGAGCCTTTTCTGTTAAACTGACCAAACTTTCATGTCAAGGATCATCAGCGATGCTGAGATCTGGGTTTCTGGCTACAACTCAATAACCAAACAGCAGCCTTCAGTGTTCAAGCTCAAAGGAAATGCATTAAGTCTGGAGTGCAACCAAGAGCATGCTCACCATTTTGTTTGACATTCACGGGGTTGTGCACCGTGAAGTCGTGACCGAATCGTTCCAAAATTCTACTTTAACATCCAGAAAACCACAAACCTGAACTGTTGGCACCAAGTGCACTGAAAGGGTTTTTTGTTTTGTTTTTTTACATCCACAAACTGAAATTAAAATTGTTTGGGCGCACTGGATAAGATCCCAGACATATTGAGTCACAAGTGCATGTGGTGACAAAACAACTTCCAGGGTGTGATTGGAAATTAACAGCCATGCTGGAAGGCTACCTTGAAGGGGAGAAATTGAAATCACGTGTGGTCGTTGAAGAGAAAATCTCCGTCCCGGTTTCCCTCCAAGGCACGAGCACCGATAAGCAGAGTTCTGTCCTTTCTTTATTAGATTCCTAATTATTCAAAGTAACACTCAAGTATGCCGTTCAGCTGGGTTAGTTACAGCGCCGGGAGTAGCTTGGGAGAACAAGGAAACACAGACTGCTTCAGGTTGCCTTCCCAAATCAACTCAAAGGTTTATTCAGTACAAAACAGCTTATATAGAGGAAAAAAAGGTTCGTGTGTCAGCAAGTTCTCAGTTCAAACCGGTACAGACCAAATAAGGAAACGTCTTCCTGCCTTGTGAGCAAAGAAGTATCCTTTGTGTAGTTTATCAGTTCAGCTACAATTTATGATCATTCCAGCAAAATACACTCCTAGACATAGAATACAGAGTTCTTTCATTAGTGAATTCTGAAACGAACCACCTGGCCTTTAACGAGCCTTTTTCTAAGAGATAAAGAAGGGAGGATGGGAGTAAGGAAGTGGTCTCGTCTCTGTGGTATTTTCGACCTTGGGGTACCAGCCTGTGAGTCTTACACATCAATTCTTGGGTCAGAGAGAAAGAGAAAAACAACTAGTAAATGGGCCTTATTGAGTAACAGTTTTCACTACAAAGCAATATCCTGTAAATGCTACCGTGGTATCAAAATATCACAACAGTTCCCTCCTTTTATCATGAAATGATAACATAGTATAAAGACAGAATGTAATAACATAATATAAAGACAAATCATAACTGTAACTGGTCCTTCGAGCAAGCTTAATATCAAAAATTCTGAGAGCGTATACATGGTATCACACAACAGACAATAATCATCAAAAACAAATAATACATGCTGCAACGGTTACAAAGGCTACAATTAGTTTCTTCCATTTTCCAAACGTGTCCTGTAGCCACTTGTCTAGCCACTGACCGTGGCCTGTATTGGCAATTAGTTCTATCTGCAATGCTTCAAGTTTATTCATAGCTTGTGTGAATGAACCGTTAGGGGCGGTGTTATTGGGAATGAAAGTACAACAAACATCAACGGTTACTAGACCACAGGTACCGGTCCAATTAACAGGTAGAGCTAATCTAAGAGTATTATTGCACATCCAATAAGCATGTGGGATTGCTCTAGTTAGGCGCGTGACCATGTGTGATTTAACTAACTCCCCCCAGTCAGTATCATTTAAGACACCCTCTGGGGGAACAATGATCGATTCTGCGCTCGAACTTGAACTGTGTGTGTGTTCCTCCAGATATGATACAACTTCAGCCACAGAGACAGCTAGCCATGTCTCATTACAGCGTGCACCTGGGGAGTCAGAGAAAAATGTATAGTTATCCTTTGTATAATCTATGTGTGTGTCTGGGCCAGTTAACTTTAGTCTGCGCAGACATATCATACTAGTATTAAAATGGAGAGGGATCTGTCCTAAGGGCAGTGAGGGCTTTAACCTATTCTTGGGGCGTTTCATTGGGCGCAGGTCCCTGCGGTGTCATTAGATAACTTCAATAATTCGCCTAATGGAGTCTCAGGGTTAGTTGGTGTGTGTGCGTGTCTAAGTAGGCAGTCGAGAGGGCTCAGAGTCAACTGTAAAGCGTCTTTAAGGAGAGCATTATCTCCGCCGATTTCCTCTAGTCCCTCAGTGAGGGGGAAACCGGATATGGGGTATCCTACTATTACCTGTTCTGGATTAGCCTTTGAACAGACATAACAGTTACTGTTTCCTAAATCACGAGTGGCTGTTCTGGCATTTTCGTACCAGGAGTTGACTCCTGCTCTAGAAGGCGCATAAAAGGGTTTATTAGTGGCGTCTATGTTGTCATTTACTGATTTTAGGGAGCGTGAGGAGTGCATTAAGTAGGTGTCTTGCAAAATAGAGCATGAGGTATCGTCAGCAAAATATAACCTGCAGAAATGTGAACATGGTTGCAGTTTTCAATACAAAATAGCAAAGAAAAATCCTAAGGTTAATGCGATAGATATGATAGATAACCTAAATATATAAGAAAATATATAAGAAAAACAGTTCTTCAGTTGTCTCCTGGCCTGGTCCCAGGTTCGAGAGACATTGAATAAGCGCTGTATGATGACAATGGGCATTTCATTTTCTCCATGATCAGGATGGAATGAGTCTAGCTTTATCAGGTTAGACATCATGTGGTACTTCCGGCTTTCTGTTCCTGCTGGATGTTTGAGTACCTTGTTGTTGTTCTTTCAGGCGTTGTGTGTTAATCAGTGATTGTGTGTGTGTATGTACATTGGATCCTGGCGCTGGCTCGCCGGAGATGTCGTCTACCCGTGTGTTTATTTGCTCTGGTTCCGGGCGTTGGCTCGCCGGAGATGTCATCTGCTTGATCCGACGCCTGAGATGGTCCGATTGGGCTGGTCTTAACCCTGCTGGCATGAATCCACTGAGGTTGTCCGTCTGTGAGGATGCTGGTTCTTCGTCACTGCCAGTACAGTCTGGGGGCTGGAACACGCGCGGCCTCCCAGAGTGTCCTTGGTTTTAGCGGCTTCACCAACACGCATCTCCTTGTCTCCACTGGTGGAACTGTGGAGGGGAGAGGCTGAGAGAGACAAACTTTCTGATAGTTATTATTCAGTGTTTCTACCAGATTGTAGACATAGTCGGACAATGCAATATCTACATCACCTTCTAATAGCGGTGCCCCTCTGGAGGCTGACCATGGTGTTGGAAACGGTCTTCCCATGATTATTTCAAATGGAGATAATTTGGTTGCTGCGGATGGAGTCATTCTAATCTCGCAGAGGATTTGAGGAAGTAATTTGACCCAGGTCATTCCTGTTTCTATCATTGCTTTAGTCAGGCGATTTTTTATGGTCCTATTCATTCTTTCTACAACTCCTGAACTCTGAGGGTGGTATGGCACATGATATTTCCAGTCTATTCCTAGGGTTTTGGCACACTTTTGAATTACTTCTGATGTAAATGAAGGTCCTCTATCACTGTTAATTTGGTGAGGTATTCCAAATCTGGGTATTATTTCATTGCTCAACTTTTGATAGACTACTTCTGCAATTTTCTTTTGAGGTTGGATAAGCTTCTACCCATTTACTAAATTGATCCACTATTACCAGTAAGTACTTGATGCTTCCTTGCGCTGGCATATGTGTAAAATCAATTTGTAATGTATGAAATGGAAAATCTGGTTGTGGTAAATGCTGATGTTTTGCTTTTGATTTTCCTACATTAGTTCGTGCACATGTTAAACAAGTTGCTAATATGCTTTTTACTGCATGCAATGTTTTCTCAATTACAAATCTTGATTTTATTGCCCCTATTACCCCTCTTTGTCCGACATGACCCACACCGTGAAAATGTCGGACAAGGACTGGCAGCAGGGAAGATGGGAGGGCAATCAAACCCTCAAGATTTTGTATAGGCCATCCCTGTCATCTAAGGTACAGTCATTATTCTATGCAGAGGCTTGCTCTTGTATGAATTTTAAATCAACATTTGTGTCTAAATAGTCTGGGAGTGTAACAAGTGGCAGCTGTACGGGCACAGATAATACTTCCTGCGGAGGTGGGAGCTGTGATGCAGCTGCAGCCTTGGCTGTCACGTCTGCTAAGGCATTACCTGTTGCTTCGTCTGTGTCAGCTGTACTGTGTCCTTTCGTTTTCACAACTGCAACGGCCGATGGCAGCTGTATAGCCTGCAAAAGTCTTTGCACAAGATCAGAATTAGCAATCGGTTTTCCATCAGCAGATCTAAATCCTCTTTGTCTCCACAATGTGCCAAAGTCATGCACAACGCCAAACGCATAGCGGCCGTCTGTGTAAATTGTCACACGCTTATCCAAATGTAGCTCACAGGCGCGTATTAAAGCCATGAGCTCTGCTTTTTGTGCTGAGTGAAATGGTAATGAGTGAGCCTCTAGTATGATGTCAGGCAATGTCACCACTGAATAGCCACAAAGAAATGAGTTGTCATTCGGCCTTGAACAGGACCCGTCCACATAAACCGTGGCTGAGTCTGGGATAGGTGTTTGCTCTAAATCTGGACGTGATGCTGTGGATTCCTGTATACGTGTCATGCAGTCATGATCGTCAAAGCCATCCTGTCGGTCAGAAGAACACAGCATAGGATCAATAAATGTGCTGGCGAATTGGGTGTGCTGCTCGCTTTTATGGTGAGGTTTGCTGTGGAGGTCAGTGTAGCTTCATAACCTGAGCGACGTTGTGCGGTCATGTGTTGTGTAGTTATGTTTGCTAGAATGGTCGTGACCTGGTGATTGGTGTGTAGAATAGTGTCATGTGAGAGTGTGAGCTTCTCGCAGTCCCTTATCATGATAGAGCAAGCTGCTACTGCCCTCAGGCAGGCCGGCATTCCCTGAACAATTCAGGCAGCACCTTTGAGTGGCGGAGGTCAGCACTCCCTTTAATGCATTGAAAGAGGCAGTCATTTCTGTGGACCACAGTATTCGAGGAGGCTTGTCTTTTTTACAACAGTCACGCAGAATGTGGTCATGAAAAGAACAGTCTGGTATCCACTGTCTGCAATAGTTCACCATGCCCAGGAAGGACAACATTTCCTTCTGTGTAGTGGGCCGAGGGACAGAGGTCACAGCTTTGACCCTGTCTGCAGTCATGGAACGTTTTCCGTGAGACAGTGTGAATCCCAAATATTGAACAGAAGTCTGACAGTACTGCATTTTCTTTGCTGATGCTTTGTGGCCAGTCTTTTGGAGGTGCTGGAGAAGCATGTGTGTAGCAGTTTGACATAGTTTTTCACTTTCAGCACAGAGGAGGAGGTCATCCAGTACAGCCCTGGAGGAGTGAAGCTGTCCAGGGTAGCACGGACCACCATTGAGAAAGCAGCAGGGCTGTCTACCATGCCTTGGGGCAAACGAGTCCAAGTGTACTGCTTATTTCTATGTGTGAATGCAAATAACGGCTGTGTGTCTTCATGCACAGGTACTGAGAAAAAGGAGCGGAGCATAAATCCACCACGGTAAAATGTGTATGCAATGCATGTCAATATGCTGTGAACATCTGAAACGAGAGGTGGCAGAGGAATGTTGACTGCATTAATTTGCCTTAAGTCTTGTATGAAACGCCATACGCCAGGTTTGTTAGGCTTTGGCACAGGATTGACAGGAGTGTGGGCTTTATTACTCCTGTAGTCAATAAATCTCCTATCATGACATCTAGGGCTGCGGCTTTTTCGGCAGAAATGGGACATTGCTTGACATATACTGGCTTGTTGTTTTTCATGAGCTGTGCGTGATTAGGTATAAAGCCAATATAAGGTATAAGGTAGATCTATGTGTCGACATGGTTTAGTTATCGTAACCTATGTCTGAGTTATGTGACAAAATCACTGTTTGACCTTCACTTGTGTGAGCAGTTATCATGTTGTTGAAAAGTGTGAGAGAAACAAAAGTGTGGCTCCCAGTCATGGGATTACCTGGTAGTGGCGTCTGAACACGTTTTTTTGGCACAGTGTGTGACATAGAGTACCGGACAAAAAGGATGTTGAGTTCATTCTCTGCTGAGGGTCCAGCTGACACAGAGGCTGTTCCTTCTCCATGGTACATAAGGCAGAGAAAACATAAGCTGTTATCAGTGTCAGCAAACATTTCACCCTTTATGTTAAATGAAATACACAAATTCATTTTTGCTCTGGGTGTCTGCGGCTGCTGGAAAACTAAATTTGCACCTCTAGCTTGTCCAACAGTGCATAAAGCGTTTTATGAATACTAGGATAGATTCATCAGGCTTCTGTTTACACATAGTTACTGCATTTAAGTCAATTTTGTCTCTGGACATTGTTAGCAGGAATTTCTTTAGATTCTTAAAGAAATCGGTGATTTTGTCATTATTTACCCACAAAAACTCTGCAGTTGTGGATGCTTTATCATGCTTTGGGTCTAATTCACCTATCTCTCTTATGAGTTGTGACTCGGTTACTCCAGGAATGCATTGACACAATATGTACCTGTAATCCGGACCACCCAAATGGTGATATCTGGTACTTCTCTGTAGTGCAGAGACAAAGGCTGTAGGATTTTTAAGAGGATCGGGAAGCTCTTTAATAGTTGTCACTAATTCTGAGATTTTAGGGGGCTGAATACAACACTGATCTCCTATTATCATAAAGGGGTAAGTGTCATTGACGTCACTAGATTTTGGTTCTGTTTGTTTACTACCGCGAGTGTTGGCGTGAGGACCTTTGTCATTCCGGCTTTGTTTTTCCTTTTTTCCTTTTAGATAAGTCTTTATTAAAGTTCGGGTAACAGGTATTTCTTTAGCTACCTCTAAACCTCTAGCTACGATATCGTGGCGTTTCATGTGGGTGTCTATCGTGGACACTGCCTGATGCAAAAGTTTTTCTTCATAGTCGTCTAAATTGTTTTTCATAAGTTCCTCACATTCTTCTTTCAAAAGTTTTTCTCTTTTTCTATGTTCTGCTAATTCTTCCTTGCGGCGTATATATTGTTTTTCCTGATCCTGTTTAAAGAGATGGCTAAGATCCGTTGCATATGATTCAGGTTTTTCGTCGCTTTCTTTTGAGCTGGTTGGATCAGAATGCTGACATTGTTTGCGTGCAGCTGCTACAGCGACTATTAATTCGGTCTCATCGTAAGGGTGTGGGGCTGTAGGCTGAACGGCTGAACATGCAAGACTAGCTTTTCCTGCGGTAGGTTTATGTTCTTTGCTAGAGCCTGCACTAGTTTTATTTGATGTTAAAGCATCTACACCTGGTTCCGGTCCCTTTTTCCATAGTGGTAACATTTGATGTATCACGTCGCGGCATTCTATCATGTATTTTCTACAGGACTTTTTAAGCAGACTACTTTTCTTATCGCAAATGGTATTCAACATTTCTACTGACCTGGTTTCTGGCGATAAAAGTTCGGGATAGGGCTCCGGAAATAAATTAGAATGCATTGAACTTACAGTCCGTAAGTTGTAAACAAAGTCAGTCACATAAGCACTTCCGCATGTTCTGGATACGTGATCATGGACGTCTTCACCGATTCGCGGACGTGGGTTACGCGTAACCGGAAGTGGGAGGCGCACTGAGCCGTTATTTGTGATTTTATAGTTTATTTTATTATTTTGTTTTACAGTTAATTTCGATTTTTTATCGGACCTGTCTGTGGTCTTTGAATTATTCTGACCCATGTTCAGTGATTTCCAGAGGGGTTTACACGCTTGAAGGATTTATGTTAGTATTTCGCTGCGGCACAGCTGAGGTTACTTTAAATTTATTGCTAGCAATTTTTGTTTGGGTGAGCAACTCTCGCTTAACGAGCAACTTCTCGCTTAACGAGCAACTTCTCGCTTAACGAGCAACTTCTCGCTTAACGAGCAACTTCTCGCAAAACAACAGGCAACTTCCTGTGTCTTTCTGCTTTTAATTTACTGCTTTTAACCCTTGTATGGTAATCGGGTCTGTGAGACCCGTGTTCAGTTTTCTTTTCTTTCGTTTTTTTTTTTTTTTTTTAAAGAAAAATTAAACAATTAATTATTCTTTCACGTGTAAATGTGTTGTGTCTTTCCACTTGATTATAACTGATTTATTCATAACATTTTATATAAAAGAAAAACGAGAAGCACATTAATTCATAGTAATTTAACATAAAATTGTTTGATAGTGTTAATTTGGAAAGCCACAACTCTAGCGGGTCCACCAACACCACACAAGGGTTAATTTACTTTATTCGGGGACTGAGGAAGTCGTCAGTGTATCTCTCTGGATCACTAAGTGAAACTTCGTCAGCATATCCCGTTTTTTTTATGGATCGATCACTGAGAGAGGTATAATACGGTCTTTATATAAATATGAAAAACGCATATTTACCTTCTGTCAGCCAATCCCACTTCTTGACACCAAATTGAAGAGAAAATCTCCGTCCCGGTTTCCCTCCAAGGCACGAGCACCGATAAGCAGAGTTCTGTCCTTTCTTTATTAGATTCCTAATTATTCAAAGTAACACTCAAGTATGCCGTTCAGCTGGGTTAGTTACAGCGCCGGGAGTAGCTTGGGAGAACAAGGAAACACAGACTGCTTCAGGTTGCCTTCCCAAATCAACTCAAAGGTTTATTCAGTACAAAACAGCTTATATAGAGGAAAAAAAGGTTCGTGTGTCAGAAAGTTCTCAGTTCAAACCGGTACAGACCAAATAAGGAAACGTCTTCCTGCCTTGTGAGCAAAGAAGTATCCTTTGTGTAGTTTATCAGTTCAGCTACAATTTATGATCATTCCAGCAAAATACACTCCTAGACATAGAATACAGAGTTCTTTCATTAGTGAATTCTGAAACGAACCACCTGGCCTTTAACGAGCCTTTTTCTAAGAGATAAAGAAGGGAGGATGGGAGTAAGGAAGTGGTCTCGTCTCTGTGGTATTTTCGACCTTGGGGTACCAGCCTGTGAGTCTTACACATCAATTCTTGGGTCAGAGAGAAAGAGAAAAACAACTAGTAAATGGGCCTTATTGAGTAACAGTTTTCACTACAAAGCAATATCCTGTAAATGCTACCGTGGTATCAAAATATCACAACAGTCATCACTTATTTTGTGGACATAACTTTATAATTACACCCAAAGCCAACTACACAGGTGTAAAGGCTTAGCGAAAACTTCAACACTGTACGATCGTTTTTAAAAGGATGACACTTGATAATACTTTTCTGATGCATTGAGTTTTAGAACTGTCGGTCCAGTTCAACAGTTCTAGTGTATATTTTTCATTGTAAATGGTAAACGGGCCGGTACTTATATAGTGCACTTTTACTCTACCTGAGCACTCAAAGCCGATTTCGCGCAGCACTTTATTCCATGCCTTTGAGTGCTTTCTAACTATCTTGCGCACACACAAAGACACACAGACTCGGTATCTTGCCCAGGAACACTTTGATATATGTTCTGGAGGAGCCGAGGATTGAGCCACCGACCTTCCGATTGGCAGGCGGCCAGCTCTGCCTGCTGAACCACAGCCGCCCCGAGATAAACAATTGGTCAAAAGAACAAAGAAAAAACAAATGAAGACTTTAATCAAAAATCTAGACGGACACATTTCTGCTTAATATGCTTTAACTGCAGTTTCGCTCTGTTTTAACCTCAGATCTCTTTGGCGGCAGCTCATAAAAGGCAGAAGCGCTAAAAATTGGACAATAAACTTTGGCCTTTTTCTCTCTTTGATGTCAACCACCTCCTCATCTTCTCCCTCTGTATCTTCCTCTCTCATCTTCAGACTTCCCCTCCTGCGTGGAGCTCTTAGCTATAGATGGATATGCGCTCTGCTGCTGAATATACCTCCCTGCTTGCATGGCGCTAGCTCACGCCCACCCTACCCGACGCTTCCTGCCTGCCTGGCATGGCACCAGCCCACATCTGCAATGCTAATCTATAATTCTGTTTAATTAATGACCATTACAGCAGCAACAGCAGTTGCGTACCCCCCTCACACCCCTCTCGTCCTACCCTGTCTAACACTGTGCGGGGAGTTACAGTATCCTCCCTGCTTTTCACTGGTAGTGGAGAAAGGCAGGGAGCTGATGTACAGTATCACAGTGCTGCCATGAGCTTTTTCCAGGAATTGTTGGAGGGTTAAAAGATGTTCTCTAAAGCTGCGCGCACAGTTGCTGCCTTTTGTAGGCTTAGGATTTTGACAGGCTCTCCTGCAGGTGCACCAGAATTTTTTTTTTCTTTCTTTTTTCTTCTTCGTACCTTTAAATTTGAATTGCAATCAAAGCTGAAGGATTTCTTCATAAGGGCCTGCTACTTCAGGCTGCTTCCGACTTGTCACACACCCTGTCAGTGCAGCTGTTCCCAGAGGCCACCCATGAAATGTACATCAGCCGACTTTGCCGTTTCTGTTAAAAGACTAAAAGCTCGGTAGATTTGTCGAGAGAGCGCGATGCCTTTCATGCCCCATTGATGTGTACATGAATGACCTCATGTGAAACGCTCCCTGTTCCCCCTTTTTTTAACCCTCCTCCCATCCCACATATCGTTTCATTCCCCACATTATCCTTCGGTAACCTTGTGTTTTCTCTCCATGCCTCGCCTCTGTTTACCCCACTCGCTGTTCCTTTATTTTTCTTATCCAGGGGCCACAACCAGAGGATGGAGTTCCTGGGAGACTCCATCATGCAGCTGGTAGCCACAGAATATCTCTTCATCCACTTTCCTGACCACCATGAAGGACATTTAACAGTAAGATCAAATCACTTAAAACACTCCCCTAAGGCTTTTTTTCCACCTGCAGCCATGTACTTCTCACATCTTCCTCTTTTACACCCGTGTTTGGTCTTTATTCCACCGTCTCCTCCCTTTTACATCATTTGAGGGGTGATATTTCTTTCCCCACCTTCTTCCCTTCTCATAAATCTGTGATCTTCCTCTTTTTCTTTTTTTTTTACCTTTTTGCTTCCACAGCTCTCTTCCACTCACCCCCCCTCATGCTGTGCCTGTATGTTTACTGTACTCCTCGTGATGGGTATCGTCATGAGACGGAACTGTTCAGTGGTTTTCAGCAACACATCTTTGTTGGCACATTTTTGCAAAAGCTGTCAAGTGTCTGAAAAATAAAGTCGCGTGTGCGCGAACCTGCACGGCTTGTACCACAGGTACAAAGCAAATGATCACACTTTGAACACGCAAGTCCATTTTCCGATGGCGTCAAACAGCATTGCGGCGCCGTCTTTTTAGTCGAGCATCAGCACTTCTCTTCAGAGGACCCCACTGCTGGAGGCTGCAAGGATCGAGCTGGTCTAAAAACTGAATAAGAACCTCTGCAGTTATTTTTTTATTTTATTTTTTATGGATATTTCATGACGTAATTTTTGTAAAAGCATCCAGCGAGCTTTGGTTTAGAGACTGAAAGCTCCAGCAATGCCCAAGAGTCAAGACGGGGTACATCTGAAATGGATTTCAAATCGGGAGGAAGAAAAAGTGCCCATTCAACTAGTGCGTGTTTCTGTGGCTCCAATTGTGATTGCGTGTGTACTGTTAAGGAGGGCATATCACAGCAAGACACATTCAGTCATATTGCATTCCATTTGCTCTTTTCCACATCTTGTAGCTATATTTAAAGTGTTTTTGTTTTTCCTTTTAGGGACTTAAATGTACTTCAACCAATCTAACATGTTGTAAAGGCGCTCAGCTCCAAGTCACAATGCAATATTTAACAGACTAACGTGCAATCACCCTGAAACATTTATTCAGCGTAACCATGTCTGTCTTTGATGAATTATTTCATGTTTCCCTTCCATTTTGATGTTCCTGTGTACTTCTGCAGTGTGGATCTTACTCTGGTGTTTCCAGTGTTCTGACAGGCGGACTTTAAAATGCGATCCTCTGTTTGTTCGCCCGCAGCTCCTCCGTAGCTCCCTGGTAAACAACCGCACGCAGGCCAAAGTGGCCGAGGAGCTGGGAATGCAGGAGTTCGCCATCACCAACGACAAAACCAAACGTCCAGTCGCGCTGCGGACCAAGACTCTGGCCGACTTGTTGGAGTGTAGGTTCCCAGCTCTTTGATTCATCTCTGCAAATCTAAAATGACTAGAAAGACCGTCGTTATAGACTTTTATAGACCCGACTCCTTTTCTTGTATGTCTCTCCAGAATGTGCAGTTTAAGATGGCAGCATGGTGTAACATTATTGATTTCTTTGTTCGCTCTGTGGTGGATGTCAAACAAAGTCACTTCTCTGCTTAAGAGGCTGGAAAATGCTCCCTGTGTGCCGCTGTAGTTTTTATTTTGGGCTTTTTTTAATCTTCCTGCTGCAGCTGCTAGATTTTCTCATAATTAATGAGCTATTAATTGGCTTGTGGTTCTGCAGGCTTAATAAGACTTTTGTTTTTTACCAGTATGTGACTTGCAGTACAATAAATGTATGCAATATCACTGGATTCATCAGAACTGCAGTCTGGATGGGTCATGGGAGCTTGACCACCAGGTCTACATGACGAGGTTTATGACCGCACTCCCAAAATTACATTTTTATAGCCCATCAGGTTCTTGTATAACCAAAGTTAGAGCTCTTTCTGGCATAAAGTCAAGCATATTTACAGTGAGTGTCAGACTCCTCTAGGACTCCCCCTTATATCCTATCCTGTTTGTGATATTCATAGACAGGATCAGCCCTAGGTAGGAGGGGGCTGATCCTGTCCATCTATCTCGAGAACCTAAAAAAAACCAATCCTGTTTCGTTTTGTTTTTCATTATCTTCATCAGAGCTTGGCCTTCAACCTTTAAATGCACTGGAATCTTTTGCAGCCATGATAAGAGTCAGTATACCTGCAATCTGAGGGCATGACTCTCTGCTGAAAAATGGTGGAATAGGCTTAGCAAACAGGCTTGGCCAACTCCAGGCCTCGAGGGCCGGTGTCCTGCAGGTTTTAGATCTCACCCTGGGTCCACACACCTGAATCAAATGATTAGTTCATTACCAGACGTCTGGAGAACTTCAAGACATGTTGAGGAGGTAATTTAGCCATTTAAATCAGCTGTGATGGATCAAGGACACATCTAAAGCCTGTAGGACACCAGCCCTTGAGGCCTGGGATTGGACACCATTGCCATAGCAGGTCACAGTAGACGCACTTCTCTTTTCTGTTGAAAAGAGTCAGTTGAGGCGACTCAAGCTTCTGCTTAGGATGCTTCCTGTGCACTTCCCTTTGGAGCAGCGGTCCCCAACCCATGGACTGGTACCAGGCCCCGAGAGTTGAAGCTCGGGTGTGAAATTTCAGAATCAGAATCAGAATACTTTATTGATCCCTGGGGGAAATTATTTTTTATGGTTTTTATTGTTTTTATCGTTAACTCGGTTTGCCTAGGTCTTTTCCCATGTGTTAGGAATAAATCTTCTTTTTTGGGGGTACCGGTTTTATTTTGTTGTATTTATTTGCGATACCTTAAAGTCCGGTCCGTGAGACTATTGTCAGACATAAACCGGTCCGTGGTGCAAAAAAGGTTGGGAACTGCTGCTTTGGAGGATTTCTGGGAGGACCCAAACCCGCTGGAAATATGATATATTTCATCTGGCTTGGGAAAGTCTGGAAACTGTTGCTGAATGTCTGGATTACCCCACTTGGCCTGCTGCTGGGGTATAGGTGGGATGCAAAGCAGCTTAAATAGCACCACCAATATAAAGTCTTTTCCAGACATGGAGTTTGTAATATCACTGTGCTCTTCAGTCTGTTAGAGAGATGGCTTTCTGTCTCTTAGATATGGCCCACTACTTCATTCATACATATCCATAACAAGCCATATTACTTGCAGTATTATAGATAATAGTTTTCTTACCATGGCAGCTATTTTTGTGTTCGCTGCAATGTTTATGGGGCCACAGCTAAGCATAAAACAATCGGTGAATTGTCTAGTTGGATTTTTCTGCTCCTGCTTTAATGGACATTTTGGTATTTCTGGTTATTATCAGTGGCAGTGGGCAGTTAATCCCCACGATGTGCAACTGGATTCTATGTGGAAATGACCAGGAAATGGATACTGACACCACACATGACAGCGTGTCTCATAACTAAAGATTAAAATGCTGAAAATACAGCCAATATATGTGCTTCAAAAGTGGTGGGTTTGTGCTTTTGTCTCTTTGCTGTTTACACAAAGAGAGTGAGTTTGTTTTTAATGATTAGCTAAACAGAAAAATAGAAATAACAAAGAAGTGAAAAATAATGTGCCCCAGGGCGCTGGCAGTGAATAGGCAGCACCTGCCACTGTCATTCAAATCTATTTTAGTATGTATAAATTATAATGAGTACGAGTACAATATAATTAGTGTTGGACCACCTGTTTTTCATGATTTTGGTCATATTTGTGCATTTTAGTCTTGTTACTGTGGCTCTGGTGATAAGGACCTATGTTAATTTTACCTGCTCTTTAAGGTGTAAACAGGGGTGCTGCCACAGTGAGGAGAGTTCAGTCCATCAGGGTGGTACTTCTGTTGTTCTGTCAAACTCATCTGGTAGAGTTTGTGGGTGGGAAGCCTGTCAGGGATCAGCCCGTGTCACCGGTGCTTTTGAGACTCTTTTCTGACAAGCGAATTAGAAATCCATGGCCCTTTTCTAGGCCGCTCTCCATCACAACCAGGAAACAGCCAACAAGCAACTAGGCAAATAAATCAGCCCATAGTAACTTATTGGAGACATGCCATTACTGTATGGGAAATATATGCTGGAGGCCATTAAGAAGCTGTCTCTCTGTGGTGCTCGATACTTTCCTCCCACTGCATTACGCTGACAGATTTATTTTTTCACATGTAAAATGTAATTTTCTACATATACATACTAAACTCGTATGATATAGTAGCACAAGTGCATATCATTAAACAGTAAGAGGATTGTTATTCTACCTGCAGCAACTTAAATTTGGTGGTGCGGCGCTGTTTTGGGGGACGGGACCTCCACAGACATCCATGGAAAACAGGAGCAGAGCATAGGGCTGCTCGATTATGGCAAAAATGATAATCACGATTATTTTCACTGAAATTGAGATCACGATTATTTGACGATATTTATTTAACCCTTTAAGACCTACCATAGAACCAAGTCCACCAGAGCTTATATATATATTTTTTTTTACATGTTGTAGTGCCATTTGTGGGAGCATTTCAAGTTGCTATACATCAATACAACTGTTATAGCCCATATTTTAATAATATGTATGCATTAAGTCCATAGTAATTACATAAATTGCAAAAAAGTGCAATAAACTACAAAAAAATTGAAAATCGCTTTTGTTTTGTTTACATATATTTCTACTTGGAGAAATTTAAGAGGCTTATCCCTCAAAACTTTAAATACAATAAAGTTGCAAAAAAATAGTTTCCCACCACAGGAAATTTATTTTGAGTGTCTTCATAGTTTTATTTTGGAGATACAGCAATTTTTATATACTGCAGGAAAAACAAAAAACAATCCTATGATGCAAATTTGCAAAGAAAACAGCAGGTGCATCATTTCACTGTGGGAAGTGTTACGAACAGCTGATAGGAACGGCAAAGCGTGTTTCTGGAATATTATGTTTTTGTTCATGCAAGCGCTTTTTATGCAATTTTTGCAAAGCTATATGTGGAACGAAACCGTGACCGAGGACAAGCTGATGGCATCAGATGTAAGTACAACTCCTCCGGTTTCATATGCAAAACAAATTATTGCGCTAGCTTACACGGTTCAGGTTCTACAGGGATTTAAAAATAGTTACGCAAAACGGAGCGTGCTGCTCTGACCGGCTTTAAAGGGTTAACAATAACTTTAAAAAAATAATATAAAATAGTGTGCAACACCACTGAAGTTTTTTTTTTTTTTTTTTTTAACTCTCTTTTCAACCAACGGCAGTCACTCTCCTCTCCAAATAACTTCTGCTTAGCTTTCCGAGCTTCCCTCGGGTCCTCTTAATCAGCGGTCTCCAACCTTTTTTGCGCCACGGACTGGTTTATGCCCGACAATATTTTCACAGACGGCCTTTAAGGTGTCGCGGATAAATGAGGGAGGGGCTAATAATCGGCTCAGTCATTTTTAATGATCGTTGAAAGCCCAGATCGTAATCGTGATTAAAATTCGATTAATTGAGCAGCCCTAGCAGAGCATTCATGACAGTAGATGTGGTTCTTCAAATAGAGAACCTGGGGTGGAGGGTGAGTTGGGCATTGTGCTCCACAGTCTGATCATCCTATTGTCCCTCTGGACGATCGCTGATGACCGATAGCACCACCTGTGTGGGAGGCAGAGGAGGTTAACATGTACCCATTATCCACCCACCGTAATGTACAATGTGTGACCCAAACACAGGAAAAACTCCACAACACGCAGGGAAAAGAGTTTATTTCTCACTTCCAGCATGATGAGACACTTACATGTTGACATACTGTACGATAAATGATTTGGCTTTATTGTAAGTAATTAACATAAGTGGACGGATGTCAGTCCAAACAGATATATAACATCTGCACGGCTCTTTACTTCTTTACTTCAGACCTATAGTTCTCCTAACTCATCCAGTCTGTTTTCTGTGTTTTAAATAGTTCATTCCTGTCTTCTCCGCTTTGCGTCATGATCTCCGCACACACAGCAGAATTTTCCACCCACAATAGCGCCCAGTGGGGGGCGGAGATAAGAAGATGAAATAAACAAAGGCCTCTTCAAGTGCACTAACATTAAGCTCTCGTTTAAAAATCAAGCCAGCAGTCAGAAATATACATGTCTGTCATACAAGTTATAAATGAAGATGCCAAATAAAACGACAGTGAGGCAGATTCACTGTATTTTTAATTAAATTGATCACTAAATTTGATTATGGTTGATACCCGATACAGCCCTACTCAAGGGGGGTTGCTGAGCGGCTTGCACAGACAGGCCTGAGGAGCTTAAATAAAACACTTTATAAGCTGACGTGAGCTGGTGTTCAGATCAGCTTATCTGCGAGGGTTTGGCCCTTAATAAATTCCAGTATTGATTGGGCTGTAACAGGTTGTTCTGGCAGATCTCGAGTTTTTTTTCATTGCCTACCTATCACATATAAATGTCCCTCAACCCTCAAGCACCTAGGTGTACATCAAATCCGATAAATTAAGCTAGAGATAACATTCACTTGATTTCAATCCTGCAATTAAAGGAAGTTCATGGTGAACTATAGGAAGGTGTAAGCTGAACATGAGCGCAGGGATTTGCATGCAGAGGAGAATGGAAACGGAGAATTGGAGGAGACCTTTTGCGGTCCACATTAGGCCAACAGGGGGAGCAGGCAGGGACAGGAACTGTGATACAAAGGGAATAGCAAATGAGCCATTCCAGTTTGGTAGATTAAATGAGGAAAAAAAGACTAAAAAGCATTAATGTTTTTCAGGCCAGCGTTCAATAGACAGACCATAATGCATGAATCACAAAACAACACAGGGCTTCATATCATTTGCCTTTCAAATCATCCCTCAAAAGTTTGCAGCGGAGCAGAGTTGATGACACGGGAAGAGGACGCGGGGCAGCGCTGGAGATGAGTGCAGCTCTTCTGTATATGAACAGTTGTGCCCTGCAGCTACAGCGGGCCCTCACTGGCCTCCTGAAATATATTACCTATTATTTCTCTCTCATGTCCCACTGTCTTAGTCACAGGGATGAGTGAATGCAGTGGCATCTAATGGAAGGGGAAAACAAAGGGACAGCCATGAGATGAAGATGACACCCAGCACCTTCTGCTTACATTTCGGTTTTTTGGTTTTTTTTGTTCTCAGAGCAGTTAGGCCGCCAGTTATTTATTCAGCTTGACATACAATTTTATCTTATATATGACATGTTTCTCTGAACTCTGTGTGGCCCTTGTAGTTCCAATTTCCTGTGTGATAGAAAAGGACAGTCGGCTACAGAGCCATCTTTTCCAATTGTTAACATCACGTCCCTCGCCGAGGGAGGCCGCTGCTCGGGTCTCTCTTCTGGTCTTTGTTAATGTTTTATTTACTACAGAAGCAGAAATGGAGCTGATTGTTAAACAAAGCAAAGCACCCACCTCCTTTTTTTTTTTTCTCGTTTAAAAAGGCGTTCTGTCTCTTTTGTTTTCGCAGCTTTCATCGCAGCTCTCTACATTGATAAAGACCTGGAGTACGTGCACACATTCATGAACGTCTGCTTTTTCCCTCGACTGAAGGTGAGTCCCTATTGATAGCTGTTCACCGCTCGCACCTGATCAATGAGCTGCTGAGCCGAGCACCTAAGAGAGAGACGGGGAACGAGCGAACCGGGGGGAGATGATGAGGAGGGGAGCTAATGGCAGGGCCCTAATGGCACATCGACGTGAGGCCTGAAGTGGTGCTTGGCTTTTGAATGCCTCTCACAATGGCGGCTTGGGTGGCTATTTTAGTCATCTTTAATGGGAATCTCAACGGCGTTGGGATGCATGCATTGGCTTGTTAATGTTAGTCGTCTGTGTTTTTCTATTGATCCGAGAAGTGCTTGAAGTTGCTGACGGTATCCACTTCTGGAGTGTTGCGAGAGCTGAATAAGTAGGCTTCAGTCAAAACTTCAATGGCAAGATGCGCGTTAGGAAGGGACGGGCATTATATCCTTAAGTGCTCAAGTCTAAGTTTAGATAGAAGACCTCCGTTTTTCCCTTTATTACCGCTGCTGCAGTGAAAAGACAAACTGAAACCGGGTGTCCGTACACACACGCGTGCTCGTGTACGAGTTTCCCACACAGCGCGGACCTCTCCTTGTGAAGCTGCTGCAGCGGTCTGATATGCCATGCTAATTGCTGTCTTGGTGTGCCTCTCCAGGGAGAATCCCCAGCTCTAGAGGAGCTGAGCTTTGCGTCATGGTCGCTGCAAGAGAGCACCTCATTTCCACTTCCAAGAGAAAAGTTGTGAAACAGCCAGCATGTCTCCTTACATAGCCCTCTGGAAACCACAGTGTTGCAAACTGTGCTGCTTCATCCAATTTAGATGGAAATAGAGAAGCAAAACCGGGAACATAAATCCTTTCCTTATGTTCGCAGTTTTTTTTCTTCTTCCCTCCATTATGCATGTTAAGGTGTTTGCATGAGAGTGAATGCATCACCGCACTCGAAATGTACAAGAGGTAGGCTATAAGCTGCAGCCAAATTTCTCAGCCTTCAGCGAAAGGAGTGTGGATGCCCCCCGGAGAGAGGAAAACCGGAAAGGAGGAAGAAGGGGAAGCAAAGCACGAAAGCAAGAACAGTAGAGATGGAGGGGCTGCGAGGGAGCTGCAAAGCGAGAGAGAAGCAGAAGCACTCTTTGTAGAAAATTAATAGGAGCAGACAGTTCTGGATTCAAAGTCTGCCTTTTTATGACAAGGCTGCTTCCCTGTTAATGGAAGGGCTTTTAGAAGTCCCCCTTGGATAAGAGAAATGTATCAGAGCCGCACACCTGGGAGACTCCCAGACGCTCTTTATTTCTGGCCGGGGATTGGCTTTTGTCTTAAGTAGCCTGTGATTTGTGCTCACCGCCAAGTCATAGATGGAGAGCCAGTCAGAGAGAGCGCAAATAAGTCCAAAAGGGGGTAAAAGCTTGGAGATGGCAGGAATGAAATAAAAGCATGAAGGAGTGAAGGAGAACGGTTGTAACTGCAGTTCATTTTCATTGTTTCTGATTCTTTGAAATGAGTGGGTGAAGAGAGATAGTTTGGTCTCAAGTGTGTGTTGTTTGTGTGTTGCAGGAGTTCATTCTGAACCAGGACTGGAACGACCCCAAGTCTCAGCTGCAGCAGTGTTGTTTGACCCTGAGAACAGAGGGCAAGGAGCCTGATATCCCACTCTACAAGTAAGGCCACCATATTACCGAGGCTTGCATAAATTTCTTTCGGCATTATCTAGAAGTACCAGTGTGTGATTAGAGGTTAGTCTTTTGTGCTTAGTTTATATTTAAATACAAACTAAACAGTTGTAATTTCTTGGCCCCATCAGGCAAGTTTCTTACCTGAAAGCCACACTCTTCATTGACATAAACCATACAACAGAGACAACTGTTCAACTCGAGGCTTCATCATAGTGGCAATTCAGTACGGAATCAATAAAGTTAAGAATTCTACTAATGTCAAGAATCAAACAGCTCCTAGAACTTCAAAAACTTTATCAAAAACTTCACATGGGCACAAAAACAAACAATAAAACTCTTGAGAAAACAAGCTAAAGCTAATTCAGATACCTAAAACATGGTTTTGAATTTCATATTGGCTATTTTGTAACTTTAGCTAATGAAGTAATTATCTAATAGTGATTTATTACCTAACCAACCCCTGGGAGTTAGCCCAACTAGCTACTCAACATGGTTTGCACATTTGTCTAACAAGTAAAAGTCCCTCAGTGTGATTCTGGGAGACACAAATCAAACAGTACCGAGCTACCTGCTGTGGAGGACTCCTTGTGAATAAGGGAGCAGCTAAAAATAGCTTTGAATTCATTCAACTTAACATCTGGTTAAGCTAGGTTGTTAGCATCCAGCCTGGTTCACAGGCAAGCTAACATTACCTACCAGGATACTGAAAAAAGGCAGCTACCTAACTTAGCAAAGTATAATATCAGCTAATTCAACCAAAGTGCTCATTAAATAGCCATTCATTGTAAAATGTCTTTATCAGCAAATGTTATAAAACACAACAGAGTCACACAGCTTGCTAACCGTAGCTTGCCTGCTAACGAATTTAATTGTTTGCAGACTACTGAGCGGATTCTGGGTGGCTAACTTGCCGAATTTACATTTATGTCTAAACATAGCTTTCTGCAGGACTAGCAGAAAGCAGTGCAGCAACGGTACCCTTTCTCCCTTTTTTGTGCTTTTCTTTTGTAAATACTGTTTTGGTCATTGCTTCTTTATGCTTAGAATTGTAGGCACACATGGTCAAGGATTTTTATCTTCATCTTTAACTCCGCTCTAACTGATTAAACACTACTTCACGCTATTTAAGCTATTTGGTCATTCATTTTTTCAGAGCAGTTTCAAATCTTCTATGGCTTATATACAGTGATGAATCCTTTAACTTTTTATATAGCTGCATATTTCGATTAATGTAGTAGCCATTTATATTTTTGCAAGTTTTTTTTTTTTTAAGCAGTCTTAAGATACATTCAAGTGCTGCCACTTAAACATTTTAAGCATAAAATACATATTGAATTTGAACATGACATCTTATTAGCAATGGTAAGAAATTCAATTTTTGAGATTAAAGATCTAATTTAAGTGTGTATACACATGGTTGCACCGTACACTTGATCAGTCTCTTTAGTGTGAGCCCAACTCTGCAGTCCAGAAGGGTCAGGCATCACGTGGGCTGCAGCACAAATTCAGGGAAATGAACTGGCACAAACATAATTTACAAGACTACTCGTCATCAGACTCTAAACATTTTGAACAACTGTGTAAAGGTCTTTGTTGTTGTGATGAGAAAAGAAAAGATAACTAAAACGATCTCTTATTTGACAAAAAAGCCAAGGAGCAAGTGTCATTTGACAGAAAGCTTTTGAGAGCTGCCACGATGCAGTGTTTGTGTCACCACTGGAAGCTGGCAAACACAGTTTTCTCAGAAAAAAAAAAAAAGAGGGGGGGTCGTCTCGAGGCTCACGGGTGGTTGGAGACGGAGCGGTTCGGCGTACAATGAACTCCACAATTCAGCATCTAATCTGTCCCCTTTTCCTCCCCGTCTCTCTTCCCTTGTATTTATTTAATCGTCTTTCCAGTCCCCCGTGTTTATTATTCCGTCTATCTGCCCAGCGGATGGCGATTTTTTTAATTTTTTTTTTGACACAGCACAGCTCTGACACCGCAATCAACACTTCCCTCCCCAAGTCCACTGCCCACAAGAACGTGAAGGAGAAACAAATAGAGCTCCTGGGTGACCTGAATTTCAAAAATTCACACAGCCCCACATGTACAGGAGACACAAGCTTACATAAAACCCAGCCTCTGATGAATGGAAGGCTTCCCCTCCATCCTTGAGCGTAATTACTTCTTTCTTTCCCCATGTTTGATGTATACACAGTAGCAGCCGGTAATATTGAGCATTCCTTTGACCACCTCGTGAGATGACCTGACCCCTGTTGGTCGATAAGCCAGACTCATACAACTTTCATAGCATTTCATAGAGCAGTTGTTCGGCGTCGAATCTGTCTTGCTGTCGGTCTTCGAAGTCTGCGGGATTTGTTTACAAGCGTCAAGGGTAGAGAAACACAGAGTGAGACTAGGGTGTGAGTTGGAAAGAAAGAGACTAAATTACCAAAAGAGGCAGGAAAGGACAGGGAAAAAAAGGAGAAGGAAAGGAGTTAATGTACCGAGCCCCCTGCTAAAGGTTCCCTGGTGAATGTGCCTGGCTGATGACAGATCGACACCTCAACCCCGCGCTCTATCACTTTCCTGTACATCTCGACACACCAGGGAGCGCACATATACACCCATCTCGCACTGTACAGAAAGTGGCCCCAGTCTGGAAGTAGCTTTTAGCATGAACGCAGCGCCAACGACTTCCCGACGGCCCCGTAGATTTCCCTTTTATTCCGTCTCCTTTTGTGTTATTTTAGCGCCGCGATAATTCCAAGTGACACGCTCTCCCCGTCGAGATTTGGCTAAAGCAGCGCACGCAGGAGTCTTATTTGCTCGGCACATGCTATGCGCTTCTTCATTTGTAAGCGAGAAAGGGGGCTGAATTATTGATAAAGTGTCATAAGTGACCACGTTGCATTAAAAATGGATTTGCTCTCCTGAAATAAGTAAATTGTCTGTGAATAATTTAGGTGACTCACAGCTTGGGTCTGAGATGTTTATGCTAATGTTAACATTTCAAACAACTGTCTTGTACACATGTCCCTGCAGAAATAAAACAAAGTCAACATCTGGCTCCTTCTTCTTCTTCTTCTTCTTCTTTTTTAAATGAGGTACATCTGTAAATTACTTCAGTGATAGTCTCTTGTCATCGCTCCCTCTTTAGCGTTTTCATTGTTTACCCTTCTAGCGCGCCAAAGACTCGCAGGTCTCTCAAAGACTGTTGTTACTCTTTTATTTCAGTTCCTCTCTCAACGTGTCACTTATTTATTTATTTATTTCCCCACACTCCTCTTCAGATCTAGGTGTCAGAAGATGAGTGCGGGGACTTTGGGAGGCTTTAAAAATTGTTTATGTGTCCCTCAGATGGATTGTGCGTCTTCTCAAAGAGCGCTCTTTAGTCGAATTACATTTGTTCCAATTCAAAAAAATTTTTTTTGTATTTCTCTGAAGGACTGTGTCCCCGAGTGTCCTTGTGCTTCTCTTTTTCTTATTATTCCTAAACTCTGCCCTCCTTCCTCTGTTGAATTTTGCAGGACCTTGCAGACGGTGGGGCCGTCGCACGCGCGCATTTACACCGTCGCCGTGTATTTCAAAGGAGAGCGAATCGGCTGTGGCAAAGGCCCAAGGTGAGTAAGATGGTACAATATAATAAGACACAAACAAGACAAGGCGTTCTCCTTCTCAATGCACCGCTAATGGGCTCCAGAATAATGGCTGCACTTTATTGATGGTGTTTATTATAGCAATTAAGCTCTGGCTGGCGTATTTTATTGCGAGAGACATTATGCAGCATGAAAGTTGAATCGATCCGTTATTGATCCGATGTAAATTCTGTTATGGAAATATCACTTTTTGCCGAGGAGAGCTTGACGAGGCGGCGCTGCTGCTGGGGCTGTGTTTAGGTCTACCTGAGCTATTGTGTTCACACATATCTATTTATTTTTATTATAACCCCCCCTTCAGTGTTGAGTTCCACACCTTTTGTGTGTGTTCGCATATTCATGCTTTTGTAAAGTAAAGAAAGTGAATCTCTGCGCCGAGGCCTTTTCAGGGTTGGAGGGGTTGACGATAAAGCTGCAGCTGAGCCTGCGAGAAATGAAACCTAAATCCATCAAACATCTTTCGCCCTCCCCCCCACACACACACACATGTGAAAATCCCCTCCACGACCCCCTACTTGAAACCGCTCTCTCTTGCACTAAGCTGGCGATAAGTTTGTCCCTTCCACAGAATCTTTGGCAGCTTACTGTTTTTGTATTTACATGACTTAAGCTCCCAGCCACCTCCACTGCTGGGCTATGATCACACACCACATAATATATAAGGAGGGGATGGTGAATTGCAGGAGTAAACAGTGCCCAGCGTAGAGCCGCCGATAGGCTTACCTTTTGGAAATGCGTGCACCGTGTTACCTGAGATTGTTAGCGAAGAAGGGCTCCTTGGAAAACAAATATAATGCACTTTTGATAATCCTCTCAATATTGGTTGTGGGGTATTTTTCTCTTCTTCTTTTTTGACAGGAATTCAAAAAAAAGGACATTTTAAATATGCTAAAGACCTTTTTCTCTCTCTTTCTCTGTCTCCTTTTCTTTAAAAAAAAAATTTCTAATCTAGCATCCAACAGGCAGAAATGGGAGCTGCGATGGATGCGCTCGAAAAATGTGAGTTGTTCGGCAACAAAGACCTCTCCTCGCCACACACACATAAACGTTTTCACACTTTAAGCCCTTCACATGCTTTGCCTCAGTGTTGAATATTAGCTTTGGCTGTACAGTATGCAAGATGGCTGGCAGAGAGCTGTGGCCTGACCAGCCGGTTGGCTGCAACATATAGGACATTAGGTTGTTTGAAGTGCTAGCCCAGAGCACAGGCATGGGGCCTAGCCAGAGATGGAGAAGCAATAAAACAAAGACGGGGGAAGCTAAGCATCCTCGACCACGTCGATCATCCCCGGGGGACAGCGGCAAGTTTGTTTCGAGAGCCACGCAAAGTTTGCATTTTTAAAAAAATGTTGTTTTCAAGCGCTTTTTAGAGACCACGAGAGCGAGGCTGCACACTCTGCTCCGCTCTCTTATGCTCAGCGCTCCTCTTCAGATTTGAAGGAGTGCAGCTGACGCGTCCCCCTACGTGCTGCTTCACTCCTTGGCTGTTTTCCATCTTGTCATTGTCTTTTCATCAAACGCCACTTAAGGAAAATAGGTAACGTCTCATTCGCTGCTAAGTAAAAAATACAATTACACGGCTCTCAGAAACACATCCACGAGCCTCTTCCAACACCTCCAATTTGCTTCCTATACTCTGCATACGTACGTGGGCATAATAACCTCCATTAAACTGAGAGTGGAAAGAGTTTGGTTGTAATGTTTGGACCAGGTTCAGTTGCTATCTGTGTGACCACATTAATCAAATGTACAATTTGTTCTTTACTCAACTAATTAGCTGGAGGTGAACACAAATGGCTTTGTTGGAACAGGCCTGTGGAACTTGCAGAGGGCAGAAAGGTCAAACTTTGATTTCATTTGGCTTCTAAATGAGGCCTCCAGCCACTTGTGATTGATACTGTTTGCGCACCCATGCTTTAGCTTTTTATGAAACATTAGAATTAGTGTGTTATTATTTAAAGCCGCTCTCTCAGCCTCCCTCTCTCCCTCTGCTTTTGGCTCCCTTTTTCCCTCGCCTCCCTCCCTCCTTATCTCTCCTGTGTCATCCTCCCTCCCTTAATTCCACCCGTTTCCTCTCCCCAGTGTACACCTCTGTCACCATGATTGATAGATGCTCATTCCTAGTAAATGAACATTTCCCCCCTCATAAATTGCTGTTTCATGTGACTAGATTAGCAATGCCTTTTAAAAGGTCAGGTAATTTAAAATCATCTCTCCAAGTCTTCCTTCCTTTGGCGCAAAAAAAAGCTTCCAGTTCTAGAGCTTTGTTTGACTTTGCGCCGTCACTTCATTTAAACCCACTAATTTACAAGTCAGCCGTCAGCTTGATGTACTCTCTGCTCACACCCGACCTGTCTGTTATGTTACTCTGAGCAGTTTTTAAGAACATTTACAGAACTCTGCAGAGATCTTGAGCCACCTCTCTTTATATTTTGTTTGCAAAATGGCATGGAATATTTGTGTGTTTTCCTGTTTGAGCATGATTTTACAGCATCATCAGTGTGTTTGGGATCTTTTTCATGCCGAAACACAAAGCTGTTGCCAATCAAATGCTTTCCATATGCTATTGAACGGTGGATCAAAATCTGATTGTTCTTTGTCGTGCTCATAATTTCATTAGTTTTGACAAAAGCCCAACACCACTGGCTGAAACGCAGGCCCAAACCAAGCGGTCCCCGACCCCCAGGCCACGGCCCGGTACCGGTCCGTGAGTCGTTTGGTACCAGGGCGCAAGAGTTGAGGCTCAGGTGTGAAATTTATGGTTTTCAGGGTTTTTAGCGCTAACTCGGTTTCCCTGGGTCTTTTCCCGTGTTGTAGTTGCGTGTCTTATTTTGAAAGAAATATTTACGCGTTACCATAGTAACCAGAGAGCATTAAGGGGCGGAGAGGAGGATGTTACTCTCAATGTTGTTGGTGCATTTCAGGAGGGCGCTGCTAATAAAGTTATTAGTTATTAGACCATCACTCCATCAGACCTGTTTCCACTGATTTTCACTCCAGCTCTTGTGTAATTTGGCATACCTCAGTCTTTTCTCTCTGCTTCCTTTCCTTAAGAATGACTTTGTGACATTCTGATGTACATTCTGAATCGTTTCTCATTTCTTAAGGACATGACTTTCAGCTACTGCTCATCTGCAGTAGATGGGTTTTTTTTATGCCTGCCGCTTCTTCTTTTGTCCTCCACTTGTCAAGTTTCTACAAATTTTTTGGGGGGACGCTCTGCACACGATGCTGCGATATGCCAAGTTTTTAGCTAATAGCTCTTCAGGAATCACCTTGTTGGTACAAAAATACTATTTTATGCCTGTCAAACTGTGTTATCTTTGGTATTTTTCAGAGATTCAGCTAAAGAAATGGGAACAAATTGTGTTTTTGTGACAGGCTGGTAGTAACAAAGTGCCTAAAGATAAAATTTAAAATGGGTTCTTTGCTAAGTTCGCTGTTATGCGTACACAAAAAACATTCCTGTGAAAGTGGTCAGGTACAAGGCCTGGACTGAAAATAAGTGAAAAAGCTGCCAATGTCTAAAGAAACCCTGAAGAACTGTTGCTCAAAGCAGAAGAAGCTCAGGCTCGAGACTTTTGCACAGCACTGTCGATAATAGCTGCGTTACAGGGAGGTATTCTTAATTAATTGTAGTCGTTTAAGACACGAGTTGTGAGAACTAATGTTGATGAAATGGTTTTAAAAGACCATGAATAATGAAAATCCTTGCAGTTAAACCTGCCTGTAAAAACTTCAGTGAACTGTTGCCTGTTTTTAGTCCAATCGCTTCCATCTTTCACAGATAAGCCTCATTAATTAAAGGTCATATTTATTTCAAATGAAATACAGTGTGCTGATCATTCCTTATTATTCATAACTTAGTGTTCAGGCTTAAAGGAATCACTTTGGTATTGGAAATCATAGAGAAAATTCATTAATTCCATTGTTGAACATCTTTTTGTTAAGCTAAATATGCAAGGTCAGTCAGCAGGGTTCAAACTAGGGCTGCTCAATTAATCGAATTTTAATCACGATTACGATCTGGGCTTTCAACGATCATTAAAAATGACTGAGCCGATTATTAGCCCCTCCCTAATTTATCCGCGACACCTTAAAGGCCGGTCCGTGAAAATATTGTCGGGCATAAACCGTCCGTGGCGCAAAAAAGGTTGGAGACCGCTGATTAAGAGGACCCGAGGGAAGCTCGGAAAGCTAAGCAGAAGTTATTTGGAGAGGAGAGAGTGACTGCCGTTGGTTGAAAAGAGAGTTAAAAAAAAAAAAACTTCAGTGGTGTTGCACACTATTTTATATTATTTTTTTAAAGTCATTGTTAACCCTTTAAAGCCGGTCAGAGCAGCACGCTCCGTTTTGCGTAACTATTTTTAAATCCCTGTAGAACCTGAACCGCTAAGCTAGCACAATAATTTGTTTTGCATATGAAACCGGAGGAGTTGTACTTACATCTGATGCCATCAGCTTGTCCTCGGTCACGGTTTCGTTCCACATATAGCTTTGCAAAAATTGCATAAAAAGCGCTTGCAGGAACAAAAACATAATATTCCAGAAACACGCTTTGCCGTTCCTATCAGCTGTTCGTAACACTTCCCACAGTGAAATGATGCACCTGCTGTTTTCTTTGCAAATTTGCATCATAGGATTGTTTTTTGTTTTTCCTGCAGTATATAAAAATTGCTGTATCTCCAAAATAAAACTATGAAGACACTCAAAATAAATTTCCTGTTGTTGTAAACTATTTTTTGCAACTTTATTGTATTTAAAGTTTTGAGGGATAAGCCTCTTAAATTTCTCCAAGTAGAAATATATGTAAACAAAACAAAAGCGATTTTCAATTTTTTTTGTAGTTTATTGCACTTTTTTGCAATTTATGTAATTACTATGGACTTAATGCATACATATTATTAAAATATGGGCTATAACAGTTGTATTGATGTATAGCAACTTGAAATGCTCCCACAAATGGCACTACAGCATGTAAAAAAATAATATAAGCTCTGGTGGACTTGGTTCTATAGTAGGTCTTAAAGGGTTAAATAAATATCGTCAAATAATCGTGATCTCAATTTCAGTGAAAATAATCGTGATTATCATTTTTGCCATAATCGAGCAGCCCTAGTTCAAACACACTTTGAAGGATTTGTGTGTCTCCTGACCATGAGCTTGTATAATGAGACTGGAGCTCATCTGCTGCAGAACCGCCTGACGCATCAACTCCTATTGGAGCCGCATTGTCTCTCATGTGATTGTCAAGAGCCTCGCTTCATTTGTTCGCATAGCAAGACTAATCAAGGACATTAGCCCCGGTGTCATGTAATTCGTCATTGATTGTCTTATTGGCCCTCAGTGCAGTACTAGCTTACACCATTACTCCTCGTGTACAACAGTCCTACCTTGTGTTACTCTCGGATCGAAAACAACTCGACGCAACGTGTCAGGATTCATTTCCATGTTTTATTTAAAGCCTCCTCGAGTATCAGCAGCACTTTGAGCAGGATTGAACTTTTTGTTTCTGCTGCAGAGCTTTTCCTGCCTGACAGAATCCGCGGCTCCAGCGGTGTCAGAGAGGTGAGAGACATGGCTGTGTTCAGTCAGACAGCTCAGAGCTCATTAAAGAGACCGGGCCCCAATATTTGGTGTGTGTGCTGTCTGTAGCTGATCCGCTGGTGGCTCAGCTGATTCACATTTCATTATTTGATGGCCCGCGTTTTGACAGTCTCCTGCCTGTGTCTGTCAAGGTAGAATTAAATGTTAACCAAGGCCCAGACTGGAAGAAACATGAGTGCAAACAAATCGAGCTGAGAGCAGCCAGGTAGGCGAACGAAATCGACGTGAGGAAGGAGAGAAAGAAGGAGCCGGTGGTGCAGTGTTTCTGAGGCCCTGGGGCTCCATGCACCATGCACCGTTAGGTCTTAGGCGACATCAAATATACATGGAAACGGCTTAAGCATTTATCATTCATCCTTACAGATAGTACAGTGTCTGTTTAAAGTCTCCCATCTCTCTATGGCTCAGCCCCTCCCATTCGCTTTTTTTCCCAGCTTCCTCACAGCTGCTTGTTTCTCAAACAATACGGTATCTGTTAAATAAGAGTAGGAGCCTCAATCTGCCTAGTAGCTGGAAGGGGAGCTGCATTCTTTCTTTAGCTCTCTCTAAAACCCTTAATCTCTTGATAAAAGCACTGGATGGAAAGAGGCAAAGTAAAGTACAGTATGCAGGATCTCCATTCACTGGCTTGAATCTTTTGTTTGGCCTTTGGCACGATGGGAAAATCCCTTCATCAGCACCGCTATACAGGCACACTATTGGCTTGTTGACTGATGTTGTGCGTGTGAGCTGTAGGTGATGGACTCGGTCTATTGTGCCTGAGCTGAATGGTGATAGACCAGTGTATGTTCTTGAGCTCTTAGACGGGAGCTGATCTCTCATCACAGATTCTACCTCCAGCTGTTTATATTTAAAAAAGGAAGCCAGTGCAGAAGTGCTTTAAAGCTGCATTTTTCTCTAATGACCAGCAGAGGGAGAAACTGCCTCGACACCCTTAGTCTGTGGTGTCAGTAAACATGGTCTCAGTCAGTAGTTTTCTGTCTTATTGAATCATAGGGCGTCAGCGCATTTGAGTTTCAATTTTCTCAATTTTGATATTCGGCCAGTGAAATCACATTTTACTAGAAAGGAAGGAACACAGTCTGGGTTAATTTCCCAAAAGGAAGCTCGGTTGACTTCTTTCTGCAGCATTTCCCTTAGAAATCCTGGGTAGATAAGTGCTGTTGCAAACAGGCATCCGTCCATCATTCCATGACAGGGTCCTCCAGACATCCTTCTACCCAGCAACACACTCCATTTCCTCCTGAGGGATTCCAAGATGTTCCGGGGGTAGACAAGATATATTATCTCCCGATCAGGTTCTGGGGCTACCCCGAGGGTGTCCTTATACACCGGGGATCCTCCGAAAGGAGGCGCCCAGTTGACTTCCTAATCAGATGCCACCTTGAGCAACAGCTCTACTCCAACATCCTCACCTGTTCTCTAAGGATGAGCCCAGCTTCTTGAGAGCAAACTCATTTGCCAGCTTATATTCATGACCTTTCTCTTGCAGTCATTCTCCTATGGTCAAGAGATCTGGTTGAAGTTGGAATATAGATATATGGCTAATATGAAAGCTCCACCTTTTGGCCAGCTCTTTTTACCATGAGCAGTTCACTGTTTTACCTTCCCATCACTCATTAAAAGATCCCAAGATCCTTAAACTATCTCACATGGGGAATCCTATCTCCACCAGTCCGGAGGAGGCACCGAGAGTCGCAGGTGCTGACTGTTATCTTGACTGGTTTGCACTCTGCTGCAAACCAGTGCAGGCTGAAGGTCGATGAATCCAACAGAACTACATCAGATGCTTTCTGAGGCAGCCCGTTCTCACTCCCCAAGGCATAATATAATGACGATTTGTCAAGTCCCGCAGCATTCCTGAGGAACGCTGGGTTCTTATAACTATGCACCGGGTTATGGATTAAATCCAGTAGAATGACGGTCCCGTTATAATGCACGTTCCAGCCATGTATTCCAGCCCTAACCCTAACCTTATTGCTAACCTTAACCAGCATTTTAATGATGTTAGATAGTGTTTTCCAATGCAATTTAAGTAAAACGAAAGTACATGTGTAGATTCATTCCAAACGGTTTTCATTTTTCCTCATTTTTCTGATCTCGTATCTAGTGATGTGTTGGGTTCAATGCAATGAACATTAATGGAATCATAATTTTTGTGTAAGTATATTGGGTGTCTAATGGTGTTCAACTGTAAAAGTTAAAGCCAAGGATAACGGTACAGGTGATGGGCTCAGTCGGCTCTGTCAATTGTGAAGTCGTCTCACAGCCTTAAACTTTGGCTGAATAGTGAATGCTGAAGTGAAAGGACAAAAGAGGGAGCTGATCTCTCATCACAGATTCCACATCCAGCTGCTCGTCTCAGCACTGCTGCTGGTGGGCACAACAGAGCGCGTTGTTGTGCAGGCCCCCCAACTGCCAGTTCTGCACCTGAATCTCAAGACTGCAAACCTCCATCCTTGAGAGAAATTACTATGTTGTCAATTAACAAAAAAGCTGTGCGGAGCGAATGTAATAACACTTTAACCAAAGCTGATCAGCATGCAAAGAGCACCGTTTCTCAAAGGTGCTTTTCTTCAGAACGCCGGACGGCTGAGAATTCACAATATGCTTTTGTGATGCCCAACACAGGCCGAAATGAAAAGGCTTGTGTATCCTTAGCAACCATATTCTTTGACGATTGCTCTTGTGCTGCATGTTAAACAATGTAAATGGCCAAATTTTTATTTATTTTTTTCCTCTCGAGTGGGTTATTCTCAAGTCATCTCCTAGGGAAAAATGCCGCTGATTTCCATATTTTAACTGCAATATGTAGTTTTCTCTCCGAGGCTCACCAAGTGTTGCTTACTCACCGAAAGCATATTGAAATAGACTGTGTGTTTCTGTGTGTTCATGCATGTGTGTGTTTCTTTCAGCATGCTTTTTTTTTTTTTTTGCTCAGTGTTCTTTCTTCAGGATTTTTTTCCTTCTCTTTTTTTAATAGGATATTGCTGTTATCACACGCTTTCCTCTCTGTTGCCATAATGACAAATTATAGTGTTGCAAGGGGAAGAATACATTATCCTTTTCCATTCACAAGCCGGACACATATTATATGGAAATTGCAGGGGGGGGTTGGCAGTGGCTCATCTGCCATAGTAGGTTCTTGAATTTTGATTACAAGAACTGGTTGAGGACGACCAAAGCACTGCATGGCCTTTACTCGCTCATGGCTAATTCCTCCTGGCAATCAGTTATAGAATTTGATGTTCTGAAGCCCTGGCTAAGGCCAATTATGCTTTATTCCATAAACTGACAGGAAAAAAGAAAACTACTTTTTTCTAGAGAGCTCAAGGTGACATCTTTAAAATATTTCATATGCCTAAACAACTCTCCAAAGAATTTAAATTAAATTGAAAGGCAACCTAAGCCTCACATGTAGGAGGCTGGAAATCCTTTCAAAACATCTGAATGCACAACACCTTTTCTCTTCTCTTTTTTCAACATTAGAGGGGACATTCTTCAACGTGAAACCCTTTCATGGTTTTCGAATTACTGCTTATCAGCGCCAAAGTAGAGGTTAAAAGCAACACAGATGGTTAATGTGTCCCAGCAACATGTGAGAAACATTTTCACTTGTGCTCCTGTGGTTTATCTTTGCAGCCGTGGTCATGGGTCTGCAGCAGTAGGACGGCAGCTCTTTGCAGAAAACACAAATCCACAGCAGATAGTCGAGTAGTTGTCTAAAACCCTAAGGCGCCATGTTATCAGCTGTGAGTTCACTGTCTGGACAATAGAAATAATTAAATTTTCACATTTATTGGGGGATAATGTACATTATCTACTCATGATACAGCTCCTAAGTATTTAAGACACTGCCGTATTTTCTGTTGTTTGGCTCTGTACTGAAGCACACTGGATTTTTAAATAACATGGTCTGAGGTAAGACAAGAATCCTACAGATGCTTAGAAAGCCTTCAAAGATATTACATCGCTGAATTGCTTAAGTTAAAAAAGCACGAGCCAATCAATGAATACCTCTTCCATCTTTATTACGCAAATCCTAACAGCAGAATCAAAACGCTCATTTTGTTTTGTGGTCGGGACCTTCAGAGCAAATGCAGTCTCTGCTAGCAAGCATGCAAATTCAATGAAAATTAGCTATTAAATCCAGATTTTGCATCAGTGGCAGAAACCAATACCTATTAAAATGTAAAAGGTATGTTGTTTGCATGCAGCTCTAGCAAAGTAAACCTTATCAGCAAGCTTGTACCATTTGGGACGTGTTGTTTTAATGTTTAACAAGAGCCTGACGCAAGGCGATGAGACCTATCAAACTATCAAATAAACCATCAAGAAATTGATGTGTTTCTGCTTCCATGTTTGTTATTCTAAAGCTGGTCTTGAGATTTCATACTATCATAATTTTAAAAGGTCTTTTGCATTATCTTAAGCAGTAGGAACCATGTAAAAGGGCTGAATTGTAGCTTGATGTTGATGATTCTTGTGTCCATCTTGGGCAAACAGGCTAGGAGAATATTATTTTATATGAAGTTCTTGTTTTTTGAAGACCCAGCAGTGAGAATTTGAAAAACTGTCGTTTTGTTAATGGTGTGTTTAGACCTGCAGCATAGTAAAGTTTTCTATTCAAAGGCACAAATCGACTTGGGGCAAAAGGAGCCGAATATGCATCAGTGCAAGTTCAATATATTTCACCTTTAGTGTTGTGATAGCATATCAGATGAGATTCTCCTGTAGATTGTGGATTTTACTGAGACCACCCACTATCTGCAAGCTTATTGTCGCCCTTTAAAGGAAGCTGAAGGTGTATATTCAACTTTGAGAAAAACAAAATAGAGGACTTGAAGAAAAGTAAGGGAAACTGTAAGATTTCCTTAGAAGTTCTGGAAATATCCTCCCGTGAACCAATTCCAAGTATTGATTGTACTTTGGAAGGAAGTAATTCTTCCATTGGCTGTTAGGGGCTAATAATAGCGGATTTCAAAATGGTCCAGAAACCCATGAGATGAAACTTCACTTCACATTTGTTCTGATGCGCCATAAGACTACTCAGACATCAAGAAAGACCTTAAGAACTACAGTAGATTTTCACCAGATACCTGCAGTTCTTTCCAGTGTCATATTTATAGCTAAAAGTGTTTCTATATTAACTCATATTTCCAACATGCAGGTTGATGAATAAAAGAATAATCTAAACCTTTTACTGTATCTCCTTTAACCTTCAGCTCAAGTTTATCATGACTTAAATGTGTCTCAGCATAAATACCAAGTCCTATTCACGAGTTCTGAAAAGACTATAGAAAGCATTTAGAAATGATGTTGTGCAATGTGGTCTCTGGAAATGGAAAGAGTGAAATGCATTAAATTAATGGGTTTTTGCTTCCCTTTTTTCCCCTTAAACATATTTCATCTTCAAACTCTTCGTCTCCTCATTGCATTAGTAATCCAATGCTTCTATCAACAATTCAGGTTTTACATTGGAGAGGCTGTTAGTTATTAAACAGGCTATTCAGTTTGGCCTTAAAATGAACCTGTGACCTCTTTCTGTTCTGTTTGTTCAGAGGCTATTTTACTTGGCGCAGTGGTTGTCCTAACAGTTGGCATAATCTGGCCTAGATGACCTGGTAGACCAGGTATGATTAAACTCAACACACTAGCAAAAAAGAGGTTCATTAAAACTTCATACACCTGGGCCTTGAAATGTAGAAAGTCTTTCACTTGTAGATTGAAAAATGGAATAAAGAAAGTACGGTCTTACATGAAAGGAAAACCATAACCCTTGACTCTTACATTGAGCGGATCTAGTTGCTGTGGAAGGTCGTGGTTTGGGTCCACTTGTCCCCTTTAGAGACAAGATCAATACAGCTCAATACTAAGTTATCCTGAGTGCTCTCCAGATGACAAAGCACGTATATCCTGGGATGGGATGCCTTTTATTCATGAGGTACTGGCAGAAAAAAATAAATAGAAGTTGGACACAGCTTCCATAATATCTCCCACTGCTTATAGACTCTGCATTCTGAAACAGCGTGTTGTTTTGGGGTTTGGGAGCTAGCTTGTTCATTCATTACAGGTAAGTTCTCGCTTCTGGCCAACATATTTTTGGGGGGGTTTGGAGCCAGCAAAATGGTTTTAGCTGCCAAAACCCTTAATTAAAGCTTAAAAATGCAGAGCCTGAGGTTACTGGTTACTGGTAATTATGTTCATTTATTCTGCCTGTTAGACTAACTTGGTTTTGTAGCCAGTCTGACTGCTTTGTTTTTGTTACTTCATGTTGGCTTCAGTCCTAGAGATTGGTGGTTGGGAATAAAGGTTCACTGAATGGTTCGAGGATTGTGAAAGTGATCTAAATCAAATGCTGCGACCTTCATAAGTCACACATCCATTCTGTCCAGTTTAACACTTATGGGTGAGTTTGGACTGTTGTTTCTTTTCATCCCGAGGCATAATATACCTAGTTATGACAGATTCTACCAAAGTCTTCCTGTTATGCACAAGGTGTCCTCTGGCATCAAGTGGTAATGGCTCCATTTCCAAGACCTGCAAATTCCACATTAGGAGATTGGAGGGATGGTGCTAAGCTGTGATTGGTGACAAGCCCAAACCTAGCCTAGCTTCAAGATTTGTAAAATCAGTGCTACATTAAAGGAAAAAAAACTCTGCAGTTTGTCATCCATTTGTATGAATCCAAATTTATGAAAAATGATAACCTGATACTTGCAAAGTTCGCAGAATTGTACAAAACACACAGAGGACCTTATTTTAATGTCCTGTAAGTACAGGCCATTGTGGCTCCTCTGTTTTCCCTCACAGGCTATCTTTAAAACGTTTGAGGGAAAAGGTATTGGAAGCCCAATTTTCCTGAGTTTGCATGGTCATGATCAGTGACTGGAAAAACTGCACAGTCAAATGTGTGTCTCAGCGAGTAGACACAAACCACCGGGCAGCTGTCATGCATGCTGTTTTAAATTGAAGTTTGCAGTGGGCAGGCACAGTAATGTAAACACTTAATGGGAAATTACCTGAGCAGTGAATATTAAAATTACAAACGGTGCTGCTTGGCATGAAAACTGAGGAAAGTTGCTTCTTTCAAGACGACACTGGTGCACCAAATAAGGTGTTTTCAATATTTTTAAACGAGTCACTGCTCTGTTATGTGCTTAAATCATTTTAACTGAAGGGAAAATGTATTAACAATAAGTAAAATAATCTCTCCTAAGTATGCCAATATGATCTCATTCCAGTTTGTCCAATGTGAGTTTTTGTTAGTACTCTGAGAAGAAGTTAATTACCTTTCTTGAGCAGACAAAATAAACTGTCAGCTGCCACTTTCTGAAATTGTAACAGGCATTTTTTGTCACCTTTGAAAAATCTACTCAAATGTCTGAAACATGAAGAGAAAAAGCTCACGTAAGTAGCTTTAAAAAAGGAATGCATCACTTTTGTTCATTAGCAGTTAACATTTTGATGCTAGCCTCACTAGCTTGACATTGGCCTCTCTTCTTTTAAATTACTTTATTCTCATCTTGATTCTTTGATTCTTATTTTGAATTGTTCCTACAGCTCTTGTGAAATTCCAACCAACACGAAGACATGTTTTTGATTCTTTTTTTTTTTTTTAAAGTAACTGATGTTTCAGTTGTTTTTCCCACAACTTTTTCATCTTTCACAACCATCCAAAGCTCCAAGATTGCAAATCCGAAGGAATTTTAATCGATTTTGACTGTCTTTCGTGTCATTTTCAGCACTGGGTGGAAAAAAAATGAACTGGGTATCTGAGGCATGCAAAACTAGTTGCTTCTACTTGTGTGATTTCTGTAACATTATTTATACAGTTATCTTCGTAGTACTTACACAACCTTTGCTACAAAGTTCCTATCCACCATTGCCTGCTGTATTCTTGGGTTGTGTGTAGGGATGGGTATTGATAAGATTTTAACGATTCCGATTCCATTTTCGATTCTGTTTAACGATTCGATTCTTTATCGATTCTCTTATCGATTCTTTTTTTTTTTTTTTTTTAAAGGAGAACACTAAGGTCGATTAGCTCAGAGCTTTGTTTTATATCTTCTCTTTGAACAAGATAGAAATTTAGGAGTAACATGGCATTACAAACCCAACAGTGAGATCTTGAGAGATCCAGCCTATGGCTCTTCAATGGGGTGTCACAGGGTCCCCAGGAAAAAAAATTGTAAATGTAAAATAATAAAATAAATATTCTTGTGAGACATATCACATATTGACGGGGTCGGGTTATGTTAAAAAGTATAAATTGTTATACTTTGTTCATTGGTTCAAAGGTACCCCACACTTCTTTTTTTGTTTGCTTGTTTGTTCTGGTGTATTTTTCATTTGAACTGTTACTCTGCCAGAGTACTCATATTTACAAGATGGCATTGAACGCCCCATTGGTGTATCAGGAAAACTATTTTGTACATATGTTCCTTGAAGGGGATTGAAGTCGTTCTTTTTTCCACCGCAGCGAAGGGCTAGGAGTAGGAGAGGAGCTGCTGTATGTTTTTGTTATCGAATCGATCTGATTGTGAAATAAAGCTTATGCAGTGAGAAAGCAACTCCAGGAGTCATCCCTGCCTTAAAGCTGCAACATTCTTCTGTAGCAATAACAAAGTATAACATAAATTGTTCTGTGGCAATTACACAAGAATATCCAGTAATGTCCCTGCCCACAATTAAACACATTCACTTACCAAAAATCGGGGGCATCTGCTGTGGCAAATGGGTGCAAGCCTTTGACCACAAACTTAGACACTGCTGGGTGACATTAGTCTATCCTGCCTGAAAGGAGACGCTACCGGTAGACTGCAGCGAGAACTGCCAGCGAGCGCCAGCCAGACTCTGTCTGTCTCTCTCATCATGGTCACCTACATGTACAGTAATGGCAGGTCTTGTAATAAGGCAGATTGCGCTAACATAATATGCACTGTTAGTTGATTATTTACCTGCCGCATTAACGGGAGAGGACGTGCAAACGTTAGCGCTGCTGCTGGGTTGAGAGTCACGAGTCCGGAGCGGAATTAAAAACGCGTGTCATCGCGTGTTTTGTGAGCAAATGCTTTTGCATATTCGTAGTGTTTCCTCCCTTAAATGAAATATCTACTTTGCAAGTTGCCCTGTTGTCATCGGTTCTCATAAAGTATAATCAAACTTTTGAGCGTTTGAGCCGCTTAGGCGCCATGTTTCCTGCCAGGTAAATGACGCTCCGCAACGTGGTGACGTCATTCGGGGCGACTGGAATCGATAAGGGAATCGTTTGCAAAAATGGCAAACGATTCCAAGGAATTGAAACAGTGGGAACCGGTTCTCAACAAGAACCGGTTTTCGATACCCATCCCTAGTTGTGTGATCTGCAAAACAAGCCCAAATCTTCACCCCTCCACCACCGTGCTTGACAGTTGGTATTACGTGTTTGTGCTGACATGTTGTGTTTGGGTTTCTCCAAAGTACAGCCAAATACCTCAACTTTGGTCTCATCTGTCCAAAGATTGTTGCAGAAGTCTTGTGGTTTGTTCATGCTGCCATGTTCTCTTTAGACAGAAGGTCCATTCCTTGAAATGCTCTATGACAGCGGTCCCCAACCTTTTTTGCACCACGGACCGGTTGTGTCCGACAATAAGATAAGATAAGATAACCTTTATTAGTCCCACACGTGGGAAATTTGTTTTGTCACAGCAGGAAGTGGACAGTGCAAAAGTTATGAGGCAAAAATTAGAATACAATAAGAATAAATACAGTACACAACTGTACAGAATAGAATAAAATAAAATACTATATACAGTAGAATAAAATAAAATAAATATACAATAAGATAAAAATAGAATACAAATACAAATACTATATACAACTGAGTAAAAATACAACGATGACAGAAAGGATTATTGCACTTAGTATTATTGCATATGTATGGATGTGTGTGCTTGATCAGTTAAAGTCTTTATTATGGAGTCTGACAGCAGTGGGGAGGAAAGACCTGCGAAATCTCTCCGTCCCACACCGTGGGTGCCACAGTCTCCCACTGATATCCCAATATTTTCACGGCCTGGCCTTTAAGGTGTCGCGGATAAATACACCAAAATAAAACCAGTACCAAAAAAGAAGATTTATTCATAAAACATGTGAAAAGACCCAGGGAAACAGAGTTAACGATAAAAATAATAAAAAAAAATAACAATAAAAACTGTTAAAACCCCTGAAAACCATAAATTTCACACCCGAGGCGCAACTCTCGCGGCCCAGTACCAAAGGACTCCAGTCCGTGGCCTGGGGGTTGGGGACCGCTGTTCTATGAGGCCTTTACTGCAGCCACCTTGAGTTGCTTCATTGAGTTGTACTGGCAGCTCTTTGGACCTCATATTGAGAGTTCATTGAAGTTCATCACTTAGAATTAACTCCAGATCTCTAATCTACTTTGTTTGTCATGAAATAACAAGGGAACAGGCCTCACCTGGCCACAAAAGTGCTTCTCAGTTACTTTAGAGCCTTGAGCCCTTGAGTTAAAGCTGAGAGTCTGCGCTTGAATGACAGCTCAATTGTTTCCTTTATAATCCACTGTGGTGGTGCATAAAGGCAAAAAAGAAAAAAAGCGTCTTTGTCTAAAAACTTCCGAGCCTGAATCTAAGTTGAACCTCTTGCAAATGATATTTTTAATCTCAAAGGTGTTTCTTTCCCTTAAAGGTTAAAAAGTTTAAATTAAAAAAAGGTGTAAACACTTAGTCATTGCAAAATTGATGCAGCAGAATACTTAATAAAATATTCCTTTGTGTATCCGTCACTCGGGCCAGATATATCCGTAATCCCGTATTTGCTGCCGTTAGCCTTTTAAGCACATTCTCCCGAGTACGCCGCCCCCACATTTCACAGCTCTTAATGAAAATATGTGACACAGAAATGTGGAAATCTTGAAACAGAAACCAATTTGCGTCTTGGTGGAGACTTTCACAGAAAGCGGTTCAGAGTGTGTCTCTGATTGACACGAGTCCTGAGCACTTCAGTTGTTGTGGTTCCCACTTCCTGAGCCTGGGCTCCCTGTGTGTTTCACCACATTTGGAGACGACTCGAGCCAAGTTGGCAGCGAGCAGAAAACTCAAATCGAGGCCTCAGAACTTCTCTTTAGAAACTAATGGCTGATGTAGCCAAAGCTGCAGTTTGCTGGTTGAACGCCAAATAGTAGCAGCTTTAAAAGAGGTTTCTAAACGAGCAGTTTAATATGAAAGTTTCAAATAGACACAATTTCAAAACGTTAACAGTTTCTTTTGTCTGCTGCTTATATACCTTTAAGCTTGTATCTGTTTTTGTTTGATATTTTTCTTCCTGCTGTCACACTATGCCATCTTATTACAGATCTCATTTTCGAAATGTTCGCTTGTAATTATGTTATCAGATCTCACAGTCATTGTGCTGAAACCAAACAAGGCCTGTCTAATTCCTTGTTACTTCATCATTATTAATGAAATAACAACATGAGGGCAATTTAATTTCAATACAGCCTGCAACATTTTCGCTCATTTGACCTAAGTGACAGCATGACACATGCTATGAAAACCATAGTCAGTGCAATTTGGGAACTAAATTGCTGTCCTCACCCAGTTGGAAACTGACCTTGTCTCCTCACACCTCTGCTTCTGTGTTTCTCTCTCTTTATCTGTTCTCCTTGGTCGACTCCTGTGTTTCCCGCTCTGCCTCTCCCTGTACCAGATAACTTCCCACAGATGGCTCATCAGAAGCGCTTCATCGAGCGGAAATACAGGCAGGAGCTGAAGGAGATGAGACGAGAGCGGGAGCGGCAGGAGAAGGAAACCGAAGACTCGGAAGAGTACAGGAAGTGACAGCGCCTTCTTTGGGACAGCCAATCAGGACCCGGGTCCACATTAGGGAGCCTTCTCTGCAGATGTTGCAGCTGTTCAGGCAAGAGCTAGCAAAACGGAGGTGCCACTAGTTGATCATGAAGATGTAGTAAGGAAGATAGATGGGTTTTAGGTAGGGATCAACTGGGTCAAAGTGACCGTTAGCACAAATATTTGGGGGGAAACTAGCTTTGTGGCCAGTATTTTCAAAGTAAAAGTAGGGCAAAGGGAATTAGAAATGAAGCCTCATGCGTTCATGTTTTATGCTGTTTATCACTCCGGCTCTGTCGAAGGTGGCTTTATGTTGTCTTATGTGTGTGTGTTAAATATAGAGTGGAACCTTTTTAAAAACAAAGCCACAGCAGGACCTCACCGTGTTACTGGCACATGGCAAAAAACCCCCATTTTTTAAAATGGAGTAAGAACTGTTAAATAAACCATCAGAGCATCTATTGTAAATAAAGTTTCTGATTCTGGTCCAAAAAGTGAGATTTTCTTATTTATTTTTTTTGTATTAATCGTAATCCCTCCTACTCTGATCTCTAAACCTCTAATACTCCCTCACTACAGTGTCACCATCTGTCTCACATCTGCCACTCATCCTCTAATAATCGAAATGTGATTCCCCCCCCCCCCCCCCCCTTCTACTCTCTTTTTAACCTCTCTCTAAATCCGATTGGCTGTCTAACAGATCTTAATTATAGATTGTCTAATTAACAATTTCCTCAGCTCAGTAGCCTCTGGATCCAGCTATTTAGCAAAAGCCGTCATATTAATAACTATCTGACGTCTAGAATCGGGTCTTTTATACTGAGATTTATTGTAGATAATAAATATGTACCTGTGAGGATGGTAGCTGTCTAGCTTACTAGCCTGTGGCTGCTGTCACATTTCAGATAAAAGTTACATTTTTCTTCATAACTAGAGGGAAGAAAGTGAAAGTGGTCCACTAGAGCTGCCACACAGCTGTCTGTCAAACAATGTTATTCTGAAAGAGAAAACCTCACAGCAGCTGATTTTAGAGAGATTTGAATGTTTTATGTAAATAGTAAGAACTTCTGCCAATAATTTATCTTACTGAGCATTTTTGGCTCATGGAAAACACAACTAAAAATTAATCATTTTCTCATTCTTAAAGGTTAAGGCTGTTCTGAATTTGTTCATATGCACAATTTGTGAATGAGGCCGGTTGTCATGGCTACACATTAACGACCAACAACTACAAATCTATTTTAAGTCAGACCGGGAGCACCGTACTTCACAACTCAAAGGCAACTGAGGTTTTATTGATAAAAGGAACAAATAGGTGCAAATAATACAAATGATATTTTTATTGTTTATTAAAACTCTCCAATACGCTTTTTCTTTCTGACCCTTGTTCTGCTGTAACAGGTGAATTTCCCCAGTGTGGGATTAATAACGTCTGCTGTATCTAAGACACAAGGCAAATAAGTTTTAAATGACAGAAATCAAATTATTGTAATAGCGTCGAGTAACGTAATTTAAAAAATGTTTATCGTGTATACTTTAAAATGTGTTTAGATGTCAGGTGTCTTCGGTGTTGATGATGATTGCACAGTACATATTATACATCACTCTGCTGCCTACAGCCACATTAAAGTGAATGTTAATTTTTTACACCTCAATGGTAAAAGGCTGATGGGATATTGTATTCACCCCGCCGGGCAGTCAGCGTTGACCCCCAACATTATGAAGACGATTGCACGATTTAAAATCGGTACCATAGGTGAATCTTCAAATCTCACAAGAGGGCAAGTTTTCAGAAGTTTCCCAAGTCTCTCTCATTTTGCAGTTAAATCACCATCCTGTAGTAACTTCAGCACTATTTGTGGAGGAGTTTCTTGTTCAGACTCATGAGTCGTCTGGTTAGACTCTGAAAGCAATTAATGTCAGTTTGTATGTAGACAACAACAGATTTGCAACAAATAGGAAAAGATTTGTGATTTTCACTGATTTGTCTGAGTTAATCTCTGTATTGTCACAAGCAGATTGCATGTAATTAATGACTTGAACCCATTTAATCGCAAACTGATAGCAGACTGACTTTCGTCTCATTGGTGTTTTATCGATTTCCCCATACACCAAAGTTGCTTTGAGGAGAACAGCTTACTGACAAGTGAAGTGACCTTGTTAAAGGCAACAAGATCGCGTGTATCTGTAGCATTAGTGTAATCGCTCTAGCTTTTTTCTTACTTGAGTGTATTACAGTTGTTCCTGCCTTCGCTATCGGGAGAAAGAGGACATCAGCATCACCATCTACAGTAGCTGCCTCGGGTTAAAAAAATGCCTCACGTTGCACCTTGAGACACACAAATCTGTGAAATATTCTGGAAGAAAACCTCATAAAGAGAAACGAGTGGTTGATTTTAAAGATATTTAATTGTGTCATATAAATATTCAGTACAAAATATCACGGTTTACAAAGCAGATTGATGGATGGCCAATGATGCAGGGCCCCTTACAAGTACCACGACCTCTCAAATTGTTTCTACATTGACAGAACTGCTCAATCACATTGTCACCAACATAATATAGCGTAGTAGAGTTGAGCCCCGAGAGCGACCATGTCTACACATCAACAACCACAGATCTATTTTATCTGGAGAAAGAGGACATCAGTGTCACCATCTAATTGCCTCAGCTTTAAGGGAAAAAAAAATGATGTGGCAGCATGGTTTGTTTGGATGTGTAATGTTTTCGACGACTTTAACTGAGCCCGGAGCCAACGCTTGTAGACAATTACACTCGCCGTAGGAAAACACAAGTACGGCTTCGTGATGGCGATATGCTGACATCCTGTATGAAGACAGAAAACTGTGACGACTGAAGGGGAAAAAATGGTTTTGGTGAGTGCTGCTGTCATGTTGACTTTCATTTGAGACCTCGCATTGCACCTTGAGGTGGAAAAGCAGTTTTCTTATAGTGAAGGGTCTTTAAACCCATTAAATGCTTATCATAGCAACATTACCACAGTCTGAAATGGCCACTTACACAACAGGAGCTCCAGCAACAAGCTAATAAACAAAACAAGGCAGCCAAGAAATAGAAAAGAGAACTCGTGTATATGATATAAAGAATTTTCCAACCACTGTGCAATCAGCTGGCTCGTGATAGAGGGGGAAAAAGTAGCACTATGGCAATTATGCCATTGTGTTTTGTTATTACTGTTTCAAATGTCTGATAAATGTCAGCCTCTTCACTGGTTGGCCTTTTGCTAAAGTGAGGGCAGAGCTTGTTTTAGCTGGCCTTTTTTTTTTTTCCTGTTGATATCATTGTGCCCTCCTGGTTTAGACATTTTTCTCTGTTTCACAGCTGTGTGTTTGTAGTTAGGCAGCTCTTAAAGTAATTTCCCAATTTTGCTGTGGTAGAGATCATTTTCACAAGTTTCCTCCTACTTTTGAAAAATTAAACCTTTGTGATCTTGCTGCAGGATAATGTTTTGACCTTCTCTCTGAGCCGAGGACACACCTCTGGGCTTAAGAACCTAATTCCACACCACTCAAAGGTCAGGTGCCCCTTGATAAGCATGTTTATGGAAAGGGCTGTTAGTCCCACAGGAAATCAGTTGGGTAAAGCCTGAACATTTGAACCAGCTTCATGTTCAGCACTACATACAGTACATGTAGTGAAGGGCAAAGGAAGAGACTAAAATAATGGAAGGGTTTTTTTAAAGGAAAATACTGGTGTTCTTTGCTTTTTGGCACATTTCTATTACTGTACTGCTATGTTACATTATTATACATTCTACAGTGCAGGACGGAGCCCTTCTCAGGACACAAAATCTTAGCTAAATAGTGTTTAAGGTAGGTAGTGTGACACATTTATCACTCTTTTGCAAAAGAGTGACCGCCCTATTTTTTTAAGGGCTCTGGACGTATATTTCCCATTCATCTTCTTCAATGATCTTTCATAAAATTAATACACGATAAAAAGTTTTAAGCCTTGAACCTAGCCAGTCAGCCAGTAAAGTGTACCATGAACATAAAAACATTTGATTTGGAGAAAAAAAGAATTATAATAAATAAAAATAGGGGGAAAGATCACTACAAAAATTATCAAATTTAATTGTTTTTGTTAATACAGTGTTGTATAATAACATTTTTGAATATATTGGTTGCTTGTGTTTTGTGTGTGTAGTAAAGTAAAGCCTACTTATCGATAAAGTGTTTTATCCTGACTGCCATCACCTCTTTACAATTGTTAGCAACACTTAACGGGAAAAAAGTTATTGTCTGGCTAAAATCAAAAGTGACATTTAAATAGTTACTAAAAGTCTCAGTAAAGAGTAGAGCTAGCAACTGTTTGTTAATAGAGCAAAAAATGCTATTAGCTAAACAGAATGGATGAACAGCTAGCTAAAATTATAAATACAGCAGTGCTGAATTTTTTTTGTTTGGTCTGTTAACAGTACAAAACAACTGATAGCACAACATAATAGCAATACAGAAAACAGTAGCTAGTTGAAACTATGGACAAAGCACAGTGGGCTTTTTTTGGTTGAAGTGTAGTTAGTAGCCATGTTGTCAGCTAGCACTATGAATTAACATAGTAGCAAGGTGAAAGACTGGAAAACCATCAAGTGTTAGCTAACGGTACAAAGAAAGTTGTTAGCTTAAAGGATAGTTGGCTGACATTAGGTATTAATATAATGCATTTTTCGCTTAAGTACAGTTAACAGTTAAATTATTAGCTAACAACAGTTAGCAAAAAGACAGAAGACTGGGGATATGTCAAATGAAAAAGGATGAAAACCACTGATTTAGCCTTTTATTTTTCCTTAGTGAGAAGAGAATGAAGTCTGTGGAAGCATTTTGCTGTTTTCTTTTTGTGTGTCTGTGTTTATTTTGCGGGGGTTTTTTTTTGCTCTTTTTCTTTAAATTTAAGGCAACTTTCTTGATTCGTTTCATGAGCTATGACGCTTTGCATGAAGATGTAAAGCTTCACATTAATGCAGACTTATTTCTTTAGGCTCCAGTCAATATGTCCCTATTGTTTTTGCTGCTTACATTGATTCAAGTGCTACCTTTCCTTTCACTCTCTCTTAAACAGATAAAATGAGCCATTTAAGGGAAGAAAATAAAATTGCATAATGAATTTTAATGGTAACTGTCCACAAGATGTTTAACCTAATCTAATTTAATGCTGTAATTTCAGGCTCGGTGGCATCCTCTCAGCATCTTCCAACTCTGTGTTTCTGAAGTGAAGTGAGCAAAAAGGTCCAACAAGACCAGTATTTTCCCCCTAACTGAGCCCGATACATGTTAGACTTGTGGATTTTCATTGCAGCATAGAAAATAACACTATTCTGTGCACTTCATATTTCACCCTGCACAGAGAAAAAAAAGACTGCTGACAACATTCAGCTCAATAAGGAAATATTTGGTATTTCAGCCCACCTCACAGCAAATGCTTTAAGCCGTGTGGTGATGAAAATCAAATACTGTAAAAATGATAAACCAGTGTGTTTGCAGGTGTTTGTAGTAGCAGTCCTTTACCACCGCTTTATATAACCATTAAAGAACAACCACCACTTTTCAACACCTGCCACAACTAACTCAAAATTTGAGGAACCATATTTTTCATTTTCTTGTGGCTCAAACTCAAACTGTGGCTAAGTGTTTATAGTGAGGCAGCCATTGCTGAAAGAGGGGATTGTTTGGAAGATAGAAATCCCTAGAAAAACAAAACAACTGTACAGCGTATTGTATCATATTACCGTACATACACAAGCTAAGATAGAACTCACAAAAATACATAGGCATATCTGTTGGTTTACAAAACTGCTTGTTGAAGTGTCCGTCACAGGCAGCTTTGGAGAAAAAAGAAACAAAAAAATATCAGTATAGATATATTTGGGCCTCATGTACACCCCATATACACACACAAAAACCAAAAAGTCTTGACACAAAGTCTGTTTTAACTGTGCCCTCGCAAAAACGCAACTAACACTGACTGGACACACAAAGCCTACGTCTGGTCACCGGAGGGGACAACTGAACGGTGATCGAAGGCGGTGAAAGAACACTCGGACAGACGGCGCTCGTTTCTCCGTCCTTTCGACATTTCACTCGCCACACGTGCACCAGAACCCTCCGGATGTTTTCAACATGTGTTTGGGATTTTTGTTTTTTCTCCTTGTCTGTGTGCCAGGTTCTCGTTAGGAATCCCTGTCGCTGTCGTCGCCCCCGTACAGGTCCGCTAGTTTCTTAAACCGGGGTCCCCACTCGCTCAGGTAGTTGTAGTCCTGGTCACTCTCAGTGGTCACTGACTCGAGCGAGCTGAGGGACTCCGCTACAGAGCCGTTCCCCTCGTAGGCGTAGGTGGCCAGGGAATCGTAAGGCGGCGCCGTCGGGTCGCTGTCGTTGTCCTGGAGCCTCTGGTTGATGAAGTCTCTCACGTCCCCGTTATTGTCCCGAGTTGGGGGCAGCACAGGCCGTCGGATCGGAGGGTAGAAGGCCTCGGGGACGATGTCTCTCCTCTGTTTGCTCTCCTCGATGGCCTCCGGGTTGCGCAGTGTGCCGATATCAAAGGCCTGGGTGTCCTCCTCTCCGCCCCCTTCGTCATTGTAGCTGACGACGTTGTCCCTGACATCCTCTTTGGAGATGATCAGAGGCTCCTTCTTCCTCTGCCTCCTCAGGGCAGCAAACAGCACCACGATCACTGTGTGGAGAACAAAAACAAAGAGAACAAATATGAGAGTTTGGTGACTTTTGCTGTTGTTTCTGTGCTCTCTCTCCTTGTTCTGAAGGCCAGTGACTGTCCTGGGGGAATTGTTGATGTTGTGTGAGTGTGCACTGATGTTCAGGGACTTTGTCTGACTTTGTAAAGCAGGCACTGCTACCACAAGGATGCATTATGCATCTCTCGCTCCTCAGGGCCGCTGCTGCTTAAGAACATAAAGGAACCCCCTTTAAGAACATAGCAGAATACATTACGCGCTAAAAATGCAACCTCTGTACCATTAAGAAACATTATGACATTCAAGGGATGGTGTGAGGGTTACTTTTATTCTTTAAGTATTCAATTGGTGTTAAACAACTCAGGGTTGTTTAAGCGTTATTTTTGAAAGAAGTTCAAATTTCAGCAAGTTGAGACAGTCTCCTTGTCATTTTTTATCATTAATTATGATATTTTTATATCTTTTATGTTTTCCTTGGATTTGTCTTACGTTCCTGGTGACATACGCTCTAACCATAAGGTCTTATAAAAGATAGCTACTGTGACAACCCCTATATTTTTGTGACGATCTTCTTTTGAAACTGCAAATGAGCGTTTTCACTATTGCTTTCTTGTTGTTTTAAAATTGGATATCATGAGCAAGGATCAGACTGTGAAGCTGCACCCTTATTGGCTAACAACTTGTGACAGACAAGCCCATACCCTGTAAAATCCTCCTTTTTGAAACATGGAATGACCAAAGTTTAAAAAATTTAGTCAATGTTGTATTCGTGCAACCTGAAATGAGTGACTAGCTCATAAACTCATCAGTGACGTGTTCACGGAGTTTGAGGCAGTGGGACAATTGTAATAGACTTCTCTAGGACTGGAAAGGTTTTTTGTTTTTTTTTTTGCAACCACAGGTAAAACTCGTTGGTGGCCATTTAAAAAGAATGCATGTTTAAAGCATGATGGCTTTGCTTTTTGGACCTGGAAGCTACATCCATCTTTTATACTGTGTATGACTATATCAGACTACAATAAAGTTCTAGCTGTGCACAAAAACAGCAAAGCAATGCAGCCAAGAACAGCAAGACCTTCAATATATCCTGTCTTTTTATTCTTGCTTTCACTATCTGCAGGCTTTCATCCGGGTCATCCAGAAAGTTACAAACAGGTCGAAACATCTTGGTCATAAAACTGTCCTTTATGTGTTGGAACTTCAATTCTTTGGATTAAAATTAACAGGAATTCTTTGCCTTCGCAAATAAAGACAGAGGCGATCTGCTAGATGTTGCAAGATGAAAGATACTCCAGGTTCCAATTCACAAAAATAGCCTCAAGGTAAACATTACAATATTAAAAAGAAAACCCCAAGAGTCGGACAATGAAAAGATTTTGGCAAAGGTGGGGAGGATGAACTCCCTTCAACAGGAAGTGACCAGGTTGTAGAACCAAGCTCTCAGAGGCCACAGCCATCTGTTGTACCATGACTTGTTTGGGCTATGGGGTAAGTACAAATATCCTGTTGTCTGAAACACTATGGCCCCAAGGTCTGCTGCTCCTACATCATCAGCTCTTTCTCAGACAACAGGCCCTTGAGGGTGGACAGTTTGGTAGTCGTGCATGAACAGCTACATTGTATTATCTGTACAAATCTAATGACAGCATCCACACACTTTTTATGCTGACGTGTCCTGACTCAGATGTTAATACTAACGCTGTTCACTGTGAAAACTGAAATGTATTTTTTCTTAAATGTATGTTTTCATGTTTTTCAAAGCACGCCGAAACCCCTAAGAAAGGATCCAAGTTTTTCTTTTTTTACTTTAAGTCATATTATTTTATGAAACTCAATATTAATGCCCAGTAAAAAATGAATTTCCAGTAAACCCGCGATATTGTATGAGAGGCATTAATACTATAGCTGAGGTTTTTATACTTACTGAGTTAAGATTGAGTTAAGACTGAGAAGTAAAGGTGCTTCAAGGTATGGCAGCAATAATTACTTGGCTTTTGAAACCTTCACCAGGCTGTAGTTTTAAATAAAAACGCTCCTATCTCACCATCCTAATGCAATGAAGAAAAGCATCCTGTTCAAGTCAGTCGAGATGCTGTAGATCTTCGCTGCTTCGCGGTTAAAATCAAATTAAGGTGACAGCTGCGGTCACTGGCAGAATTATCCGCCCACAGGAAGTGATGAATCAAATTAAGCAGTGAAATACGAAACCGACTGTTTAACACCTCCTATGGATTGCTTTGCTGGAGAAGCTCTGTAGTGAAAAGCCCCAAAAAGATTTATGCAAGAAAGAACGTAAGGCTGTACTCACTGAGCAGGATGATGACACAAAGCAAAATGGCCACCAGGGCGCCGGTGCTGAGCCCCGCCCTCGCTGTGAGCGCCTCTGCGTTGCACGCCTTCATGTTGCCCTTGCGGTCGCAGGTGCAGACTCTGATGGTCAGCGTGTTGGTGCTGCTTTGCATTGGGAACTCTCCATCAGAAATGACCACCGGCACATGGTGGACGCTCTTTTGCAGGGTGCTGTAGCTGTTTCTCCTTGTGAGGATTGACGCTGTGTTGTCTGATGAGGGAAAATCTGGTTATTTACTGTAAAACGTCAACCAATCAATGACACATACAGCACATTAACAACAGGTAATGAATGTAGGGCACACGCAGTGTCTTACTTTTGTTGTCATGGACAGAGAAGTTTGCCTTTCCAGCAGCTTCCTGAGCAAGATTGAAGAAGAACCGGTGTCCTCCGAGCGGGGCATCAGGATCTGTGGCGCCCACGGTTTGTATCACCTGAAGTGAGAAGCACACAGGTGAGTGACAGGGCAACCCAACCCCAGCCGTGAACATTTAACCACAGCTAAACTGCTGTTTGTGCGGGTGCTAGTGTTTTAGCTAGCTAATGGGTTAGCAGAGCTATGAAGAGGAAGTGGAAGCTGAGCAAGAACACAGCTGTTAAATTTCAAACAAAGAATAAAACAACCAACAAATCTAATTCATACATGCTTTTGTGATGCTGTCTCTCTAGCTGTAATGCGTCTAATTAAAGATAACTCCACTTCATGCTCGTTAGCATCTGGTAGTTGCATGTTAACATCGGCTGCTGTGATGAATAACCGAGCTGTTTATTAAGATTAAAGGGATGGTTTGTTCTCCTGGGAATTCGTAAAGACAAATAGTTAAGGGCGCGCAAACAAGGAATAAACCTCAAGAGGTTTTCAGATGGTAAACGTGTGCAAGGATATCATCAGCAAAGTGTCACATTGAATTAAGCTACCTAGCAGGATACAAAGTAGTTTAAAGCGGCCTCATCTGTATCTGATGCAACATGAAGGCACCAGGCTGATTCTGCATAAAGGATCATTTTGTTCCCCTTGAAACACAGTATGAGTTTAATATAGTGATGCTGTATTTACTTAATGGCACAGTTCACCTCAAATTCAAAAATAGGTGTTTATCCTCTGGCTTAGAGTGGCTTGTATTCAAGTAGATCATTTTACTGTAAATTGCTCAGTTTTGGAGAGATGAATTGTGAGGATCCCTGCCTTGTCCTATCCTAAGTAATAACTGGGTTCTTTCTAGTGAACGACACCTGAAAATATAATTACTATGCACAAGGAAGAGTGGCTCTACACTCATGAAGATATATATTTTTCTTAAGATAAGCTAAGTACAGAGAACTAAGGGGGCAAGCAGCAGCCAAGTGCTGATTAACAGGACCATGATCACAGGAAATCCACAACAGAACTGATGGAAAAAACAAAGCAAAGTAAAAACAAGAATCAAGTTGCTGCAATGACCCAAAACCCTGATTGCAATGCTGTGGCCAGACCTTTGGAGAGTTGTGCATAAATGAACACCTGCAAACCCCATAACAACTGTACGGGGGGGGGGTGACGGCTCCTTTGATTGGCAGGTGTCTCAACACAGTCAGCTGTAGCCAGACAGAAGCTTCTAGGCTTCTTCATATTCTTTCGGCTGCTCCCTTTAGGGGTTGTCAAGGCGACTCATCTACCTCCATCTCACTCTGTCCTTAGCATAGACAGCAGCACAGTTTCCCCGGGCACCCTGCTGGTCAACAGCACCGGTGGCAGTCGTCGTTAAGCCAGGTGTCGGCCAATCATGTGAAAATCTTATTGATGATCCACATTTGATTTGGCAAAGATTTTACACCAGATTCTCCTCCTGATGCAACCCTCGCCGTTTATCTGGGTTTAGGACTGGCACTAGGAGACGTGCTGCGACAAGAAATGTAACAGCCACATCACTCGTGCTTAAAAGAAACTATGAAGCACACAAAAAACCCCAAAACTGACATCCTCTGATTACACACATTACAAAATCAGTTGTTTTTTTCATATGCTGGCTCTAATTTGACATTGAGGAGCCCTGATGTAGAAGGACAAATCGCACAATACTCCAGGGCCAGAGGAAAAACATCTACATTATCACAGGCTAATGCTGTGAATAGACTTTTTATCTGTAAAGACTACAAAGAAGTCTTGCAAACTGCAGCTTGGACCACATTTTGTTAGTAAAACGGCGTTATTCGGACTTTACTAGTGATCCTAAAACTGAAGACTCACTATCCACATTTATCTCTGAGGTATCACAGACTTGGGTTTTTCAACCCAAGAAGAGCTGCAAATCCGAACCCAGCTGTGGGAGTCTTACATTAAAAGGTCTACAATGCAGCTCTGTCTTTTCAGAACCTCTAGACATCTCTTTTCACTGTGGATCTGTTCTCGACTTCTTTAATCTATTTTGAGGAAGAAAACTTCTCTTTATCAACCTGAGATGTGAAAGTCTGGTCCCCAGAAGCGGTCCCACTATCTAGTAGCTTAAAACACACGTGACAGATTTATAAATTCTCTCTGAGGCCCGCTAATTACATGCTGTGCTGGGAGCGGGTGCATAATCCTAAACTGGGAAGTCTAGATGAAACCATGACTACGGCTTTATGTTGGGTAATAACCAACCTGATTAGCCTTAGCGTTCTCACACACAAACGTCTCATAATTGGTGGCGAATGTTGGAGCGTTGTCGTTGACGTCCAGGACTCTGACGTATACAGGTACCCGGCTGATCTGTCGCGGGTTGGCTGGGAAACACAAAGGTGGACACAGTGAATTTACATGAGTAATTATTAAATTTCATTAACAGCAGCTCTGCTTTAGTTTCCAAGCAAACTCATTACAGTATTGTGCATATAAATAAATAATAGCTGGTTAAAAACATAAATCAGATGCTCCAAGTTTTGCTGATTTCTTTGTTTCCACAGTTATATTTATGCGCAGAATCTGCACAAAGTTCTAGTTTTCACTGACAAAATAAAGTAATAATAGGTAAAATAAGGTCTTTGGATGTGGAAATTATTAGGATCTTTTTTTTTTTAAGACAACTGGCAAAGATGAAGGGAAATAGCAGTTTGCGGCAGCATTGAATTAACAGCAGCAGATTAGAAAACAAAGACGCTTGCTGATTTTTAGATTTTAAATTAGTGGGAAAACAGATAAATGGGCACCCATGCTATTTTTAGAGAATGTAAACTATGGGCTGGGGAAACAAACAGCAGCTACCAGCCAATACTTGGGTCCCAAAAATCCAATTTGGCTGACAGAATTGGAGGAAGTACGTGAACCGAAATGTCTCTTTCTGGTCCGGCTGCTGCACTTACTGAACTCGGTGGCGATGACGGTGATGTTGTGCCAAGCGTTTTCCTCTCTGTCCAGCTCCCTGAGGATGAACACTGACCCGTTGCCTGCATGGATGTTGAACACTCTGTCCATGTCTGTGCGCCGATCAATAGTGTACCTGCACAAAACACACAGACAACGATTGGCGTGTAAACTTGTGCACTCATGCTGAGTGGAAATGTGTTGTTTTCCCAGGGCAACAGACACAGGGTACAGTCACATTGACAGAGCGTCTCAGGTGTGTCTTGGTCGAATTGACATTCTGTGTGGTGGACACAGTGAAGAAGAAAAGTCTACTTTGCTGAAAGGAACACAATTATCTTTATATATATATATATTTTTTTTATATGCACAAATAAGAAAAATATGAGTTAATTTGAATTTACAAAGCTTTTCTCTATTCATTTGTATGGTATCTGAAAAAAGCATCAAAAAGCAAGACTCGTACTGATTTAATTTTGGCTGCTCTCTGGATCACTTCCAGGACTGCATCTACTTTTAAAATCACTTCCTGAAAGACTTCACCATCTGCAAATTAGGCTAAATGTCCTCCACTGTATCAGGACAGTGAGTCTTTTACTTTAATTTTCTTTTTGTGGAAGAGGATAAAGTTGTAGTGATCCAAATCTGGGAAATGCCAAGTAAAGACTGTGTTGGTGAGGCCAAAGAAAATGGGCGCACACAGTAGCACAGCATAAGCTACATTTAGATTCTTCTTCTACAGACACACCGGGGCCAGAGTAGCATAGTTAGTCTGACCCTGGAGAACAAATCCGTGGCATAAAAACGAGGGACGGTCATGACTCTTGAATATTTTAATAGCACTTAAGTCATTAAAAAGAAAAAATACAGTATGTCTGTTTTTGCCATAAAATATACACCGCCCGGCTAAAAAAGATTCACCAGTTGGTCACGGTGTAAGTAATAGCTTTCCATTGAAGTCAGCTGAATGTACTGAATGCTATCAGATGTTTTATTTCTTTCCCGGTGGCACCGGGACATTCCGAGATGACAATGTCAGGAATCACTGGGTTCAAACTGTGAAAGAGCAGTGCAGTCATTTCCAGCACAATCTTTGGAATGTGCCACAGTACGCGGGGAGATCTTGGCCAAAAATTATTAGAAATCTGACTGGAAATAAATGTTGTGACATTGGATAAGCTTGCCAATGCCACGGTGAACGGTGCCATCATCAAAGCTAAAGGTGGTCCATGAAAATTTTAGAGTGTATTTTTATTTTTTTTACTTTTTTAAAGGGGAGGGGGGATGCTGTGTAGACGGCAAATCTCTGTTAGCGTGGATCACCCCGTGCGTGGGGCTGCACGGCGCTAGCTAATCGCGCTAACGCGTGGACGCCATGCAGCCCCACGCAAGGGGCGACCCACGCTAACTCGCTAACAGAGATTTGCAGCATTAATGCGGTTATGGAGTTGACATCATTTTACCGAGATTAACGCTGACAGCACCAATGTAAAATAAGCTACTTCCTGCAGAAAATGGTAGTGGGCAACTATCAGGTAATGGGGCCAGTAAAGTAAAGGAGTAGCAAGCAGCCATCCAAAAAGACTCATTCTCCTGGTGAGATGAACCATCTTTGTTGGATCAGTTTGGCACACGTTTGCTGACTCTGGTATCACAAACATGCACGTGCAAGAAGTCACAAAGGGAGTGACCTACAAATGGTAGTCGCACTAGGAGCAGCCCAGACGTGCACAAAAAGGAAACTTGAAGGCAAGGTGGCCCACGTTTACATCGGGTATGTTTTTATTGTTATTAGGCCTAGAGCTGTCTGACTACACCTTGAAACATCTGCTGCAACTAAAACACCACAGAGGAGCAAGCAGCGGGTGTAATTGAGCTGTATTCACAGAGAAATCAGTGGGAGACGTGGAGCCTGAGAAAAACCTGAGCACATACTGTAAAAGTAAACCCATCTGCTGGACCAGATACATCCAGCAGGAGTTTAATAAAATGATCTATTTTTGGTTATTTGGGGGGAACTGAACCTGTGACATATAATAATAAACTGTCTTGTCTGGCACTAGCAGTCTTGAATAGTCTGCCCTGTGTTGATACACACATTAGAGCCAACAGGTTATCCAGTTGTGTTGTTTTTCTCTGCCTCCCAGACTACTCTGTGATGCATCAGTGTGATTAATGGAGTAGCAGGCATCAGGAGGGCCGGCGTAAGAGGAAGGAGACCCCCGAGGGGAGACTATGAACCGCGGCTCTCAATGCATCGCCGCATCCCTCTCCTCCCTCCACCGATCTTCCCCCTCCCCATGGGTGTCACCCCTACCTCCTCAGCCCCTCCCTGCTGCTGCTGCTGCTGCTTCCTCCGCACAAACATTTTGGTGTCTTTATCTAAACACTCCCACCTATTTTTCTACCACCTCGCAGGCCCGACAGTAACTCTAACCTTGTTAGATGTGCGTCAGCTGTGGGCTTTACTAATTGCTTTTCTAATATTCCCAATAATTCAGCTGCCTGGGTCTAACCCTTCCCTTGATTAATGGCGCAGAGATAACGGCGCTCCTCGTCCTGACCGGACAACCAAAGTGCTGCTCTCAGCAGGCACACAGCTGGCTGGTTGGAAGGCCAGGCAGAAGGACGAGGAGGGTTACAGAAATGTTAGTGATCAGGGGGTTGGGACCTACATTATTGCTTCTTTCCTCCCTTCTGAAGAGACCAACCGACTTGACACAGTATTTTGAGAATGTTTTCTTCAACACGAGGTCAAAAAATCTGTATCAAAATGATCTTTGTTTCGAAATCATTTCAGTTGTTATATTTTGGAGAGGTTAGCTATCCTTAGTATCGAGCACCAGCTCGGCTACATGTCCATGCAAAGCAGTGCTAACGACACTATGAAAAATGGTAACTGAAATGCTGTTATATGGCACCTAAAAGACTAAAAAAATGACTCACTCTTTAACCATATTTAGCCCAGATGAACATCAGGGTTCACATTCACATTTAGATGTTCAAATAGCCACTTTTCACAGCACTCGATGGTCTTTGAGGGCTTCTCATCCAAGCTGGCCAATATAGACGGCTAATAAAAAAGTGTTCGAAAGCTCCACTATGGCAAATCTGAACCCCGGTTAAATGAAATGTTCTCTAATAACCTTGAATATTGTTCGTGCTTTAAAGGTCTGAACATCACTAAAGAGATCCCATCACAGTGGGATGGACAGCCACCAGCTACATACATACTGGCTCTACAGCAGTTCTTCAATAATAAAGCAGATTAGAAATGCTCCATATAAACACCCACATCAGATTAAACACAGAGGAGTGAAATAAACATTTTCATGAGCCCATCTCTATTATCTTTATTGCACGTCATCTATCTTAACATACACTCACTGGCCATTTTACTATTATACACCTTGTTAGTACTAAGTTGGATTGCCTTTTGCCTTCAGAGCTGCCTTAATTCTGAAAATATTCCTTAGGAATTTTGGTCATATTGACATGACAGCCTCATATCATGCTGCAGATTTCTCGGCTGGACATCCATGTTTTCCATCCGTTCCATTAGATCCCAAAGATGCTCTATTGGACTGGCTTGTTGAGCTTTGGTGACTGTTGAGCCCACTTGAGTACAGTGAACTCAACAATACTCAGGTAGGCTGCACTGTTTAAACAATGCTCAGCTGGTTCTAAGAGGTGCAAGAAAATATCTCCCACAAGCATGGATCCACACAATCATGTTGTTTACGCTAAATTCTGACCCTATAGAAATGTTGCAGTAGAAATCAAGACTCAAGAAATCAATATTAAAATTTCCTATGGCCCAATTTTAGTGAGCCCCTGCAAACTGTAGCCTCAGTTTCCTGTTCTTAGCAGTGTTGTCTTCTGCTGCTGCAGCACACCTGCTACCAGGTTCAATGTGTTTTGCATTCAGAAATGTTTTGCTATCTTTGGTTATAATGGTGATTATTTTCACTTTCCTATAAACTCAAAGCAGTTTGACCTGATCCTCTGACTTCTGGTATCAACAATCCATTTTCTCCCAGTGGACTGCTGCTCACTGGATATATTCTCTTTTTTGGACCATTCTCTAAACCCTAGAGATGCTCAAGTAGGAAAATCTCAGCAGATCAGCATTTTCTGACACATTCAGACCAGCCTGTCTGGCACCAACAACCATGCCACATTCAAAGTCACTTTCTTCTCCATTCTGGTGCTCAGCTTTAACTTCAGCAGGTCATCTTGACCATGTCTATATGCCTAAATGAGTTTCTGCCAGATGAGTAGTCAAGTATACCCCCCAAAAATGGCTGATGAGTGTATATGTAAGTACACTGCTCCAGAAATGTCAGCATCCAAGCAACTCTCCTTCTGTAGAGAATCTGGTTTTTAATAAAAGCTCTTAACACGGACAGTACAGCACTGAAAACACGATACCTCTCCACATTCACAGAGCCAGTGACACGCTTGCCAAAGAGGCATTCAGTGAGGGAAATGCATGACATGTTCATCACATCTTATTCGTATTTGTTCAGGCCAAAGTATTCCGTTTAAAAGCATGTAAGCTGCAGACTGCAGTAAATCAAATCTCATGTAAAGAGCTGACCTGAAATCTTCATTCAGAAGGAAAAATGTAGGATGAAACATGCATGTGTCTGCATGAGTCTATATACTGCACTTATGGCTTACTTAAGGACTTGCGTATGCATCCCTGCCACACACGTGCACGTGTCCGCAAGTCGCAGCGAGCTAATAAAGATAACCGTCTCAGTGACTTCCTCATGCCAGGCAGCCCCCGGGCTTCCCAACCCTCCTCCCTCCCCCTCCTCCCCCTCTGCACGGCTTTAAATGCCACAGGGTAGCTACCTCCTTGATGATGGGCGATAAAAGAGAATGATATCATATTTGACACCTGCAATAAAGTGGTGGAACTTCAACCTTGAGAGCCAACTCCCTTAGTACATCATAAAAATGAAAAAGTCTGAAGCGGAGTCGAGGCACAGCCTCACACCCCACTGCCATTATTCCCATTTAATACAACGCTCGCATAATTTTGTATCTCCATGAGCTAAGTTGTGTAAGCGAACTTTTGGCACTTTTCATTATTTCGCTGCATTTTGTATGTGTAGCAGAACAAAGTGTCTCCCTGCGCAGGCCTCATTATTTTAGCGCTGTTTATGTTAATGGTGAAGAAAACAAGAGCACAAAGATCCATTTACAACCTTCAGAACATTAAACAACATCTCGCATTAAAGATGAATAATTCACTTAATGGGAGCTCCAAATATTGACTCTGTATAGAAATCGGTTAGTGAGATATTATATGCTTAACTCAAGGTGCACACGGTGGTTTTTACTTGAGTTTTGTCTTGTTTTCTTATTGTGTGAAGCTGCTTAAAGAGCGAAAAGCTCAGCCTTGAGTTTAGACTATGCTATCAAAGCATGTGAGCCTCTGTAGTCAGATTTTTATAGTGGATTTTACACTGGATGTTGACAGTGACTGATGGTTTATAATGTAAGTGGGCGAGAACAGGTCAATATCACAGTAAATGTATGTTTATTCAAACCACAAACTGAAGCTGTGATCTAACCATTGGGGTATACAACTTTGTTAAATGAGTTGTGTTTATTGATTTTTCAAACAGTCTTAAAGATAATTGGGACCTGAAAATCCAATCTAAGGGCATAAGACTTCTTTTTTCTTGTTTTGCTAACATTTAGTCATTGTATATGAGATAAAACAGAATCCAAATTTTTACTTCTTTCAGCAGCAGTTATGCTCATTTAGAGCCCACGCATGCTGTAGTTTCAGTCTTTTGGATGCATTAACTTTGATTCATGTTTGCACAAACAGAAATTAAATTTTATGCACTTCATTTATTAACTTATTAATTTCACTTCAGGTTTATTTATACAACACCAAATCACAATAGTTCTCCTCAAGGTGCTTCACACTGTAAGGTAAAGACTCTACAGTATTCAGGCAAAAACCCCAAGAATCAGTTAAAGTGGGGAGGAAAAACTCCCTTGTAACAGGAAGAAACTTGGCTCAGGAAAAGCTTTTTGACACATTTTCAATCATTTAGCATTGCTAAAATAAAAGACTTTGATCACATCTCCTAAAATGACATACAAACCCATATAAAATATTAGAAACACATAATGTTTACACACATTTGGATATGACATCTGCTCGATCGAGAGCTAGGGAGAGCTGGGTGGCTTGCTGGTTATCCAAAAATTGTTTTTAACTTTTCCTTAATGTTCTTCTTGTTTATTAATTAAATTATTTAGATGGGTTAGTTATTGTACCTTTTGTTTAGTTGTATATTTTAAAGTATGTTTTGCCTTTACAATCTGTAATTAAATCATCTAAATGACTTGTAAAGCCAACACAATCCCCAAACCGAATCTTAAAAGCTAATTTTGTCAGTTCTCCAACTCCCAGTAGTTGTACTGTTAACTAAGACTGATGAGTGGTCCTCAACTTGCTCAGATGTTACTGAAACCTCCAGCAAAAGCAATTAAGTGGTGCTTGAATGAGCTATCATGCTCAGCCTTTTCATTGGCTTTTGAATAGAAATCAATAGCTGCCTTGAAGTGCGTTCGGAAAGATCACACAGCAGCAAATTTTGAAAAAGAGCTAAGCTGTGAAATAAAAAGAAGAGATGCAGCTTGGTTCATTTACCTGACGAGGCTGTTTTTGTCATCCGGATCAGACGCGCTGACGGAGCCGATGGCGGTGTTCTTGGGCGCGTCTTCTTTCACCTCCACTACGTAGCTGGCGCGCTCAAACACGGGCGGCTCATCCACGTCCTCAACGATGATCTTGATGGTGGCCTCGTCCCTAAAGGGGCCCTTCGAGTAGAAGCGGGGGTTGATGTGGACGTTTTCCACCTGGACACGCAGACTGTACTGCCGCTTCCTTTCATAGTCCAAAGGCTGCAAAACAGAGACAGAAGAGGCATGAAGAAGAAGAAGAAGAAGCACCAATTCCACTAATTACAGCTTAAAGTGCTAATATTTGCTTTACATTTGTGTGCATGAACAGGTCCTGTAATTTGTCACATTTTATTTTAGGTGCGACTGCCAGCTTAATGAATAAAAAACAGCTTTTCCAGAGTATCTAATGAGGGCATGTAAAGGGTCTTAGTGTCACATTCAAGGACACTAACAAGATTGTTGATGGACAAACACGGGCTGCTGCACACATCACAGCCGTGCTCTCGTGGACGTCTGCCTAAGCGCTGCTGCATAATATGACTGATGTGGCATTTCAGTGGAAAACAAACATGACAACAACACGGTCTGGCTAATGACAGGATTCATGTTTTAAGACTGGAAATCTGATTACAGCCTGCCTTATAACACAAACAAGAACAAAGTTTTTAAATTTTTTTTATTATCAACTTCTTACATTTGCTTTTCAGTTTGATTTCCTGATGCTCGGCACAGCGCGGCTCTATGAAACAATCAATCACAGCTGTGCACAGATCTTTGCTGGGTGACATCTGTTCATTTTGATGCTGTTTCTCAGATCAACATACCAGATTATCACAGTGATAGTGAATGGTAGGAATTTGGTGAAAAAGAATTAAAATGCAGAGAAACATCTACGTTTCTAATGTATAGGTTTAAGATTAGGGTTAGGGTTAGTTTTAATATAGTATCCTATAGTATGATCTTCTAGACTAATGTGGCAACATTAATGTTATTATGCTGTGTGAACTCTTTAAAAGCCATTTTACAAGTTTCAAAGACAGGGATGCTGGATATTCTTGAGAGACTTGGAAGTTTCCCTAAGAATTTGATTTTATTTATGGTCGTAGTGGTCGTACTTCACCCCTACATTCTTAAATTAAATACGACATACTATAAATAACAGACAAATAAATGACTGGGTCTCCAGTGGGAGGACAGATAGTCCAATTCCGCCTTCCTGAATACACATCCCGTCCTTGTTGGTTAGCTCAGTCACAATCTTAAAAGGACGTTCATTTCCTGTTACGAAAGATTTGCTCCTTCATAACAAGTGGGTTGATTTTTTCTTTAACTCATCCATGGCCATAGCATGGCTACACAGACTAACAGGTGTGTTGTCCTATGGTTCCACACATCCCAGGAATCTGTGCTTCAAGTTTGCTGATTGAAATCGTATTTTATTTACATGGCAATATCTACACAATATATGTGCCCGGGCACTGCACCTGTACAGTTTATGAAAGTGAATGCTGTTTGGTAACCAAGCTAGCTAGCATTAGGCTAGCATTCTATTTATCATCCATATAAGGTAACTTCCAACTCCAAAAACCAAAAGTCATACGAGCCAAAAGACCAATGTTAAAGATTCAAAACGAGTCCGAAAGCAGCGGGCGACTTTTATCCTTTATCCTGTTGTGACACATGAACCAGTTTTCCACCTGATTCAGGTTCTGATTTATGTGGTCTTCCAACTTAGAGTTGATCTCCAGTGCACAATAAGAACTAATGTCACAATCTTAAGTCCCAGAGAGCAGGGATAGACTTTGATCAACCACAAGCAAAGAGACTTCCTAGAGAAACTGGCTCCTGCCAGCTGACCAGGCTGCCTCAGCCGAGCCTTCACGCAATGTGAAACCAGGGTGAGCTGGTTATCAGTGACTTAGCTGTCTATATAACGGCTCAGTCACACTAGAGTAAAAATCAGACAGCAACCTCCTTACAAGTAGGAGAAAAAATCAATGGCTGTTATTACACTGAACTTTTTTTGCTGTTGGAGTACTTATTGCGACTAGCTGGGGGTGTTGCATGCTTAACTTCTGTGCAACCACTTTTGATTTTGAGACCTGTCTCCAAACAACTGTGGTGCGTCTTGTCGATTGGTGAAGCTTTGCAAATGGTTGCTGTTTAATTGACAAATGCAGACAGATTGACAACACCTGGCGATCCATCTATAGTAAGTCAGTCTACACTGATGAGCGCAACTCGTAGTAGAGTCATACTGAATTGGTAATATTCTGGTTGTAATACAATCTTAAAGCAAGTTGCTAAGTGTCTATGTTATTTTGCATCCTGCAGAAACTACATTGTTCTTTGTGGAGGAATTTCTGTTTCAAATCTGGCTCGAACAGTAAGCAGTTAATGTTTCTAATGTACATTTTTTGTGTGTAGACAACAACAGATTTGCGATTTATCAGTTAATTGCTGTGTTATCAGAAAAAGATGTAGGCATATAATTGGCAACCTGACCCCATTCAATCGCAGACTGATTGTTTTATTGCCATTTTATCACCATCCTGATGCCAACAGAGTCACTTGGAAAACAGATTCAGTGTATTTGGATCAAATTTTAAAAGTTTTGATGTTTTCAGCCTTGTGTACCTGCAAAGTGCACCTGTCTCAGTAGTTACAACACAAGCATTTCTCCCCCAGGAAAAATGCATTTTGAAAACCCGCTATAACCTTTTAAAAATATGACAATGCCTCTGGTCTTTTTTTTAATCAACTCCTATATGTGAATATGGATCGGAAGCAGTCCATTCACTTAATGTTAGTGCAGTAGCATCTCCTACTCTTATCTGGAGCCTTGAGCAAGCAGGCAGGTTAATAACACAAGAGAAACGAAGGACGATGAGGAGGACTTTTACTGGAAAGTCTCCACAAGAAAGCTGTCAGCCAATCGGTGATGTTAAGGTAATAAGGTAAGTTAAGGTAAAAAAGCTTCTGGGACACAGCTGAAGGCATGATTACTGCAAACTATCTCAAAATGGGAAATAATCACTGCTGGAATATGTGCCAAAGAACGAAGGGGGGGGAAAAGGCAGATACTGATGCAAAAAAATCACTCGTTTGTCAAATATTCCGCTTCATCTCCAATTTCAAGCATGCCCCTCCTCCCGGCTTTTATCCCAGACTTTATGAGGGAGTGTTAAGGTTAAAAGGTTAATAGGGATGATTATAAAAAGATTAAAATCAACTGAAACAGGGGCATAAAGTCCTTTCATCATAGCCATTCTATTGAAGAACACAGATGATGAGCTTCAGTTTGTCGTTGCACTTTTTCCCTATACTATACTCACGCTACATCTTTTTTTCCTGTTGCCATACTTTCATTTCTATCTATTTGTACACATAAAAGAACACAGCTTAGTTGCTTTTACGCACGAACCCTGATCTTCTTGCATCTACTGTACACTGCTGTTGCAGCCTATAATTTATTTTCTCTTTTAGGTTCCCTGTCTGAACTTTTTATTTTTGAAGTTGTAGCCAGCAAAGGTATCCCCTCATTGATGGAAATAATTGGGGAGCAGTGCATTTTAATGAGTGTGCGCCCAGTGCTGAGCTGGAGCAGCTGGATCAGAGTGAGCTCCCTCACCGGCTGCCTACTGTACATATAAAAGGATGCCGGGTCCGCGATTGTTGGGAACAGCCCAGTGAAAGCTTGGAAAAAAGAATCCAGATGGAACGAGCTGTTTTCTGAAACTGTGAATAGTAACATATTATGAGTCATTGATTTTCACTGTTTGGTGCCAAGCCGGGGAGGGGGACCGCATGTCCACTGGAGGAATATGTTCCTTTGAAGGGCCGGTACAATCAGAGATGGGATGACAAGCCCATTTAATTAGTATGTTCAAAATTAGGGCATGCTTAGTCCCCACACACAGTGTGCCTGCACACCACATCCACTACAAAGGGCAATTATGTCATCCAGCACTTAATGATGGCATGATGGAAGCGATCGATCGAAGGCTGCAGAGAGGGTGCTTGATAAGGCAACTGCCAGATACTGTTGAATACATCAAACACACCACAAGCAGAATGCTGCAATCCATACTCAGCATCAATATTTCTGCTTTGGTCTCAGCTGAGGGGAAGAATGAATCTCACTGAAAACATATGTAGTGGAAGTGTGGGGAAGTGGAAGTGGATATCTAATAACTCTGCTGTCCGTCTCCTAGCTGCGTATGGAAATAAAGTTTGTTTTTTTCCCTTTATCGAGCGCTGCTTATTGTGTTACACCGAGGGAGTGAGGCCTGCATGTGGTGAAAGAACTGAAAGTCTGTGTTTCGATCATTTCTAACTCCGTCGGTTTGTCCTTGGTCACTACTAGAGGAGCTTTGCATTCACAGTTCAAAACAGTATCTTACACACAGACTCTAAATTCATTCTCAGTCTGCAACAAGCTGTTTTAACTCCTCTTGTTACAGTAGGTGGACTTTCTTCTGATTGGCTGCCAGACAGTTTAACCTTCTGTACCCTGTACTCACAGGAAGGAGGTCAACGTAACCAAGATTCAAACTCTTGGTGACCCGATGGAGTCATGACAATACCCCATCGGCTTTTAATGGCTAAGGTTAAAAACTATGAAACTGAGTGTTTAGATCAGCTTCACAGGGGTTACTTGCCATTCACTGACCTCCTTACTTGAAACTAATGTCTTATATGTATCTTATACATCCATGAAAACAATAAGTCCACTTCAGTTGCATTCAGTATATTGCATTTTTCAGCGGAGTCCTGCAATTCCACACAAGACATCAACCCAGCTTCAATGGCAATCAGCCTAACTCTTCCCTGTTTCACAGTAAAAGCATTTAATTGGCTTTTATTGTGAACCTGTGTCCGATTAGTCAACCAGATGTTGCCGTCCTCGCTAGTCAAGTCGAGTCCAGTCAAAAACATTAATTATTCAGCTGGTTCTACGTAGCAACCCGTCACCAGCCAGCAGCATCCCTCCGTCTGTGACGGGAAGTTATAAACAAACAAGGTGAAACGTGACGTGTTTGCTGTGTTAGAGGACAGTGAGATCTGATCACCTTCTGTACAGGTGCAAGAATGCTAGCTTTGAAAGAAAGAAAGTTATTGGTGTAAGCACTGCTAACATTAGTTGATCCTTATTCTTAACCTTTATCCAATTCAGAGCTAGAGCCACGGTCACGAGTCTGATGTTGGGCTCTAATGTTAGCCACACTCAGAAATCTGTCAAAAAAATACTCAAAAAAGCATGAACAGAATGTTAGGTACGTTTGCAAAGTGTTTTTTTTTTAAACTTATTTCTCTAAATTCACCGTGCATGTTCTTTAACCTCCTAAGACCCAAACTCTTCCATGTCATGCATTTTTAATTTCTCTTTGATATTTGGGGTGATTGGCAAATATGTAAAAACAAAGAATTACCAGATTTTTTTTTTTTTTTAGATAATTTTTGTTTCTGAGAAAAATGAGATCCACATATGAGCATATTTGTTTAAAATTTCAATAGAACAGTGGCAGTATAATGTCCTCGTAAATCTGGGCTTATGCTGGGCTTACACTGTGATTTTTGGCTCATTTTGAGACGATTTTTCAGTCGTGCGACCGTTTTGGTGATCGGCCCGAGTTTCGCCTTCATCGTGTGTCGTGCATCATGTAGTATACGTGGGGTAATGAGAAGCGATTAACACCTCACGACCAGCTTCCGATCATCAATTGCTTGGTCACGACTGTCGTGAGGAGGTCACCGCAGCTTCTTACACTGCACATGTGCAAACACATAAATGTCGGTGAAAAAGACGGAGTAGCACAGCAGTGCAGCGTGTGATCTGGACACAAGCGATGGAGGCACAACTTGTAGAACTTTGGCAAGCTCATCTGAGCCTTTTCGATGTGGCCTCACAAAATTATCACGACCACAACAACCGTGAAAATAATTGGATGGACATTGCTGCTCAATCACAGCTGCCTGATCAATGTTTTTCAATAGCAATTTAGCAAAGTTGATGGTGGTGGTGTGTCTGTGTGAGTGAAAGACAGAGAGGGAGAGCGAGCGACAGATTTTCCGTTATAACCTTCATGTTATGGACGCACAGTGTGAGCACTCAGGTCGCATCAGGGCATCGGGCCGCATAGTGTGAGACCTGCATCGTGACCTGCGAACTTCTAACCCCTGCGAGTCAATCGTGCAGTTTGAGCAGAAGCTGAATAATACGAAAAAGATCGCACAGTGTCTGCCCAGCTTAAGTGGATATCAGGCCCTTGTAGAGCAAAATGTAGCATTTTGGTCTAGACAACCCAAAATGTGATTTTGGTTGCCAGGTCCTAGCAGGTTAAAGAAAAAGTACAAAACACTTCTAAGTAAATTCTTGAATTTGAAAAGTTTTTAGCCAATTCTTTAAAAGATTTTTTTTTAAAAGTTCCTGCTAAACAAAATGAATAAAATACCCTGAGATTAAGTTTGTTTGACTACACACACAAAAAAAATCCTTAAAAAGTCTCCAACAAGAACAAATTATGTTAGAGATGTCAAGGTTATAAATTGTGTGTAAAAAAAAAAGTCATTTATGATTTTAAGGTGATAATTCTATTCATTATAATTCAGTTTTACTTCAGTTTCTTTCTATAGCACTGCTTCACCACAACATGCACCTTAAGGCTTTTAATTAGGTGATGCCAATAACAGTGAAAGCTTGCAATCATAAGAAATCATAATGCTGTTGAGTATGAAAGCTGAATTTTATGAATGTGTTTTATTTGTTATATTATGTTTGATTTTCCTGTTGTGCTTGTGTAATGTATTACAAAAAGTAAAAAAGTAAAGGTTATAAGTTGAACTGTATTAATATCTTATCTTTTATTAGTTTTAGGGCACTTTTAGGAGAACATTTACACAATGTTTGCACAGCGCACACAGTCACAGCTGAGATATTGCTAGTCTTGTGCACACATAATATAAATATATAAATATAAAATACAAAGTAATGCATATAGCATGAGTGAAGTCGTTGTGCAGCCTGTGCATGCACGCCTCTCGTGTCAACAAGATTTTACTGTAAATAAACATGTATTTTAAAGCATTTCTCTAGTGGAAAATATGCAGAATATATTTCCCAGAATTTTTTCCTGGTTTGTGTCTGCGGGGCTGCCTCTGAGGAAGCCTGAGGCTCATATAGTTCTCCACCAATCACAGAGTTATTGCAGCCTGACAGGCGAAACCCAGGGCAAAAAGATAACAAAGCAGCGCCTGTTGCTTATGATTCTTGCTGCTGTAAAAGCTGCAACATAATAACCATGTCAGTATTTCTATCAGGCTGCTTTCATAATCTTGAAGACACAATTTGGATTTTTTTGGCGAATAAATCAAAGTGAAAGTGTTAAAACTGCTCATGTGATCCCATAAAACCTCCCCATAGAGAGTGCCTGACCTTCCTCAGCAAAATGACACCCTCCTGTGTGCTCCTATTGGTGGTGATCTCAAACATCCCAGGCCCATCGCTCCCAATAATCCGGTAGTCCATCTCCGCATTCTGGCCGATATCCGCGTCCATGGCTCGGATCACTCCCACCGCAGACCCAACCTCGATGGACTCGGGTACCCTGAACTCATAGAGGGCTGCAAAGAGTTTATGAGACGAAAAGATTTTGTTAATCGGAGCAACACTGAAGCTGTTCAGAAAAAAAAAAAGAGAAAGCTTGAAAGTGTGTGTGTGTGGCAGTAGGACTGCAAAAACCAAGGCCATGCCCTTGGTGTTTCTTTTCATGCCAGATTTCAATTTTTTTCCCACACAAAGATGCAATTCATATAAGTGGTGAATTAGCGCCTCTTTTTTAAGATCTCCTCAAGTCTAATCGAAAAGCAATTACAAAACCCCGATCGATTTAAAACAAACCGCACACACACACACACAGTCACACACGACGCGCCGGACACAAAAGAAGCAAGCGCCACCCCTGACAGCCCGACGAGCGTCATAACGTGAGTATTTTTTACGGCCTTGTTAGTGAAAAAAGAAAGAGTGTAAGTGGGTGAGTCAGAGAGCAGGAATACAAGAGAGCAGGTCAGGGAGAAAGTGAGTCAGAACCAATCAGAGAGCAGCAGTGTAAGAGCCAGCCGAGGAGGGAGAGCGTGTCAGAAGGAGTGTTGGATTTAGTGCTGCTACATTTGTAGATTAGCTGCGGAAAGACATCTCATATGTGCCGAAACATATTTCAGCTCCAAAACAGACGTTTGGCCTTTCACGTAGGTTGCTACGAGCCGTATTGACTCACCACTTCAAGTTTAGGATGTAACATAAATTCTGGGCCAATTTGCTCAACATAAATTAATTGCTTCTTCTTCTTCTTCTCCCTCCCCCCACCCACACTTATTTTCTGAGATGATTTCTGGGTTTGAAGGGGGATAAATTGATGGCTGCCTGTCGGCCGCGGCGGCCTCGGTTGCATCTCGTATGCTTAAATAAATAGCTGGACTGCGGGAGGGGAGCGAGGGTGATATACACACAGCCTGCGGAGACAAACAGCAGTGACACACTAATAAAACATGCTGACAGTGTTTTGGCAACGCCTGAGTCGGCAGGTCTCTGTGACGCTGACACTTGCCTCCAAACACACACACACACACACTGCACCACTAGAAGGTTTCCCTGGGCTAACAGGTATTTAGCATTGGGTGGAAAAGAAGAGGCATCACTCCGGCAGACAACAATGATATCGCTTCCTGACACTCTACCTCCTCTGGGTGTCCCATTACAATATCTCTTCCTCTTTCTTCCTCTTTCAATCTACCCGCGACCCCCACCCCTCCACCCCCCTTGCCTCTATCACAGGCTGTCTTTCTGCCGTCCGCTTCACTCTTCCTCTTTCTTCCCCTTTCTTCCCCCCTCCTGTCACCTTCGCCATCCCCGTCGTATCCGTCTCCCTCCCTCCCTCCTCTCGCTCTTCATTCATTGGTGGAGGGGTTTGAAATGACAGCAGCTGCCACCCCACCACCACTGCCACCACCCCCGGAGCTGGTGGGAGTTCCGCAGGCGCGTGTTTGCCTTGCATTTCGCGGCTGTGCGCACGCGTCACCCACCGTACAGTGAAACGCGTGGGGGGAGCGAGGGACACGACAACATCGGTAATCTGTCAATCTGATCTGGCTCCCTTCGCCATTTATTTGCCAGATGCAACGAGAGCAAAGAGGGAGGGAGAGGAAGAACGGGAGAGAGTATGTGAAAAGAGAGTACGTAAGGAGTAAAGAGGAGTGAGTGATTGATGAGTGCGAGTGTAACAAAAAAGAGGAGAAAAATGCACCAAGGACAGTTTGAGCACTAAATTGAGAACAGTGGTTTTATGGAGTAAAAAGGCAGCAGAAGACTTAATAGCAAGAGATAGACAAAGAGAGAGGAAGAGCAGGGGAGATAAAACCCAGTGAATGTACTCTCTTCATTTAATAGGGATTACAGGGCTGATCTGATGCACTTTGCAGGACCCTTCGCTCTGTCATATGGCTCTATATTTAATTATTCGCTGCCTTTAAGAGGCCCGCCTTAGTTGCACAAAACCCAGAGCTCCCTGCAATAATCCAAATTCATTTTGAAACTGACACCAGATGGGGGCTGCCGGCCTGGCATCGGCTCACACTGACAAGTGGTTCTCATGAGCTGAGGATTGGTCACTGTGTGTGTGCATGCACAAGTCCACCAGAAGGGCTGTACTCACTCTTGGTGAAGCGTGGTGGGTTGTCGTTCACGTCTGAGAGGGTGATGCTGACCGTTGTGGTTCCTGAGAGCCCGCCCATCTGTCCGGCCATGTCTTTAGCCTGGATCACAACCTGGTAGTTTTCTTTGACTTCCCTGTCCATGCCAGGCAGGGCTGTCTTGATCAGGCCTGAGGAGAGAAAAAAAAAACCCAACAACCAAAAAATGTAGATTTACAAAGAGAATAGCGTGCATTTGATCAGAGCAGGCAATCTGTAGCTTCATCCAACTCATTATTTTCTGTTTTCCTCTGATTATCTGTTATTTTATGACATTAAAATCAGTCCAGCTTTGATTTTAAAAAACTAGGGGGAATCTATGGAACTCCAAAGTGTTCAAAATTAAATAAATAAATAGGTCAAGATGAAATAAATAACTATGTGAATAAATAAGACACAGATATGTAATGTGAGAATGATATTGTGAAATAATGGAACACATTTTGAAAACAATGCTCATTATTGTGAAACATATTACATTCTGCTATATAAATTTTCTTATTATTGTGAAATATTATTTTTCACAATAACAGAGATTATTCCTGAGGCATTTTATTTATTTCCAGCCGTTTATATTCCAAAATGACCTTTTTTCAAAGTCAGTCTTTATTTCAAAATCCCGTTTTTCCCGATGGTCTATTTATTTCATAATGCGACTTTTCAGCAGAATGACTTTGTCTGTCAATCAAGAAAGACAGGGCGGAGCCAGTTGTGTGATTGGTTGCTCCTTTACTCAGACATAAGTAATAGCACATGAATTGTCGATTTAGGTTTAATGGTGCAATGCATCTCCTATGCAGCTGGCGGCAGTATGCAGCTCAAAATAAACTTAAGGCACCGACAAATGCAAAACACTGGGCGCGAATAACGTTACAGGTGTATCAATTCTTGTGAAGGGCATGGCTGCAGGAAACAAGTCCGTTTCTGAGTTACTCAGAGAACTTGCTAACCGCTTAGATTGAACGTCTTCACCTCAGTCTGCGTATTGCAGCAGTGTACTGGAGATGAAGTGGTCCCTGGTCCAAGTTCTCATCACAACCGCACAGTGTTAACGTTAGCAAATGCTAACGCTATCACAGCTAGCTCCACTCCACGAAACGCTGTTCAGGGTAAGTAACGATATGTTATTATTGCTTGGTTAGTCTGTCTGTCTGGCAAAAATGAGCTTTTTAATCAGTTTAGTCACAGATTTTTTTTTAATACTGTTTTTTATCATAGCAAAGAATTCTATAAATTAGGTAAGAAAATAATTGTCTTCTGGGTTAATGTCTGTATTACTATTTACATTGTTGTAGGTAATAGTTATTCATGACTGTTTTAAAGTGGCTTATCTTCTGTGCTAATATGGAAGACAAGTAATCTATGTGAAAGAAAAGAAAGCAATTTTAGTTCAACGTAGTGATTTTGTAAGTGGGTATAATTTGAAAATGCTTTTACTAGTACAGTGGATGTTCTTTAAATATTTAACATGTAAAGTGTGTGTCACTTTACAGACTCCAACTTCAGTTTTGGTTTGGTCTCACCGTTGTAGGTCATAACACAAACAAGTCGTCAAGTCAAGCAGCTGAGGAAAGGGCTTAAGGAAACCATGGTATGGCCGCTTCTGACAGAAAGATCAGACATCATTCCTCCTTTCTTACCAAGGGAATCAGAGACTGCTCCCTGTTGTGAGGTAAAGTCAGGTCACATCTTTTAACATCTGAATAGTAAAGCTATTTGGTTAATTTATGAAGGATGAACATTAATTGTTGACACAAAACACCAATATACTGTTTTGTATGCGTGGGTTAGTTGAACAGCTGGGTTACATTTAATAAAAATACACCTAATGTTGCTGATGCTCTTAAGACTACAAGATAAGTAAAGCTATAAAATGACTGTGGCCTGCCACAGAAGATGAAGATGAGGAAGAAGAGGAATTGCTCTCGAGGATAAATGCAGAGTGGCAGGTTACCTTCGGTCCTTCATTGAAAATGGTAAGTCTGCTGCGATAGGTATTTTGCCATTGGTTTTCTCTGATTATACTTTGGTAAATTACATACAGTCCAGTGATCTTGGGTCATTAACAAAGTACACTATAGTAGAGCTGGGCGATATGAGATTTTTTCATATCACGATATTTATTTTTATTTATTTTTTTATAAAAAGGACAAGAGCGGTGAGGTCTATCGCAATAGTTTAATTTTTCTATTGAGAAAAAGTTATTTCGCAATACATATCGTTATCGTTCTATCGCCCAGCTCTACGCTATAGTATAATTTTGTTTTGTTATTTGCTCCATGCAATACATAAGAGTGGTGGCATTATCAGTTGCACTAGAATTGTATGTAGACTACTTTTAGCTTTGTTAACATAAAAATATCTATAAAAGCTACAACAGCAATTTGAGTGGGGCAAAAATGTCTGGTGCCCTGTATGTAAGTGGTCATCTTTTATGGTATTTCTCCATAAAAGATTCAAAATAATGAATATAGGATGTCATTATAGTTTAAAACAATCTTCTGTTGCAGCATCTTGTGCACAACAAAAAGCCCTCATCAAGTTTTGGACAGGATGGGAAGTCTTGCCGAGAAATGACTGTGGAAGTGGTCAACAGCAATCTTCCAAAGTCTTCCACCGGTTTTGAAGTACTACGTCTTCCTGCACACTACTGTACCTATGAGTCATTTCTAATGGACATTCAGGTGTGTCTCAACTCTACTGACTCAGGTTTTGGTCTGGTTTACGATTGATTCCATAACCACATGGTAAAATTAGACCATTTCTTCTTTCTTGCATCACATTACTGTACTCGGTGTTCAAAGAAACGGACAATCTAGTGAGTTCTAGTTCTTTTTAATACACTTGACAGTGAAAAATACAGAGTACAGGTGTGCATTTATGGCTTTTTTAATATAAACTGATGAAGAGTTCAGATATCAAAATCAGTTGTTCACTGTACATTATAAATTACACAATATGTTTTGTTTATACTCGCTACTGATACAAAAAAAATTTCTAGAAAAAATTATTTGAATTAAGATGTTACACTACTGTACTGTGTTCATTGTATTAAATCTGCTCAGAGTTGACATGTACTGTATATCCAACCAAGAAATGAATATCATTAAAGTGACAGCTGTATAAAACAAATCCTGTTTTATAGCCACTCACTGTTTTGTTGAAAATGAAATTGGTTATGCTGTTTTGAGTCAGTATTAGCTACAAAGCTGTAGAAATTTAAAAAAAAAAAAAAAATCCTCCTGACATAGAAACTGATTAAATGTAATAATGTCTTTCTACAAGTGATTTTGAAGTATTGGTAGCACAGCAGGGTCTTGTTCATTCAGTGCATCTGGGAGCTGAATCTCAGGAATGGTGATCTCATTTGATGGGCAGCGATTATGTTGTCCTGTCCAGTCCACACCATAATCCTCATCAACCTGAAAGAGCATGCACATGTTTTAAATCTAAACTGAAGAGCTGTTTCCTGCAGCTGTTCCTAGATGGACTTATTGAGTCTGCCAGGGCCTATGTGAGTTGCTTAGGCATTGGCTACCAACTAATTATTCATTCACCCATTCTAGGTCAGGATTGGTTCTCTTCAGGTATAACAAATTTAACTTTGTTTAAAGTATTGCCATCTATACCTGACAGGTGGGATAAAAGAGAATGGCTTGGGAGGCGCACAGCAAATCTCAAAGTTTTCCAATTAATGCTGAAAGAACCAAGGATGTAAATGTATTCTTGTTTTAGCTTTACCGAAGACACCAGAGAAAGTATATCTATAATGCTGCTGAAATAGACAAAACCATTTCAATAAACTCGCTATTTAACATCAACCTTGTTATGCGTTATCAGAGAACAATCAACTGCAAACAGCAATGAAACATTCAACTATGTACTATTTAAAGCACTAATGACCCTGCTGTCTAACAAGATGTGATAAGTAAGTAGACTGTGGAAAGCTGGTGGGTCTACTCTCTGTGTAAAAGGTTCCTACAGGCTCCACTGACCCCAGTCTCCGAGTTAACACACTAACAGCTAACACTGCTAAACGTGTCTCAACGCCGAGATGGCGCCGATAGCTTTAGCCGTAGCTGCCCCACTTAGTTTAGACAGTAACAAAAAAAAGTAAGCGATAATAATTCATTGTCAAACGTCATAATTAAGGTCAACACCTAAACAATGCTGTGTACAGAATCACACAGGTGCTCAATTACAGCATAAACTTACCTTAGACCATCCTCCGTCATTTTCCTCCTAATTGTGCTCGGAGACACAGAAAATGTATCGGCAATTACCCCGACGGTTATCCCGGACAGCACTAAAGTCCTGAGTGCTGCACCGGGATTTCTAGACGTGGACGGCCAACATTTGAAGACTGTTCTTCCTCGGCGTATTCCAAACGAACACGGTGCTGAATTGATCTTAAACCTTTGACAATGCTGTCATCGATGCGAACATCTTGAAGAGCAATTATCATCCCAAGCATTTCAGAAACATCTAAACGACTCAAAACAGTATCTACAGGTAAATGATCCCTCTCTATCTGATTTGCTTAAATGAGCAGAACTGGCTGAAGTTCACACCAGTCCGCCATCCTCCGTGACTTTTGACCTAGCACGCTGTTGCTAGCTGCAGTAGCCGTCCGCGGAGCCGGTATCCAGGAAAACTAGTCGATGGTAAACGATCAGCCAATAGGTGCAAAGGTCCAGCCCACTTACATTGATTGACAGACAAAGTCATTCTGCTGAAAAGTCGCATTATGAAATAAATAGACCATCGGGAAAAACGGGATTTTGAAATAAAGACTGACTTTGAAAAAAGGTCATTTTGGACTAAAAACGGCTGGAAATAAATAAAATGCCTCAGGAATAATCTCTGTTATTGTGAAAAATAATGACCATGAAATAATATTTCACAATAATAAGTAAATTTATATAGCAGAATGCAATATATTTCACAATAATGAGCATTTTTTTCAAAATGTGTTCCATTATTTCACAATATCATTCTCACATTACATATCTGTGTCTTATTTATTCACATAGTTATTTATTTCATCTTGACCTATTTATTTATTTAATTTTGAACACTTTGGAGTTCCATAGGAATCAGGAAGACAATAACAACGCAAAAATCTGGATGAAAATCAGAGTTTTAAAAATGCTCCAAACTCTAAAAAGTTTACCCACTTATGTTTATTTGCTTAGAGAGAAACGAGTCGCTGCTGCATAATCAGCAGCTCGTTTGCCCATTTTCCTCTTCACCGTCTATAACTGAAAGCATTTTCTGAGGTGTGCTCGGTACAAGAGGACCCGGTGACCTCGTTCACCCTTCAACTCCGGTCACTACTCACTTTTACAGCAAACTTTTGACAGAGTGGGAACATAACATCAGAGCGAAAAGCAATTTAAACCTGCTTCTTTTTAATGACAGGGTTTTTTTGTGTGAGAAAATCTGCAAAAATACATAAATTGACATGCTCTATTCATGCAGTATTCCAGGTAATCGTACATGCTGGCACAGAGAGAAAAGAAAACAAGTATGAAAAGATAAAAGCATGCCTGGACTCTAAAGTGTAGAATATGAACACTGAAGCAAAAATAATAAGCAGTTAGTAAATTGATTAATCAGTCACAAAACTGAACAATAGCTACATTAAATAGCCCCACACCAGCAGCTGCAGCTACTTAGTTGTGATTGCAAATTTCGTTTTTTTCTACGCTAAGCAAAATATCATTATAGAATGCTAAATTGCCAGAAACTGCAGTTCCTCTAGTGGCCACTTGAGGATGCTTTCTAAAGTGAGTCAATCCCCATAGACTCCCATGTTAAAATGCCTAACTTTACAGCAGAAATGATCATGTCTACCCTGCTACAAAATCCTTTTTATATCCCAACAGATAATACCTCCCTTTGTGACAGGTGCACTGTTAGATTTTCTTTAATATTTCTCCCATTTCCATTTAATTACTGCTTTAAGTTAGGAATGTTTCACGTGGCTTTGAGCTCTCCGTCAAGTCTCAGAACTGGACCTCTTCATTTTAATTGAGGTGTAGGTGCCTATTGAAGTAATTATCTGCAAAATCACATGGCAAGAAGTCTGTAAATGAGTAAAATTGTAGTATTTTAGCTGTATGCTACTATCACAAATGACAAGATATCGCTGTCTGTGCAATGAACCCATAAAGTCTATGAATGCACCTTGTTAAACAAGCTTGCTACTGTGGGCTGATAACTTGGAACTCAGATGTGGTCACTTCTGGCAACAACATAGCAGTGCAGCATTTACAAACTAATGAACACATGGCAATGCCTCAGTGCCTAAGTGTTAGCATTTTAGCAGCTATGACGTTGTTTTTTTTGGAATCAACTGTGAATGATAATTAGCTGCCAAAAGAAGAAAAGAACAAGAAGTGAAGACAGTTGGGTAAAAAATGCACCGAAAGCATAAACTCCCAAAACACTTGTTCTATGACTTGAAATCATGGATGCTAGCTTACATGCTACATGCACGCTTACATGCATGGATGCTAGTTAGATCTGTAGCTAGCACCCACAACTCGAAATATGCAAACATTATGCTTCAATAAAGTTCCAGCCAGTGACTTATAAATGAAATCCCCCCTGTACAGCTGTTATGAAGGTGCACCTTTCCTACAGAAGCCAAAATCAGGCTTCTACAAAGATGCTTTTAGAGTTGGGAATTTTAACATGAAAGTCCATGGAGAATGGCTCACTTTTGCAGCCAGTCTCAAGTGGCCACTTGAGACACACGCTGCCAAAAAGCCGGATGAACAGACTTAAAAACTAATTTTTTCTGACTGCCTTTGGCCTTTCAAATAACTCAGTGTGATTTAATGTGGTAAATGTACAACATGAGTAATAGATACAGTATGAACATGAGTAATAAATACTTTCTAAGGAGTACATTTGCTCTCACATGACAGAAAATAATGCGTCCACGGGTGAATTGGGTATATCTATAAATATATATCTTTAAATAAAGTACAGTTCTCACCTGAAACATATCTAAAAATAACAGCCTGAATCAGCTGTATTGAATTAATGATATTTCATCTCTTAGATTCATGCATCTACAGGCCAGATAATTAAACCACTAAGAACATTTTATTACTCAAAGGTCAGTGCTCTTGCTCAGCAGCATGGAGCTCAGCGGCCACCCAGGAGCACATTTTAGTGTCTGTGTTCTCATGATTTAACTGGTAAGTGGACCAAAGAGCCAACATACCAAAACCACGGCGTATTCCTTTAATTTCCTAAGTGTAGCATTTGCCTCCAAATGCATTCGGCACCATTTATCTGCTCTTTTTTCTGAATTAACACTCTGTTAATGTTCAGCCTTTCAAGTGCTGTGCAGTTGCTTACTTCTCGGCTCTGACACCTCAGATCTCTAGTTTGGAGTCAGGACAGAGAGCGAGTGAAGCGGTAATTGGCAGCATATTCAAAAGGTGTGCTCCATCTCCCATCAGAGTCGGCCTTAAATCCTGTCTGCTATTACACGTTTGAATTTGAAGCATCATAAAAGAGGAGCAGGTGGAGGGGGGAGGCGGCGAGGGGAGACGCAGACAGACATAGCGGAACGGGAGAATGAAGATGAAAAAATAAATTTCACCCTAAATAAACTGTTCTGACAAACTTCAGCACTTTTCGGCAGAACTGATGATTCACCGCATATCAAACAATAAGGAAGAAGGAGCAGCTGATGTGGCGCATCGCTCACGCTCAGATCAGAGTGGCCTACGCTGTTCAGAAGGCCCTCCAACTTGCTCCTTTTGTTCCTCCCATACAATAACTCCCCCCCTCCCCAACTTCTAACAATGTACAATTTATCTCAGACGCAAGGAAACAGCGATCGTTTTGACGGTGTTGCGGGGAAGCAAGCAAAGGTATAGCATCTTTAGAAAAGCAGCATCTCGCTCGCTCTGCACCTCTGGCTACCTTTGTTATTGTTTAATGACTACAATGCACACAGAAGAGGAGGAGAGGAGAAACAAATCCTGCTTATAATGTGATGTCCAGGCATGTCTTTGTGTAAGAGGGGATGTCAGCTTACATACCACATGTGGGATAAACCATATTACTGTTAATCCCTCTGCTAATCTGCAAATGGCTTTTTTTGTCATTCTCCTTTTGTTTAAGCGGGGAAAAAAGGACACGAGCGGGATGAGTTCCAAAGCGCACATTAATGATTAAAAGTAGCAAGCGGTTACATTTTAGGGGTTGGTTATTTGCCATTCTCTCTGTCTACAAATCCCTCGCCACACATCAGCCTGCGAGGAGAAGGCTGCTGGTTAAAGGGAAAATCACTGCATTTATTTCAGGATTTATCCTCTGATAAATTGTTTTTAATTCACCTTCCCGCTGAAGCAGCGTTCCCTCAGCATGCCTGCGCCGTTTCTGTTTCGTTAGCCATTCGTTATCTTTCCCACAATGGCCACCCCCAGAAAGGAAGGTGTGAACTTGTTGCGCTGAGCCGTGGGTTACACACGTAGGTGGAGAGTGCAGTGGCTGCAGCATTGTTAGAGCAGCAGGATGAGAGGCTTCCTGCTCAAGAAAGAGCGAGGAGCTGTGCACATCAGTCAAAAAGCAGCGTCCTTCGGGGCTGCTGTGCATGCCGCTCTACTAAAGCTGCTCTCACTGAGGAGAAATTTGCTTTTTGTGTGACGGATTTCTCCTTCAAACTCTATAAAATTTTTGTTTAAAATAAAAAAAAAAGACTACACTATACTTTTTGCTTATTTCTATGAAAAGCTTTCCTTTCATCTAACTTTTAAAGTTGATTTCTTTTATTAAAGTTACACTCTCTTCTCTCTTTGTGTGTTTTTTTTTTATTAACGTGTAAATTTATAAAGGAAAACTTGAATTAAAGCCAAATTTTAATTTAAGATCTACTGGTATTTTCCCACACAACCATCCTGTGGATTTACAGGGAATGGTCTGAAAAAGAAAAAAATATCCAGTGAGTGGCTGGGGGGGCGCGAAGATTTGCTGGAGGTCAAAGGAGAGTGACCAGACTGCTTTGGGCTGACAGGAAGTAGCTCAAATAACCAGAATCCATAGCGCACTGAACCGTGAAGCAGATGGGCTACAGCAGCAGAAGACCACACCGGTGTGCCACTCCCTTCACTTACAAACAGGAAATTGAGGCTACAGTTCCCACGGGTTCACCAAAGCTGGACAATGGGAGATCAGAAAAATGCTGCCTGGTCAGATGAGTCTTGGTTTGTGGTGCACGCCATGTCACAAAGCTCATCTCAAACTGGTTTCTCGAACATGATACTGTGGAGGTTGTACTCAAACAACCTCCACAGTAACCGGCTCTCAATACAATGGGAGCTTCAACAAATCTGCAGCAACTGTGTGATGCTGTCGCGTCAATATGGCTCAAAATCTCTGAGGAATGTTTCCAGCAACTTGTTGAGTCTGTGCCACAAAGATTTGGAGTAGAAGGCAAACTTGGAACTAGCAAAGTGTACATACACACTGGAATCTATATGTTTATGAAACTTGTTAGAAAAAAAGAAAAGAATTATTATGATTTTTAAATAGTTACTTTATGCAATGAATATAATTTTTATGTATGTCAAAGACTTCTATTGTGAAAGGAACGAACAGGAAGAAGTCCTTTTTGAACAAGGTTAGAAAAAACCCTTTGATTACAAAAAAACAACATGGCATCCCAAGATCTTGTCAATACAAAAAGTGACATCAGTCTGGTTACATGTCTGTCTTTCACAGACAGTCTGCAGGGTCAGAACACGAAACCCTCAGTGGGACAATTTTCACAGCCACAAATCTGTTTAATTGTTTGCTTTTTGTTTTTTTTAGCGCCAAACTATATCTAAACCAGACTGCCATCAACACATGGCTGTCAACATCAGATTTTCACTACACAGTGATCACAATCAAATAAATGAATGACGACACTGTGGCAGTGGATATCATAATATATGATGATAATATAATATATTATCATCATATATTATCTAACTTTTAAAGTTACATACTTTACAGTATAAAACATGTTCAAATTACTGTTGTTGTGAATATAAATAAACCTGAAATGAATTTAACTGAATTAAATTGGTATAACAACAAGCATTAAAATCAATATTGCACCCCTGCCGTTGCAGCTGCCGCAGGATAATGCAACATCCCAAATCTCAACACTCCACACATTTGCTAAAAATCCTTGAATTCAGTCCCTGCTGTGTGTGAGAAAGTGTCAGTGTTGAATCTTATATTTCAGGTAAAAGTATAAAAAGGCTAGATTTTCAGAGATGAAGGACAAGAAATTCTTCCCTGTCAAAGCAAAGGTGAGAGTTAATTAGCTAATTTTTGGTAGCTACCTAACTTTGATCCATCAGTCTAAAATTTCAGGGTCGCCATGGTCAGCTTTCTAGGTCACCTGTGACAAGGCAGTAACATTTTAAAAAGGTTATATGACATAAACCTAATTAAAAACTTATTTCCAAAGTTATTTAAAAGAACTCAGCACCAAGAACCAGAGTCAGGGGAAGAAGGAGATTGCTACAATTTGACCACTTTTTGATTCCATGACGTGGTTAGAGGAGTGTGTTTAAATAGGATCCAACATGCAATGAACAAGCACAGTGGTGTTGCTAGTCGATTTACCAACTATCTGACATCAGCTGGGATAAAAATAACTGGCTGTGGCACCAGTAGAGCTTACTAGATTGAGCAGGTGACCCACATGCCGAAAGGCTAGTGCGGGGGGGGGGGGGCTGGGTTAGAGTCTGATCCGGACCACATCCTGCTTTCCTGTCTACTCTACAGCCCTGTGAAAAATAAAGGCTAAAAAGAGGTCTAAAATAAATCTAAAAAAAACAAAAAACAGTTGGAATGCATAGGAAAGACTCATTCTGTCCAAAAGCTGTATATAAAACAGATATAGTAAACATTTAGTTAGTTTTAGCCCCTTAAACCTTTTGCCATTGAAATGTTAGCTGTTTGAAAACATATGTGCAGCGTGGTGCTCTATTTGTGGGCATAACATGTCACAAAGAGAGGCAGCAGTGGGTATCACCACACTTTCCCCCCCTAACATTTTACATATTTAAGTTTATGAAGGACATAATAAGGAAAAGCTTCGCCTACTTAAAAAAAAACAAAAAACGGCTTTTAGCAAAGTTTTGTGATGGTGAATTTACGGGGCTCTCCGATAACATGTCAACTAAGATCCATCAAACATTTGTGTTCAGGCGTCTGTACCGAGATGATGTGGGAATGATGCTCTGAATCCTTAACCCTTTAAGACCTACCATAGAACCAAGTCCGCCAGAGCTTATATTATATTTTTACATGTTGTAGTGCCATTTTTGGGAGCATTTCAAGTTGATATACATCAATACAACCATTATAGCCCACATTTTAATAATATGTATGCATTAAGTGCATAGTAATTACATACATTTCAAAAAAGTGCAATAAACTACAAAAAAATTTAAAATCGTTTTTGTTTTTTTAACATATATTTCTAGTTAGAGAAATTTAAGAGGCTTATCCCTCAAAACTGCAAATACAAAAAAGTTGCACAAAATAGTTTCCCATCACAGGAAATTTATTTAGAGTGTCTTTATAGTTTTATTTTTGAAATACACCAATTTTTCTACACTGCAGGAAAAACGAAAATAAATATTATGATGCAAATTTGCAAAAAACAGCATGTGCATCAAAATAAACTATTTCCAGCAGTGCAATATGAGCTCTAAACATCCCAGAAACAATACAGAAAGTCATAAAGTCAAACATAACTTTTAAAAACACCAGTATAGGCTCATAAGGCCCTGAAGGCAAAAAACTACATTTCCGCAAAATGACGTCACTTCCGGTTTCGCGCAGGTCGTGGCGGGCATGCGATAGTTCGCGATGCTGGACATAGGAAGTGTTACAAACAGCTGATCGGATCGGCAAAGCGTGTTTCTGGAATATTATATTACGCTCTGACCGGCTTTAAAGGGTTAAGAGTCGCCCCCTACTGGTCACTGAATATTACAAAATAAGTAGGTGGAAAAAAAATGGATAAAAATATTTAGACTGATTGCTTGACAACCTGACTGACTGACACTGAGTTGTCTGCTGTGAACTGCGTGTAATAATGTCTTTGTCTAAAAGAGATAGAGATACAAAGACGTCTTTATCTATCTACTGGAGGAATTGGGATTATTTTCAGGTGAGGTTTCTTTTTTTTTGCATTTTACTAAACACTGACCTGTTTCCGGATCCACGGAGAAGTACGGCTGGCCCTCCAGGATGCTGTAGACCACTTTGGCGCTGTTCCCGTACGTGGCGTCATCGGCGTCTGTGGCTGTCACCTGAATTACTGAGGTGCCTGCGGGTAGGAAGATTCATGACAATGATTTAGATCAACTCTTCAATACTGCTGAAAATTGCCTGCTGGATAATTGGTTAAGCTGATGCACCTTCTGATGAGGTGTCGGATCCTCTTCTAATCACGCCCATGCAGAATGTGACGGATCATTTCTGTCCCTTTGCGTTACCCAAACCAATCTTTATTCCTCGGCCACTTATACCCTTATACATGATTGATTTTTGCAGGTAATCAATAACTCCTAATGTATTTTTCTAAGTATATCTCTCTAAGCATGCCAGCAGCACCTATACTGGCTCTCTGCAAGCCCCGAGAAGCCTATTAGCGTATCCACAGATCTGGAGTGTCTGAGAAGCCAAATATCTGATAGCAGGCGAACGACTATGATCCATTTTCTCTTCCAGAAAGGCTGAGGCCCTATTTCAGTAGAACAAAGGGAAACGGTTAGCCAAGTGCTACCTCCCAAATGGCGCCTTGCGGGGCCAAGTGTTGCCTCATTAAATGCAGAAGAAAATTAATTGAGTAGAAATATTTAATGGCAAAGTGGTATAAATATAGAATTGTGCAATACAATGGGATAACGACCTCATGAAACTTCTGTAATTTGATGTCAGCAGAGATCAGTGTGGGGTGAGACCAGAGTTTCCCTCCTTTAAAACCCATGTGATTTGTATGGATGAAGGATGTTGTAGAAATAAAAATAAAAAACAGACAGAGAAAGACCACGGCTGTCTGATTTGCTGTAAGTGACAGTTCGAGAGGATTCTTGAGCAAGTTCACCGAACCTTGATCGCTAATACCTTTAACTAGGGAATTAGACTCAAAGAGGCTTTTCTGACATGGCGGCTTTTAGAAAATATCACTGATCCACATCAGCCATCTCATCGGCAACTTTAAGCTTTCGAGACAAGAATTTTCTGACAAACAACTCAGGAATAATCACGGTTTTTTGTGCAGGGGGAGTAAATTACCCCCAACTGCAATCATTCACTTGTCAAAGGGAGGAGCGCGTCAAAATCTTGAGAGTCCAAGCGAAGGATGTCAGAGCCGTGAGACTATAATAAAACTCAAAGTGTCACATTTAAAGGGGCAGTGTCTCAAGGCAGTCACTCGTGAACACATGCTCTGCCAAGCGGTGACATCACACCTCGGTTGTTGCCATGGGCACCCGTGCTGCCCTTAGATAAGTGCCGGCCTCTCTCTTGGGGTTGCTGAACCAAGTGACAACTCTGTCACATGTCTGGGCTGCAAGACCAACGTCCCTCAGTCCCAGAAGCACGGCAGCAGCAGAAGCACAACATATAGTTCACCCCGTGTTTGCGTGCAAGTATTGATGACTTTTTTTCCCTATTGTTTATCTATATTCATGAGGCTGCTGTGTGCTTTTAGGCTGGAGCCAAAGTGCACCGTGAATTATTTCATTTGCTGTTTGAATAACAAGCAGAAAGGACGGCGCAAAAGCAGCGAATGGTGCCGTGCGGCGTCTAAGGAAGTGGCAGTGCAGAATCCACAATTATTCACTGTGATGACACAGCTGACAATGTCGGTAATTAAATTAAATGTCGTTTTAACAAGATACAATACTGTATTTAAAAGATTATCTGCACCGGCGCTGTCGAGACGCTTTTACCTTGTTTATTCTCCGGTCATAAAACAGCTCCTAGTCTTTCTCGTTTAATTAGTTGGGCCTTCTTTGTTGCGTCGGCATCATTATTATGATTGATAAAGTCCCATTGATCCGGTAAGGCTGGCATTTTATAACATCTCTATCCTGTTTGAATCATAATCCTTTTAATTCGGCTCCTCTTGCGCGCACAGGCGCAAACCTTCATTTGTGTAAACATTTAATTGTCTGATAAATAGCTCTTTTTAAGAGTCTAATATTTACAGCTGGAACGTACCAATGTCAGACATTTCAGGGACTCTGGCCATGTAGGGGTCCTTGGTGAAGCGCGGCTCGTTGTCATTGATGTCGTGGATCTTGATGATGAACTCGGACTCGCCCTCGAGCGCTTCGTTGGTGAAGCGGTTGACAGCTTTGGCGTGGAGGATGTAGAAGGCCTTCTCCTCCCTGTCCAGCCTCTTGGTGGCATGGATGTCCCCTGACTTTTCATCTATCTTGAAGAGGGTCCCGGCTCCTTCCCCTGTCAGGACATACTTCACGCTGCCATCTCCTCTGTCAGAATCCGAGTGAAGCTGTGTGGAAAGAAAGAGGGGGAAAAAAAGGAGAAAATATGATTTGGATCCCCTGCTACAACACAAAACACCCATTTCAGGCAACAGTTTGTGGCATTTTCACTTTAATGAATTTCCATTTTGCTGCTTTCTACTGCTAATTGTTATAGCACAACAGAGATTCAAACTCGACTTTATGAAAGCTTTCACATTTGCTTAATTTCCTCTTATGAACAGCAAGTGTCAGCTACCCTTTTCCACATTAAAAAAAAGAAAAAAAAGATCTCCTTGTTAGCCTGAGCAGAAATGGTGACAGTGAACAAAAATCTTCATCTGCTGCAGTCCAAGCTGCACCGCTTGATTGACGGCTGCAAAAACACATCCCGGCGATGAGCGCTTTGCAGCAAAGATGTCAGCAAAAATCACATTTCAAAGCCGAATCGCGGCATTTCTGATCGACTGCGCGCACATCGGTGATCTGACCAATCTGGGCCCTGGCAAATAAACGCTGACAGCTTTTGATAAGTGTGTTTGGTGTTATTTAACAGATTCATATCATCTCTGGTAAACTGTCATCGTGTTGTGACGATACACATTCACCTCGCCTCTGTGAAGCTCGCGTCCTGCCAAGAAGAAAGCCAGCAGCCGGAGCGTGTAAAATGTCGCATTCACTGCTACTGTTACTTTTTTACTTTTCGCTGAAAGGGTGGGTGAGGGAGGGGACACACACACACACGTCTGTGGGGTTACCAGCATGAGTGAGCACACGCCCCGCAGCCTGCCAGTCCCTGATGGATCAGCAGCAGGACCAACATGCCAGAAGACCACGAGAGCCCACTTGTGTGTGGAGCTCCTCGTTATTATTATTTGCTCTGTTCCTCCCTATCTAATGTTTAATTTTTTTCTGCATGAACAGCAGCTTAGCATGCTCTGACATTTTAATTCCACAGCCAAATCTCCCCCACCCCAACCACACACACACACACACAACATATTTATCTCCTAGAACTCATCAAAAGCTTGTCCAGTCTTTTCTCCCCTCCCACTACTTCCCATCCTACTTCCCTTTCCCCTTTTTTAATAACCAAGGACACAGTAATAATTGCAGGGTGGGGTGGCGGGGGAGGTAGAGGGCAAAAAAGGAGAGCACATGTTTGCAGACACGGGCAAACATGTCAAGCATAAACCGAGGCAAACGCCATCCGAATGTTTACCCGCGTAAGTGGATGCCGGGATGTAATTCCGAGGTCCGTTATTGACACCTCATTAACTCAAGTGAGCCGGCACGTTTGATTTTGCCGGCTTGAATGCTTATTTTTTTCTCCCTTTTGCGCCGGTAGTTTCTGTTGTGTCTATAAAGGTTCTTGGCTCAGCCGGTGGACAGACTGAGGGGGGGATATTGTGCGTCGCAGCTGGGTCACGTGGGACCACATTGCAAAGTCTCCCTTCTCATCATATATTAAAAAGCTTTTCATCGCAGGTGCTCGGAAGCTTTACTAATTCATGCTGTTTTATCAGGGCAAAGCTGGCACATGTGAGATGAACAGCTTTGTGGATTAGCATCTTTAACACTGTTTTGTTCGACTGCTTGAATGCTGGTAAAAAAAAAAAGACTGTTTTCATTCCTTTCTCTGTCTGTCTAACCAAGCCAGTCAAGTGTGTTGCAAAATTTTGACTATCCTCGGATTAGGATCTCGAGTGGAGCACTGTTTCATTCACCCACTTTGAATTCTGGTCAAAACAACTTTCCTGTTTTGTTTCGGGGTTGGGTTTTTTTTCGCTCTGCCTAACCAAGCCAGGAGAATATTCTGCAGAATTGTATTTGTTTTCTGTTCTGCTTTACAGTACGTGCTCCCAAACAGAGACTCAGTTGGCTGAAAACAATCCACTTCAACATTATTATCTTTCCCCCGCTGTTATAGCTGCAATGTCCTTCTCTATGATTGTCTATCAAGCTGCCTATCTCTGCCGGCACGACAATTCAGTTAATAACTGTTGAGTCCTCTCTTTCGGCTGAGATGTGAGATAGACAGTGTGACATATGCTGTGTCGACTGTCATTTCTATGGAAACAGAGAGCTCTCGTGGTTTTGAAGACTTCCTCCTTGCTACACTGAAGGATATTACAAGGAAGCTCGGAGTATCGAACTCCAGCACTTGCTGCAGCGACCCCGTCCCTCCCAGTTGCCCACCTTGCCAGTGAGGAAAATTTACTGCTGCCCTTCTACTCAAATTAAGGAGGGGGGTGGTAAGAAGAAAAAAAAGACTCTCTTGGAAATCAATGTGGCAGCCCAACGTGCATTCACAAAAGCCCTTTGATCAATTTATATCGAAAATACAATTAAACTGTCACAGGGGGAGAAAAGAAAGCCACATGTGCATTCAGTTTGGTCACCAAGAAGCCCTGGCACATCAATAGCTTGCCTTTTCTCCTATGCCCTCCTATGGCACCAAATCGTAAAAAAAGGCAGGGAGCATGATGCTATATCCATTAACACTTGGACTTCTGGTCTTTTAAAAACAGAAAAAAAAAAAGCTCTGCAAAAAAAAAACTTCAACAGAGCCATTGCTTTCCTAAAGGCAGAGTTCAACATTTAGGGAATGGTTAGAAGACTAATGCTACAGTCACATCACACTGTCTCATTTCTGTTAGCATACGACCCCGCTGTGTACACCATTTAAACTGTGTGGCAGGGTTGGATGGTTTGGGTGAAGTACTACTGCAAATACTGACTTTTAAATTACACGGAAGAACTGAAGAAAAAAAAATACATTTTTTTCTTTTACAAACTGTAAAAAATACACATCAGAGCTAAACTGGACAGCCACTCTCTAGTAAGTAAAGTTAGACCTCAGTTACACAGTTCTAGTACTGGTCAAAGACTTCAATTCAATTCAAATTTATTTATAAAATTGAATCACGACAACAGTCGCCTCAAGGTGCTTTATATTGTAAGGTAGACCCTACAATGATACATACAGAGAAAAACCCAACAATCATATGACCCCCTATGAGCAAGCACTTTGGCGACAGTGGGAAGGAAAAACTCCCTTTTAACAGGAAGAAACCTCCAGCAGAACTTCCTGGCAACTATCAGTTGGTAGGGAACAATTTATATTCCACGGCCAGTTGACGAGTGGTTGCTGGCTATCACGAGGTGAAATTGGTTGCAAAGCAGTACGGAGTTGCACTGAAAATCTCTTTGACATTGATTTGGTCCCTAGCAGGTTGATATAGTTACCTGCAGTTTGTATAATTTTCAAACGTGTTGGTTGCAATAGTATAAGACTTTTATTCTGAAATTGAAGGTTTTCTCCATTAAGTCCATGTTTTATACTGTCTATGTGCCTGGTACAATCTATCACTTTTAGCTAGGTAGCTAGCATTGCCTTGTGTGACATTGTCCTCATCCTACTAGAGTTACTATAGTTTTATATTTTTAATTGATTTATGGAAGATTTGCCTGGGTTTCAATTTAGCCTCAGTTTTGCTTTAATTTGATTTAAATGCTTTCATGCCTGTGAAAACTGATCTGATTGTAGGTTTCATTAGCTTCATTAAAATGTACAACTATAAAATTATCTGACGCAGTATCATTTACACATCACACTGTCACTAAACACACAGATGCCAGGAGGACTTTTCATATAGTCTCCTGATTGTGATGACAAAACTGGCAGAACAACTTAAACTAAACTAAAACTAAAAACTTTGCTGTATATTTTTCATTTATTTTACTTAATTACTTGATTAATTATTCCAAATGTTATGTTTTGGGTTTTTTCTCTTACTGGCTAAAACATTGTTGGTGGACTAGATAGCAACCTTTTCCAAATTTAAACTTTTAGCCATTATGAGTACACTATCAGGATAGCTGGTTAGCTTAGCACAGCAAGAAGTTGCTTTTAAAAATTTCAAATATTTTATAACAAGACAAAACTGCAAACGTGAACCAACATTTTTTTTCTCACTCTTAACAAACTGAAGCCTTTCACTGAACCAAATAACCAGATTGTGGCAGCACTTCTGCTATAATTTTATTCATATTTAACAAATAAAAAAAGTACACATTAGTTTTTGAGTCTCACACTGAACTAGCAGCATGTTTGTACTCTCTGCTCATACTGCCTTCATATTAAATCATTTTTTGCTTTTTAAAGAACTTATTTTAACATTGCACTCAACAACAAACAAATCCTCCCTAACAAGAAAAGTAACTTCAATGGCCAAACTGCTTTATATGTCTTCACATCAATATATGGTCCGCATATAAGGGTGACGTGGGCCACAAGTGATCCCCCGGCCGCAAGTTTGAGACCCTTGGTCAAGTTACTGAGGTGTAGATTTTGCAACCTTTAGAAATATTACTTTAACGTTGCGCTAACCAGCTAATTAAGCATGTTATTCGTCATACAGATTTGAATTGAAAGTAAGTAAATGATCAGAAATGTAAAACTAACAGTTATGATTCTTTTGGTAAATGGTAAATGGACTAGTTCTTATATAGCGCTTTTCCACTCTTCTGAGCACTCAAAGCGCTTTACACAACTTGTGCATTCACCCATTCACACCCATTCGCACAAGCACAACTGACATTCACACACATTCATACTCCGATGAATGCATTGGTCAGTTTTGTACTCTCACTTATTTAACAGGATTATACATTTACTTAAATGTTAAACATTATGCAGTTACAGAACTTTGCAAATGAGATTAAAATCTCATTAACTGGCTAGGATTTGGTTGAAATCCTTCTTTAACACATTTAACTGTGTCAAAACAGTTTGTAATAATGTTTCTAAAATTAGTGTCTGTGTCTGGAGGGATAAAAGAATATGGAAGGAATGTGGAGAGTAGTCACACTCTCATCAAGAAAAAAAATGAAACTTGATTTCAGAGAATACTTGAAATGAGTCGATTTGCATGGGAAACAGGCTGAAATGTTCTCACTTTTCAACAAAATTGGAGTTCAAGGACTCAATCACAGAGAAAAATGACTCGTGAGGAAGAATTCCTTGTGAATTGTCTGTGAAACAAACTATAAAGCCTTTGCTTCAAGCCTTATATCATCAATAATGGCCTATATATATCAAAAACCCTTCATTCAATTATCCCACTTTGTTAAGTGACACGATAATATTTCTAAAAGCTTGTAATTTTCCCCCAACAATGAAAAACAAACATATTTCTGTTCCTAAATGCTTCATCTTGCAGTTTGAAGTGGGCTGAGAGGTGAAGTGGCACTCATCAGACATCTGTGCGTGATAACTTATAAGCGAGCTGTCTTTGTTTGTGAAATTAATCAGCTTCAAGAGCAGCAAATGTTAGCGCTGACTCGATCTGGTCGCCATTTGTGCTTCACTCGAGTTAGGCCAGAAAGATGGCACTGGAAACAGGCTGCTTAGGGCAATTAGCCAGTTAGCCTTTAAGGCCTTGTGTCCTGGCCTGTCGAGAACTGGCTGCCTTCTATGTAGCCAGATGGTAGCCTCAGACTGTGTACAAAAATAGCCTATCAAATGTCTGTTGATGTGTAAACTTGAGATATGCAGTGAGAGCGGCTGCGACATGAAGGTGAAATGTCACTTAACTTACAATCCTCACTTGTGGACATCTGACATCTCTTGTTTTGTGCATAATTTTCAGCATGTTTTATTCTAATTACAGGCAGTTGTCAACAGTTTAACTTTTTTGTATCACTTCAGCTACTAAACAGTCATAAATACACGTTTAGTGCTTTTTTTTAAATGATAATTTTTGCTCTTGGTATCACAGTAGGTTCAAATTTAGATACGTTTGCACTGCATGACATTACTAAGAAGTGTTGCTTTTGTCTTTAATTAAGTGTTGCTTGAGCAGAAAGAATAATGCAACCTCTTTGCAAAAAAATAAAAATAATTTAAGTTATGTTTAAATAGGAAAAAAAACGAAATTAAATGAATGAATGTTGATACCATCTACATTTGGATTGGCTGCCTATAAACCCTGCTTTCACCATCCAATTCTCTCTGCCTCCAGGTACGAAATCTACAATGCAAACCAACACAAAGCAGTAGTATTGGTAACTTTCCTCAGGTGGGTGGAATGGTGGAAAAATTTAAGTAGGAAACCCTAACCAGCTAAAGAAAGAGTTCTGTTGTTAGGCGAGGCAAAGAAAGCAAAGAAAGAGACTGAAAAGAGAGACTGCATTGCTCCTATATTAGCTTCTATTCATTGGTTCTCAGCTATACTCACAATTCAGATCCTTAAAAAGTTCCAAATGATCAGTGCCCATGTCTGAAAGACCTCACTGCTCCATATTATCCCAAATGCAGGACTTCGCTCTTAGACTGCAGGCTATTAAAGATTATTCTTCAAACGTTCCTTTTCATGAAGCTTACAGTCAGGGCTGGATCAGGTGACCATGAACCAAACTTTAGTCATAGGACCAGGCTGCTGGGGGACTTCCTGTGATGCACTCCCATGCCTTTGTTTACCTTTTATCACCACTAGTTTGCGTTTTCTTCTGTTTGTCCCTGAGTCCGGTTCCTCTGTGGGTCACTTCCTATTAACAGGGAGTTCTTCCTCCCCACTCTCACCAAGTTCCTGCCTACAGAGGCTCATCTGATTAATGGGGGTTTTCTCTTTAATGCTTTAAGGTTACCTTGATACAACTGTTGTGACTGTTGCCAAACAAATAAAACTGAACTAAACTGGAAACCTCAGGTTGGGATTAGCAATGGTAGCAGCTCGAGCTGGTTCAAAAGCGGTCAAATTTTTTTTACTGTTGTTCCTCTACAATAATTAAAAGGGTTGTTATAGTCAAGTGTTGAATTCTAAAAAGATACACTACTTGACCTATTCTATCTGGAACTGTAAAATTAATAAACTCTTGTTGCAGTTGTTACAGCCATGCAAAAACAACACAATTCTTCTACAAAAAATATTTAAATGCCCTTTAATCCGTTGTTTGTGGCGTTCTCAGTAAATGCAATCCAAAACATGCTTTATCTTTTTAATCTGTGAGGAAAAAGCCTGAAGCAACTGTTTAATTAAGAAGCGTAATATAATAAATGTTAAATGGTCATTTTGTCAAGACTGTTGACTTGAATAGATGAACATTTACATTTTAACTGCTTCAAGAACTATTTTGACTGCAGATGTGTCAAAGGTTTCAATATGTTGGCGGCTCTACTGTTAAAGTCTAACTATTCTTTGCTCTACTTCAGTAAACAACATTGTTTAAAAGCTTAAATATCTCTGTGTGTTTGTACTGAATCAAGAATAAATTGATGCAATATTCCATATTTTATATTTCTTTTTTTTTTTTTTTTTTTTGGCCTGTCCCGTTTGGCTCTTTTGCCATCATTTTATATTTCTAAACTGTAAGATTTTTGGTTTGTCTTGAGGAAGAAGGGATCCGTTTTAGCATCAACGTACTTGGCAACGTTGAATTTCTTTTTTACAGTATAAAAAATTTAATGACATTAAAATGAGACTCTAAAGGCTTTGATTCCTCATTGAGACCATCACTTGGCTCAGTTAAATTTTTTAATAAGTTGACATTTTTGTTTCCTTTGTGTCGAACTTTCTTGAGCAGGTGGGGCTGCTTTCACTCAGCCGAATAATGCCGGGCCAACGAAATACTTGTGATGTTGATGAGAGAAGATTAATTAATCTGACAAAACCAGTGGGTGTTTTAAACACTGGTAGGCAGGTGATAGCATGGAGATAATTGCAGGTGCCCTAGACATGTTGGCGTATCTCTCTCAGATATCACTTCGCCGCTGCAACGTTGTCAGACAGATGTTTACCGGGTGTCATCACCGCAAGACCTCATCGCGCCCGTTTCCTCCGAAGCTCACGCCCCCCCTCGTGCCCACACTTCCCAGAACACAACAGGGAACTTATCGCCCAATCAATAAACACTGCCAATGCATGCTCCAGGTCGCCACTGGAGACCTGCAGGGGCTGCCATGTCTAGAGAAACAGCCAGGCCTGCGCCATATTGCAAACTCCTTGCCTCTGTGCCAAGGTGAGCAGCTGGTAATAGGGGGGGAGTATGAACGGAGACCAAAAACCACCACCACCACCCCCAGCCCCCCCACACACAAAAACAAAACACACAAATCCCTGCACCTTTCCACTGCCATAAGACTCGCAAGTCCTTTCCCCAGGATGCCTCAACCGCTGAGTCATACAGGGCTGTGGAGCGTATTATGTCTGTATTCATCAGCCTTTTTTGTCTTTTCTGTGAGTTCTAGCCTATTACTGGAGGCTAGTATTTGCAGGTGCGTGCATGTGTGTGTGTTTGCATGTACGCTGGGGTGTTTGTTCACTACGCTGAAGACTCTACCCACCAGGCCCAGAACCACTGGGGCCTATCAGGGGCTGTAAATACTTTATGAGATATGATAGTGCAGCACAAACACTCCTCAACCACAGGCCATTAACCATTTTCAGTGGATATGTGCCCTTTGGTAAAGTAAGAAATAATGAAATAAACAAACATTCTCTTTCCCCCAGTGACAGCCCAGGCCCTCTGAGGCCTGTATGCAGCTCGCCTGCTAATGAGAGGCAGTGCAAGGCTTCCCTTTCTGCAGGAAAAAGAAAATCATTGGCCAATACAGCGAGATTAGCAGCCAACCAGCTCCCCCAACAAGCCACTGCCAGAGTCTTTTCCATCACATCTTGATCGCTTCTCTTAATTTCTTCCTGTTCCAGCTGCTTTTGTTACGCTTGCTCTGGAAAAATTGCAATTTCATTTGTTAGTACTTCACAGCTCGATAAAGCTGTTGTAAAGAGCAAAAATAAATAAATTTAAAAAACTAAGCCGAGGGAGATTGAGTTTACCAAATAACTGCAGACGCGATGTTGTAATTCAAGAGCAGTTTCATCATTCTATCTTTTACTGTGTGTCAAGCGCAGCTCCCTTGTTTATAATAACCTGTCATTGTGTTATTTCCAGTTGTTTTTTTTCCATCACAAACAAAAGCGGTTTTGTTCCACGCTGTGCTCGCCGGCTGCCACAATGTCATTCGCAGTGACAAAAGCCTTCTCTTTTGTGTTTCTTGTAGTTTTTCACCCATTCGGAGCCTTTACATGGCAAAAAATACGGCCTCCACCTGAGGATACAGATGCAGATGCTTGCACTCTATGTTGAGCCATGTGTTCAACTCAAAAGCTATTCATTCCCTTTAGGGCTTCATTCATCACTTGTACTTTATCTGGCAATTACCAAACAGTAATTGCAATCAGATAAGATCTACATACTGCAATCCTATGTGACAACTGGCTAGTGAGCTGACAATGAGGAAAAGCACCCAGCTGCACGTACTTAGGAGGGGAAACAACAAGTGCTCACAGTCATGATTAAGTGCGCTGCTCGAAGGTTGATGCTTTAATGGTGTCTTCGGGATATGGGCTCTTAGGTCGCGGCCTCCTACTCTCTAAGTATATACCTCACTCAGATAATCCATTCTTCTTATGCTATTAGTCCCTTTACAAGCTAAAAGGACAAGTGGGACATCAATCACCACTCTCCAAAGACAAAGTGGTTTGATCAAGCTCTGTTTACTTTTGATCTTCATTCATTCTGGGGTTTTCTTTTCAACTTTTTTTTTGTTCTTTCTTGTATTTGCTCGCCCGCAAATGTTGTAATCCTTTTAGGCAAGAACTGAAAGTCAACCCTCACTCGGGGAGGACGTATGTTGCAGAATCTCATTTGGTTGGATGACTCCATCCTCCGTGGACGCATGATAGGAATGCAAAGCACTAGCCCCATTCAGCCCCTCGCACAAAACAGCCTTTCTTCCGACTCAGACATCCTGACCTTGCCACAACGCTTCACAATCTCCTCAATTACAGTAGGTTGGAAGAGGAGACTGATATCTTGACTTCCGCTTCGCTGCATGTAAAGCAAGCATTATTTGGCCCATCTTCTTGTGCACCCCCTCCCAATGTTATCTGGGTCGACACTGTGTTTTCATTTTGTTGAATAAATAATACCTTCAGCGGAAGTCATATTTCACTGTAGGGCAAGACAGCCGCTTTAGGATGGTTTGATGTGAGTGGAATGGACATTGTGCAAGCAGCCACAGAGCTGACAGTAAGCACAAAATATATTGGACAGCCGACAGCAAACAAAGCCCGGGGATGGATGGATGGAAGTCCGATATGTGAGCATTACCCGATTGGAGTATCACGTCACGTCGACTAATAGATGACGGGTTGATTCTCGTATTCGCGGGGACAGAATGATACATTCGTATACAGGACTTTATTTGTTGTGAAGGATGTCATTAAGCGGCGATCGTTGCCACTGAGTGTAGTTTGCAGAGGACAATTACATAGTGTATGTATTATGGTACCGAGACTAGGCACCACAGGTAGTTAGGTTCTGCCTATCAGTGCTATTATAGGAAATGAATATCAAAATTGCTGTATCACAAATTCAAAATTTTCTGTGTGTGTGACTGTAGCATGTAAACGAAGCAATATTTGGTGAAATGTGCATTAACTTGGACTGATAAATAACAGATCGCTGTCTTCATAAATATGTATTGACAAGACAGCACATAATGAGGCATTTTTAGATGAACATAAATAGCACTGCCTCAGTACTGAAAGTTCATGTTGTGTTTCGTAGATGGCGTCTTCATGCAAACTGAAAAACAAAAAGGTAAACAACTAAAAAGCATTAAGAAAAAAGACACTAAACAGAGAATCTAGGGACTGCAAGTTCTAATTTGCAAGAAGCAGTTCATTACTATCGCTTCTTTTGCACTGGTGGGTGATACGTTTGATTTTCCCATCTGGCCAGTTTCAGACGTGGGGAAAGCCACAGTCCCATTATTTTACTTACAGCAAACACCATTATGGAAAGGCTTGTTGAAACAATGTATAAAAAATGAATATAAAATAACCTTTTAGGGATTATGTTTTTCAAGTCTTTTCAGCTTTTCTTAAGAAACATAGATTTCAGGGGATTAATATATTTTCTATATTTTGGAAAAAGGCAAAAGAACGTCTTCCAAAAAAAATTATAAAATATTTTTCATGTGCGTAATTTAAAGTGAGTCGTCATAAGTCTCAGGTTATTGCACGTAAAGTGACAAGTGTGCCCTTGACCTTGATGCAAGTGTGACCTTGCATAATATGAATAAAGATCCAGTAGGTGAGCATTCTGTGCAATTTGGATCAAATTACAGAATAACGATTTTTGCAAATTGTGGACAGAGAAAGAAGCGACGTCTTCTCACAGCATGAAACCCATGAACTAAAACCAAAAATGGCCTATTCTGATATCTTAGCGTCAGGTTTAGGGTCAGTTTTGGAGTTTGGAACGATAACTTACACCTCACTATGTTAAAATGTCTTGAATACAAATGTACAATTAAAAATAGAAAACTATTTAAAATTTTGTTTGTTTGGGTCCTAGGCCAACAGTGTTGGAGTGTTTCTTGGGAAAAAAAATTTGAGCAAAAATTGCCACAAAATTTGCAAAAGTAAGTACAGACTAGAACCAAAGTAACAAAGTATCCACTATCACATGTAGGCCTACATAAAACAGCAGTCCTACAGTGCCTGTGTTTGTGCAACTGAATCAAATTAAAAAAATCCTACTTTAAAAACACAAAACAAAAGAAAAAGTTTCAGTTTAATTTTGACAAAATCCAGCTGCAGATCAAGGAGACTGACGGCCTTGGCGTTATTCATTTAAATAATTAGATTCATCTAGTTGTTTGTCAAAGTCACACTTAACCACTGGAGACGGGGAAAAAAAGAGCCAAATGTTGGTCTGGAGCCACAAGTTCAAGACCAGTCACTGTGACAATTTCACTGCTTTACACATTCAGATCACACACAAGCCCATGGTTTCAGTTCAAGATTTGGAGAACATTCATCAATACTCTATTTCTATTCATTTCTATTCAATTCTATTTAACCTTACTGTTCATTTTAAACTGACGCCAACTGAAAAGAGTAAACTTTAACTTCTGCTGTGAAAGTTTGATCTTAAATTTGACTTAAAGTACTATGCAAAAGGTCCTGAAAGGTCTTAAATGTAACTCGTTTACCTGCAGACACCCTGTTTACAAATCTGAATTCTCAAAGACGCCCTGATAGCAGACATATACAACCAATCTCCAGAATCTACTTTGCTGCAAACATCTTCATTACTACAGCAGTCATTGCTGTTGGCACTTTCTGGTGATCACTTATCAATTTTACAGTCCAGACAGTTTTCGTAATGACGTTGGAGATTCTGTATGTGCTGCTATTTTCTTTTCCAAACTATAATGCTGTTATGGCTGCTCTCACCAACTACTTCCTTTCATTCCCCGTGAACAAATTGAAGATGGAAATTGAAAAAAAAAATATGGGTGCAGTTTAAGCCACACCAAACGACACTTGGGCCCAAATTGAGAGCTATATGTGCATGTGTATAAAACTACGAAAACACGACTTGCTCGTTGTTATTATAAAAATAATTATAGTACATAAAATGAAAATTCTGACCATTTTTATACAGGTTTCACTATAAACATCTTATATTTTGCATCAATAGACTTTTCCCATGTTAAATCTTTCAAATGTGAGAGAATCAGGTCCAGCTCTCACTAGCCTGACCTCTGCCATTTATTTTATCCAAGTAAAAGCACCCCGAGAGTAGTGCACTCTGGTATTTTTCTTGTAAATCTTTCCTTCAGATTTTTACTTAAAGCATCCTAACTTCATAAATATTAAGTACCGACGGCACTTCTACGGGGATTTACTTTAATAGATGAACACCAGCACTATCTGAATTTGAATTAGCAACTATCTATAAGTCGAGATAGTAAATCTGAGGAGGCATTCAGTACCTACTTTTGTCACTTAGTGCTTTTTTATGCCTGACATGCTTTCTGTATGCAATGGATACGCTTTAGTGTCCACAAAAGAGTTTTAAGGTTCAATTTCCTGCCTTAATTAGCATATTATATTATGGCCATTTAGTTTTATTTCCATTGATGTGTCTGATTTATGTGCACTCACTGAAAAAGCTCTGAAAACTCATCTGCGGGGCTTATTGAGGTGTCTGTGCATGCACTTAAAACTGGTGCCTAGACAAAGCAGAACAAAAACCTAATCACTTTTTTGTTGTTTTTTATCACATGTTGTTTTGTTTAGCCTGTGTGTAATGCTTGTGTGTGAGTGGATGGTCGGATGTGGGCTCATCTTTAGTCATGACATGAAGCTGCTGTGTTTCATCTGCAGCAGGTTTCGGTGTAACAGAGCAGCTGCAGTTTGCATCTGCCTGTAGTGCAGATGCTCTGCTGCATCTGACAAAGAAAAAGGAAAGAAAGTTGAGCCTTGTACTACCTTTCCGACGTACTGCTTATCGGTCCCGGTGTACTCCTCCAACAAAAAGAACTGGTTCCACATCCAACCTCGCTTAGAGCGTCTCAGTGGCACTCCGTTGGCATCCTGTCCTGTCAGTCCTGACCCCCTCCGCCCCCCTGTAGTCCTTCTCAAGGCCCTGAGCCCTTGACCTGGAGAGCTGAGGTGGACCATGGCCCACAGCACCATTAATATGCAAACTTTCCTTCTATCCATGGCCACGCCACCACAGCCTTCTGTTTTCTTTCCACTCCTCAGTGGTCTGTGTCCAGGGTTTTTTTTTTGTTTGTTTTCAGTCAGAGTATCGGATCAGTTCTCATGCTGTAATCTACTGAAGCAGGAAAGGCTCCTCAGACTCACATTGGGCGGCAACCAGCATCTAGAACATTTACAAAGACAAAGCAGAGTGTCAATATTGGGAGGAGAGGAAGTAATTTGTTACTGCACAAGCTCTCGTTTTGTTTCATAACCTGTCGTTAACACCAGCTTAGTCTTCAGTGCACAATAACAAACATATATCTTTAAACACATCTTAAGAATCTACTGATATGAAGATCTATGAAGTCATTTTATAGCCACAAAACCTCAATCTTAAACATAAGGAAAAGAAGGAATTTATATTAGAAATGCAAAAAAAAAAAATCATTTCATAAAGACATTTCCATCCAAATCCTTGCCTTTACATTTCCCTTCACTTCTCATCGCTGAATCGCTTCAGTGAGCTTTCACTTTCCCTCCAGATGGAACTGATCAGCAGGAAAAAACCTGCGCGCTACAGGTGGTTTACTGCTGCTGGGAGCTTTCGTTTGCTTTCGCAGGTGAACTGAAATTAATTAGTTGTAGATTTTGTAATGAGCCAAACCTTCAGCAAGGTGCAGCTTCTCAAATGTGAAGATTGGCAGTTTCTCTGTGCTTTACCACATTTCCTAAAATAAACATTGGTAGTCTCGACAGTTAATAGCCATGGGTGTGGTTGATATGAACAAACACAAGCTGTACTCCAAATGAAAGACAAAAATAAATAAATGGCTGAAAAAGTTTCACAGAGACAAACCTATAAAACAACCCAAAAGATGAAGATTCATTTTTGTTTTGGAGGCAGTCCAATGCTTGGACTTTTTGATCATTAAAACGGCTGCACAAAGTTTTCCAAGTCAGGTGCATCTCCAGAGCTCCAAGAGAACTGCTATCAAGAGCTCAAACCCACGACAATAAATAACTTCAAGCATGTAGGCAGCAACGGGTTTGCATTTTTCTGAATTCTATCACAATTAATTGCTGTATTATGAAAGTTTGTATGTAATTACCAACTTGACCCCTTTCTCGTCGCAGACCGATTCCATTGTGCTGCCATTTTCTTTCTGTCTTGATGCTTTGAGGTGGCAACTGACCGTGTGCAGCTGCAAACCTACTAAACAACTATTTCAAAGGAAAGATATTTCAAGTTCATTGCACAGAGCTGCAGTAATTTGGGTTGTGCTGCAGTCTCCAACTAGTGTTTTCCCTAGTGTGTCTGCAGCATTATATTCACAGTTAATTTGGTCATGCAGTGCTTGATTTTCATGTTGCATTAGTGAAGCTGTGACAACATGAGTGCAGTGGGTAACTGGTTTGCATCTCCATTTTAGGAGAAAAGAATTTACATAAAAAACGCAATAATAATAATAATGAAAATCATCATCCATTTGTCATTGCTTGCTAAAGGCAGTGACCCATTAAGAGCAAATGTAAACATATCAGTGCAAGGCTTTGTTGAGTTAACATGATCACTTATTCTAATCAAACAGAAGGACTTGCAAATAATATTTGGCCTCTAATACAAGGCTGCTGCAAATATAGCAATGCTGGCCTGTGCAGCTTAGATAAATAAATGCCCCGGGCATTGTTTAGGAAACGTTGTATATCATTATAATTTCAACATTTTTTACATTCTGTGAATAATAGAAGTGAAACAATCTAAATGCATCACCTTGGGATTATTTAAAAACCAACTAGGTGACCCAGAAAAAGCTACATCACCCTTATTTTTTATTCCCATATCAAACCTTACACGTTGAAATCAAAATGCTCACGTCAAAAGATTTCGTGAAAATCAAATACAGGAAAAGCTGGGCACAAGACCAAAATGATAACAGGAATGCGAAGGGCAGACACGCTCACATTTCTGTATGCTGAATGTCAGTCATCTGATTGATGGGCAGGCTGAGTGCTGCCTAACACGGTAAATTTAAGATTAGTATGTTTGCACATCAACGTATAGGCTTACATCTTGTACAGCATTTGTAGAGCTTTATCTGAATTAAGCCTCTGAATCAACATCTAATAGAGTACACGGCTGTATGTGGAGCGGCCCGTTCTATCTTTTTAAGCAATCTGCTTCTGCACACTTTATCTGACCCAGCAGAATGCCAATGGAGACCCCGGGCAATGTCGAGGCCCGTTTATTACCTTAAGATCAGGGTAAAGATACTGAACAAAATGACTGTTTGCAAACCATACAGAATGGCCCTTACGTGGGCGGCAGAATATCTGCGCTCTGTCATTTCTCCCACCCATTCTCTTTTTCTGTCCGCTGTCCTCCAAAGGCCAGTGAACACTGGCAAATGTAAGAGGGAAACGAAACAAGAAGAACAGCAACAGGACGGAGGTGGAGGAGGAGCAGAAGGTAAAAAGAGAAAGAAAGCCATGTATTATGCTTTTGTTCTCATTATTCCTCAGCGGCTGGGCGATATCCAGGCCGCCAATGTTCCTCAGCTGAGGTTTGGTAGGAGGGTTATCAGAGGGTCCGCTGGGGACCGTCTGCAACGTTCCTCCATATCGCGTGCTCTCAGAAGGTGGGAGCAGAGGGATGAGGGGCCTGGGGAGAGGGGCAGTGTAGCCCCAGTGTAAGGCAGGTTTGGTCTGCTTCCCTGCGCAGACTATATCAGAGAATGAGGAAACGATGTCTCTGGACATGAATTAAGTACCCTGACCTGCATGCAGAAGTGCAGCCAGATAGACTGAAGGGAGTGAGAGAAATGGAGCGAGAGAAGAGCAGGGAGAGGAAAGGTGTCGGCTGATGGGAGCAGAGCCGGTAGTGTTGTGCTGTTACAATACCAGAGTTTTTGCTGTAGATACAACACCTTAAGTTTAGTTTAAAATCTGATGCTGCAGAAATAAAGAAGAAAAAAACCCCACACATCAAACAACCGCTGAGATTCATACAAAACAGATGCCGCACTACATCGACTGGGACAGCTTTGCAGCAACTTTTGTACAGGGATTTTGATGTTGGTTGGGTGTCTTTGTAGCGGCTGCATATTTCTCCACTGTGCCAGTCTGTCAAGCTGTTTGTGGTGAAAAAGATTCGGTTCAAAACATAATGGAGAGTTTGATGCAATTGTGTGTTTTCAGCTTATTTGGCAATGTCTGCTGCATTGGCAGAGGTTCACGAAGACAGTTTGAATGTCTTATTTACTTTCACTCCTACAAGCCGATCCCAGAGATCAGCCAGGGCACAGACTCCAACGTCATGTAAAGATGCTTGTCGACTGAACTGTTTTTATTAACAATGCTGCAGCATGCTTTTGTTTGCCTTCCTTACATACCCAATGAAAAGAAAAGCGTCTCCTGGTGAGCTGGAGATCATCACAAAGTTTATCGGCAACCTTGTTTTGACAAAAGTTGAGATGCCGTGCAAAATGTAAACCAGGATACTGACTGGGAAGTGATTTAAACCATACACTTCATTGTATATCACAGATAGAAATGTGTGTATACATCTTTTTCTTTTTACTTTGGGCAACAGCATTTCGAGCTTCAGAGGTTTAAGACTCTAGTACTACCCAAACCCAATGTTTTACAGAAAAGCAAAACAGATTATTTTCTAAAAGAAATATGATTTTTTTTTGATGTGTGTCTTGGAAGAAGACTTTAATGAAAACAAAAACTATGTTTTCTGATTACCACGGGTTAGAGTTAAGGCTAGGGTTAGGACTGCTGGTTAATGCCTCAGCATCCAAAACTCAAAGCAATTCATATTGACACAAAGAGATTTTTGAAATTCTCTGAATCTCTTACTAATGTTATGCAGCATAGTTGATAATTTCCCCAGATTAATGCTAATAAGTCTTTCACAGTGGTGAGCCCGTTTACTTCTGAAATAGATGTGATTTTACTATTTTACACCCAATAATTTTACTGTTGTTGGTAATTAGTTAAATGTTGTCTTTACATTGTTTTTAATGAAAAACATAGTTTAAACGCTTTAAAACATTTTTATGCCCAAACCTTTATATTACATGTAGCACTTCTAAAACCAGAAGATTTTCAGACACATGTGTAGGTGTGCAATACTTTTTCCACAAGTACAATATTGTGCAAAAGGCTTGAATCACCCCTCATTATTATATCTTGCTAGGAAAATGGGAAATAGATGTGTTAATAGTAGTAAAAAATAGTAAAAAATAGTAATTTATTGAAACATATAAGGCAAAAAGAATTTGTACAATCCTTGAATATTTGGCATATACACAATAATACAATAGTTCCCCAGGCTTCTTCAGAGCTCTTCTTTGAATCTTGCCTGGTTTTTGTTCCATCCTCTGTGAAGATGATGCCACACTGCTTCAATAATGTTGAATCTGGGCTCTGAGGAGGCCAATCCATGACTGATTGGTCTGTTTGGTATTTCTGTCATGCTAAAAAATAAAGCTGTTGCCAATCAGATGCTTTCCAGATGGTATTACATGGTGGATCAACATCTGTTGGTACTTTTTTTGTCTTCATTGTTCCATCAGTTTTAGAAAATGAAGCCCAACCATAACAAAGCCTCCAATGTGTTTTACTGCAGACTCTTACTGTTCTATTGCTGCTGATTTGAGTCTAGCTCTGGTGTAATTTGGCGTTCCTCGTTTTGTTCAAGTTTCTCTTTTATGCCGCTTCTTCTTTTGTTCGCCACTTGTTTAGTCATTTAAGGACACACTGCACACCATGCTGAGATATACCAAGTTTTTAGCTAATTGGTCTTCTGCAAATAACCTTGCTGGTATAAAAATACTATTTTATGCAAGTCAAACTGTGTTTTCTTTGGCATTTTTCATAAATTGATCTAAAGAAAAGGGAAAAAAATATGTGTTCTCGCCACAGACTGCTAATAACAAATATACAATTTCAAATTGGTTATTTGGTAAGTTGCCTGTTATGTGTTGACACAACGGTCCTTAACAAACACAGAAAACACTGTAAATGGTAATTTTCAAGGAAGAGGTGAATGTCTTCAGAAAGCCTAGAGAGCTACTGGTCAACACAACTTTAAAAACGTGGCAAATTGCAAAGACGTTTGGGTGACTCAAGACTTTTGCACAGTATTGTATTTAATTTAAAGGCCAAAACGTAGAGATATTTAGTTTAGACTTGTATCCAAGTTTCTTGAATATGAGAATCCATATGTGAGAAACAGTACCCATATTTAACTTGATATATACTAGAACCTTAAGCAGATAAACGACTATTAAAAAGACATGCTGATGAGTTTCCATTGTCCTTTTAAGGAATAAGTTACCTTTTGTACACATTTCAAAAGAGGACTGATCAGAATGGTCTTAAAAACTAACCATCTCTTCAGTTTCACAAGTGTTAAGTTGTTTATGACAAAAGAAAAATATCAGTAGAGCTGCTGCTGTTTATTTTTTCTTTGTATTCACAAGCGTGAATGATGGCGTGTCTTGTGGACTGCATTGTGGCACGACTTCAGAGAAAACCAGATTCTGTGATCTGTTAAACAAATGTCAAACCGAGTGTTTGTTTATGTCGCCTAGATGAGACGCTGAACTTCTGCATACAGGACACACGTGCCTAAAGTTAGATATCAGGTACTTACTGTGACAACACTAAGGGGCAAAAGGGGTGGGGAGTGAAGGAGAGGTAGAAACGTCCTGTCAGAGCAGCGTCAGCAGTCAGACTAGGAGACTGGCCCATCCATTACGCTACCTGTCTTCTAGAGGCAGCCAAGGCATGCCCTGTTTTCCCCTTATGAGGCAAATTGAAACTGGGGGTTAGGTCCCTTCTTTCTCTTTTCCCTCATGCGTTGCAGTTTATAGCAGTCCCCCCTCCTCCCCCCTCTCACATCTCCATCCCCATCCCCCGGCGTATGCCTGCTTTGCTTGCATAGGCCTAAGCTGATATGCATTATCGCTGGGCTTTTTCGCTGAAAGCCAGTCACTTTGCATGTGTCCTCTGCCTGGCTCAGCACGGGGTGGGGAGGGTGGGGGTGGGGGGAGACTTCCAGGTCAACAGTGCGTGCGCTGATGGAGGCAGGTGAAAGTGAGATGGACTGTCAGGCTTCTTAATAATGCCCGTAGAGAAATAGTCTCTCAGACCACCACCCTTCGCTTTCTACTGCAACTCACAGGCCAGACGCTCTGTTTCCTATCCAAATTTGTAAGATGACTGGATGATTTTTCCCCTGCTCTCTCTCTAGTTTTTTCCCTTTTTCATTTCCCTCCCCCAACTCCCTGCTCTCTCGACTTTATGAATTTACTTAATTGACGCTGGAGAGGAGCATGTGGGACTTTGTGCTATTGATTTGCTGTAGGCTTCAGCGTGGTTGGAAATACCAGCCAGTCTCTGGGGTGGACTCATGAAGCTTTCTACCTCCAGTCCCTCAGCACTGGGAAGCCGGCCTTTTCAATGGATTTCTTCATAATGTCACTGTGGAAAGCTAATGCTTTCACTACATAGAGGGCTCCACTGTCCCTAAGGAGCGCTCGCCCCATGACCACATTTGTCATACCCTAGAAGCCATATTGTACAGTCCCCTGCTCTGATAATTCTCTTGACAAGGGACCACGACCAGGAGTAAGTCAGCTAAAGCTTGATTTTTGCTACGTCAAAAAATGTCACGGCTGGTTAAGAATGCTGCGGTGCCACGTGGAGCCCAGTGGCTACGACAAAAACGCTTGCCTCTTTACATTTATACTCTATGAGGCTGACGTTGAATGAAAGAAAGGATGGAGATTTATGGGAATTTCTGGTTTCTTTCAACTTGGATCTTATTTTCAGTACTAAAATACATCATTTGTATTTGCCTTCCTTAAAGAAGTCTGAGAGATCAAGAGAACGCAAAACTTAAACTAGATACACCAAACCCAACTGAGGTCAAATTAGTTGGCAGAAAAAACAAAGAAGAAGAGAGAAAGATATCACTCTTGTAACAATGTGTCTACTGCATCCATCACAGTATGCAGACTGACTGTATTATACTATGAACAACAAAACTTGGGTGTGCACATTTTGTGTGTTTACCTAACGCCTCTCAAACAGCCCAACAGCGCAGTCATAGACCCCGTGGGAACCACAGGACTACGGAAAAATGTGCATTCCATGACTGGCTGGAAAGTGATTCCTGTGCGCTGCTGGGTGCTGCATCAAAAACCGCCTTATGATTGCTATGGTTACAGACAGTTTCCAGACAAGTTGGTGTCTTGCGTGCAACCGCTCGCCAACTACTCGTAAAGTGGTAGCGAAACATAAAAAAGGATGATCCAAATGTAAAATGAAGAACGTTCATCTGCAAAGTAAAATTTGTGCCTCACCGCTGCAGCCAACATGTTTCAAAAAGTGCAACTTTTACTCACTTTTCACACTTTTATTACTGCATGAGTAGATGGTGAGTGTTTGGAGACGCAACAACATGGTCTGTGCAAACTATAGGCACCAGTGGGAATCTGCTGGTGATCAAAGCAATTGCAAGGAGGGTTTTGGTGCAGTGCTGCATACCTCTTTGCAACCAATTTCACCAAGCAGCTGTCGGCGATGGCTTGCCAACCAGCTAGGTCACTCTCGGCCGGTTGTTGCCGGGGGCGCAGGCCTTTGTGACTTAAGCAGCAGCCTCTGATGCTGAAAATTGAGGTCACTGGTGCCAAAACTGAACAGAGTACATTAAGCTTAACTGAAAAACTGCCAAACTGTTGTATAAATATCAAAGAGCTAAATATATGTATGTATGGTACAAAAGTGATTTTGGTATCTATAGCTAAGTTCCCGATTTGTAACAACAATAGTTACAGGTTAATCTTCCTATTTTAATTGCACTGAGACCAAATCATGGATTATTGTGGTGTGGCCACTCTGATGGACAGGCTCCTGTTTCAGCTAGCTGTCTGATTTTCCATTAAGCATACTTGATGCAATTATTAGATACATAATACAATTTTCTCTACCAGTAATAATTATACATTCAAGAAATCCACATTGAAGTATCCTATTTGTGTTTTACTTAGGACTAAATAGCAGGTATTTATGTTTGTGCCATGCACTCATTTGGTCTATGCATTCGTCCAGATAAAAGGCAGACATAGACAATATGCATAGACTGTAGTCACTTCTGTGTGCAGAAAAACAACATGGCAGTGGCCAGAACGCCATAAACAAAACAAACAAAACCAATTAGCAATGCTGCACCATTATTATGCAGTTTAGGATTTTAACTCCAAATAAAGTTCATCTAAAGGTTCTGCTACTTCCTCTGTGTTTCTAGATCACACTTACGGTGAGTACAATGTAATTAAAACTGAGAAAACGGAGAAATTATGGTGGAGGACTACAGGCTAAACACAAGCCGTAATTAACCCTAATTTTCTGTTAAAGAAAGAAGAACCGGAGCAAAAACGTGTAACCGAAGAATAAAAATGAGTCTGCTCTTGTTCGAGCCATCTTCCTCGAACGCCCATTGCTGTAGGTGAATTTTGAAACAGAGGTCTCGTCTTTCCCTGTTTGCTTTCTCAGGGAGCACCATCGTCATAATGAAGGTGTGTAATAGAACATGACACCATAATTATATTCTCCCAGTTAAGAGGCAGTGTTTACAACAAGCACAAGGCTGCCTTTATTTTCTCCCTCCTTGCACACACACACACACTGGCTGCCTCGCCTGCCCCGTCTTCACTTCATATCATGTGCCATTTAATTGCATTAAAAAAAATGCTTGATGAAAAAATGAAAAAAGTAAATTGCTTTAAATTGCCTGTCACAGATTGTGTGGAGTCACCATAGAGCAATAAGACTTGTGCTTTGTGGTGGGTGCTGGGTAAGCAAGATTAATGTGTCTGCTGCCAATTTTAGAATGCCCCATGATTCTGCGCTCAAAGAATTGCCTGGGATAACATTTTGAATCAGAGCAATTAGTTATTAAATGCATCTATCGGGTTTATCGAACACAGGACCGTGAGGATAGAGACAGGGACAACGTGAGCTGCACAAATGCATTCATCAATACATATTGGATCTGGCCAGCTAATGGCCTTTTCTGTGAACATGGGCTGTTACAAACAGTGGGCCTGGGTGGCATTTTAGCCTAATCTAGAGTAGATTACTCCTCCTCTACTTCTCCCACCTTCTCTTCTCGTTTTTTTTATTTTTCCCTAACGAGGGATATGAGCGACACGGCAAAGCACCCTATCGCGCCCGTTGAGCTGAAGACTTGCACAGCAACCCAGAAAAAAAACCCGGGGGTGCAATTAAAAGTGAGAGAGGAGAATGTCAGCCGAGTGGCTGAGCAAGGGAGACGGGAAGGAGGAGGAGGAGGGTTGGGAACTGGTGCCACAGGTAACCTGGTCATGTTACAATCCACAGAGGAGGCCCTTATAAGGCTGCTAATGTGAGGAGGTGTCAGCAGCAGGTTGTTCTCTTTGGCCTCCCCGTTTCCTCGTCCTTGCTTCATCTCAGACTCGGTTTGTTAAGTCCAACTCAGAGTGGATGTCACAATCCATGTTATGCCACTCGCTGGAGAAATAGACAGCCTAAATTCCAAGCGTGAATAGGGAAACACTCGACCCAAATGTGGGAGTCTCCATTTGTCTTATTGCCCATGTGGGTTAGTGGTTCACAACCGACTTCCCTGAAGCCAATTATGAAAAAAAAAACTGAGCATCTGGGTGAACTTTTGCTCCCTTTTCCCGTTTTTGCAGCAAAATGGAAACCAAGACAGGAAAAAAAGCAATGTCTTCACAACCCTGTCAATATATATTGATCTTTTGTTTAGCTGAGAAACTCTGTCTAGACACACTGTCACATTGTCTTGAAAATAACTTCACTCCACTCCAATCTGATGTACAGACGTGCCCACTGCCTCACAGATTAAGGCAAGGAAATTGAACACTAAAAGGAGATTTCAGACAGATGGGGGATATTACCACAAAAGAAATTATATATTTAAAAAAATCTCCACAGATTGAGGAGGCCAAAATCATCATCATAAAACGCTGCAGAATAAACAGCTGAAAATCCCCAGTCAAATCGGAATGCAAAGCTGAACTGAAATTCCTCGCTGAACGCCTGCAAAACACCAGAGTCCTCTAGTCGAAATTAGGATTCAACCTGCAACATTGGAATAGCACCAAGATTTAGTTAAAGTTGCTCTAAGTCCCCTATCTGCTTCTAAATAGCACATTAAGTTTTCAGCAAAGATGTGTTACCAACAATTACCCCTACCGATATATTCTCAGGGAAAGGATGTTATTAGATGTTTATCCACAGACTAATAATATATCTGAGGAAATATTTAGAAAGAAACGGGATGCGCTGCGTGTGAATCCGATAAATTGTAGACTATGTGATTAACCAATTTCCGGATCATACGTGTCGGGGATGTGAGGCTGTGCTTTTGAATGGACGACAGTAATCGAAACAAATTAGCTCATACTATCCCTGTCACACACACACACACATGCACACACAGATAGGGGGAGACCACAACATTCATCCCAGTGCACCGCTCCAGAGCTCACTGCAAACACATTACCTTGCCTCGCTGCCCAAATGCATACCAAATAACCCATATAAATCATACAATCTGGGCCAAGTCAATGAGAGCTATTTTGCCTGTTTTTCTAGTTATTTCCACTGTGCCATCATTCAGCAGAGCCCGCATCACTCAGACCGAGGCTCTCACAACCAAAGCTGGAGTGGCCCAGTTTAAAACCCACAGAGGGCTCCTGAAGTAACCATTCCTCCAGCACACTTGATTTTATATGTCTCTTCAGTCTAGACTAAATTGTGGGTTGCCAGCTCTCCACACACTGCTTGGTCTTTCAGCTCACTCCCTATTCCTTCTTCCTGTCGTCACAAAAACAGAGATGGGCACCTTTGAACTTACAACAGTGTTTATGGCAAGTGACAGAGCAGCAGAAGAGTATCCTCTCAGTTCCTTCCCCTAGTGTGACATGAAGTGATTCCCAAACTTTCGTTTATCCCACTGAGTCCTGTCAGATGAACCTTTTCATACTCCCCTCAGGTTCAAATCAGCTAATTTAAGTCCATTTTACTGGATTACTCGAAGCTAAGTATTTACGCTTAGTGATTAAATTCAGCTTATCCTTTAATCAGTTACACTTAGCAAGCTGTCATAACGTTGACTCATAAATACTGCCTGACTACCTCAGCCATTTGTCCACTGCTTACTTACATTTAGCAAACATGTTAGCAAACAGCTTCAACCACTTACCCATTATGTGTGTTTTACCAAACAATTTTATTCATCAATTACTTTTTTAACATTAACAATCTGAAGATGAATTTAAAGAAATTTCCACCTTGTGGGACAATTAAAGGATTATTCTATTCTGTTCTATTCTATTGTTAAGTACTTGTTTCAACTGCTTATGATTGACAGAAGTAGCTACTTTTATGTCGTTGAAAATCACCAAGAAACACTTTGTCTGCCAAACACTTATATATGATTGGAAAGCCATGTAGATGTTTGGTAAACAATCCATATAGTTCTATAGAAGATAACAGCAGTTATCGCCCCCTGGTGGCCATTAAAAATAATGTAGGTTTAAGGCAAATCTTTTTTTTTACTGTCGATGCTGTTTATGAACATTTTTGACTGCAAGCCATATCTCTAGTTACTTATTTCAAACTTTTTATTTACAGCTTTACTTATATTTTTTTAACAGTTACAAAGTTTTAATTTGTATCCACATTTTTAGTTTGATCATTTTTAGTTTGATCATTTAACATTTTATTCATATTTTTAATAAACTTTTAAAATATTTGCATTGATTCTTAGCTATTACACAAAAAATGTGTATTAATACTTTTAGAAAACTTTAGAAACATTTTCATGAAAGTTGAATGGGTGACAGTGACATTTTGGCTTATTTATTTATTTATTTGCTATTTTAATAATAATTATTGTTCTTGGATTTTTTTATATTCTATAACTCTGCAGTTTCTCTCTGAGAAGCACTTTATTTATATAGCACTTTTTTTTAAAACAAGGTCATAAAGCTTCCTCTTCTTTGTATTATTATTATTATCATCATTATTATTATTATCATTATTATCATCATTATAAGCATACCTCTGAAATAGTTTTATAAATAACCTTTTTATAAAGAGTTCAAAGCGCTTCCATACTACTGGCTGTTCAGATGTTATCTATACTTTTAGTGAGCTTCACTTATTGGCTGTTACCTAACTATACACCTGACTATTTTGTTTGTCTCTACTGCTTAGATCAAACAACTACTCTAGTTAAGCATTACTGTATTAAGGTGGCATGAGTGTGTGACAGATCTAGGTCCAAATAATTACTTTAAGCCCTGAAAAAATATGATTTCAGACTATGACATCATAAACAACAGAGACTCTCACATTTGAGCAAGCAGCTTCTGATTCCACATCCGAGAATTAATTGACTAAATGGGAGCTTAAAATCATTATCTCCCCTCGCCAGTTCTTCAGTTCTGTGCTAGGGGCTAATAAATGGAGGCCTGATTTTGCTAAATGTCCTCGTGAAAAGATTAATAATGTCTAGTACCCTGGTGGCAAACAGATGTGGTTGTCCTCTGCTCGATGGCAGAACAAATGGGCATGAGATGTCCTCGTGCATAAAGAGCAAAGAAATAATAGCTTAATGGCATTCATCCTGTGACACGTTAGCAGATGAGACAGCCTGAGTTGTTTGCTTTCCTATGTGTTCACCGGAGCACATGTTTTGTCACCAGCAGCCGTGTGGTCTAACACAGCCCTCTTCTGAAGGACTGACAATGGCAGAGGGGGGTTAGGGACGGGAGGAGGGAAGAGGCTCAATGGAGGGTCTGCCGGCTTCCTGCATTTCCCACTGTGGCCTTTGTGGTAATACACTGGTGGTTATGGGAGCCTCCGTCTCTATGCAAATCAGTGTTTGCTTCCCAAGTGTTTGCATGGCTCATGTGAAGTCAAGCGCAAGAGTCTGGCTTTTCTGTATATTTAGCCTTGCACAGTCTGGAGGCCAAAAGGCCAGAGAGCATGCATAGGTGTAGGGATAATATTCACAGTAAACCAGGCAATTAAAAGGCTGTTATATCTGTATCAATTACATTGTTTTTCTTCCGTTCTAATACTACCCTTCCAGGATATTAGATTAAGACGGAGCCATTGCTTTTAAATGATGGTACGTCTCATGAAGCAGATGCATTGATTGGGCTACACAAAGGTCAAACTCGGTGCACTGAATTGAAAATCAGTGGAGTTGTGTTCCCACGTTTGTCTCAGCCTCCCTGTTGTGACAATTACACGAAAGGCAGCAACGTGGAAGCACATTTCCATTCAGCCGTATATTGACTGTAACAGCAGGTCAGCAGCAAGGCAGCTACAAACACAATCGTCACAAAACCCTAAATAATACATGGAGCTAAAACAAAGACATCACCAACTTAAAATATGACCCCAATAAAAGGCTGCACAGAGAAAATGTGTTTCCCCCTTTGACTAAGAGTAATGACCTTCCCACAGAAGCCCACCATAAAAATCACACAGAGACAGTTAGGAGCACCTGTTTTTATATTATTAACAGTTGAGGCTTTACACATGTTCACAAGCTAGAGACATGCATGGCTTTTGACTCTTCGTAAATTGGACAAAATTCCTCTCAAACCGCACCCGACTAAAACCAGCGAGGCAGCCGAGTGTCAAGAAAGCCATTTGTCACGGGCAAGACTCCTGCAAGGATATCAGCCTAGCCTTGGGATAGAAAAAAGCACCACAAATGAAAACAGTATAAATTGTATGAATACCACTCAAGAATAAGCCGCAGACTTTGTGAAGGCTTCTGAATTTAAATGGCGCAATACATATTTTGGTAGCAATGCTCCTTAAGAAATGAAAGGAGGGTATTTGCTGCCTTCTCCTTTTTGAACAGATCCGGCTGGTAAATAAGGGTCTTTCAATCCGACCACGTCAAAAAAGATTCAGGCATCGTCTCAGATGCAGAACAGACGGCCATGATCTCCTCTGACCTTAACTGTTACTCATGTTTATTTACCTCTGCTCGTTACCCCTGAGGGACAGCGGCCTCATCACTAAAATGAGCGCTGAGATGGCTTGCTTTTTTTGTTTTTTCTTTTCAATTCCACTCCCGGGAATGGATGACTCTAATGAACAAAGAAGCCCGATTGATCCGAGTTAGCGTTTGATTCCCCGGCGCTGCCGAGGCCCACGCTTCAATATGCTGGCCTGCCAGCAGAGCACCCCTTGAACTTTGCTGTACACACATCTTTAATCACACTCACCTTTTCCATGGCTGGTGTGACTTCCAGCTTATTTGTAATTACCAAGCTCCTCGGGGGGGGGGGGGGGGGGGGGGGGGGGGTTGGCTCAACAACAGGCCCGGCCATAGGTCAAAGAGAGACACTGTAGCTGGCCATATGGGCTCCGGGGCCTAGGGGCAGAGAGTGGGTGGACGGCCGGCATTGGCACCGGGAAGTTACCAGAATGGTCAGAGCAGGAGATTGAATTATTCAGAGACAGGAGACAGCCTTATCGAGCAGCGGCCACATTGCACTGACGTTTTCACCCCAGTTTCTATTTCCCATTTCACACCTGGACTATTGCCAGATAGGATATGTTCAGGCACCTCGTTTTACCCCAGATTCACAATCACCAGCCACCAGTCAAAAGAGGGTATAGTGCGTTATCTATCACCACCTTACCACCCGCAGCACCTCCTCCCTTCCCTCGTCTGTTGTCACCCAAGCAGCAACAGCATGGTGTTATTACAGATAAACAATCAATACTGCATTAACGTGTCCGCGGAGGCTAGCCGGCGTTAAACAGGCAGACGAGGAAAATAACTCAAGCCAATGTCTCGTGGACTTCAAGCATTGCTCACATATATACACGTACGGTGTATATAAAACTCAAGCTACTTTCTTTCATTATCCCCAGCCATCATTTCTTTGTGTTTGAGGTCAGTGGATACATTTCTTTTCCTTCCTCTCCTCACTGGTCACAGAATAAAACTCCACTGCATTAAAGAAGTAATACCCTACTTTATAGCAAAGGTGACCATGGATATTGGAGAGCAGGGACCCATACGATCGATTTGGAGCGAGGAATGGAAATTTTAACATGATTCCCAGCCAGGCATTTTAACTTGGGGAGTACTGGACCCTCTCTTTTGATGATTGCTTCCAATCCGACTTCCATTTCAAAATTCTGACGACGTCTTTATTTGGGGAAAGGGCAGCGAGCGAGGCGAGCCCTGGTGCCTCGCTGATGGCTGTGTGGTCCTCTTCCTCTTTGCAAAGCTTCTGTGCGGCACATTTGCATCTACATTCCCAGTGCAACTGAAAAAATGAAGGCTTTTCTTTTCTTGGTCCAGAACTTCTGTGAAAAAATGAAAACAAAGGCTTTCTTATGAGGAAGCCTTAATAGTCCCTCCCTCTCCCAGACTGGAATTAAATACTCTTCATTCCATCCTCATTCATTAAGCCCCCACGCCCACAACCTTAACACCATACGGGGCTATGAAATACTTCGCACACACAAAATAAAGGAGTTGGACTTGGCTGAATGAGTGCGGCGACTGTTTACTAATACTGCTGCTCACTCTGCTTTATTACAGAGTGCCAGGCTTTCCATTACTGCGAAGGGAGAGAGAGAAAAGGAGGAAGAAGCAGAGGAGGGAGCGGGCAGCATGGAATAAAGCGAGAGGGAAAGAGAGACTGCCAACGTCAGATTAAAAGAAGAAGAAGAAGAAGAAGAAGAAGAAAAAACCACGGCTCAGTTGATTTACACCTTCATTACTCTCCCCTAACTCTGCTTATTGCAAATCATGATGCTGCTTTATGAGCTGAATCCTCTATTACGACAAGGCCGGGAAGACAGTGCTTTAGTCCATAAAGCAACCGTACAGTAACCGCCACCCGGCAGCACCCGACCCACTCATCCTCCCGCCCCAGCTGCCAGGGGGAAGGGAAGCGAGGCAGAGCCCAAGTCGCTGCCGAAACTTGTTCTAGCGCGCAAATCCCGAGCTTGCTCGCTTGTCCCCTTCCTGGCCGCTTGCCCGTGGACAACACACCCCGATATCTCCGAGCCAGATGCCAAGGAAGTGTGACGCAAAGCTCTGTGGCTACGTCTGGAAGGAACTCACAGCGAGTGTTTAATGTTACGTGAGCGCTGCCATATTTAAGTCAACAAACATGTAGGCCATTGGAGGCGTGTGTTTACTGCTTCCCTGCCACCAAGTGAGGAGGTGCTACTGATGCGTTTACTCGAAGAGCCTTTGGGGGATATGTGTGTATTTAGATAGAGAGCAGTATGGCTTTTTAAAAAAAAACTTTTATTTATTGAACCAAGGGGAGGTCTTCAGAGCACACTTGCTCTTTTTCTTGCTGTGATTGAATTTGTGAGTGTGTGTGTGTCAAGAAAGAGACGGCGAAGGAAGCCGGGTGCAGGACCTAAATAATCAGCAGATAGGCTGAGGCATGTAGGTGAGCGCGGGTGTCAGTGTGCTGATGTAAACAGGGCGCCTGTGCAGGAGGCACCCTGGATGGAGGTTTGTTCTGTGTATGTAACACGCTGCTCTGGCTTGGCCTGTCTGACTCCCATCTGGAACAGAGTTGACAGAAAAGTTGACAGATGCTTCACCGACGTCCATTATTTATGAGACTGAGGAGATCCACACTGCATTTCACAAGTGTCTGCTTCTGCTACTGTAGGTCGAGTTCTGACATTGTACTCCGTGTGTGTGCGTATGTGTGTGTGCGCGCACCTGCTTCCTCATGTTTGTGTGCAAAGGCTGATGAACCGGTAGCTCAAGGTATCATATCCACTTTTTTGCACATTAGCTCAAGCACACCAATGTGTGCTTGGGTACTCTTGTTTGCACATTCACTCTAGTGAACGCCAGACCTAAGTAACCACTCCACCTGCCTATGTGAGTCTAACCCTTGACCTCTGGAGTGTCACTATATCCCTGGTAGGCAGGCTCAAGCACGGAGGACCGTACACCAGCAGGCTCCGGCTCTCTTAAAACCCACTTAAAGGCTTACAGCTGGGAGGCCTGACCATCGGATTGAATTAAGGCTATGATTAATTGAATCTAGTGGTGAGTAACTTGAATGACTGATGTCTCGTAGGACCAAAGGTCCAGACACAATGCTTCAGAGTAAAGCTATATTCATTCAGTCAGTGACATCACAGCCAGCTTCAGCGTGCCTGAGGCATGGATGGTTGCCTCTAATATTATTGCTCGAAGTGCCGCTTTAAGCCCAATACCACCGGCGGTTCTGCTGCTCCTGCTCCTAACAGCGCCAATGTTAATGAGAGGCACAATATAATTAATACAAATGGAATGTTTAATGCAATTTTTCCATTTCAAAGAAATTCCCCCGGCATCTTTCCCAACAATGAATTCAACTCTGTTGCATTGTCCTCAGGCAAACAATAACCCACGTTTGGCATTGCCTCCATTAGATCAAACTCAATTATTGCAGAGCGCTTAAAGCTCTTCCAGCACAAGGCTGGACTCTAAGGCTGCCTGCTCCAGCAACGTGAAAGTCCTCCGGCAGGTCCTGGCCCATTTGTCTTTGACGGACAGCGGCGTCAAACAGTAATTGGGCGCCTGTGACACATCTGTTTGTCAGTTATTCATGTCAGAGCACAGTGTTCAGCTGCTTGGGGTCTTAAACAATGACCTTTTCTCAAAGGGGACAGGTTTCCCCCTTATGTCTGAGGGACGCTCAGGGTATTATTTAGCTTGAAACAGCAGCGTTCTGTTATTGGTGTGTCCCATGTTGCAGCAGAAAGCTCCTATTGTGTCCTTCCCCGAGGAATATACAGTCCCACGGCGGCGCACACACTTTGATTCGACAGGTAGCTTGTGCGGAGGTCTTTCTATTTCTCTCGCTCACAATGAACCATCCTAATGTTTTGAGAGGTAGGAGAACAATGGCAGAAACCTCTCTTTTTCACTCCTGAGACTGAAAGTAAATAGGACCTTTGCTGATGTGTTTGCCTGTTCATTTACAGCACCTCAGAATACAGCCTGCACATTGTAGCTCTCTGGGAAGAAAAAGAAGAAGAAAAAAAACAAACCTCACAAAGGCATTCTACAGGACAATAGCACAGCGAAGGAAACAGGCGCACAATAGAGTCCAGATATCATTCACAACATAGACAGGAGACCATTATCCACAGAAGGAGGGGCCCATGTGAAGGTGACAGGTTTGGGAGACAGAGGAATTGTGCGCTCAGTGCTGCCACCAAGACAACAGCATCCCTGAAGCCTAACCTATAAGGACAGGTTTTACTGCACCAATGCCCACTGGGTTGAGGTGTTACACGTCATCTGCAATAACCTGGATCATTACTCCTGGAGGCTGTTAAAGGGGAAAATCACATCATTCTGCTTTCGCCGCTGCCAAGAAAAATTGACACGCTAAAAGTCATACAAAGACACACCTCAATATGCACACGCACGCACGAAGGCCCACAAACAACCTCAGCATCGCCCTCTCTCGCAAACAGACACATACGCGTAATTACGCAGCCGCGATCTATCACGTACTGTCAGTGGTGTCTGGGGGGTTAACATACCAAGGCATCCCAACAGCGTCCCACCAGCCAGCGTTGCCTGAAGCTGACAGCTCTCGCTGCTGCTGCCTTGCAGGGGTAAAGTAAGCATCATTATTGCCTTCTCTCACCATACCTCTCTGCACTTCCCTATTTTACAACTCTCCCTTATTTCATCCACCACTCGACCCTTTCCCTTCACTGCCATCTCTGTCTTCATTGTACTCCAGTCAGGCGCTAATGCTCCTTGTCCTGTGGCTGGACTCTCTGATCTCCTATTACCCTCTCGTCATCCAACAGTCAATATTACCAACTCCCACCCCCCCAAACCCACCCACCTCCTGACCAATCCTCCCCTCTTCCTCCCTTTGCTTTCACAAAAGTCTCAAAAGTCAGACAGACAATTTTGCCCCTCTCCACCCACCCCTTCCACCCCTCCAAGCTCGTCTTCCATACACTTATTAACTAGCTGTCATGTTCAGCAGCCTTCCCCCAGACAGTGTTTAGCGTTCCTCAGTCCTCTTACTGCAGTCAGAGTTAAGCCTCTGGGCTTTGCACAGACAGGAATCCAACTAGAAGGGAAAGGCAGGACCTGCGGACACGATCTGTCTACTGCACTCACTCGCACTCTCGCTCCTGAGCCAGGTACCTCAAAGGCAGCGCTGAAACACACACATCATACAAGACGTTACCTACATGATGGGTTTTCTTAAATTAAACACAGGCGAAGGAGCTAGATTACAGAATCTAAGAATTCATCCAGGGATGGAACAATTACTTGTGATTAACCAAGTTTTCTTAAATGACGCAAGATCCTCTCAAGACAAAATAGCACTCATTTTGGGGTTTAAATTTGTGGGTGAATTTTCACCTCTCTAGGAAGCTACAGTTTCACCTCTGTCACTTAATCTGTATGTCAGCGTGGTGTCTGAAACACCCACGAACAAATTTCCATGAAATTTGCCAGAGAGGATCAGCCTCAAGCCTGAGAAGGGTTGATTAGATTTTGATAGTGATCTGGATCTGTGATTTCCACTATTAGATGATTATTGTTTTCCACCCCCACCCACCCACATACTGGATATAGAGATTTAATTCAAAATCCAATCCGCAGTCTAACGGTATGCTCGCTGGGTCAAAAAATCGATTTCACCTCGAATTTAAGAACCAAGGAATGTTCAGTGTCCTTGAAGGTGGGCTCCATCCAGTTTCTGCTCATATTTTCGATGACATCCAGGAAAGAATTCAACTCCTGGGCTCGACTCATTGTGTGGTACCTACAATAGTGGATTTGTCATCTGCCCCGTCGTTCTCCACCCTCCCCATCCCAGGGCAAATGGTGTAAGAAATGAGACGTGGCTGGTGGATAGACTTTCATGCCCCTGCTTTACCAGTGTCATTTCCGCAACTCTGAAATTGTGCCATGGTCTACGGGGCTTTGTTGTAAATCACTATCTCCCACTGTCAGACTGCAGTCTGCTGCACACTGTGGATGCCGGGCTTTCTGCTGCCTCCTGGGTGACTAATATATCTTGTTAAATTGTGCTGAGAAGCGTGCGGAGAACTGTACACCTTCGCTCTTTGTACTGTGTTTGTTTGCTAGCATTTGTGCTTGTGTGTGTGTGTGTGTGTGCGCGCCTCTTTCCATATGTGTGTGAGCCTGCGCCTGTGCATCTGTGTCTACATTTCGTGGCTGAACAGGAAGGTGAGGATGTTACTTTTGCAAATACGTTCGCTAAACTCCACAAGTCTGTCAGGCTTTGTTGGTAATTCAGTTAGATTGCCATTCGGTTAGCTCAACCACCACATAGTGTCGGAGCTGTGAAGCTATCTCTCAGCCACTTCATAATTAGAAAAGCTGTGGAGCCAAGCCACAGTTTGAGGGGGAAGAGGGACCAAAAAAAATGAAAAAACTGTTGGCAGACTGCGTTATTCAACATTGGCAGTGATTTACTGCGTCTCCCACCCCAAAGACACGAATCTAAGTGATTTCATAGTCACATCCGTCCTACTGTGCCATACTGTAAAAAGCTGCACTCGTCTTTTATCACAAGTTCATGCGCTCTTTACTATCAGCTTCATCCAGCAATGTGCATTACATCACACACACACACACACACACACATACCACATCTCTGTCCAACCACTTTGAAAACAGATTTAGGAGTATATTTCTGTGTAATTGGTGTTCTCCTACACGAAGCAGGAAGTGATAATTAGTCATTGTTAAGTGAGGTATAAATTGTCAGATCTGTGTGGATTTATCTTCTCAGCACACAGAGTGGAGAATAGGCCTTTTTCGGAGGGATTTATACAGACTCTATAGGGATGTTCAACCCTCCTGGCCATCGTCCAGCTCGCAAATCCCTTCAGCTGAAACCTGTCGAGAAGCAGCCTTCGCGTGGCTTAACTGTATCCCATCTAATTCTTGTGTCTTTTTTAGTCATAGCAAATTCACTCTGAGACTCAGGTTGACCTTCAGAGGCAAGGTGAGGGCGGACCCTGACAATACGAATCTAATAACCAGAAGTAGACGTCACAAATTCCTGCCTTCTCTGTGAGTCTGTGGGTGAGAAACACGCGTCTCGCCTTATTTTGGTTTCCATGCAATTACGGATCTGACGGCTCCATAAATAGGCGTCTCTGAAGGGAATCTGTCTCATTAGTAAAGGAGCAAGTTAAGAAGTCACCATTGTGGCAGCAGAAAATTTGCTCTAATGGTCACAAGAAGCCTGGAGAAATAAAAGACAGCGTCACGTATTTAGTGGAAGGGGGGGAAACTTCAGATTTGAAAGGAAGAGAAAAAGAGAAGAAAAACAGAGAGACCTAGTTGGCTGGCACTGAAAGAAGCAACTCCAGATAAATATTTGGCACAAGAAAATCTTAGGAGGAATCCCGGAGCACTCGCAGAACAAACAACGTCATGATTTATTATCACATCATACAGACCGTGACTAATGCACTCAAACAATCAAGGTGCATCTACTGAACTACAATGCCCAGGGGTGCTCTCTGCCTCTGACTTCAAACATTCGTAAGCGAGGCACACACACACAGACGGACACACACACACACATTAGAGCCACTCGCCGTGCACGCAGGCTCAACAAATGCCCACAAGTATCCAAACACGCTCACAGGAGAGGAAAAGAGGGCCGCAGAGATCACCATAGGGGATCGAAGGGTGCTTCAGCACAGACCGCTGGGATGTGATTTTATTAGCTCCAGATGCCACTGCAGAGAGGGCTAGAACCGTTCAATATTACGAGCAGGACACATCAAAATGATGCTGCCCATCTGGAGCACAAATAATGTAATCAGCTCGGGTCACCGGTCATCGTCGTCTGGCCATCGGGTAAACCCACCATCCGGTGACGTCAGCGCTCACAGGGACAGACAGGAGCCGGCCGGCAGAGTGAGACTGGAGATTTTTGGAATAGCCCCTGAGCTGCTGCACATGCCCCACAGAGGAGAGATATATGTGGGAGAAGAGGGAGATGAAATGTGAGGGGCTGTCTATTGTAATCTGAGCTCTGCTTTAGAAAATGCTGATGGCTGGAATATGTCTATCCCCCCTCCGCCTGTCAAACCAGTTCAGCAATATCGCTTAAAAATGTCTTCATGCGAAGCTCCAGCGCAGCCGGCGCGATAAACACATACATGATGTACTGTATGATCTCCACACACATGCACACATACAGACTGTTTGCAGAGCCTTTAAATATTCAGTACCTGCCATGTTTTCTGTTTGACTCTGATCAGCCACAGATTCGACTCTGTCCCTTTCATCTCAAAACTTCAAACCAGCAAATGAAAAACCTGGACCATAGAAGCTATTCTGGCTAAGACAATCTCCTTTCACTACGCTGATTTGTGCTATATAGAAACAGGTGGGAAGTTGTTCCTGTAAAAAGGCAAGCAGCGAAGTTAACCCACTATTTTCAGATGTAAAGCTTTTTTCTTTCTTTTTCTCCCTTATCTTCGGATAAGAGGAGCTCTTGTTTGTAATTTTAAAAGCATGTGTGAAGAGGCGTGCTTATTGCAGAATATTCCCCGGGTAGTTTGACAACTCCCCCAAACAACTTCTTGGCTGCCTTCAGGCATATTACCTCAGGCTTACTTTAAGCCAGAGCAATAACTAACATGGAGCAATCTGCAGACAAACAGGAAAGGATGGCGAAACTTTTCCAAGCACAGAATTCAATTTTCAGGATTGTGCAGGGGCTACTGGATTCACCACACCTCTACCCCATCACCATGTCGATACCTGCAAGTTTGGAGTAAAACAGCCAAGTTAATCCCTTTATAGCCTGCCTGCATTATTCAGCGAATCCATTAAATATTTAAAGCCACATCACTGATATCATCTTGTTGTCAATAACGCTGGAGGACATGTTGTTTTTAGAAAACTTGAGTCAACTCCAGGAGTGCCCTCCCCCAGAAAGAGGAAAAGAAAGCAAGGCCTTTGAGCTGATCTCTAACAGCAGAGCAAAAAAAAAGAAGAGGCAGCAGAGCATCACAGTGCGACTGCAGGCGGCCGCAGATAGACAGTCATCCGCCTTTATCAGAGCATGCTGTCCCACCTGCATCGATTCGCATCCCGTGGATTTGCCACTGGCTTCAGCGCGATCATCGGTGGAGAGGGGCGGAAAAAAAGGGAATCTTCACAGATAGATTCACGCGAGCGTCGGGGTGGGGGGTTGGGTTGGGTTGGGGTGAAGTTTCATACGCGACAGAATAAAAGGCAAAGGTGCGTTGAGAGCCCAGGCCTGCATGATCGCATCACAGGGCAAAAAAGAAGGGAAAATGCGTCGCAGAGGACCTCTGTACCGGGAGGAGCACGCTTCCTTTCTACATCCACAAAAATGAATGAGAATTGCGCACAGAGCCCTTTCACGAAACAGAAAAGTTAAAGAACCCACTGGCCACAGATTGACCCCCGATATAAGTTGAATGAGCAGGCTCTGGACGTGCATACAAATAACTTCGATTCAAACTCATTTCCAATTCAAAGCCCGAAGTTACCCCACTAATTAGTCTCCTCCAAATATGGATTTTCTTTCTCTTTCTTTTTTTTGCCCCACTTGCGATTTCATTACAATCCATACAAGAGGAAACCGTCTTATAAAGGCGACACGACTAATTCGCTTTGGTCATATTCCAATATAAATTAACCCCGACTCGGACAATACAGCGCGCCGCAAAGACAAGAAGTAACTGTTCGAGCGGCGAATCGGGCACAAATGAGACAATTTCCCACCGGCGGAGAGAAGTTGCAAGCAAAGCTCACCTGATAATGAAGTTTATTCTAGGGAGGAAATGTTCCCGGGGTGTTGAAGGCGCACGTCGGAGCCAAGTGTGTATCCGTTCGCTGCAGCTTTTTTGTTGCCCGTTGTTCCACCTCAACTGCGCGTCTCAGTCGCGCTGCATCACTTCTCGCTGTGGATGTCAGGGAGGCTGAGAGGCTGAGGGGACTCAACCCTCCCATTGGCTGCCATTCACAAGTCCCCAGCAGAAAGGGAGAAGGGGAGGAAAGAAAGAAAGAACGAACGAAAGAAAGAAAGAAAAAAACAGTGCCACACTCCGACAAAAAACTAAACAAAAGGAAGATGGCAGAAAGGGGGAGATTAGGAGCTCCGGTGGGGCGAGCGCGTTCAAGTTTATTAATAAGCTTGATGTTTTATTTGTGCATCTGCATAATCCCCGTGATTAACAGCTGCAAAGTCATAGGTTGACTGCGGGTTGGGAGTCAATCAATAAATCTTTATATTTGCGAAAGCATCCAGTTAGGCTCGCTGCTTCCTTTAAAACCGTGTAAACCACAGATCACGGCTTATTACAATAGCTAATTAAATGTGAGTAACTGTGTGAACTCAAGTGTCATGCCAGGGCAAATTAGCATGTGTCTTAATATGTCCCTATTAAGCCTACAGCTACTATGCTTATGATAAATTCAATAATATGCATGTATTTTCTTTTGTGCGTCCAACAGAGCTGCAAATGTAAATGTACTTAAAGTATGGCTATGAATCAACTATGAACTGAATAATGCTGCTGCAACAATCACCATACACTTACTATTAAGGCACTTCTGTTAATAGCAGCCTGACTTTACTGCTTCTATTACATCCTGCTGTTTCTACCACTAATACCTCACGATTAAATGCTACCGCAGGACTGTCCTTATTATTATTATTATTATTAGTCGAGGCTTCTAATATTAAAACCTCAATCTAATACAGCATCCCTGCTATGAACCCTACCTTTATAAAGGTTATTGTTTTCATTTTTTGACACTTCAACTCAGTGGTCATTTCAGAGTCTGTAATCCAGTTTAAAACACTATGACCTCCCCAAATATCAGCTATAGCGATATTTGGGAGGGGGAAACATATATCAGCCTGTAACTAAACTTTCTCAGAGTAACTGTTTCGCTGGTGGGCACAAACATTGCGAGAGCCTCTCCTACCTTGAAAAGAAAACTTAATCTGTGTGGTCCGCTGATCTGCTGCTAATCATGTCAGACTTATATTTGGGGAGGTTTATGTGTTCAACCGGCCAAGACACGATTTTAGCATTTCTAAATATATCTCAATTAAGAGCACAATCAAGTGGGAAGTGCTCAAGCATAAGAGCACTACTGCAAATAGAAAAATGGGCTAAACTGAGCTTTTGCAGCTCAATAGATGCTTTAAAAAATAAATTTCGCTTGACAAAACAACTTTGCAGGATGTACAGTTTTCCATTAAGGCGTTTTTTGTAAGGCCACTTCACTACAAAAAATAAATTACAGAAATAAATAAATACATTTATTAAATCACATGTATATTTCCCCCTGGTCTGCGGTGCTATTTATTGATTTAGACTGTTTTGGCGTGAGTTGCCCAATTTTGAAGATTTCCGCTGCTAGGGATGTCGGCCTTCTCTTGAATATAATGGAAGTAAATGGCACTCACCTTGTGGCGCTCAAATCGTCACAAAAATACATTTTAAAAAATCATGACCCTTTTACTCCAAAATATCCACAAACCTTTCAGTAAGCGGTTTCATTTAGGAAGTATTTTCTTTCTACCAACACCCTTCAATCTTATCACTCCGCAGCAGGGAGCATACCTCTGCTCGTGATGAGTGGCTCGTGCTCAGGAGAGCGTGACAGGATGTAAATATTAATGGCGCCCCGCTTGGCTAAGCTGAAACATTGGCTAGCTTCACTTCTTTTGGTTGTCTAGCGTAAGATACAACAGAGATAAAATGAGATATTTTTATACTAAAACAAAAAAAAGTGGCTGTAATGGTGGCGATGGTTGTGGTGGGTATCCTGTATGACAGCAGCCAAAATATTAAGCACGGCCTATAACAAAATAGCAAAAAAGAAGAGCCATAAAAAAGCACAATAGGTTCAACAGGTTTAAAAAGACACACAAAGAAGGGGCACAATTAATATACTTAAAACGAGCTCGATAAATACAAATCTGAATAAAATATTAGAACATGTGTAGAGCTGAATATAACACAATGAGCAGCTCAGTAAGGAAAAACACACAAACACAAACAAATCTGGGAATCACATATGAAAAATCTAAATGGGTAACCAAATCTACAAACCAGATTAACTGACCCTTGTTTTTTGGTGACTATAGTACACTTATTTGTCCTATTGTGACTATTATAGTACATAAGGACACTTGTTATAACATATATGGCATATAAAGTCAGTCAAATCGAACCCCATCAGAATCTATTGCTTATTTTGTACAATAACTTTAGTCTACTTGAAAAATCCATGCAAAATGTAACTTTCACGCTTTTAAAATGTCCAAGTTACAGACCCTCAAAGTGAATCAAAGAATTGGGTGCTTTTATTTATCCACTGTTTTTGAGCTCTCATAACTTCTTAAATACAGGAGACAAGCATGGAAATTTTTCAGGGTTGAAAAACACAAGCGATCTCTTACAAAATGCAACCAAATCCTTTTTATAACCACCCCAAGAGTCACAGTCATGGACTATATCAAAGCTTCAGTGGAAAGATTGCACAAGTTTAGTGTCTAGAACATAAAGTAGTAGAAATAAGCTTCTAGTATTTCATTGGAGAAAAATTCAAAAAATGCAGAAAAATTCAGTGAAGTTTTATGGGTGTAAAGTAGGTCCTTGTTCTAGCCAGTGAATGGTTTCCTTGTGTAATACCTGATTCATCTTCTAGCTTTGTAAAAACACTTCTAGACAATATTTTTTTTAACTCTCTCTAAATGTTAAATTTAGGATTTTAAGTCAGCTGATTCTGATTTAGTTTTAATATAGAATGTGTAAAAGATGAATGTAGCTATACCATGATGTCACCCACAGGAAGTCCCATTATGAAGCCGCTGTGTAGTATTCTCACCATCTTAGTGTTGAGCAAGGGGTACATCTGGCTAAAAAAACAACAACACACACGGTCATTTTGTCTGGCCCTTAGAGTCAATAAAATAACAAAATAATTGTCTTGTACAGTATGAAACCCAAAAACCCACCAGGAAGGTGTTTACAGAATTAAAAGCAAAGAGCTGTTTTCCCATAGACTTCAATGGGACTGGAAGCCTTATTGTAGCCACAGATATCGCCCCCTGCAGGCTCAAATTTTCAGGCTCAGAAGCATTCATCTGTTTTACTGTCTACTGAGGTTTCTCATGTGACGCCATAGACACACTGCTCGAGAGTTCACTATCATATTGGACATGTTACAATCACTGGTGGCTATGAAAAAACTGCATTCCCTGCTGGCTGGCAGTGGTTCCAGGAGGTTTCTGGCTCTCACTGGATGGAATCAGTTGCAAAGAAGCTGCTGCTGCTGATTGCTTTGGTTGCTAGTGGACTGTCAAGGTTGGCTGCAGTTTTTTTATGTTTCTCAGCAAAACATGTGCTAACTACTTACCTGCTAGTGACGAAAGCAATCACGAGAAGGTTTATATAATATTAGTTGATTGGGAAATACATGCTTCCACTCTCTAGGCCTGTCTGACCTTCTATACGCAATCCTACATTAACAGCATGACTGTCAGGCCTTGAAAATGGTGAAGTCACGCGGTTAGTGGTCACATGTCTGCAATACCTCAATAGGAACAAACCAAATGGCAATGCAAAGGCTGATGTTGTAAAGAATATGTTATTATATTCCAAAGGCTTTGAGGTACATGTAAAATGCTGGTATGTGCACTGAATGCAATAAAAAAAACAACATAAAATATATTAAATCACAATCTAATTATGCTGTAACTATGTGCAACTCTTCAGCTGCTATTTACATTCAACATAAATGCAGTTTAATTCAAGTGTAGACTTTCCAGTGAAATAAAGTGATGAATTTGAATATTTGTGGAAGATTTCACTGTCATAAAGGTGCAACAAAGGCAGACACTCAAACTATAATCAGTCCCATAATTAAGCGACGAAGTCATGAAAGCAGTGCTGTGATGATGAGATATACAAGTAAACAAAGTATGATTTTTTGACATAACAGGATAATTAAGTTATGAGGTAACAGGAGTACAGGAAAAATTAGTAGATATATTCAAGACGTTTATAAGACTTCACAAACGAGGCTTCAAGGGGTGAAAATACATCAAGAAGAGAGCCCAGAGATGCACAGCCTGTTCTTTTATTTATCATTTGTGTCTCATAATTTTCACAACACTTAATGAAGCTTTAGCAAGACAAGCGCCACAAAGCATATGTCATTTATAATAAAAATGTGGGAGATGGGAGAAAAGTCTGCAGGCGTTTATGGTTTTATGGTTTCAAATTTCTCCCTCTTTCTCTCTCTTCTATGTTCCAAGCCTAAGACCCCACGCTGTGCACACGTTACCACCCATGCAGTGTTTGTGTCACGATGACCACTGGCTGCTGCTAGATTCATGAGTTTAATCCCTGGAAGTGCTCCAAGCATCCACTTTGCTGCTGTCCTGTCCTCTCAACCAAACATCAAACTCTTGCCTATAGCGCAAAATGCAGTGAGCCAAAGGGATGTCTGCATTTGGCATCATGTTCTATCAGGAGATCAGCCTGAGATGAATAACCGCTGCCCTTGACTGCACCATTGCCTCTGTATTTTGTGCAGATTATTTAACAGCCGGCCTCCATAAACACATCACAACAGTAAGAAGCTGTCTGCAAACACCAATTCTGACAAATCTTTACTTGTTATATTAATGTGGAAATGCGCTTTTTTGCTTTGATCTTTGTATTTAATATAAATGAGCAAATAAGAAACATACTGCTGTGAAAATGTGTGCAACAGCTGCCTTGTAAAGGACAGAATAGATTAGAAGAGAAAGCCTAGATATTCATCCTTGTGTGTTATTTTACAGGAAAATGACATTTATAGCGCATGGAGTTAGACAAGGCATGTGGAGGACAGCCTCGGTAGAAATTTGTGCTCCTATTATACCTGACAGCAGAGATACTTTAGGATTGGTCAGGAAAAGAAAAAAAAAAAGAATTGCCAGGACTCTTTGCTTCTGTGTTTATAGACACCCATACTTCATTAATCTGTGTCTGGCTTTGCCAGGGTCTATCTGAAAGTGACAGAAAAAAACGAGGACACAGTGAGCTATGGTTATACCGCCAATCTACAAGCAGTGAACCAATCCATCCTCAGTCCTCCAGGCCGTCACGCCAGCACAGGCTCCCCCTCCTCCTTTCAGCATGAGTTCTTATCTTGTTTTTGTAAACTCATTACAGTTGGCGATTTGGCTGGCTGTGGTTGTTTGGTTGTTGGTTAGATTTAAGCCTTCTGTGTATTCATTTACACATCTGAGCTCTTGAAGGGTTAGCAATGGATTCAGATCTGTAAAAATAAAGAGGAAACCCAGATAATTAAAAGAATGAAATCAACAGTGTGTCCACAGGCTCCTAACAAAGACACAAATCATTAAAAAAGGAGTCGCAAGTAGAAGTCTGTAGTTTGATTTTGAAAAAAAGTAAACAACTGGGAATTGTAGTAAAGAAGTGTAGTTGTAGTTTTTTATTAAAGTAGTAGGAGAAACGTATTCGTTATGGACAGATCAGAAATATTAGGTGGACATTTATTGCCAAAGGAGGACATACAGTATGTGGAACTGTCTTAAAATATATCATTTGGATTGTTATGAGTACAAATCATTTGCCACATTATACTGTATTAATAGTAGTGAACTGAACAGGCCCTGCTGCAGTCCGCTGGCTGTCCAGGAGTCCCAGTTGAGTGGAGTGCAGCTGCATGTTGGAACACTGCATGCCAGTGTAGTCCCACTGCAGGTCCAGCTCGGACAGCTGAGGCACTGAAGCCCAAAGCTGCGCCGGCAGATTGGCGCTCTCCATGCGGTCTCCAATAGCTGCGTCTGTTCTTGCTTTGGTTTAACAGTCCCTCTGGGCTTTTGAAACAAACCTTACACATGCTATTGCACATCTAGCTAGCTATTGCTAAATAGAAAAACAGAAATATAAATCTGAATAAAGATTATAATAATCAAATTTCATGTTATCTGTGGTATCTGTGACTTTGCTACTGCTTCATTACACTCAGGTAGGCATGACTGAGGACTGAAGATCAAACCTGGGATCAGTCATTGGACCAATATGGCTTCAATATTGTATCTAACTGTCAATTGGTTGGGGAGGAGGGAGTGGAGAGAGTGGGGGTAATTTAAGCATCTTAGCAGATTAAAATCTAAAAAAATTCAGTGCTTTTCTGATTTGGTGATGGGCTCTACAGGACTTTCACAGGGGACTGTGCTGTCTCCATTTCTGTTCACCTGTTCTGCAGCAAAATGGAGATTTCCCATTGCTTCTCTGTAGCAAACATAGTGTACTTTGCTATGGTCTGCTGAGGGAGTGACATCAGAGCCGGTGACACAGACAGACTGAAAGCACTGATTAGGAAGGCTGGCTCTATCATTGGTTGCAAAATGGACATCTTTGAAGCTGTGGTAGAGGAGATGTTATCCTCAGCCTGTGGCCAGTCCTGACTCTCTTCTTTAATACTTACTGAACAGGCAGCAGAGCACTGAACAAGGACAGACACAGGAAATCTTTCCTATTATATGCAGTAACTCTTTAGGATATTTATATCATCATTTAAGCTGTTGAATTTTCCAAATATGGGGCAAATAAAGTATTTCCTTTTTCTTGTTCTTTTTGTTAATCTGAGGAGTTGTTGTTAATTGCTGTTTATAGCATTAAACCTGGGGATTTTCCAGTTACTAACTGTTAGCTTCACTGTCACACTGTGGTGTTTTGTGTTGTCTTTGCAAGCCTTTTTTTGCCGTAGCTTTTGAGTGTGTCATAAACTTGTGCTCTGCTTGTTCATTGTTCAGTTCTACAAACCAGATGTGACAGGAATGTGTACCGTTGTACTACAAGGCCTCAGTTATATACAAGTTTACTTTGTATTTGCAGGTGTGTTATGAAGAGTTAGACAAAGAGATTGATATAAACACGAGTTCAACACAAAAGTAGACAGCAACTGTATAGTAATTACTCCTCTTTTATATCTTTTATTTTTCGTAAAGCACTTCAGGGTTTCCACCAGGAGGAGCGGGAGGCAGCCACCAGGGAGGATTTGTCCAATTACCAACGCGAAGAGGATGTGGGAATGCTCCAAATCACAGTTGACTTTGTTCATCTCCAGCAATAAATGATTTAGCCTCCCTCGGTTACTGGACTCAAGTGGATGAATAACAGCTAAACAGGAAAAACAGTATTAAATCACTCTTTCATTTAAAAAAAAAATCTTCCTTGTAGTTTGTTTCAAGCTGGGGTTTTTTAAAAGTATAAACATGGTTACTGTGGAAGCTGTTTAATAACTGATCATCTGCTATAATGTTTGGTTTGCTTTTAAAAAGGCTTTTGACACTAACGTCTAACGTTCCACATCCTCTCCACCTTGATCCAGCGTCTACTGACGTCATTTCTGAGGGAGGTTTTCATGGATTGTCTCAAGAGGTTACCTCAAGTACTTTGCCTCCTGTTTGGACTGTTAATGCTTTACACTTCAAATCAACGATGGATGCTTGGCTTGAGACCGAAAACAAGGGAGTTCCACCAAATCTGCAAGCTTTTGATGAGCATGTGGTTTTAAACTATTACGCGTGAACATTATTTATGCTTTGTGACTTTTGACAGTGCCAACGTGTGCAGGCTAAACCTACTCTCTGCCATGTTGGTCTCTGCTAAAAAATCATGCTGCCAAAGATGTCCCACTTGCTATCCTTCTTCCTTCTTCCTTCACCAGCATTAATTACAGTTTAAGATGAGCAGCGTCAGTTATTTTAGAAAGGCGAAAATAAAATATGCATATAACTGATTTGAAGACTGTTTTTCTTTTTTTTACCTTTATTATAAGTGTGTGAAAACAAAACCTGTTTCTCATTTATTCTTATGCACTAAGGCACTCAAACCCAGTGTACTTTGAAAAAGTAATTAATTATAGTTACTAGTTACTTCTTCAAAAATGTATTCAGATCATTATGTATTTCATTCCTTATGTGCTTGTATATTATCAATACAAACAACAGCAGTAAGAAACCTAGTTTTAAAAAGCTCTACACAGCAAATCCAGCATGTCCAAATTAACACTGTCGGATTTGATTTCAACACTATTAAAGTGTCTATATGGGTCCACACCAGAGAGTGTTAATTTAACTCTTTTTGGAGAGTTGGTACGTTAACTCTGATTTAGTGTTAAACACCAAATCTGTCTGGAGTTGATAATTTAACACTGGGTGTTAAGAGTTTATATATTAACTCTCAAAGAGTATTTTAGTTTAACTACGTAAGAGTTATCTTCTAATTCATTCTAAAAAGCAGGAATTTTACTGTTCTGAACTTCTAGAAATTTCTTTTGGAAATAAACATTTACTAAAAAGATGCAATGGTTTTTGAAAAACATTTATTCTGAACTGTGCACCACAATTTCAAAACATTTTCTGAAAGATGTAACAGTATACATGTTCTCACTTTCATTAGAATTTTGTTTATCAAAAGGTCTGACATAGGCAAGCTGGTAAATGCAAATAACAGCATTCTCATCACGTATTTCTTCAATACAATATGCATGTCCTTCATTCATCCCTTTGTGGAACTTCAACGCACTTCTGCTCTCCCCCATATTCCATCTTCACAAGCATATCCTGTGCGGAGATTGAATAAAAATTAGTTGACACTAATTAACGGCACAAATAATCCAGTAAACAATTGCAGCACAGTAAAAAAAAAAAAAAAAAGGAATCCTCTTTGAGCCATTACTTGTGTAAAGTATTTTCCCAAAAGACAAAGACACAGGCAACAGGTAATACTGAACTAAATGTAAAACCTCAACCTTTTTCATTTTTACCCAAACCGTGTGCACAAAACTCTGGAGGGATCTATGCTAACGTAGAATCCAGTCAGGACGTCTGCTACTGCTGTTTGCTCGTTTTTTTTTTATGGGCGATCGTTTTCAGGCTTCAAGTAGCACCATTATACCAACATTTCACATTCTAGACATTGTTTTAGGTGTATTTGACCAAAAGTTTGACTGAAAATTCACATGCAAGCTTTTTTTCAAGGCTGTGGTATTTGCCTGCAAACAATATCTTTCAGCTAGCTAAAACAGAATATTATGCTATCACCGAGCAACATGGCTAATGCCTTCCACACAGCTTTGTCTCAACTCCAAAGAGCCACAGAAGTAAAAGCTCATAATAATAATTGAAACAATATTTGAAAAAATGACTTACCAAGCATGGCAAACAACTCGAATATGTAGAGCAAAATGTTCTGAAACGGCTTCACTTCAGCTTCGATTGGAGCCGTGCTGGGGGCGGAGTCTGTGAATTTACTCTGTTGGTGTCATAGCCCCTCTAGGAGTTCAGAGTTAAGAGGTCAAGAGTTAATGTTTCCATTGTAACACCTCCAGATTTGACATAGAAACACTCATTTTTAACACTCGATTTTAACTACTATCATTTTACACCTCAGAGTTACATTAAAAGAATGTGACTCTGCTTAGAGTAAAATTAACTCAACTTTTGCAAGAAGACTATTAACACCAAAACATTTAACACTTTTGAATTTGCTGTGTATATAGCATTATTATCACTTTGACATTCAGATCAGTCTATTGACCTTGAAGAAGAGGTCAGAGATCAAATGTGACATGATATTTTAAATATTTAGAGCGTACTTTATATTCCGACAATGCCCACCACACATGAAAGAAATGGAGTTTCTAAGTTATAAGGCTTTTTTGTCAGTTTGTGACCAATAAAGCTTGAGGTTGACCGTTGACCTCAATCTACATCCCAAGTTTTTATTAGAATGAATTCAAAATGTATTTTTCTATCGTGTTACAGATAGAAAATACTGGCGCGGGAAGAGGTACCCCTCAGCGCCCTAGTATATACCTACACTATCAGTTTCAAAATCTTATGTCGCCTTGTTCTCAAGTTATCGCATTCACAAACCTTTCAGAAAAACTGACCTCTGACCTTGAGGTCAAGGTTTTTAGTAGATGCGCCTATGGTATCGATTTCAAAATCCTAGGTGACTTCTTTCTCGAGTTATTGCATTCACAAAACTTTCAGAAAACTTGACCTCTGACCTTGACCTTGAGGTTGAGGTTACTCTGATTCGAACACGTCTGAGATTTTTAGGAGATACACCTTTGATATCCATTTGAAACTCTTACGCTGCTTTGTTGTTGAGCTGAGTCCGCCTGCCAGGCAGGATGACGACAATAAAGACATACATGCAAATGATGCCAAAAACATGGTATCCTTGGTAGAGGTAAATTTGAACTCCTCATTTGATGTTAGAACTCAAAAAATATAAGCAGTGTGAAAATAAGAATAGGACATTTTAGGTTTAACTAAAGATGCAAACCTTATGTAAGTTAAGTAAACTAGAAAATATGATGTGATTCAACCAAATCCTGGTGTAATCTCTTTTAAAGAGATGTGTAGTTTAGAGGCTAAAATAGGCTAGTAATTAACAATTTCCAACATTACAGCACAGGCTCAGCTTCTCACTTCCCTCCCTCTTGAGTTTGCTACCTCGTGTTTGTGTGTTTAAGTGATGAAATCTACATTAGCGGAGCAGCAATGAACGTTTTTCTGAACTAAAAGAAGACCTGGGACCTAGTTAGTTTGCATGAACAGTGATGCTATCAGAGCGGAAAAAAGTTCAGTCCACAAATGACTTTCATAAGAAAACAAAGAAGAGTTTTACACATGTTAGAGATTGCTATCATAAATGTGTTTTATTCACTTTGGGGACTCATTATGTATGATTAAGCTGACTAATTTTATTATGCTTTTTTAATTTTTATTTTAAGGGTGAGACTTTGAGCTCTGCTGTGGCAGAACCCTAGAAAAGGAAATCAATAGGTCTCCTTTTAGACGCACAGAGTCCTATAAACAATCCCAGAAAAAGATCGATACGCTACAGGAAAGTGAACAAGGGAGCACAGAGGAGTCAGGCGCCCAAGCACCTCGTATCACAGATATCATAGTCTTCTTTAAAGAATATCAGATACCATGTTGTTCTGTGGGGCTAAGATAAGTTTTTATCAACACAGTTTCCCAACTCCAGAGAGAAATAAAAAAAAACTGCATAATGTTTGGATCTTCTAACTTGAAGGACTCCGTGGTATAAATATTCACTATGTCGCAAATAATGCTGTGTCTCCTGCAAAAAACTGGAACTCGGCCTGAAGTCGACCGTATTTCTTCTGTCATTTTCAGCTGAGATAAAGAGACGCTTAACACAAGGAAATAACTCGGGTCCAGGCTTGTTTACAGCACATATACAGTACGTTGCAAAAATGATCTTTAGGGGCATATCTTGAATTGGTGCATTGTTTCGAGTGAATCACACTTAAAAACAGCTGATGGTCACAAGTTTTCCACTGCATGGCAGATTGTTTTCTGTAGTGCTTAGGGGTTTGACCTTAATATCAGTTTGACACGCCTTCATGATGCACATTTACTTTGACTGCTGACCAAGCTGCCTTTCTGTGGAAGTGCTCCTGAGTATGAAAAAAATGTGAGGTAGGCTAATCGGACAGGCAAGATGGAAATGCTTTAATTTTGCAAGCACCGAGAAGGCGAACGCTGCACTAAACGGTCGATTAAGGTGAGATAAACCAAAGCGGCTCAAAATAAAGTCACAAAGTATTCTTCTCTCTCTCAAAAACCACCGAAAGAATTTTTTCAAACATTCAGCCCACCTTTTCTAGCCAGTGCCGAGCTGAAAATTAGGCCTGAGCTAAATGTCAGAGGGCTGTTCACACTTAGAATGTCTCTCTGCTCCTCTAATGACTGTGGAACACGGGGCATTATCTTTAGTACATGCGACAGGATAAGGAGAACTGCTGTGAGGAGCTGTGCATAACTCTCCATAGAGTGCAATTAAGAGCTCATACATAGTGTGTATCCCTTCGAATTCTGCAATAGAGCTGATCTGGGAGAGGACAGAGTGTACTATAGCAATAATGACACTCTGCTGATAACATTTGGTTGCAGGGAAATAGTCAGTGTTAAAGGTTTCAAAAACTTCCAGAGATAAACCGTGGTCAGCAAAACATCGAAATGATAAAGAGATGTTTTTAAAAGCTTTTGACTCCCTGAATATTGCTCAAAGCAAAACTGTGTAACTTCTGAAAGGAGAACTCTTTCACATATAAAAAAAATTATTTCACGAGCAATCCAGTGCACGCCTGTTAAATGCAGAGTTCTGAAGAGCCAACGCTATTATGGGTGACAGAAGTGGTGATCTTGGTAGACTAGTTAGTCGAAATTATAGACTAGTTAACTAGTTAGAATCAGCCAATCACATAGATATGTTCAGATACAGTCAAGGTGACCAAACTTGAGCATCAGACTGGTGGAGAAAGGTGATTTAAGTGCTGGTGAATGTGACTTGTTTGTTGGGTTTGTTGGTGTTGGTCTGAGTATTTCAGAATCTCCTAATCTACTGGGATTTCCCCACACAAACATCTCCAGGGTTTACTGAGAATGGTCAGAAAAAGACAAAATATCCAGTAAATTCTCTGGGAGACAACGTCCTGTTGAAGTCACAGGTCAGAGGAAAATGGCCAGCTTCAAGCTCTTTGGAGGGGAACATTCAATCAAGCAACCACTCATTGCAACCAGGATATGCAGAAGAGTATCTCTGAACACACATGAGCTTCAGCAGCATTAGACCACACTGGGTGCCACTCCATACTGAGGCCACAGGCTACAGTTTGCACTGGTTCACCAAAACTGGACAAGAGAAGTTTGGAAAGATGTTGCCAGGTCTAATGAGTCTCGAATTCTGTTGCATCATTTGGACGGTCAGTATTATAAGAAATTATATGTCTATGTCTACAATTTGAACCCTTTAATACCAACCGAGCTCTTTTAAATGCCACAGCGTATCCGAGTGTTGCTGCTGACTATGTCCATGTCTTTGGGACCACAGGGTAACCTCATCTGACAGCTCATTCCAGGAGAATAATGTGACATGTCACAAAGCTCAGATCATCTCAAACTGTTTTTGAACATGATGATGAGTTCACTGTACTCAAATTTCACCAGATTGCAATCCAATAGTGCACCCTTTGGTATGCAGTGGAACAGGCGATTCATATCATGAATGTGCAGCTGACAAATCTGCAGTAACTGTGTGATTTTAGCTTATCAATATGGACCAAAGTGTCTGAGGAACATTTTCAGCACCTTGTTGAATATGAGCAATAGGGGTGGGTTTTAATAATCGATTTATCGATTAAAATCGATTCTGGCTTGGATAACGTGATATCGATTCATTAAAATCCTGAAGCGATTTTTTAATACAAATTTATTTTGCCCGAAATGCCAGAATCTCAGGTGAAACCTCACAAAATTTCGACAACCACCAAACAGCTAAAACAGTAAATGAGAGCACGAACACGGATTCTGCACAAAGACGTAAACACAAAGTGCGGACCCGCCGACGTATCAGAATCAGTGAGATGTCGCCTTTCTCACCCGACGGCACGGACACGGTTGGGGCTGAAAGCTGACAGCTTGCTGATTCTGATGTTTCGGCGGCTCCGCGCTTTGTGTTTACGTCATTTTTTCGCTGATTCTAAAGCTGTTAGTTTTATCTCTCTCCAAACATTATTGACTGAACCAGCAGCAAAAGAAGATCCAAACTACGCTTCACTTAAACATCGTCATGAATTCCCTCTTACTTTTGCTGTTTTGCTTCTACCAGGATAAAATCACACTTCATGCACAGCTCTCTCTCTCTCTCTCTGTACTTGAAGAACAGTTTCTTGTCTAAAAATCTGTTTTCTGCATTATTTGCTTGCTTGTTACGCACAAGACGACCGTTATTTACAGCACTGTCGGCCGCTGTTTTTTTTCCCTTTTACTTACTTCCCAAAAAGAAAACCTAATTTCTGCCGTTCAATAGGCTACTGAACAAATTTAAACTTTTTAAAATTATACAAAATGCAAAACGCTTAGCCGTGTCTCTAATAAAACCACTGTAACTTCAGAGGTAATGTTCATATGTTGATTAATGGTTTTCTTTCATTTTTGATGCACTGCAGAATATTTTTTATAAAATCCCAGGCCAGGAAAATCACCTTCATGTTTTTCTGTTTTATCTTTAGCTGCTTTGACACAAAGGCATCTGCTGTGATGCTTGCACCTTTGATAAAGTCTTGCGAGTGTCAGCTTCCTTTTTATAGATACAAAAATATGTAAATGTACTGATCTGAATTATAATACTTCTGACTGTCTGAGGCAAAATTTCCAAGATTTAAATCGAATTGAATCGAATCAAATTGAATTGAATTGAATCGTGGATCGAATCGATTCGGACCTTGTGAATCGGAATCGAATCGATTATAGAAATCAGTGATGATACCCAGCCCTAATGAGCAATGAGCTACAGCCATTTGGATAAAGTGGCCAATACCTGGATTACCTAAAGGTTTCTACACACCGGATGCAATAATCTTTTCATAAAATAATACTATTTTACCTCAGACACACAGCTAGACACTGCTCCAAGTCAATCAGTTCTCTAAAATGATTTCTCTTCCTCCTCCGCCTGGCACCAACTCTGCCAATTAGAGCTCAAACTGTCCCACGGACATCCTGAAATATGTATGAAAACGGTTGTGATGGACCCAGAATTTCAGATTTTTCCTTTCCTTTCCTGGTTTAAAAACAACAACACAACAACATCATCGTCTGATGTGTTGATGTTGTTGTGTTGTTTTTGTTCGAATCTAATAAAATTGGCACCAACAATGTAAATTTTAAGCCTTAATAACAACTTTATGTTCAGTTCAATTTAATTTTATTTGTATAGCATCAAATCGTAACAACAGTTGCCTCAAGGTAAAGATCCTACAGTAATATGGATATAATCATACACATATGAATAGAACACTTCTATACAGTTGCTATTAAAAGGGCAAATTACACATAAAGAGGAATAGTACCTGACTGTGAACAGATTTAATTCAGCTCTTAACATGGGAGTCTGTGGGTACTAAATTTTGGAAGTACCGTATTTTTCGGACCATAAGACACACCAGATTATAAGGCGCATTAAGCGTAACAAAACAGTAAAAAGGGGTCAAATTTTACTCTTCTCATTCTTCTTGCTTCCTCCACTTCTGTACCATTAATTCATTAATGTTGAATTCTTCTCTCTTCACCATCGGAAACCCTCACGTTAACTTTTATTGAGTGGAAAAAAAGTTAGCTTTTATCCAGCTTCACTGTGTTTATGCTATGCTAACAAAGCTGTGTTGCTAGCGATCACGTAGCACAACATTATATACCAGCTAGTCCAACTTCAGTAACCCTACAAATGTCACTGCGGTTTAGTTTTCTGTCTTCATTTATGTTGGAAGTGATAGCAGAGCTGTAGCTACGTTTTAAATTTTCAGAAATCTCTCAGTCAGAACATGGCATATCATGTTTAGATGCGAACTAGCGAGCTAACTTCCTGCTAACTTCTAACTCCATTAAAAAAGAATTTTAATAAATTCTGTTTTCATGGATGCCTGGATATTAAACTTAACTTACACCTGGTAAAGCAGCAACACTGATCATTTTATTAAAGATGAAATAATTTAGATGGTTTTTTAACTCTCAGTGATGCCGCAGCGTTTGACTTTGGAACCTGAAGCAAACGGAGTTTTGGACCCAGATTACTCCACGAGGCTCTTGACTACGGTAGCCGTAATGCTCCGACTATCCATCAAGCAGTGCGGCTTCGTAGCTTACCAAAGTTGTACAAAAACATTTTTTGACAGATTTTTGAACACCGTGTACCACATAACATCCATTTGAGGTCAGTAAGCACAACCAGAATTCAGACGCACCAGATTATAAGGTGCACTGTCGATTTTTGAGAAAATTAAAGGATTTTAAGTGCGCCTTTTAGTGCAGAAAATGTGGTAGCTACAAGAAGTCACTACAAGAGGAACTGCTGTTTTAGTCAAAATACATTTGAATAGCAGCCCAAAGATATTGGGCAAATATTGTAAGGTTGTTGACTGTATTTTTGTCCAAATACGGCCAACAGCTTCTATCTTCCTCCCATTCAACATTCTACATTACCTTCAGTTGTTCAACAAAGCCAAAGAAGTAACCATGAAAGGACAACGTAAGCTTTGCTGTTTACAATATATAAACAAGAATTAAAAATATTTTCAACACAACATCTTTCTCCCCCTCCGCCTTTCATATTGTTTACATTGCGCATAGTTTCTGGTTGTGTGTAACATCATGTTAAAATCAAACAGATGAGCAGTGCTGAGGCAAAGTTTTGATTATGGTATTTTGTTTATCAACTTCCAAATTATCCACTTTTTCTAATGACCGAGGAGTTGTTAGTGTTTCATTTAACTTATAGTATGGTACAGTGCCTCCATATATAAAGTGGTTAACATGTTTTAATAGGACACTGGCATGGGCACCTAAGCATACACTGAAGCCAATTAAAGTGTGAACCTGAATGCTAACACAGAGACAGACTTAGTGCTGTTTCCTATTTGCACATATTACTAATTTGGAAAACTGATAAGGTCTTTGCTCTGGTGTTTGGCCTCTATGTGTACATACTGAACATGACGACATAGCTTCCTCTGGTAATTCCCAATAATGAGATGACCTTTTCCAGTTTCCAAAATACCCTTTTCAGCTTTGGCAGGAAATTATTAGTGTTGCAATTTTTCCCTAAGAGAAAAACTCGCAAAGCGGGGGATTATGATCTGTCTTTAGCCATCTCTTTTCAATTCCCACACCAAAATATTCTGATTACTCTCCACTGAGTAGAGATTGGTGTTATGCAGAGGAAAGCAGAGCAATAACTGTTTCTGCAACTACCCCCTCCAACTCGGTGAAGACTTTCTGACATTGTGCAATAATCAACATAATTCTTTGCTGACAGAATAGCAGCCACACCTAATGCTGATCAGCAGATTAGTCAATAGGAATATTTTAAAGGCTTCTCTGCAGCTCAGAGCACCAAAATACTAATTTATCCCAGATCATGAAGTCTTTACTGCCATATATTTATTTTCTAACAAAGACGTATTGCAAAGATGTGACTTTTCTTGTGAGATGAGTCATTCACTGAGGCAAATCATCTGGTCCCAATTGTTGTGTTTACTGAAAAGCTAATATAAAAGCATCAAAAATGCTTGACTCTGCTTCTCAGAAGTTTTCACAGTCTCTCTGCAACTAAAGCACACCAGGAGTGCCAGTCTTAAAGGGGGCCGGCACTTTGAGGCAATTCAGTTATGCCGTTAAATAAATCACAGTGAAGCATTTGAAAAGGATTTTGAATGGCATTTGGACCTGGATTTGAGGACCTCATGCTCTGCGGAAACTAAAAAGCAGAATTTGAAACCGTACTTCAGGCCACCTTAACAATAGTGAGGGAAAGTGGCACACAAGGACTGTATCAAACATGCAGTGAAATTGCCAAGGGGAGTTCACATTTGCATGACACTGTGGCGGTCTTGTTTATTAGCATGCAACCTCAGCTTTTGCATTTTTGCATCGGCAACCCCTCCACCCCCAGCCCACCGCCCCGCAAACCCCTTACCCCACCCCTCCCCTCCTGGAACTGAATCCTTTCCACCACTTTAACGGCGGGCCTTGCTGTTTGGGCACACTCAGCGAGCGTAGCTAATCAGCCAAGCTGAGCCATGTCCTTTGACGGAGAGAAATCCTGCTTCCTGTTGGAGCGCTGCTGCAGATGAACTTGTGGTGCTGTGACTCCAGAGGGGGTTGGAGTTATGGATCAGCATTTGTTGTGTCACAATCATTCTTTCAGAATTGGCAGGAACAAGTTTCCCCTCAAATGATTATAATTCGGCTGCTCCCAGAGTTTTGCAAGGTGTGTGGAAGTCCTTTTTCCTCTCCTCTCTACAGAGTAGCATAGCTTCATGCATATGTAGAGGCATAAATTTTGCAGTTCACAATTTAAGGTGATATTCAAAGCTTAATAGTCTCTACTATGCATATATCCAGCTCTGCAGGTTTCCCCAGTAATTGGTGCTAACATCTGAAGACTATGTAGGCATATAGCGTCGAAGATACACCTCCTTTACTGCAACAACGGCAGAGAATAAATTCTATCACAGCATCGGGGAATGAAAAAGAATATTAAAATGCAGCATTAGCATTTTAACATTATATTCAGAGACAGCAGATAAATGGACACTGACTGCTGGAGATTAGTTGTTCTTTTTTGGAAGTGAGAGCATAGCAGCACACCGGGAGATAGAGGCATCTAAGACAACACGGTGACCCTTGGTGAAGCAACAGAAAAAACTGTGTACATTTTGACGGCATCATAAATCATGGGGCTCATGGCAGGCAGCCCAATTGTGCTGTGAGGGCAGATTGAAGCTACCATCATCCCTCCTCCCGAGTCCCCTGGCTGTGTCTGAAGAAAGAAGTGGAACGGCGAAAACATGTCTGCTCTCTCCGTCTCCTTTTTCTATCAGCATTGATATCTCAGTGGGCGGGGTGAGCGGCGACAGTCACGGTGTAGTCACAACACTGTGACTCTGCGGCAGTTTGATACAGAATTTACAAAGTCTGAGCAAAAACAGCACATGATCCCAGAGTGTGTATGATTTAGCATGGTTGAAATGCACTGAAATGCACTCTGGGAGGAAGTCTTCCCAGTGTTTTAACTTAGAGAGAAACGCAACATGAAAGTGCTGTAAGAGTGAGCGAGAGGCAGAGGAAAGAAAAGGCAGACAGTGAGAGTTTGCCAAAAAAAGATTCTAAGTCAGCCTTGGTGTGTGGGTTTGGAGAAGGGCTGGTCAAAATCATCTTTATCCTGAAAGTGGAAGTCTCCGGGCTTAGTGATCACAACAAACATGGCCAGCTTGGGTTTCGGCTTTGGTTAAGATGACTCCAGGGAGTGTGGACAGTGGGAGGAGGCCTTGGATGCTTTCCTTTCCTTTTCCTTTCACTTCTCATTCTCCCCACCCACTCCAGCAGCTGTTGACGTGGGCCATCATGGGGAATTTGTACAGTCTCATTCAGTTGGGGGAAAGGATTAGTCCTGAGCTCAACTACACATGGACTTAGACTGCCCCCTATTAATAAATCCTCCTGTGATGCTGTATATTCATCTGGACATTTTTTTTTCTTCCCCACGTTCCAAGTAGCTAGTGGACATGAGCACAGCGGCATGCTAATCTGCCTGTTATAAAAGTTACGGAGAGAAGGAGAGAAAAAAATGACGTGACAAATTGAAAGAGGGTAGAGAGAGAGACGAAAAAATGGCCTTCTTCTTCTTTTGCATAATTTGGTTCCTATTAGCAACATCATTCAGTGGGTTTTTCAGATGATAATTTGGAAATCTGGGGTTGCGGCGCTAATCCAGCGGCATTACACTTTACCGAGGGATTACTGAGTGACAACTTCAAGTGAAACGAAAGATGTAAGGGCCTCTTAAGCCGTGTTCCTATTAAAAGCCACAGTGCGGCGTGACACTGTGGCAGGCTTCATTGCACACTTGCCAACTAGTCGGGGATATATATCCCCTGATAAACGCTCCAACGCTCATAGGGATTTCTTCATCTTTTTTTAATTTTATTTTTTATTTCTTCACCCTCTGCATTCAACTATTTTTAAAATATTTTTTCAGACTGGCTTTTATATTTTTGCAACGTACTGGATGTGCGGGTTGTTTTTCAGGGCAAGGTTGTGTGTTGAAGACCTGGCAATTTTTGGAAGGAAGGCTGAGGGGCTCCTTTTTTGATGTTTTTCAACCTTTCTGATGCTACTTTGCTATCCGAGGCAGCACAGAAGTCATTTAATGCTTTATCCAGGTGACTCCAAAGGAAAATTTAATAAGTTCTTTTTTTCTGCAGTCACGTTAAAATCCTCTCAGGTGTTCACAGAAATTACAATGCAATTCTAAGTTTTGGCAACTTGAATTTTAACCATCATCTCTATTATTCTTATCTTTATGCAAACACTGTGCTTAACAAAGAAATTGCAACATTATGAAACAGGTTGCAAACAAGCCTACATTCAAAGAACTGTAATATATACAGGTTGTAGTACCTCTTCTGCCCTCCAGACTAGTTTCTTTTCTTTGGTCCGCACCTGCTTCCCTGCTTTAACTTGTGGCTTCTTGTACCTTTATGCATGCAGCAGTGGCCACATCCCTGACAATAGCTGTAATAGGTTGTTTTGACCAGGTGGAGGTTAGCTGATGGGTCTAAAACATTCAGTGAGCTTGGGTTTGTTTTTCTGTGCATGCAAAACCTCGACTCTAGTGGACTACACAAATTGAGGAATGATGGTGGGAAAAGGCAGCTCCAGCAAAGTGCTATGAAGCATAATCAAGACACTACTGGTCATCTTTTGCATCATTTCCAGCTGTCTCGGCTAAGTCATGCCACTAGATACTTATGGGTTTTCATACTCAAAGTCACAAAGTCTTCACAAGCAAAGGATGGACAAACACATACTGTAGATATAACTGAAGGTAAGATAATTGTCGGTATGCCTGTTAAATTGCATGTGGACTAATTAGCCTTGCACTACTGTAGTGTGCGGTACCTTTCAGAGGTGTTACTTAAGTGTGGACAGGCAGACAGTTTTTGCAACACTATATAATGTCTTTAAATTATGTGCTGGCACCAGGTAAATCAGCAAGCTTCTCCTCCATTACCTGAGTTCCCAGGGTGATGAGTTCTGCTGCAGAAAATGTAGCAATTTTCTCTGTGCACTTGTTCACATATGTGAACATTGGTTGTTTTAACTCAGTAAAGTTTTGGTTGTGTCTTGTATGATACTGTGAGACTAGTTTGGAAAAGAAAACAGGGTGTTCTAATGTTATGTTTGTTATAGGTGTAACTCAAGAACAATGCTGTTGTTTTATTCATGTGGTGAAGGTGCTGATAGGTTGGCATCCATCATTTGATATTCTAATTATTATAAAGTCAGTTGGGAGTATTAAAAGATACTCTAACCAGTTTTTGCAAGAAACTCATGTAGCTAGGTTACCTTAATTGTCAAAATGCAATACTTTCTTCATTTTCAAGTAGTACATTTTTTAGAGTGCGTACTTGTATAGTATTTTCACAGTCTTTCTACACTCAGTTCTTTCCACAGTTGGGTTTTACGCTCGCCACAACTTTGCTGCTAACTATGACCGTTTGTGAGCACTTATAATATAATTAGTGCTAAATTCTTTTACGCGTAATTCTTCTACACTGAAGGGGCCAGTTTAACAAGTAAAAACACTGAATTATGCCATAATGTGTGTATCTATTATGTACTTTTATCTGAAATGTCTGGAAAATATCTTCTGCTGTAATCTGGCTAGCTAACATTAGCATAGAAATAGGGTTAATGACGTTTCTGTCTCCTGCTTGCTAAACATTGTTTGGTGGTGCCTAGCTTTAGGCTACACAGCCTGAAGGTGCTAGGTGTCTTCTACATGGTCACAGCTAAATTGGCAAGTGAGAGGTAACAGCCCTGTTTAACAAAAGTACAAAGTCCTCAGGGTTGGTTGGGTCGCGGTAGTGCACTTTAGTGCACAGGTAAACAATCTTAAGACCCTTTTCACATTTTGCACTTACCTCCTTCCCTTTACTTTTTCACTTTACTGTCCACTTGTTGGTTAATGTTAGATTGTACAATTTACTTGATGGTAATGCAAACTACCTGAAGGTTAATTGTTTGGAATAAAACACGCCCTGCTAACTGACAATCAGCGACCAATCACTCCTACTAATGCCATAATCCAGGGCATCCTAGCACACATGCCAAAGGACACTTTGTGTGTGAACTAGCCTCACCAGTGGCTTTAAAAAATCAGTAGTAACTAATGCCGCAGACATGCGTGGGCTGGAGATCATTGAGGACTACTTTTTTGTACACAGTTCACTGATTCAATAGAAACAAAAGACACATTTCTTCTTATTATATGCTCAATGTGTATAATAAAATCAGAATCAGAATACTTTATTCATCCCAAGGGAAATTAGGGGTTACAGCAGGCAGCACGCTAATGGCGCATGCACACTCACAAAGGAACCTTCTGACCAACTTTACACAAATCTAAGAGTTATTAATAACTTTTTTATAAGGACACTATGAATGGACTTTTGAAAGCAGCACATAGTGAAGAATGTGGTAAAGTGTCTTTCTAAAGTATTTTTGGGTATATAGCTTTGCCATATTATTTTTCTCTCCTGTACATGGTAAACAGAGGACAAAAAGAATAGCCATTACTTTCCCAATATCTCCACATGGGGTGATATTGGTGTCCTTTGGCTCTGATGGAATGAGTCTGGCTCCTGAGCCATATGCTAAGATCACAGAGACACACAGGAGGGTTAAAGCAGGGGAGGAAAAATATTAAAAAAGGTGTTGTTTTTTTCCCTCAGTGACCTGGATATGCAGCCAGTTCAAGACGCATCGCTTTCCTCTCCTGCCTGCTGACTGCCTCCCCCGAGAGGGACAAAGTAACTGTTCAATCCCAGGTAATTAACTTCACCACGACCCAGGGAACACTCGCACTAGACACCACAATCCTTTAAGCACAACACTCCATTAGTCATATCCCACAAGGCTTTGCAAATGGCAGGACAAAAACAGGGGCATGCTGAGGGCTCATTTTGCCCATATAATCACCGGCACACAGAAGCAAAATCTGACTATTAGCTTGGATCATAATGGGAAGCTGTGTATGATACGATGTAGATACAGAACAAGTGGGATAATTTTTCTTTACCACTATCAGTTGACACACACACACACACACACACACATACATATATATATATATATATATATATATATATATATATATATATATAATTTTTTTTAACACCCAGCACGCCCCTGCGGGCGGTTTATCCTTCAAGCTCGGGTCCTCTACCAGAGGCCTGGGAGCTTGAGGGTCCTGCGCAGTATCTTAGCTGTTCCCAGGACTGCGCTCTTCTGGACAGAGATCTCCGATGTTATTCCCGGGATCTGCTGGAGCCACTCGCCTAGCTTGGGAGTCACCGCACCTAGTGCTCCGATTACCACGGGGACCACCGTTACCTTCACCCTCCACATCCTCTCGAGCTCTTCTCTGAGCCCTTGGTATTTCTCCAGCTTCTCGTGTTCCTTCTTCCTGATATTGCTGTCATTCGGAACCGCTACATCGATCACTACGGCCGTCTTCTTCTGTTTGTCTACCACCACTATGTCCGGTTGGTTAGCCACCACCATTTTGTCCGTCTGTATCTGGAAGTCCCACAGGATCTTAGCTCGGTCATTCTCCACCACCCTTGGGGGCATCTCCCATTTTGACCTCGGGACTTCTAGGTTATACTCGGCACAGATGTTCCTGTACACTATGCCGGCCACTTGGTTATGGCGTTCCATGTATGCCTTGCCTGCTAGCATCTTGCACCCTGCTGTTATGTGCTGGATTGTCTCTGGGGCATCTTTACACAGCCTGCACCTGGGGTCTTGCCTGGTGTGATAGACCCCAGCCTCTATGGATCTTGTACTCAGAGCTTGTTCTTGTGCTGCCATGATTAGTGCCTCTGTGCTGTCTTTCAGTCCAGCTTTGTCCAGCCACTGGTAGGATTTCTGGATATCAGCCACCTCCTCTATCTGCCGGTGGTACATACCGTGCAGGGGCCTGTCCTTCCATGATGGTTCCTCGTCTCCCTCCTCTTTCTTGGGTTTCTGCTGCCTGAGGTATTCACTGAGCACTCGGTCAGTTGGGGCCATCTTCCCAATGTATTCTTGGATGTTCGTTGTCTCATCCTGGACTGTGGTGCTGACACTCACCAGTCCCCGGCCCCCTTCCTTCCGCTTAGCGTACAGCCTCAGGGTGCTGGACTTGGGGTGAAACCCTCCATGCATGGTCAGGAGCTTTCTTGTCTTTATGTCAGTGGCTTCTATCTCCTCCTTTGGCCAGCCTATTACCCCAGCAGGGTACCTGATCACGGGCAGGGCGTATGTGTTGATGGCCCGGATCTTGTTCTTACCATTCAGCTGACTCCTCAGGACTTGCCTGACCCTCTGCAGGTACTTGGTGGTTGCAGCCTTTCTAGCGGCCTCTTCATGGTTCCCATTTGCCTGCGGGATCCCCAGGTACTTGTAACTGTCCTCTATGTCTGCAATGTTGCCTTCTGGTAGTTCAATCCCCTCAGTTCTGACTACCTTCCCTCTCTTTGTTACCATCCGACTACACTTCTCCAGTCCGAACGACATTCCAATGTCATTGCTGTATAGCCTGGTAGTGTGGATCAGTGAATCGATGTCTCGTTCACTCTTGGCATACAGCTTGATGTCATCCATGTACAGGAGGTGGCTGACAACTGCTCCGTTCCGTAGTCGGTATCCGTAGCCAGTCTTGTTAATGATCTCACTGAGGGGGTTCAGGCCTATGCAGAACAGCAGTGGGGACAGAGCATCTCCTTGGTAGATCCCGCACTTGATGGTAACTTGTGCTATGGGCTTGGAGTTGGCCTCTAGTGTTGTACGCCACATCCCCATTGAGTTCCTGATGAAGGCTCTTAGGGTCCCATTGATCTTGTACAATTCTAGGCATTCCAGTATCCAGCTGTGGGGCATTGAGTCATAGGCCTTCTTGTAATCAATCCAGGCAGTGCACAGGTTGGTCAGTCTGGTCTTGCAGTCTCGGCTGATTGTTCTGTCTACCAGTAGCTGGTGTTTTGCACCTCTGGTATTCTTGCCAATTCCTTTCTGTGTCCCGCTCATGTATTGACCCATGTGCCTGTTCATCTTAGCCGATATGATGCCTGACAGGAGCTTCCATGTAGTACTGAGGCAGGTTATTGGTCGGTAGTTGGAGGGGACCGGTCCCTTCTTGGGGTCCTTGGGGATCAGGACCGTCCGGCCTTCAGTTAGCCATTCCGGGTGTCTCTCGTTAACTAGCAGCTGGTTCATTTGTGCTGCCAGACGCTCGTGGAGTGCAGTCAGCTTCTTCAGCCAGTAGGCGTGAACCATGTCGGGCCCTGGTGCTGTCCAACTCTTCATACTGGAGACCCTTTCTTGGATATCTGCCACTGTGATGGTTACTGGACCCTGTTCAGGGAGGTCGCTGTGGTCTGCCCTCAGATCCACTAGCCACTGAGCATTGCCGTTATGGGTTGCATCCTTCTCCCATATGCTCTTCCAGTATTGCTCCGTCTCCAGCCTTGGTGGTGCTGTTCTCTTATTGTTCCCTCGCCACTGAGAGTACACCTTTGCTGGTTCTGTGGAGAACAGCTGGTTTATTCTCCTGCCTTCTATCTCTCTGGTGTACCTCCTCAAGCGGCTGGCCAAGGCTGTGAGTCTTTGCTTGGCAGTTTCCACGGCCTCAGGTATGGACAGCTTGCTGTATTTCTTAGGCACCTTATTTGTCGCACCTTTCTGCAACTCTGTTAGTTGGCTAACCTCCCTCCGTGCTACTTTGATCTTGCCCTCTAGCCTCCTTCTCCATGGAGGGTACTGCCCCTTGTGGCTGTTCAACTTGTAGCCAAGCATCTCACTGATCACTGCTGCCGTATTGTAGATCAGCTTGTTAGTGTCGGTAATCGTGGTTGTAGGTATTGCCCGTAGTGCTGCATTAACATCATCTAGCAGACCTTCTGAGGGTACTTCACGTAATCTTGGTAACCGGCTACGGGGGATCCAGGTTTCAAGCTTGGCCATGATCCTATTTTTCAGGTCAGTTCCTCTCGCACTCAACGATCCTTCTCCTATCGCACTTGGGGCTATGTACCCAATCTCGGGTGGGGGTGATGATATCTCCCCCCTGACCTGGCGTCCTGACTCCTCCTTGCCGTAGCATTTGTGTTGTACCTCGTCAATCTCTAGCTGTGAGAGCAGTCCCTTCTTTCGAATGTTGGAACACTGAGCTACTAGTTGTTTCGCCGTCATTGTGGATGTTGGGTATCGAAGAATCCATAGGTCCCTCATCCTATTCATGTAGCCCCTTCCGCCGGGGTTACTTGCGTAGTAGCATTCCAACAACGCCCTGTTTTCGTCCCTTGCCCACCGATGCCTTCTTGTTCCAGTAGCCCACTTTTCGTCAGGGTGCCCTGGTTCCTCAACACCTGACGCGGACCTTGTAGATCCGGGCGACGTCCGAGCCGGCATGCCTTCATATTTATCTGTCTCGCTCATGTCTGCGGTAGGCTTGCTTAGCATAGGGGGTCTAGCCTTAGGACCCTTACTGGATACAGACGCCCCAGGCAGGAATCGAACTTGCGATCCTCTGTTCCAAAGGCGTGTAGTTTAACCACTACGCTATCCAGCTGCTTATATATTGACAAGGTATATATATATATATATATATATATATATATATATATATATATATATATATATATATATATATATATATATATATATATATATATATATATATATATATATATATATATATATATATATATATATATATATATATATATATATTTTTCCCCTTGAGGTCAATTTTCACAAGGTACATATACACCTACTAAAACACAGTACCTTCAGCAGGAAGCATCTAAACATAATGCAGATCTAGTGAAAAAACAGAAGGGAAGTGCTGCTGAATCAGGTCCTCGGTGTAAAATGGACAGGTGCTGCTTGGATGGAGGTAACAACTTCTTTCCTAATTATATCCAATGTACCTTTGCACAAATTACAGCTCCAGAGAAATAAGACTGAAAAAGTATGTATGTGAATTCATTATGGGAAATGCACCTTGCAGTTTATTGGAGCCATTTCACATCTATCTGTCTATCTATGAGAATTCAATGCAAAACAGGAAGACATCACATGTAGAAACATTCATAGCACATGCAGCACAACTGTTGAAGACTGTCCCTTATGACTGATTAACACATAGGAACGTGTAGCTTGTTCATTTCACTTGAACGAGCTTTGCAGTAGGGATGAGTTTACCTGTATGGGGTGTAAGGGGTGCAATCCCTATTTGTTACTTTCCTGGCACTGATTGGATAGTATCAGTCGCTTTCTGCAAAGCAAGATCAAGTTTAAAGTCTAGAGATTAAAGATTTAATGCAGTTAACTAATAAGATTATTTTTTGCCATTTGAGGGGAGCTGTAAAATGGTGAGCACAGCACTGACATATCTTTGCCTCAAAAGTCAATATGGCTAACTTCTTAGCAGATTGCTCATTTAGTGCACATCCACTAGCTGCAGAGCAACATTATTATTCATTGGGAGCTGTGCTTCTGGCAACCTGGCAATGAAAGACCAATATTCCCTTCTCTTTAAGCTGTTTTGGTCTCTTAAGATAAGATAAGATAGAACTTTATTAATCCCTCGGGTGGGTTCCTCTGGGAAATTCTTACCAGCTACTGGAGGAAATGTTTAGCTCTTCAGTGGCTAACTGCTTCAGTGTGTTCACCAGCTTGTTTGTTGCCTGCTTTCTACATGAGGTATTTAAATTTCTTATCTTTTTTGGGGGGAGGGGGACTAAAAACAATACTTAAAGAGCAATGAGGGGAATCCAAAACAGATGAATTGTGGGCTGCATAAGGAAAAAATAAAAGAATTTGGTCTGGAGCTTGATGTCAAACTCGTGCCTCTACGCTGATGGAAACTTACAACAACAAGGAGTCATGGTGCAGTAAGGCTGAAAGAAAGATGACGCCATTGGCTGTTGTAATGACTGCAAGAAGACAATTTCAAATAAAGGTGGAGAAAACAGCAATATATTGAACATGAATGCCATGGATTTGACACTCTGTGCACAGGTGCAGCTGCAGCACATTCACTACAGAAGGTACTGTATTTTTTGGACCATAAGGCACAGCGGATTATAAGGCGCATCAAGCGAAACAAAACAGTCAGATAAGTCAAACTTTACTCTTCTCATTCTTCTTGCTTCCTCTACTTCCGTACCATTAATTCAATAATGTTGAATTCTCTCACAACTGCTCTATTCCCAGGTTAATGACTAACCTCGTATTGTGGATGGATTATCTCAGTTGTTCCCCTGACTGAAGTTTGGTCCGTTTACAGCATCTTGCCATGCAATTGCATTTGTTCCAAGCCATCAGAAACCCTCACGCTAACTTTTATCGAGTGAAAAAAAGTTAGCGTCCATCCTTCAGCTTCTCTATGTTTATGTTATGCTAACATAGCTGTGTTGCGAGCTAACTTCCTGCTAACTTCTAACTCTGTTAATTTTAATAAATTCTGTTTTCAAAGATGCCTGGATGTTAAACTTAATTGTTACACCTGGTAAAGCAGCAACGCTGATTATTTTATTAAAGAATTTAGATGGTTTTTAACTCTCAGTGATGCCGCAGTGTTTGACTTTGGGACCTGAAGCGGACAGAGTTTTGGACCCAGATTATTCTGCGAGGCTACTGACTACGGTAGGCGTAAGTCGCTGACAATCCATCAAGCGGTGCGGCTTAAAGTCATACTAAAACATTTTTTGACAGATTTTTGAACACCGTGCACCACATAAAATCGGTTCAAGGTCATTAAGCAGAACCAGAATTCATACATAAGGCGCGCTGTCAATTTTTGTGAAAATTTTAAGTGCGCCTTATAGTGCAGAAAAAACAGTAAATGTTCAACGTCCTAACAACAATAGTGCTACACAGGGGTAAGGGTGAGCCGAGTTTTGATTTGACTAAAGCAACCTAAATGAAAATGAACACCGTGCTCACATTGTTTAACTTCCATCTAATTCAGACATAGTGTTGCTACAGGTAGCTCATCATCTCCCAGCCTGCAAAACCGTTTCACGCTTGTTGCACCAAGAAGGAAAATGATGAGCCAGAGAAGGCTTACTTTTTTCCCTCTACACAGAAAACGGTTCAGGAATCAATGAGAACAATCTATAATTAAAATGGTACCAATATACTGTTGGAATTTCCCCTTCACAGATAACAACAATAAAAATTAAAAGAGAGGTTCGGAATTAATTATACAGCCCTGTAAAGCTGAGTTAAGCTGCAGATTGAAGTGTAAGTTTTCTGCGAATTTATCTCCACCAGCTACACCTCTTGTATTGTTTTCACATCATCATTTGAAACACTTTCATTAAACATTGATTTTATTTGCATCACATAAAAGACAATAACACTTCCTCCACCTTCCCGTTAGACCATCAAGCTTGCATTTTGTCACACTCTTCTGCCGCGATAATCCTGCGAAGATAATGGAGCTCCGCTTTCATTAAAACAGTAGGATGCAAATCTCTTCAGCCTTTAAACAAACATAACATTTAGCTGCCGCATTGTCAGGCTTTGTGTGAAAAGCACTGTGACTTTTTGTAGCAAGAAACAACTGTTAAAGTGCAAAGAAAGTATGGATGATATAATGCCTTACGGACCTATTAACAGCAGTTTCGATCAAGACTGGCTGGCGAAAACAAGGCGTAGGTTGATAAAAGTACTCGGTTCAATACGGTTAACACAATCAAAGTCTCCAAATAAAGAAAATAAAGAAAGAAAAGATTAAAAATATATAACGTTCAGATCAGACATTATCGGAATGTCTTTCATGCAGGCGTGTGGATTTATATCAACTAAAGATTCTCGACATGCTTGATCTTTGCTTCCAGGTGTGCGTGTGTGTATTTGCTCATTGTCATAGGAGCCATGCAAATCAAATATAAATACTGTCATGTCCCTGAGTGTAAAATAGAATGTATTCAGTCAATAAGATATCTGCAAATGTCAAAGCGGCTTGAATCAAACAGCTTATTGAAATTTCAATGCAGCTGTATGGGTGTCTCTAATGAGGTAAAAAAGAACAGTGTTTCTCTGACTGTGCAGCAGTCTAACCAATTATCAGACTTCCCTGCTGCTGAACCATGGGAGAAAGTCCATAGGTGATGGTGGGGAGAACGAGGGGAAGCCACGTTGTTTAAGTGAGAGAGAACAGATAATGGACTTGGAGCTTCTCTCCCTCACTTCCCCCCTGACACTCTCAACAAAGACAGGGCCGGCGATTTCTAGCCGACAGCCATCAGAGAGCCAGCCGTGTGATTTGACTGTATATGTCAAAGCGAGTTTGATTGTCTTTTGGAAATGTTTTATTCATCGGATGGGGTTTGGATGCTGCTTACCTCTGGTTCTGATTTGCTGGCAAAACAAGTCTGTCAGACAACATAATACAGAGTGAGTAGCAACTGTTACACCACAGCAACTGGCATCATTTCAGGTTTAAAATAAGGGAGGAGGATGGTTAAATTTACTGCTACCGCCTCTGCACAAACATTCGCTCAGTCATCACGGTCAATTTGGAAACTTTTGGATAAAATACTCTGTTCGTAATCAGTCCCTTCTGAATCACAACCCCTTTCTTCCTGTTTATTCACGTTACATTGTTGATCAAAGTTTCACAAATGGCTGCAGATTTGCCGTGCAGTATTTAATCGAATGCTCCGTCAGTATTTTAAGCAACGGTGCGCGGCAGTTTGTTTTCCTTCTCTGTCAACCGCAGCAGTAGTTTACTGTGGTGCATTTTTGCATTTGGCTCATTTAAGTCGGCAAAGCCCAATTATAAGCCAACCAGGGCTTGTAAACAAAAGTCACATGGACTCACATGTGGCTGGTTAATTGGACAAAGTTTTGGTAACCTGTCATTCTGCCAGGTTTGAGATTTGGTGGGTGCAGCGGGGGGTAGAGGTGGGTGGTCGGGCAAATAACTCTGATTTGACTCCACGCGGAACCCCTGTCGCTGATCATTATTAAATTCTTTACCGAACGTGTTGTTTAGCGTTTTGCCTGTTTGGGTGTTAATACCGGCTAACGTCACATAAAGACGGAGCTTAATGTGAATTTCACCCTTAGCTTTCCAACAGATGCAAATATCTACCTCTTTTTAGTGACAGTCTTGTGTTTGAGGTTGTTTTGCTGCCTGGATATCATTTTTCTCCCAAAAAGCCCTGCCACTGTTCCTTTAAAAGGAGACTGCAACCTGCATTTTCCAGGGCAGTTATTTTATGCCACCCAGGTTTAAATAACCTTGTGCATACCTGCTCAAGTAAACTGAGTGAGAATGCAACTAAAAAAGGCCTCCTGCAACTAGTTAGACCTGGCTGTGTCTCTGCCACAGATCTGAAGCCTGAAACGCACCTGTAGGTCACACAGGAACCAAAGAGTGGCTTTTCGAAACAGGTTCCTGCGGAGAGGAGGGGGGAGCCGAGCTGTGGCACGGCGGCCTGCTGCTTTTGTCAGTCAGGCAACGAACGGTGGTGAGTGGCGGTCGTGGAAGAGCAAGAGATGACTGATTCATGGGTTGCCTTGCCTAGCAGGCTGAGTGTGGACATGTGCGCCTATGTGTATGCGCATGTGTCTGTGCCCTGCAGGACACACAGTGGATGACAGATTGGCAAGGCCACGGATGGGCCAGGCTCCATCAGCACCGCAGGCTGCTGTGATGTGTCCATTCTCCCATCACTCACCACGGCCGACTAGACCAAAGCTGTCTCTGTGATTGTGTGTATGGGAGGCTGTGTTTTGTTGTCTCTTTCCCAGTTATGGGTGTGTTGTTTCAAAATCAGAACCACAATCACTTTATTTGCCAAGTACAATAAAGGTAGAAGTTTGTCTTGGCTTTGCTGTTGCAGAACAGCTAACACTGGAAACGAGATCACAGGGACACAGCAGCTGGTTGTGTGAGTGTTCATCACTGTGTGTGCATGTGCGTGCGTGTGTGTCCATGTGTGTTTCTGTTGGTAGACGTTCAGGGTTATTTCAGCCTACATTTGTGTACAACTGTCTGCATACAGTTTCTGTTTACAAATGCTTGAACATTCACATTCGGGGCTTGAACAAGATAATAGAAAGGCCTAACAATTAGTCACAACAAAAGCTCCTGGACTGTGGAACAGTTTGCTTAAAGAAAGGAGAATAACTGAATCTGTACCTTAATCTGAACCTTAAATAACTGAATTATTCCCAGAATTAGGTGAATGATAATGGATTTACCTGGTACTGTTTTTATTATAGAATTTATGATGAGATCAGGTTTAGCTTCATGCAGCAGCAATGTTTCAGGAAACACGGATATAAAGTATAAAATATATTATGCAAATATCATAGCCATATATAAACCACTCACTGTGTACTGAAGTCTGCATTAAAACCCTCAATATAAGTGTTTTGGCTTCTAGTTTTGGAACCAGGAGTAAGCATATCTCGATTGGAGATTAGAGCATCAAGCTGTCAACGTAATGCTAGCAAGCTGCATTCATAAGCTGTATGGAAGCCACGCACAACCACACAAAACTAATTACTAATTACTGCTCAGTAACAGATTAATCAAATACTAGAACTTCACACAGCAACTCTTTGGCACATTTTGTGATGGTCTGTACCTCAGAGTAGCCATGTTATGTGTTACATAATTAAATTAAAAAAGCTCAAAAAAGCAAAGCACCACAAATATAGATATGGGGTCTGCGTCAGTGACTCAAGGTAACAGCGCGATGTCCAGCAGAGAGCTTCCAGCCATAACTTTAAGCATCAACATAATGAAATAAAATATATAAAATAAAATCACAATCAACATTTTTCATATCATGCATGATAATGCTGTAAAGTTGTGTATTTTATTATGGGAGTCTGTGGGGACTGACTTGGTTTTGGAACTAGCCTCAAGTGACCACTTGAGGAACTGCAATTTTTTGGCACTTCTGCGGTGGCCCCAGAGGTTGCCGCCTGGGAAATTCTTGATATTAAGGAAAAGAGAAATGAGCAGATGTGTTTTGAAGTATATTCTTCCTTAGAGTGTTTTCCTAGACCCTCATGGGGATAAGAGAACACAGCAAGCTTCTACACTAACAGCTAGGCTGTCCTTGAGGCCTTTCATCGAGGCAAAACAAACAGCGACAAACAGAAGACAGTCAAGACAGGCCAGTGTGCTCCACTGGGCCTGAAGTTTTTCAGGGCTCCCCAAAACAGTGAGGAATCTAAATATATCCACTGCAGTTTTGATGCTGTTGGAATCCCTATATTGAATTAGTATTTTTATATGATCATTACAAGTAAGTTATTAGTAGGTCAGAGCTGTTGCCAGTGGACACTGGACTCCACCAGGCCTTCCCTTTGTCACCGGTTCACAGCTTTTATGCATAAAATTTCTAAGTAGCCAAGTGGTGGTGGGGATTTCCACTTTGGTGCCTCAGGATCATCTCTCTGCTTATTTGGATTGTGTGGTTCTTTTGGCTTCATCAGATGGTAACCTCTACCTCGCAGGGTGGTTTGCAGCCAAGTGTGAATCAACTGGAATGAGAATTAGTTGGAAGCCATGTTTGCTGGAAAAAGGTTCTAAGGCACAATCCACCCTTTTCCACCCTGGAAAAGGGTGGATTGCCCACTTCAAGTTGGGAATTAGTTACTGCCCCAACTGGAGGAATTTTATTTTGGGGAGAGCGGAGTGGGAGAAAGACAGATGGACTGGTGGGGAGTAGCAGGGATATGAATGCTGCATCTATTTGCTGTGGTGAAAATAGAGAAAAGTGTAAAGGTGAAGCTGTCAGTTTCCTATTCTGTCTACATCCGTACCCTCACCTATGGTTATGAGCTCTAGTTAGTGACTGCAAAAATAAGATCACGAATACAAACAGTGGAATGAATTTCCTCCTAAAGGTTTCTAGGCTCTTCCTTAGAGATAAGCTAAGGAGGTGGACTAAGAGTTAAGTTGCTACTCCTCTACAATGAAAGGAGCCAGTTAAGATGATTCAGGCATCTGACCAGCATGCTTCTTAAGTGCCTCTAGGTGAGGTATTTTGTGCATGTCCAACTGAAAAGAGGCCGCAGGGCAGAGCCAGGACACGCTGGAGACATCGCATCTCACAGCTGGATTGAGAACCCCTGAGTGTGCTCTTGAAAGAGCCAGAGAAGGTGTTTAGGTAAAGGACGGTCCATAAAATCTGTATAAAAGTGGACACTGTCAGGTAAAATATGTATAAAAAAATTACATATTGGGCACCCCTATAACTCATCTGGCATATTTAGGGATAAATATGCCAGATATGCCACCCACAGCAGCACAGGAGCACCACAGGGAACTGTGCTGTCCCCTCTTCTCTTCACCCTGTACACCTCTGACTTCTGCTATAACTCTGAATTATGCCATATTCAGAAGTTTGCAGATGACACGGCCATCATGGGGTGTATCTGGGATGATCAGGAAGAGGAGTACAGAAGTCTGGTGAGGAACTTTGTCGCATGGAGTCACACAAACCACCTGCAACTCAACACCTCAAAGACTAAGGAACTGGTTGTGGACTTCAGGAGGTCCAGAGAAGGTCCACTGCCAGTTCAGATAGAGGGGGAGGAGGTGGAGGTGGTCAACAAGTACAAGTACCTCGGGCTGTGGGTGGACAATAAACTGGACTGGTCATGCAACACAGAGCACCTGTATAAAAAAGCCCAAAGCCGACTGTACTTCCTCAGGAGGCTGAGGTCTTTTAACATCTGCAGGAAGCTCCTGAGGATGTTTTACCAGTCGGTGGTTGCTGGAGTACTTTTCTATGCTGTGGTGTGCTGGGGGAGCAGCACAGCAAAGAAGGACTCATCCAGGCTGGAGAAACTGATCAGGAAGGCTGGCTCTGTGGTCGGCATGAAGCTGGACACTCTGGTGACAGTGGCAGAGAAAAGGACATTAAAGAAACTGATGGACATTATGAACAATGCTGGACATCCTCTGCACACGGCCATAAACAATCAGAAGAGTCTGTTCAGTGACAGGTTGCTTCTCCCCAAGACAAGAACTAACAGACTTAAAAACTCCTTTGTCCCACACGCCATCAGACTGTTTAACTCCTCTCTGGAGGGGAAAGGGAGGGGAAACAGGAGGACAAAGGAGGGGGGAACAACTAAGCTGTAGTGCCTCTTCACCTCACTGTACAATACCTTGTGCAATACTTTTTGTAAATAGTCAACAGTGCAATAGACTCAATACTTGAAATGTGCAATTCACTTGTATTTTTATTTTTTATTCCTATTTATTCTATTTATCCCCTTTGTATATTTTATTTATATTTGTCTCTGTATTTATATATGTGTGTGTGTGTGTGTGTGTGTGTATATATATATATATATATATATATATATATATATAACAATTCTGTAACTGTAACTTCGGTCGTTGCTGTGCTTTTTGGAAGTCGAATTTCCCAGAGGAACCCACCCGAGGGATTAATAAAGTTCTATCTTATCTTATCTCCCTTAAATAAACATCAACTAATTTATATCTCTTCTCGTGTACTCGTTTAGCAGTTTGTGATGATCCTTTGTAAACTCTGATTATTATTAGAGCTCAGATCTAAGCTCTTCCAGTTGTTAAACTGTTGACTTTTCCATGGCTTATATTCCAACGGAGGACTGGAGATATTCGTCCTCTTATCGTGTAGAAACGGCAGACAGAAACTTTTTTTTTTAAAAAACCAATCAAAGCATTGAACTAATTTTATTAACTGTGGGCTCACCTACAGCAAGCACGCTGAGCTGAGTTTGCACAGCCCCATTCTGTTTAACTGAGGATAATTAGATATTTACATTTTGTGCTATGAGTTTATTCGAATAATTTTTCGGAGCATAGAAACAAGAGTCCAGTCCAAGTTGAAAGGAACAGTTTAACCTCCAGTTCATCACACTTTGACAGATTCTGACTGATGAACCAAAAAAAGGTAACAAGTCTGGCACCTCCTTGACAGCACCCTCCATCCTCCACTTGTCAGTGTCAGGTAGCCATTTCCCAAGTGCCACCTTCAATTACTTGGGATATTCCTAATGATTATACATTGTGTGCGAATGCAAATGCGTGCCAAGAAGTTCCATGATATAAAGCTTGAGTCAGTTGTAGCATGACTAATGATGTTCCAAATGAAGGGTGGACTTCAATGAGTGTCTTAAAGAGCAGAAGAGATTTTAATTACTCATCTGTCTGGCTGCCTGCGTGACCTTCAGTCAAGACCTGGACAGAAGTCAATTACAGTGATGATGTGCTATCTTCATATCTGGCTGTATACCTTTTGAATGGGCTGAGTTTTGAAATGGCAGATTGTCAAAGGTCATTATAATAATAATATGAAGGTCAGGCGGAAGAAAAAGTTTGAAATCAAGTGTGCAAGAGTGGATTCTCTGGTCACATTATGAGACTGTAGAGTACAACAAAAGGCAAAAACACTCAGCGCTAAAGGTTTCTGATTTATTACCCTCACTTAAGCTGAGAGCAATCTGTAAAAATAAAGAAAGCTAGTCAAATAACACCGCAAAGTGTATAATTATTCACTCATACATTCATTTTTTAATCAGCTACCTTTGTCTATTTATTTCACTGTTCTGAGTGGTTAGCAACACCAACAAACACGCTGACTCTTGGCGGCATCACCACCCACAGCTGCACTGGGAGAGAGCTGTTTTACTCAGGAAGTCAGTTGCTTGAAGTCTATTTGTCTTTTGTAATTACCATTCAATAAAGGAAAACCCTTGGTAATTATCCTTGGCACTCAGTGAAACCAATCATTGTGAGTTAATGTAAACACAGACCCGTTTTTAAAGATTCCGATTCAGCCGCAAACACAGCAGTGGACGCCAGACCCCATCTGTGGCCCTGACCCCCTTGGAGAGCGAGGTTACGACCCCATCCCCGAGTTCAGAGTGAAAGGGAATCTTGCCAGTGTGGCGCCCCCACTGAGGACCGCATCATGTGCATCACTGGTAAAAGGATTGTCTGGGTCAAACAAAACTGGAATACTTGGGGGAGCTCTCAGGCGCCCGTGGCACTGAGGCAGCACGTGGCTTTAATTTGATCAAGTGGGAGGTGCGTGCCGCAGAGGCACAAATAAGCGTTTTTCACTTCCCAAAGCGAGGTTGTTTAAACTGTATTTGTTTGGACTCTGTAGGACAGTTACCTAGTTACCACGATTCCTTCTTCATTAGCCATACTGTAATGCTCACGGGGATGAGACTAAGGTGCATCATGATAGCAGGTTTTAATTCATTGATGATGAGGAAGTCATCAAAACTTCCCCGTACTTTTAAATCTGAAGACCACTGAAATCCGATAAACTAGCAATCGCACAAAGAGAGGCTGGAGCACTCGTTGCACACCATCCGTCAATACCTTCCACTGACACGTGTACAATTCTCTACCCCTGCATTGTTGAATGTGTCTTGACGAGGGTCTACTATCTGAGCTTTTATCTCTCTGACGCGCCTTTGCCACTGACATTTACATGAAAGCTATAGGCCTGGCTGGGAATTATCTGCACTGATAGGAAACGTCTTGTAGTGCAGTAGAAAAGGAGTTGGAGTGCAGACATCTCTTCACTCTATAGCCTGGTGCATCACAGAATTGCTTCTGAAGCAAGTGTATAGGAATTCCTGCATACAGCACAGAGATACAATCACAGACACAGCTATTGGGCTGTACACAACAGAGAACAAGATGCACAAGATACACAACAGTTCTGTTCAGAAAAATCTTTGGGTACACAAGATACTTGGACACTATATCTAATTTTATATCTTTTTCCTGTGCACAGAGAATAGCACATTGTAGTTTGCGCATCTAATTTTAAAAGGCCCATATTTTACTCTCTTAGTTAAATTTCAAGAAGTGTAGTAAACACTCGAAATAAGTAAACGTGAATAGAAAAATATGACTTTTAGAGATCCATTAGGATCTGAGAGGTTGCCAATTAGTAGGTTCTTAAATACAACGATTGACGTCTCTGGTAGAACACTCTGAGGCACTCAGCAGTCATCATGGGAGCAAAATGACAGCTCACGGCAGGAAAGGCAAGCTGTTATTACTCTGAGGAATGAAAGACTGTCTTGAAGAGACATAGCCCCACAAAAATCTTAAAGTATCTCTGAGCGATGTGTCTTTCTTTGATTTCAGAAGCATCAAGAAATGAAGGACTATGACAATAAATAAATAAATAAATGAAAAGGGCTGGAAGACCTAGATCGACAACAAAATCAAACGAGTTCATAAGTTGCCCTAGCTGGCGTTACACAAAGCCGGCTGCAGCCGACATCAAGGCACAGCTCAATGAGAGTCAGCGCGAGAAAATCAACGGGGCTGCGAAGACTTAAGAGGCAGGGCTGCTGGGTCGCGTCACAGCTCAGAAACCTTTATTAAGCCATCAAAACAGGGTTAAGAGCCTCGGTTGGGCTACGATATATAAACAGTGGACTGCTGAAGGGCGGAGAAAGTTATTGTGGACTGATTTATCATTTTGAATCCAATGTACAATTTCTTCTTATGTTTACCCCGTTTGCTGAAATAATCAAATTACTCCTTATTTATACTCTATGTTCAAAATTAGCAACAACACAGAGAATTCATATAAGAATGCAAAAAGGAAAAAACAAGGCAAAACTAAGAACCTTTGACAGGCAGTGTACCAATTTATGTGAAACTCATGAGAATAACAGCTAGTAGGAAAAAAGACACACTGCTAATTAGCTTCCTAGTTAACACGAGAGTTAGCATGGCAACCGATAAAGCAGCAGAAGCCATGCTTGACGGGAAATATCAGCATGGACGGGATAATTCTTTGACAAATTAAATTGGGTTCTTGTCGCATAGGGCTGAACGCGTGGTCATGTGTGCATTATGTAAATGTGTATACAGCATAAAGAGAGATGAGGAGTCTGATTCCTTCTGAGTGCGTAGTACATCCAGGGGCATTAGCAGGAGTGCGTACGTTCACGTACGTTTCAAATGCATTTTAAACACCCTTAAAGAGTCTAAAGGGAGAGACGCAGCTCTCCAGTCTTGCTGCGTGAAAAGAAGCCATGGGCTCGACAAAGCAAAGCTGAAACAAAACAAAACAAGAAAAACCTCAAATAGAATAGCATCACAAAACAAATGTTTATGAATGATGAATGAGAGAGCTTTTTGAATCAGAAGTGGTGCTTAATATGGAAGCTCTTTCTGTGTATTCATCAGGACAGAGGCCAACAAAACTTTTCTTCACCTCATTTATCCTGAATACTCCCTCCCCCACCCCTCTCCACCACCACCCCAATAATCATAATTGTTCAAAATTGGTGGAAAATTAATCTGGCAACATGTCTGTATGAATAAATTCTGTCATTATTGCCTCATAAGGGAACTGAATGAGGGAATTTACACTGCATCATAATCCAATCAGCTCATTAATTCTCACAAATGTCTTTTATTCTGCTGTTGCAAGGGAACATGTGTGACTGAATCAATAGCACATCCATACTTGCATTATGTGTTGCTATTCACACGAAATCATCGTGGCACACAAGGCCTTGAAATGTTTGTCAAATGAATAAAACATGATCCACTAACAAGAAATGTTAATCAGTCATTTTGCCTTGCGTTAAAGGGTTAATTATTTCTTATGATTTGTTTTAGTCATCAGTTGCACTTCTTATTTGAGTTTTGTTTAACTGATGACCATTAAATACAGGCTTTTTTTTTACTGCTAATTACTACTAACACATCTCCTAAAAAAACAAAAACAAATTTATGCTCACTGCTAACTTTATTAGGTACACCTTGGTTTGAGTACCCATTTTCACTACCTTAATGTTTTGTGGCATAGATTCAACAAGGTGCTGAAAACATTCTTCAGACATTTTGCATTTTAACATCACAAGTTGCTGCAGAATTATTGACTGCACATCATGATACAAATCTCCGGTTCTACCACATTTCAAGGTGCTCTTTTGGATTGAGATCTGGCAACTATGGAGGCTATTTGAGTGCAGTTGGATGATCCAAGCCTTTTCCCATCAACAGATATGCCTAATAAAGTTTTTCCTTCAAGGTCCAAGGTCCAATTTCAGCACTGCTGCAATTGTTAGCGAACGCCCTACTTTGACTTCTAGTGCATGCGTGTGAGTCGTCTCTTCCATCCTTCAACTTGAATTTCATTTAAGGAAGTTGCAGCTAAATAAAATGCGAGCACTGTAGGTATTAAGCAAAGATTGTGTTGGTGGCCAAAAAGCTTTTCAGCGGTAAGTTTGAGCATATTAGCATGCTGGCTGGCATCACAGCTGAGGTCTTTTGTGCCTTAGAACGCTACAGTCAAACTCCTCATTAAAAGTTGAATCCTGGGGGGATGAATTTAGTTGTCAAAACCCTGTGACTGAAAAAGCATGTTCAAGGTTGCGCTGATGACCTCATGTGTACTGCTCTCATGCTTGGGCACTGTGGGTTCTACCACTGAGGACTACTGTTTGGTTTCCGGGGGCTGTGAGACCCAGCTGTCATCACCAGTGATAATTCTTGACACGAGGTTAGGTCAGTTTGACATTTCCACGACTGTAGTCCAGAGTGAAAATGCAGATATAAGAGGTTGGAACTATTCTTCTTAACAACGTTGCTTCAGTTAATTGAGGTTTGCGAACTGATGATTTGATATCGTCATGTTGGTGTTGTTCCCAGATCATCATGAAAATGTTGTTCCAGGTTCAACATTGCAAGTGACCAATCACATTGTTGTGACGTTATTCTTTTGCTCGCCAAGCCATTCGTGCATTTATGAAATTCCAATGTTGCAAAGACAATATCAGTTCTGCTTACCATTTATTAAAGGGTTACGGTTAGGGTTAGGATCCGTAATCGGCGGACAGAGGTGGTTTCTCGCAGCTTAAGTACAGTTTTTTGTTTTATGGCGGTTTTTCCCGAAGTCGCCAAAGAATGACGTCACAACATTCTGATTGGTCACTTGCAATGTTGATCCTGAAACAACATTTAGTATGATGCTCTGGGAACAACACCAACACGACGATATCAGATCGTGTTTTGCGAACATTAATTTAGACATAGCTCTTATAAGGTTCCAACATCATTGTCCTGTTGTATGACCCAAGTTGGGCCAAGCTTTAGCTGTTGGGCAGATGACCTCACATTTGACTCAAGAATTGTTTGATATACAGAAGAGTCAACTCAGTGACTACAAGGTGCCCACGTTCTAGGGCTGGAAAACAAGCCCAAATCATCACACCTCTTCCACCGTGCTTGATGGGGGGGCGGGGGGCCTGGAGCCTATCTCAGCTGTCATCAGGTCTTTGTTCTGATATGCTGTGGTTTTTATTAAATGTGGCGCTGTGTATTATGCCCAAATATCAACACCAAAATAGTATTTTAACATGCTAATTAAGGCCTGTAGAGTCTGAGATGTAGATCTGGGTTTTTTGAAGTTTCTCTGACCTTGGGATGAATTTGCTGGGACATCAACTCGTAGGAAGCTTGGCAACTGTCTTGAATGTTTCCCACAACCTTTATCACTGTAGAGTAATGGCCTTATAACCCTTCCCACGTTGATGAGCATGAAGAATTGCTGCTATCTTTCCACCTTTGAATTCTGTTAACCATAGTAGTGTTTCACTTCCTTCAGGACGAAATTACTTGTATATGAACATAATTCTTCAGCATCAGGTTATGCCTACAAATCTAATTTTCATTTTGTTTTTGGATTTGAAATTGCAGTGAAAATTGCCAAATTATCTTGAAGCAAGTCAAATTGCTTTAGCTAATTTGAAGATGTCTGTATTAAATCAAAGCAAAAATATAATGCTTTCAGATGGAAAGGCTTTTGCAATGTGGCATCAGCTGCAGCAGTGATGTGTCACAAAAGGCCCTTCTTTGTCATTTTGAGGTAAAGCAGAGGGAAAGAAAAGGAGGACAGAATCTGTCATTTTCAGGTAGCAGGGTGTTGATGCAGAACCTATTCATTTTGACCTACATAGGATGGGTCATCTAGAGCGAGGTTAACGCTCTGGCACCCCCTTTCCAAGTGTCATGGGATCATTAGCATCCATTGCTGTAGCACTTTTGATGCCCCTGTCTCCAGTGAAACTGCACTGGGGGGCGGCCCATTTTCTAGGGCCTCTTTCAAAGTGGCTATTTCCATTCTGAGGATGACTCCCCTCTTCTTCTTCTCCTCCTCCTCTCTGTGGTTGAGTGCAGCCATGTAGAAATTAGATGAAGAGGAAATTGGAGCAGGGTCAGCGCTCAGCGTTGATGCCGTCGCTGTCATCCTCGCTGGGGAACCTTTACTTCGACAATAAGCCACATTGCACGAAGATTAGAATATATTTTAACAATGCAGCGACTTCGCTGGCAGACAAGATAATAAAAGAGATGACAGAAACCATTGGTTTGGTTTGGCAATAAATCGCTGACAGGTGGCGGGTAAGGGATGCTATGTCACTTGATTCATTATCCTGCCTAAAACACAGCACTGAAATAGATATATTCCACTTTACATTTATAAAGCACCATTCCTATTGAGTGTGTCATCTCTGTACAATGAAAATCTGACGCTTTTTGTTCATGGCGGCACAGAATATTGATTAATAGATCATGATAAACCCAGAGCGCTGCCCGCATAAACCCACACTGTTTACCAGAGAGTCTCCTGCTACATATAGAAATATATTTCACCACAGACTACTCAAGAGTTTTCTGATACAAGTTTAAAATTTCTCTCAGGCTTCAGATTGACTGCAACATTTGAGAATGTAGGGCAAAACAAGGCCTTGAAATTGAATAAGCTGCAGCAGTTTTCATTTGCATGAATGCCACTGGAACTGACTGGCCTGGCCTGTCCTTGCAGCATTATAAAGACTACACTGAAAGCAGGGGTATATTGCTGAAAACATTTCTACACCAATTATCTATTTGTTTTCATTGAGCCCAAATGTTAACTTGATTACACATAATCTCACAATAACCTATTCTAATTTCTCCCTTCGATTTCTTTGCTCTGATATTTTCGATCTTCTCTGCCATAGCACATCGAGTTTATATCACTCCTTCCCTCCTCTGCTTCAGAGTGCCAATGTCAGTGCCTCATAATGTTGTCTTCAAGCCTCTTTTCTCAACAAGCCTCTCAGATTTTCTCCAGTGCGTCTTTTTCTCTTCTCTGCCATTTCCTGGGTCCTTTGCAGTTATTCTATGTTTTCCACAGTCTGTCATTAGGATACGGGTGGAAAAAGGCATCATCTTCAGTCTAATTGCACATGCTTGAACAGTACAGTCAAACCATTCCTCCTCTTTTGTCTTCCTGTCTTTTACTACAGTAAAGTATCGTTTAATCAAATAGCACTTGAAAGTTTTCTTCTATAATATCTGCAGCAATTTTCTCCTTACTGCTGCTTTCTGACACAAACAACCATAGTCCTCCAAGAAATATGAGATCACAGTGGGTGATTATGTGGGGGGCATGCAGTATAATGTCAACATAAAGTGCCAGTGCAATAGTGACCTTTAGACAGCATGCCAAAACGGCAGGGTAAGACTGCCTTCTTAGACGCTGGAACATGCCACGTTGGCTCTAAAATATAAAAATATTGCAGATGTTTTAGAATTTAAACATTTTTTTAGTTGCTAACTTCACATGGTGCCATAACATCCAAAGCAATCAGAAGTGACTGAGATGTCCACATGCTCAATGGGGTGAAAAAAATATTTGCTTCTTAGTTGTTGTTTTTCAAAGCAGCTACACAGATCCATCGCTCTCACCACGTTCTGCAATTTTACTTTGGAGTGGTACAGGGAAATGACTTCCTTGGTCTAATGTAAAAAGATATGTGTGGAAGATTTCTGTATATAGTTCAGAAGACAACGCTAGAAAAAGGCCTCACATTTTTACATTTTCACTACTGCTTTGTAACCAGTCGCAGACTATTTGCAGACAACTGTTTACCATGCAACCAAAGGGTGATCACAGCTGACTCCTTGCAACCAAAGCAATAGCAATAGCAATGATTTTTTCAGTGTGTCACTGTGCACCTCTTTGCAACAAGTTTCACCTAATGACTGGCAGCAACTATGTGCCAATAGCTTAAGGAATGAGCATTTTCCCCTAGTGACCTTTGGTTTCCACGGGTTCTAAGCCAAAAATGGTAAGAACCATTCAGGAACAGCAATTGCTTTTTACTTTTTATTATTTTTGAGGCACGATAACATTGCCAAGATACACTACTTTTATTACATCTGGACACCAAAAAGCTTTTTTTGTAACTTCTAGAGGTGACGGGAAATGTTTCCAAAATTATGGCTGCCAAATGCCCTACAGAATATTCAATGTGTTAACTCATTGCAGCTTGTGTCTTCATTATGGTTATTTAAAACATCCATATATTTAATAAACATGGTTTACCAGTAAAGCCTTTGCTTTTTAAAAGAATTGTTAAAATCTCTGGAAGAGGCTTTCAAATCTAGACATGATTATACCTAACTGCATTTAACTTTGTAAAACTGGTGTACAGTTTTATGAAGCCAAAAAATGTTTAAAAAAATGTCAAAATTTAATAACTGGGGATGATAGTGCTAAAAAATCTCGGTTGGCTCTAATTTTATTCATATGCTACCAGGATAGTTCTAAGACCAAATGTTTTAAATCAAATTCAGAAATGACTAAAATCATTTTTGACCCCTGAATTTTGACAAATATTACTCAAATGTCAAATGCCATTTTTCAGATGGCAACATTTTCATGAAACTGGGCTTGGATCAACAGAAAATGTCTCAAGTATAAAATAGAGCAAAACATTTCAAACCTTGTGAAATTATTTCCCTTTAGCAATTCATAATTCTGCAAAGTAAAGGTAATTTTTTTCAAAGTAATTAACATAAGTAACAATTTTCTTTACCTATGCAAGAAACTTCAGGGATGTGTCCTGGAGTCATCAGGTGTTTTGGGTCTCGCAACATCATACACCCTTGCCCAGGCGACCCAGCCGGGGGTGATCAGGCCCCGACTTGCGTACCAGTAGCTACCTACGGATCAGCCCTCTTAATCCACAGCCACCTTGTGGCTTTCTCTGCCGCTTCGCTGGATGGCCCTCTTCTTGGCTGCCCCAGCCACACCCAGCCAACCCAGGACTTTGCAGAGTGATTGTCCTGCAAAGCCCCTACAATCCACTCCTATGGGTTTATAGAAAGTCTTCCAGCCCCTTCCCCTGCACTACTTCCTGGTACTTTGCGCATTTCCACTTGTTGGCCTCCTTGACCTGCTCTTCCCAGGTCAAGGAGGCCTGTGAGTTCCAGCATGATGAGAGGCTTCAGAAATCCTATGTAACCCACGTCAACTACGCACTGTCACATGAAAGGTGGGACCAAGACACAGGAGTCATGGTGGAAAAATAAATCAAACCAAAGACACTCACGGACCATGACACTTGTGTCTCATTTGCAGTTAAGCATTTTCCAGCCACATTGGTCCATTAATCAGTGCTGTTTGCATAACTTTCATTTACACGTCTAAATTCACACAAGGAGAAGAAATGTTCAAACTTTTGTGCGGACAGAGATTTAAAAGTTGGACAACAGGCACATATTGTTGTTTGGGGCCTGATTGTGACCATGTAGTTTCACTGTAGCTGTACATTGTGTACTTTATTCACGGATAACTACAGTAAATAACTATTGGAGTGGATGTAATCTGGGATTTTGCAAAACCATCTTTTATTCATGGTGACCTGTTTATTGAGTGGGTTGAATTTAATGCTGCTATGTTATCCACCCAGTTCTGGTCATTTATTTAAAATAACTTCTCATCCTGCTTACAAAATTTAAATGAAACCACACAGTCAAGTTGTGTGCACTAGAGGTTCTCTTACTGTACTAACGACTGTAAAGCAGCAGCTATGCCAACTATGTGTGTTTAACAGAGATTGCTGCTTACACAAATCCAAATTTAACTCTTAAAAACAACCTGAAGTAAAAGCACCACAGTAAGATAGCATTGTGAGATTGACAGGTGATCTGTGCAAAGTTCAGTGCAAAAACATCACAGCGTTGAGTATAACGTGCTCTGTACCTAAGATAAAAATAACAGAAGTGTGCAGACTACCACTCTTCCTTCTCACGTACCGTAGTCCAAAAATAATAAGAGAAAATTACCCAGCAGCAACAGTAAATAAATGAGAGTCTAAATTGTCACGTTGCTGGCTTTTTGCTTTCACTCGCTAATACAAGTTTTCCAACTGACTGTAACATGAGTACTAAACTCTGGCTTCCTGTTAACTTTGGTCAGTTGCAGTATGGGCTCTCACACACACAAGCTTAGTGGAGAGACACCAAATTTTGCCCTCTTGTATCCCAAACAACTCACAAAGTCATCGGGTCACAGCCTTTCTCATGGTTCGCTCCCATTTCTGTCTTCATGTCTCCTCAATATTGTTGTGACAGTCAACTTCTATTACACCACCATCAGAGTCTCTGCTTACTGGGTCACTGAAGAGGAGGAAATTACTGCTGACCCCTTCACCCTTTGTCCTCTACCTTTTGCTAGCTTTGTCTGTCAGACACCACATAGATAGTTGTGGATAGATTTGAATTAAATAGGAAGAAAAGACCATATTTTTATCAGTCATACAGCTACATTTTACATCTGAGGTCACTTCAGTAGTTAACTTTCAGATAAACATTGTTAATAATGATTTTTTTATGTAAGCTGTAGTCAGCAGCTTGTTACACTTAGCTTTACCCTGTATCTTATCATACCCGAGTGTCAGTATGATGTCAAAATTGATCTGAATGTAAGCAATAATGGATGCAGGCTGTATAGTGAGTTGTAGCTAGCTGACTAGCTGGCTGAAATAAAATGTAAATTATTTGTGCCATTGCATTATTGTCTCTTAGAGCAGTAGTTCCCAATAGTGATGGGATTTCCGGCTCTTTTTAGAGAACCGGCTCTTTCGGCTCGGCTCACTAAAAAGAGCCGGCTCTTTCGGCTCCAAACCGGCTCTTCAGGTTGTTTTGTTGCTGTAGTTAATTTATTATTAACAATAATATAAAATTATGCACAAAAGGAATTACTAATGTAAAAAAAAAAGTGGTTTTATTTATATATGTTTATATATGAATATATGAGGTGGCCCCTAGAGACAAAACATGTACAAACTCTAAAACACATTTCTAGCGTTAACTGAACTTCCAAAACAGAGCTAGTAGATCACTTAAATTACACAATTGAAAGCATATGTGTATTGTTTGTGTATTTATACACAAGCACTCATATATATTCAAATAATTTAAAAAAAATGTTCATTTACCTGTTACTACCACACACCAAATCAGGTCGTTGGTACTTGCTGGCTTGTGTAGCCACTAAGTAACAAAAGCTCAACACTGCGCCTAGCATTCTGGAGCACTTCTGTTGTCTTTTGTACGTGTTTTAGAGTTTTTATGTGCTTCTGAGTTTTTACGTGTTTTGGAGTTTGTACGTCCTTCAGAGTTCGTACGTGTTTGTACGTGCTTTGTCTCTAGGGGCCACCGTAAATATACTTTTATTTATTCACTCCACATAAAATGTGATAAATAAATCATATAATACAAAAACCAACTATTCACATTTCAACTTTTAACTATTTAAATTTTCAGCTTTTTCCTTTTAAACAAATTTAAAGTGAAACAACACAAAACACTGCAAACCACAACACAATTAAATATAATTTAAAATATGAAAACTAAAAGAAGATGCACATTCTCTGTCATATGGGTCTGCATGAATAAACTTTCTGAATCCTTTATCATCTGCAACTGAAAATAGTTGTGGATGATTACTATACCTTTCTAATGTGACGTTGTTGTCCCTGGCTCTCTTTCTCTCTCTCTCCCTCCCGCTCTGTTCCTGTGCTACTGCAAGCGTAACTAACGCCACTCCCCCCTCTTCCCAGCGCAAAGCACAAGGCTCGCGTGCAGAGTGAAGCGGAAAAAAAGTGCGAGAGAGGGTGAGAGAAAGAAAAATAAAAAACCACGGCTCGCGATAAGGAGCCGGCTCCCGTCGTTCATGTCAAAGAACCGGCTCTAAGAGCCATTTCGTTCACGACCGACACATCACTAGTTCCCAAACTAGCGTACACGTACCCTCGGGGGTACGCAAGTGGCTGTAGGAGGTACGCGTGGGTCGGGGTTGGAGTGCTGATCAAAAATTTTAAAAGCTGAGATTTGCGCTAATGCAGTTTTATGTGGCTATGAACACCCTCCGGTGTTCAGCAAAAAAATAGCTCTGACAAAATACATAATAATAATAATAACGGATTGGATTTATACAGCGCTTTTCAAGGCACCCAAAGCGCTTTACAATACCACTATTCATTCACTCTCACATTCACACACTGGTGGAGGCAAACTACGGTTGTAGCCACAGCTGCCCTGGAGCAGACTGACAGAAGCGAGGCTGCCATATCGCGCCATCGGCCCCTCTGGCCAACACCAGTAGGCAGTAGGGTAAAGTGTCTTGCCCAAGGACACAACGACCAGGACAGAGAGCCTAGGGATCGAACCAGCGACCTTCCGGTTACAGATGCGCTTCCCAACCCCCTGAGCCACAGTCGCCCCATGGGCGCGCATGGGCGTGACTTGCCCAGATGACTGACACCTAACAGTTGAAGTTGCCTCCAAGCATTCAGTGCAGCGTGAAAATGGACAGGTGGTTAACAAGAAAAAAAGGCCCTACCACAGAGACACCGGCCACAACAACCAATAAGCTCATATCTGAAGATGCATTTTCCTGTGACCGCACAGGTGATTGTTCAACAACAATGTGTTCGTCAGATTTGGATGCTAGCACGGATGTATCTGTGGTTACTAGCCAAGTGGCTAGCATAGCTGGAGCCAGTCATGTGGAAAGTGATGAAGTGTCTGATGCGGAGCGTCAAAGTGGGAGAAAGCATGACAGCTCGGACTGTAACACAACCTCATCAAAGAAGCGCAAATATGATGACAATTATATTTCGCTGGGGTTCACGTGTATAAATATTGGTGGATTTTCCCAGCCACAATGTGTTATTTGTGCAAAAGCATTGTCTCAGAACTCAATGAAACCTTCACTTTTGCGCAGACATTTAGAGACAAATCATCCCCATTTGAAAAATAAACCAAGAGAATATTTTGAGCGACAGCTAAAATCACTTTCAACAAGTAAAACCTGCATTCAGGTGCCAGATCTTATGAATAAAAACAGACTTCAAGCATCTTACATGGTCAGTTACAGAGTGGCTAGAAACAACAAACCCCACACTGTTGTGGAGGACCTCATTCTCCCTGCTGCTTTAGATATGGTAGGGACAATGTTGGGGGAAAAGGCAAAAAAGACAATACAGTCCATTCCATCATCAAACAATACTGTCTCACGGTACATCAATGCAATGTCAGAAAATGTTTTACAGCAGCTACTTCTGAGCATACGCCACAGTGAATTTTATGCAATATAGCTAGATGAGTCCACGGATGTGGCTGGCCTGGCGCATCTCCTCGTATATGTGCGTTACATTCATGAAGGAACTATTAAGGAGGACATGCTGTTCTGTAAACCGCTGGAAGAAAGGACAAGTGCCGCAGATATTTTTCAAAAGCTGGACACATTCATGAACACACATGGACTCTGTGTGGGACAGATGTGTTGGCATCTGTACTGATGGCGCACGGGCCATGACTGGGAGACACGGAGGTGTGGTTTCGCGTGTGCAAGCAGTCGCGCCAGATGCCTCCTGGGTACACTGCAGCATCCACCGAGAGGCTCTTGCTGCAAAGGGAATACCTGTCCATTTGAAACATGTTTGGGTTTGAAACCCTTTGAGCTGTCTGAACATTTGCATGATGAAGAGTACCTTACGTGCCTGGCTTATCTGTGTCATATATTGTCTCGTCTGAACGAGCTCAATCTCGGATTACAAGGCGTTTCTGCAACTATATTCAATGTTCAAGATAAAGTTGAGGCCATGATAAAGAAGTTAAACCTTTGGAAGAACTGCATGGATACAAACAACACCGAAGTTTTTCCTGTGCTGCATGATTTTCTGTGCTCTAAGGATCTCACATTATCAAAAAGTGTAAAGCGCGAATGTAACGTGCACCTTGAGGAGCTGGCGGTGCAGTTACGCCGATACTTCCCAGAGACTGACGGCTCAAATGATTGGATACGTCACCTGTTCACCGCCGTGCCTACTTCGTTATCACCGTCTGACAGGAGAGCCTAATTGAGATCGCCACAGATGGATCTCTAAAAGTTGAACACGCTCAAAAGACCCTGGCGGATTTCTGGATAGGACTGCGCACTGAACAGCCCGCGCTGGCTAAGCGCGCTGTCAAGACTCCTTTCGCCACCACATAAGATAAGATAAGATAAGATAAGATAACCTTTATTAGTCCCACACGTGGGAAATTTGTTTTGTCACAGCAGGAAGTGGACAGTGCAAAAGTTATGAGGCAAAAATTAGAATACAATAAGAATAAATACAGTACACAACTGTACAGAATAGAATAAAATAAAATACTATATACAGTAGAATAAAATAAAATAAATATACAATAAGATAAAAATAGAATACAAATACAAATACTATATACAACTGAGTAAAAATACAACGATGACAGAAAGGATTATTGCACTTAGTATTATTGCATATGTATGGATGTGTGTGCTTGATCAGTTAAAGTCTTTATTATGGAGTCTGACAGCAGTGGGGAGGAAAGACCTGCGAAATCTCTCCGTCCCACACCGTGGGTGCCGCAGTCTCCCACTGAAGGAGCTGCTCAGTGCTGTCACAGTCTGCTGCATGGGGTGGGAGATGTTGTCCATCAGGAATGACAGCTTAGCCGCCATTCTCCTGTCACTCACCACCTCCACTGGGTCCAGAGGGCATCCTAGAACAGAGCTGGCCCTTCGGATCACCCTGTTCAGTCTCTTCCTGTCCCCAGCAGAGATGCTGCCGCCCCAGCAGACCACGCCATAAAAGATAGCAGAAGCCACAACAGAGTCATAGAATTTCTTCAGGAGTGGGCCCTCCACTCCAAACGACCTGAGTCTTCGCAGCAGGTACAGCCTGCTCTGCCCTTTCCTGTAGAGGGCGTCTGAGTTATGAGTCCAGTCCAGTCTATTGTTCAGATGAACACCAAGGTACCTGTAGCTGTCCACAGCCTCAATGTCCATACCCTGGATGTTCAGTGGTTGCAGTGGAGAATGCTTGTGCCTGCGGAAGTCTACCACCAGTTCCTTGGTTTTACTGGCGTTGATCTGGAGGTAGTTCAGCTGGCACCAGTCCACAAAGTCTTGGGTCAGACCTCTGTACTCCTTGTCGTCCCCATCAGTGATGAGGCCGACTATTGCAGAGTCATCAGAGAACTTCTGCAGGAAGCACTGGGTGGAATTGTGGGAGAAGTCTGCAGTGTAGATGGTGAAGAGGAACGGAGCCAGAACCGTTCCCTGTGGGGCCCCCGTACTGCAGACGACCCTGTCCGACACACAGCCCTGAGTCCTCACATACTGTGGTCGGTCGGTGAGGTAGTCCAAAATCCAGGTAGTGAGGTGATGGTCCACTCCAGAGTTCACCAGCTTGTCCTTTAGAACCGAGGGAAGAATGGTGTTGAAGGCACTGGAGAAATCAAAGAACATGATTCTCACAGTGCTTCCAGCGGTCTCCAGGTGAGCGAGGGAACGATGTAGGAGGTGAATGACGGCATCATCCGCTCCAATGCCAGGCTGGTAGGCAAACTGAAGTGGATCCAGTGATGAGCTTATTAGGCACCGAAGCTGAGCCAGGACCAACCGCTCCAGGGTCTTCATCAGGTGGGATGTCAGAGCCACCGGCCTGTAGCTGTTGAGGTCCTTGGGGCGTGAAGTCTTTGGCACTGGTACAACACAGGAGGTTTTCCAGAGCTGTGGGACTCTTCCCAACCTCAGGCTTAGGTTGAAGAGGTGCTCCATCACCCCACACAGTTGGTCCGCGCAGGACCTGACGACCCTCGAGCTGATGCCATCTGGACCCGCTGCCTTCTTGCCATTAATCCTCCTCAGTTCCCTCCTAACCTGGGTGGTTGAGAGAGACAGGCTGGAGCCTTGTGTTGAGTGTGTATTGGATGCTGTTGTTGGGGGTGGGGGGGAGTGAGCAGGGTGAATAGAGGAGGTGTGAAGTGTCTGAGGTGGAACAGCAGCAGTGGGGGTGGGTGAGTCTGCAGCCGATGTTGCAGACTGCCTCGTGGCTGAGTCAAATCTGTTGAAGAAATGATTCAGTTCATTCGCCCATCTCACATCCCTCCCAGGCAGAGAGTTCTGCTGTTTGTGGCCCGAGATGGTTCTGAGGCCTCTCCAGACTTCACCAACGTTGTTTTGTTGAAGCTGGTTCTCCATCTTCTGCCTGTAGCTCTCCTTCCCATTCCTTATCAGTCCCCTCAGCTCTCTCTGCACCCTTTTCAACTCCTCTTTGTCTCTGGATTTGAAGGCCCTCCTCTTCTGCTTGAGGACGGTTTTAATTTCTGGGGTAATCCAAGGTTTGTTGTTGGAGAAACACCGTACAGTCCTGGTAGTCCTGGTAGTTATACTTATGCGAAAGGGGATTTTCTGCTTTAACAAACATGAAAACAAAATACAGAGCAAGACTTTGTGTGGAAAACGATTTAAGACTCAGCCTTTCCCAAATTGAGCCAAACATTGAAGAGCTGTGTGCCTCTGCTCAAGCACATCCATCACATTAAATAAAGTTCTGTTTAATGAAAGTTCATATATGGCCTTTATGCTCTCGACAAAACGGTGAATTCTAATAAATCTTTTGATACACTGCTAGTATTAAGTAGTAAAGTTTGTTATTAAAATTCTGTCATTACTAAAAAATATTAATAAATTCATTTGGTGGTGAGAAATAATCGACTGTGCAGTATTTATTTTTATGCATGCGGTATTGCAATGTATTTATAGACACTAATTAAGAGTAATTCGTAGGGGTAGTAGTTCAAGGGGTACATGGCTGGAAAAAGTTTGGGAAGCACTGTCTTAGAGCATCATTGACTCGTCTTGATTGGACTCTTTAGCGTCACATTACCAATTTCCTGAGCTTGTCAAGTTGTGAGACCAGCAGCCTTTGCTGGTTGCCTGGAACTGCCCAGAAACTGGCATCCTAGGAAAGCTGTTACTGGCTCTGCTTTCACTGCTCTGAGATCAGTTACCATCTGTGTGTTGTGTTGAAACAGAGCTAACATTAGCAAGTAAATTAGCCTGCTCTGATTAATCATCTTGAGTTAGGTTTTCTCTTAGTAACCAACTTACAGTCAGTTACTAAGAGAGTTGTTTTGATGAAGAAAGGATGTTAACTCCCACTATGTCTGGCGTAACAAACATTCATTGTGTTTTAATTGGCTGTCTTTACCAACACACTGTTATTAATACCCCTGTAGATAATGACAGATGATCATGTCACAGAGTGCTCAAACATTTGAAATTCAGTTCTAAAAAATACTTCTTCTTCTTCTTAATATCATTATAAAAGAAAGTATAGGTTTGTTATTCTGAGCTACCAAACTAGAAACATTGTCTCTGCTTACATTTCAATAAGTCACTGCATGCCACTGCAAGATACTAAAATAGCTACAGTATGTGTTAGTTAGCTAGATGTTTAGCTAGTGAAGTTATCAGGCAACGTAGCCATCACGCATTTCCACTCAGATATGATATGTCTTGTGATAATTTAAGCAAGCCAGATAGTAAATACAAATAATAACTAACTCTTATAAATTACAATTATATACCATACAATTATATACTTTTCAAAATCCGTGTTTTAAAGCCTGTCACAGGAGCAACAGAATAAAACAAACATTAGCATATGGTTACCAAGCTAGCAGTAACATGGCTATGCAGCATAACTCTCACAATGGATACTTCAAAATGTAATTTGATGGGATTTGAAGGCTAGTTTGCTTCCATAAAATAAACATTTTATGTTGTTTATGTTTAAAATAGATTGCAATTCATGTGTTTTAGCAGGAAAGCTAATATTAGACAATATTAGAGAAGTGAGGTTTAGGACTTCCGTTCACTCTTGATTTCCTCTAAAATTGATCAAATTGTTGTTTGGCCACGCAGACTTCATTAGATGATTTTCTTCCTCTTGTTGCTTTTAAAACACTAATGAAAAAAGTTGTTTTCTTTGTTTATGTGTCAATAATGTTGTGCTGGGAGTTGTTTGTTTGTTGACTTTATAGATTAGTGGTATCATAGGCAGGATAAAAAATGGACAGAAACCTGGTGTGGTGCATGATGGCTGAACCTGGATAAACCCCCTGAACCTAGCATAACCAAAATTTACAAATTTGACTTGATATTTTGTTCATTGTTATGCAAAACAGCCAATTGAGATCATATGAGGAAAGTGTTTACAGACGTCTTAGCAAATTGCCCGCTGGCGACCTTTGATAATAGAGTACAGGTTTAAGTCACTCGTTGGTTTTAGTGTTGGCTTGACCTATCAGACCCAGAAGTTATGTCCATCTTTTATAGTGTCTATGAGTGGTCTCCGTTTCCATTCTTCATAGCTACTATTCGTCACTGTTGACACTGGGAGTTGAGAAAGCCATTTGGGAGTGAACATCAGCACCACATCCTTTGGATTTTCACGGAAAATTAGCCCACAGTAACATAAAAGTCTCTCCTGTCACATTTTCACTTATATTAAATCCTTTCCCACACTGGAAAAAAAATGTCTAACACATGAAAAAGTTGCACAGAGCACATTTAAACTGGAGATTTCTGAACAAAACACTTAATGTTTGTGCAGTCATGCGAATCTAATGAAGCAATGTTTTCCAAAGGGATGCGTCTCTCTGAGGTGCACTCTTTGTGTGTTACTGGCAGGGAGCCATGGGCCCCCTCTTAACATTGTTTTAGTATTACATTCTAACAATTCTGATTTTACCAGACTCCACAGAGACCTGGTGGCTGGAAAACTCGGATTGCCTTCTATTTTTGGAGCTCAAAAAATGACCTCTAATTTCACTGTTTTATCAAAGTACCAGAATATACTGTAGGCGGGGAGAGGAAGGGAGAAAGAGAGAGAGAGAGAGAGAGAGAGAGGAGGAGGGAGAGAGGAGAAAAACTGAGTTGAAATAAAACATGAAGAAAAAGGGTGTAGCTGAATTACTGTACTGCTTAAAAAAAAGTATTATCACCATCAAATGTAATGGAACACCAGCAGCTTCCGCAACAGATGTCAAATAGCATTCCCGTGGCTGCGTGCAGACGCAGTTAAAACAAGCTTGTCAATTATAGCTTGGATGATGAAAGTCTTTCTGCAATCCGCAGAACAGAGTGGTGGACCACAGAGAGGCGTTGGTGGAAACTTCTCCATATGGAGGCCATGTGCATGTGGGTTATAGAGTCTAAATCACAGCAAATAATTCTATTAAAAAGCATCAGCTCGATATTTTTCTCCACACACATTGTTTTGCATGAATACAATGAACCTAACTATGCAGAAGATGGATTTTCAGTATGCAAAAATTTGTTGCCAATCCAGAGAATGCCTTGCAAATGAATGCCAGATGAGGGATTCTTATTAGCCAATATAGACGCAGTTCTTGTCCTGCAGCTGCAGCAGGCGGCACAAGGCCCTTGTCATTGTCCAGGAGTCAGGTGCAAGAAAAAGAAAAATAGTGAAATTAAAGATAAATCAAATTCTGTTCACTGGGCGCAGAGAGCTCAGCTGCTCTGCAGGAAATTTTAGAAATATTTCTTTCATTCTGCACCGGCGTGCCCATAATTCAGTGCTCCTCCTTGAATCTCTCCACGGTAGGAATTCACAAACACAGCTCGCTCCTTTATTATTTCTGAAGAGGGGTTGCAGAAGAAGGCAGCCGTGCGGAGGTGGGAGGGAGCTGATCAGTTTATCGGAATACCAAAGACTAACAGGTCTGTCGTTATGTGGAGGTTTTCAGCATATTCCTGAGACATGCTTGCTGAACCACTGGTGCCGCTGTGTACCAAATAGTAACATGCAGTTATTTGAAACTAAACACCTCCCACACATACGCACACAAAACTCTATGCCTGCTCCTTCTTATCTGTCCACAGAACCCAAGATGCTGTTAATTACATGGTAGTTCGATGATGTTTATGTAATTATCCTCTTTTGTTTTCAAAAACAAATCCGAGAAGTTCATCAAAAGGACCTATTTAAACAGTCACATTTGTTTTTAAAATAGCGGTAGGTCTGGTGGGGCTGCTGCTGGCTTGCTTTACGGCATGTTATTTTGGCTCTGCGTATAGTCATCGGGAATATTGTCTATGGACTCAAAAACAGCTGAGCCCCCCATTTGAAAAAGTTATAAAGGAATGATAATTAACCAGCAGTGCATCCTGGGAATCCATTGTCAGCAAAGAGGATTTTTTTGTTGTTTTTTGTGTGTGTGTCCATGAATTTTTTGGATCTATCTAGTCTAGGAAGCAGCTTTGATAAGCTATGCCTCCGTGTCAGTTTTAGCCTTTCGAAAGAATCGCTGGCCATGATGGAAAAGGTTCAAAACACGCCACCAAATCCCACCTAGCGGGTCATCTGACCCGTTATCTAATATGATCTAATCTCCCAGTTTTCCTCCTCTGGCAGAGGACACATGGGCAGACAGCTAAAGATGTCAGGGATATTGGATGTGTTGTGGTGGTGTTTGCTAGAGGTGTCTTCCTCAACTTTGCTTTGGACTCTGATGAGCTGAGGGACTGTTATTCCCCAGGTGACTCTGCCTGAGATTAACTCTGCTGATTCCTACAGTGTCATTTCCTTGTGTGTGTGTTTAGCACCAGAATCGATAATCTCACAAGAATTTGTGAGGGTTTTTTTGTGGGATTGTTTTGTTGGGGACATTGTTTTTGCAGTATTCCTGGAAAACTTTGCAATTCGACATTATTTGTCTGTCCTGATGCAATCTTGAGACTCATTTGTCCTCTGTTCTTCAATGACAAGTTTGAGGAGAGATAAGAGGTTTCACCAGCAATTGTACTAAAACAAGGACACATCAGTATAATATTCTATCAGAAGTACAGAGACTGAAATGCTGCCTTGAATCTCTAGACTCAATTATCTATTGAATAGAATTGGCAATGCCATGATTTTTCTTCAGGGATGACTTCAAATTGTGGAGTGTTAGCACTTACTCATGATGTAGGCAAGACAATGGAAGGCAAGGCAGGTTTTTTATATAGCTCCATTCAACAAGTCAATTAATCTTACAGTGAGCCAATTATGCTGTAAAATACTATTTTTTCTTAGACTCTACTGGAGGAACTTTGCATGCTTCACAGTTTAAAATAAACCCTAGATCATCATGGCTTTTTTTATTGACCCATGTTTTAGGACACAATTAAAAAAATGTGTGTGTGTTTTCTTGAATATGTATTTTTCTTTGTTCATGTATAAAAAAAAAAAAATCACCATTTCCTGATTTTAAAGGGTAAAAAATGTACATTTAGACGCTGAAGAGTCCACTTTGTATTTAAAATGTGCTTTAAAGTATCACTAAAGACTGTTTGCTTAGGCTTAGATAATCTTACATATTTCTCAATTTCCAATTATGTTCTATTTGTATACCTGCAGGTAGTGAGCGTAGATTCCTTTTGTGTGCATTTATTTTTTAAATATTTTTTTATTTACATAAAAATGTATATATTATATCTAGTGGTGTGAAACTGTGTTTGCTCCCTTCCCGTTTTCCTTTTTTTTCCTGTACGTTTGTCACACTGAAATGTTTCAGATCATCAAACAAATTTAAAGCAAACACGAAGTGCAGTTTTTCTAAATGAAGATTTTTATTAATAAGGTGGAAAAAATCCAAACATACATGCCCTGTGTGAAAAATTGATTGCCCCCTAAACCTAATAACTGGTTGTGCCACCCACAACTGCATTCAAGTGTTTGCAATAACTGGCTAATCTTTTACAGCACCCTGGAGGAATTTTGGCCCACTCATCTTTGCAGAATCCACACGAGAGTGTTTTCAAGTATGAACCTCCTTTTTAAGGTTATGACACAGCATCTCAATCGGATTGAGGTCAGGACTTTGCCTAGGCCACTCCAAAGTCTTCATTTTGTTTTTCTTAACCCATTCAAAGGTGGACTTTCTTGTGTGTTTTGGATCATTGTGTTGCTGCAGAACTCAAGTGGGCTTCAGCTTGAAGTCATATCTGCTCTCAGTGAAATCATAAAGATGCAAAATGTAAAAAAAGAATGTCAAAAACTGAGTGCTTCGGTCTGAAGCTTAAACTTTTGGTTCGTCAGGATCACTTGAAAATACACTGACCTTATTATTTGACACTGGCGCTGTGTTTAATGTTCAATTCCATTTTATTTATGTAGCGCCGAATCACAACAACAGTTGGCTCAAGGTGCTTTATATTGTATTGCAATGATGCAAAAAAGATGAAAACTCTCAACAATTTATAGGATCCCCTCTGAGCTAGTGTTTTGGCAGCAGTGGGGAGGAAAAACTCCCTTTTAACAGGAAGAAAGCTCCGGCAGAACCGGGCTCAGTGATGGGTGAGACCGACTGGGGTGAGGGGAGGAAGATAGGATGAAGACACGCTGAGGAAGAGAGCTAGAGAGCATCCAGTATGAGCACCTATCATTGTAACAGTACTGTATATACAGAATATGAGATGAAATAATTGGATCCCTTTTACGAGAAAGTACATTTGATTCACTTTGGTGTTTTTCTGTTTTTCTTCCTTTTACACGAGGGCAGAAAATAGTGCCAGCAGCTATAAAATAAATTAGTATGATAGTTTAAATTTCTTTTTTCAAGTCAAACGGATATTGAGGGAACAGTTAGAGAGAGATGCTTTTTTACATTTCAATTCAGATCCCCGAAAATTAAAAGAGAAATTGGAAAAGAAATTGACTGGAGCATCACCTTTTCAGTATAAAACAATGGTGGAATAATGGGGCATTACCAGAAATAATAATTAAATAAAAAAGGAGGAACTGCAGCATGAACAAAAGATAATTAATTTCCGTTGCTTGTTGTTTGTAAGATTAATTATTGAAAGAAACCTGGAGGCTGAATAACACTAATATAATTTTATATACATTTCCTGGTAACAAGCAAAAGCAGGTGTTTAACTGGAACAGATTCGGTCGCCGTAGCTTAATCTAAGGACGAGGCGCCTTTCTGAGCTCCTTCCTGTAATTTGAAAGTAGACTCATTGGAGTTTGAATACATAATTGGCATGATTGGTTTACTGCAATTCACCGACAAAGATAAAATCCACCCCTGCAGCTTCGGAGTGACAGACTTTTCCTCGAACCCCGTGATGGATGGCCAGAATTATTTTTATCACTGTAACATAATCAGCCCGTGTGGCCTCTGTGTGGTGTGTAAGCTCTGTTAACCTAACTAAAAATACAACCATGTAATATTTCATACTGTATACAAGAAATTGGAGGTGAAAGATCATTTACTGTATTAAATATTCATGACTTATTGGGGATGGACTGCACACAAGCATCAGACATGTCTCGTACTAGCGAGGGCGCCCAGTTTACACAGCATAGAGCCACAGTTACTGTCACGGTCTGACTGGGGCAGACCGTATGTGTTGCAGAGGAGGACTCAAACGCAGACCAAAACGTGGTGTGGATTAACAAAACAAGCCGTTTATTGAGGTTAGCAACGAGGGTACAAAATAATAGGGCATCGGTGAAAACTACACAATAACCTAAACTGGGTGAACTAATAACAAAACATGAAAAACCTTAACCATAGTGAACTGACATGGGTACCTGGAGATGAGACATGGATGAGCAGACGACCTGACAATGGCATGCAGAAAACAAAGGGCTTAAATACATACATGAGGTGATCAGGGGAGGTGGAGACACATGGGGGAAACAGCTGACAGACATAAACCTAATGACAGGACCAGGAGAGGAAAGCTAAATACAATAAACAAAGAACACATGACATTGTCAGAATAAAACAGGAAATACTAAAACTAAAACATGACAACACAACTTAACAGACCTAATATGTGATGAATAAATACAAAACCCCAAAACATAGAAAACCCAGGAACAATAACTGCCTAAACTAAAGGCAGATAGGAAATAACACAAACTAAATCACATAACAAAATGAGACAAATACAAACATGAACTCAGAGCGCTGGGTCAGAGACCCAGCCTGTGACAGAGCCCCCCCCTCAAGGGCGGATTCCAGACGCCCAAAACCTCGAAAAACAAAACCAAAAACAACCCACCAAGGGCGGGCGGTGGGGGTCCAGGACGGAGGGCCAGAAACAAGGCCAAAAAAACCAAAATGTCCATCAAAATCACAGGAGCGCAGGGAACAGTTCATGACTCCTCAGGGGGCCGACCCGGAGGGTGACGGTCCAGAAAATCATAGTTCATGTGATCAGGGGGCCGGCCCGGAGGCCGACGGCACAGAAGTCCATGGTCGAACAGTTCCGGGGGCCGTCCGTGCGGACGGCAATGGTGGCGACATGGAAACCGTTCAGGGGGCCGACCGTGCGGACGGCAACGGCGTAGAAACAGTTCAGGTGGCCGACCGTGTGGACGGCAACGGCGTAGAAACAGTTCAGGTGGCCGACCTCGACGGCGGTGACGTCCAGCAGGTGGCCGAAGATTCCCAGGTGCAGAGCGAGGCTTGGGCGGCGGCATAACAGCCGTAGGACCAGGCGACGCTGAAGCAGAGGCTGGACCAGGCGTAGCAGAGGCCGGACCAGGCGAGGCAGAAGCAGAAGCCGAGGAAGACTCGGATGAGGCCGAACCAGGCGAGGCAGAAGCTGAGGCCGGACCAGGTGAGGCAGAAGCAGGAGCAGAGGCCGAAGCCGGACCAGGCGTAGATGAAGACTCTGACGAAGCCGGACCAGGCGAAGCACAGGCTGAAGCTGGACCAGGCGAAGCACAGGCTGAAGCTGGACCAGGCGAAGCAGAAGCAGAAGGTGGCTGGACGAGCTCCTCGGGCCCTCCAGCAGACGTGGCATGAGGCTGGTGCGGTTCTCCTGAACCCCCAGCTGACGAGGCGTGAGGCTGGACGGGCTCCTCGGGCCCTCCAGCTGACGTGGCATGAGGCTGGATGGGCTCCTCGGGCCCTCCAGCTGACGAGGCATGAGGCTGGATGGGCTCCTCGGGCCCTCCAGCAGACGAAACTTGAAGCCGGCTGGGTTCACCCGAACCCCCAGCAGACGAAACTTGAAGCCGGCTGGGTTCACCCGAACCCCCAGCAGACGAAACTTGAAGCTGGCTGGGTTCTCCTGAACCTCCAGCAGACAAAACATGAAGCTGGCCGGGTTCTCCTGAACCTCCAGCAGACGAAGCATGAAGCTGGCTGGGTTCTCCTGAACCTCCAGCAAACGAGGCATGAAGCTGGGTGGATTCTCCTGAACCTCCAGCAGACGACGCATGACCAGCAGGTGTAGAGACCACCGGCCGGACAGAAGGCTGAGCAGGTGATGGAGCGAATGACTGAGCTGAACAATGGGGAGCTGGCTGAGCTGCACAGTGGGCTAAGGGCTGAGCTAACGGAAACACAGGAAAATGAACTATTGACTGGGCTGCTAACAGAGCTAATGACTGAGCTATAGACTGAAAAGCATGCAGTAGTGATGGTGGTGTTGGTTGCGGACTGAATTCTCCTGAGCCTTCAGTAGAAACAGGAACGGGTGCAGGCACCTGCTGGACACTAGCCACTCCCACCCGAGGAGTAGGTACGGGTGCGGAGACGGGCTGTATCCTGGCTGACCTCACCCTGGGGACCGGCATGGGTGCAGGGGTGGACTGGTTCACAGCCCCCCTCACCCCGGAAGTCGGGACAGGCACCGGCAACGGCTGGGCAACTGCCCTTCCCACCCGAGGAGCTGGTACGGGTGCAGAAACGGACAGAGCATCAGCTGGCCTGGAAACCAGAGCAGGGACCAGCTGGGCCTCAGACTCCCTCACCCGAGGAACTGGTACGGGTGCAGGGGTACGCTGGGCCCGAGCTGCCCTGGCAGCAGAAACACGAACAGGCAAAGGAGCAGGCTCAGAAAAAACAGTCTTAGAAACGGCAGGCTTAGGGTTAATATGTATTGGGTCGACAAAAACAGACCTAGCAAAAATGAATCCGCCGTCCACTTCATGTTTAGCAGTCTTAGTATTAGCAGTCCTTGGGTTAACGGTCTTAGAGTGAGCTGACTTGGGGATGATTGAACCAGACTTAACAAAACCTGAACTGAGTGTTGTAGACCTGGTAGAAGTGTTAACAGTTTTTCCTTTAACCGCATGTGCAGACTTAAGCGAGCGGGAATTGTCTTTCATCCCTCCCTGCGTAGAGGGAGTAAAACAAAACGGATCCTCCCAGTCCACGTCGTCATCCATAAGGGAAATTCCCCATGGATCGGAAGTGAGCCGATTGTTGTTAATGTCAGACGGGACGTGAGAATAAAAGTCATTTTCACTCACCACCGTGAGCTGCTCAGCGATGTCCGGTTTATGGCGGCGTGCGCGCCGCTTCCTGCGAGTGGAGGAAGCCGGCGGAGCGAGCGACTGAGCCCCCGGTGCACAGAACGGAGACACCGAGGCTGGAGCGTGAGCGCCTGAAGCCACACGGAGGACTCCCACCTGAAGCAAGCGAGGCTTGGATGCAGGCAGCGCAACAGGCGGGGACTTTCGGCAGCTCTTGGGACCTCCGAGAGCTAGCCGAGTCCCGTGGAAAATGCGCTCGTAGTCGGGGGTACGCCATGGCCTCCAACGGAGCTCTTCCTCCAGTTGGGCGAAGGCTGCCTCCCGATGCTCATAGAGCTCGCGGTCTGCTGAGTCCATACTGGTCAGGTCGTACTGTCACGGTCTGACTGGGGCAGACCGTATGTGTTGCAGAGGAGGACTCAAACGCAGACCAAAACGTGGTGTGGATTAACAAAACAAGCCGTTTATTGAGGTTAGCAACGAGGGTACAAAATAATAGGGCATCGGTGAAAACTACACAATAACCTAAACTGGGTGAACTAATAACAAAACATGAAAAAGTTTAACCATAGTGAACTGACATGGGTACCTGGGGATGAGACATGGATGAGCAGACGACCTGACAATGGCATGCAGAAAACAAAGGGCTTAAATACATACATGAGGTGATCAGGGGAGGTGGAGACACATGGGGGAAACAGCTGACAGACATAAACCTAATGACAGGACCAGGAGAGGAAAGCTAAATACAATAAACAAAGAACACATGACATTGTCAGAATAAAACAGGAAATACTAAAACTAAAACATGACAACACAACTTAACAGACCTAATATGTGATGAATAAATACAAAACCCCAAAACATAGAAAACCCAGGAACAATAACTGCCTAAACTAAAGGCAGATAGGAAATAACACAAACTAAATCACATAACAAAATGAGACAAATACAAACATGAACTCAGAGCGCTGGGTCAGAGACCCAGCCTGTGACAGTTACCTCACATCAGACTATTGGTAATGAAGATGGAGCTGCTATGTTGTTTTATTATAACTTCTTCTCCTAAAAGTCCAAATCTGTTTTTATTTGTATTTTTTTAAAGCATGATTTTGATAAGCTACTCAAGATACATGAAAATACATGTGGGTCATAACACTCAAAATTAGGCTAATATGAGATTCTTTCGCCTGTCTCTAAAGCTTAGAAGGTATAACTAGAGGGCTCTGACAAATAAATTATGAAATGCCTGCAGTTTTTTGATAGAGATAAAGCAGATACAATATTAAATCCTTCCCAAATTAGTGGCGGATGTATAATTCAGTAGGTGGTGAACATCAGCTGGGCTGAAAGCAGGCACTAATGAGATGTGGGCAAACTGCATCTGAGGTAACTGCCCTCCTCTGTCTCTCTTTGTCCCTCTTTCTATCTTGCTCTGTCTTTTTCTTCATCTTTAATGTGTGCCTCTCTCTCGCTCAGTTTTTTGGCTGTATCATCCACCCCACAAACACCCGTAAACACAAATTTGCTGTAGGCCGTGTGTGCAGAACAGAGTGGGATGCTGAACACATGGCATAGCACAACAAAGATAGACAGTTTCATCAGAAACAGAGCCATGTGTAGTGCAGCACACATTTTTTTTTCATAAAGCCTCGTGTTCTTTGCCACTTCCCAAGTTGTTGCAATATTACCCGATTAACCATCTGAAAAGTACACCCCGTATGATTGCGCAAACACTGTGTTTTTAGTTCAGCACATATAACTAGAGATTTTTCTGCGAGTCTTTGTTTGCTTTTCACACCGCTGACAGAACCTTGGTTGAATGGTTTCCGTGTCCTAATGGATTTTTTTTGTGTATTGCAAGAGGCTCCATCACAAACCCAGCAAAAATACAAGTTTCGAGTTTGCACTTTTGCCAAAAAGACGTAAATCACAAATCAGAAAGAATGAAGCAAAAATAAAGAGCTCTGTCACCCACCCCTGCACAACACGTGTTGACATGCTGATTTACTATCAGATTAGTCGCTGAAAATGATGACAGTAACTGTGAAATACGGTTTGTTTGAGTGATATGGAAGCACTCTGGAAGGTGCCTCTATACAAGGGGTGTCAAACTCATTTTGGCTCAAAGAGCCCAATTTGATCTCAAGTAGACGAGACCATAAAATACTGCAAAATAAAAAAAACAAAATATTATTTAGTATTTTATTGGCCAAAAATCATACCTACTGAACCATCCAAGTGCACATTAGATGCTGAAAAATAAATGCAGTTTCAATGGTATATCACAGTTTTTCAATATTCATTGAGTGCAGTCTTATTGCTCAATCATACAAGAGTAAAAATAGGATCCTCCACGTGACTTTTAAAACTTGGCAGTTGCTCTGTGATTGCACAGGAGTTTTAGCAACTGATTGCAAGAAGTTGTAGTGACTAACTGGTCACTGAACATGCAACACCCTCCTCAACCTCGGGGTAACCACTGCACAGGTCAACTGATGGAAGGCAGCCTGTCTCCAAACAACTGTGGTCTGATTCAGACTGACTGCAATCATTCTCAGACAGAATGATGCTATTTAATCTATAAACAGACAGGAATGTTGCAATCAATCGAAGTCAGCCTGCACTGATCAGTCCATTTGTTGGGATTGTCACCTTGTGGTTGGTCCTGGAAATTCTCAACCTAATAGGGCAATACCTGGGACTCCCCATTACAACAAAAGAAACCTTTCAGCAGTCCAGTTGCCTTCAGCACAAATGCTTATAAGGACTACCAAGTCTGGATGACTGATGACACACACAGTTTCAGTAAATGTACTACTACTGCAAAGAGGAGATATTGTCGTAAATCAAAGAATCAAGTCAGCATGGTTGCTTTAGTGTGGTGTGGCAAACCATCGCCATGGGTAATGTGTTTGTGAGTAAGAAGGCTGGAAAACTGATGATGATGATTCAGGCCTTTTTAATGAGTTCCAGCACAGTCATTTCTGGTGCAAATAAAATGGGAAAAACCCCAAAGTTAAACCCTTTTCTTCTGCAAAGCCCTCCGACAGACTGGATCGGTCCCATTTGCAAGTCATATGCTTGACACCCTTGCTTCAGATGCCAGTTAGTAGATTTGGTGAATGTATTCTACAGTACAGTTACTGCTGGTTAAATGGATTCTGCATCTCGAGGAGTTTTAGTGCTGATGTTACCTGCTAGATTTTTGAGCTAAATGTGTTCACATTCTTACACCAGTGTGGGACAAATATCTGAAACTCAAAGAGCCGCTACTCTTTTCTTTAAAGATTTATATCAGGATATAAAAAGCTTCCTGCAGTATTTGCTCTCTTTCATTCCTAAGACCATCAGTTAGGTTAGTCACTATTTTGGACAATAAGGCTTTGTGGCATTTGGGGCTCCATTTAACGCTAATGTGATGGATGGGGTTGAGGTCAGGGTTTTGTGCAGTCAAGTCAAGCTCCTTGATACAAAACCAGGAGAAACATGTCTTAAAAGAGGTCTTTTTCTAACACTGTGGGGCCACATTAGTGTCTAAAAGGTTGATTTGTACTGAAGCATTGTTATGTCCTATACTCTTTCATTATGCTCCATTTTACATTGGCTTTAAAGCACTTTGAGTTTATGTGTAATTGTATAGCCTTCATTAGGCTTAACTAAGGCCAAATTCAAAAGTACAAAGTGTTTCCAAGCTAGCTCGAAATCTAATAAAGAAAACAAAGCAATAAAAATACTGCTTCAAGACATCCTTGAAATGTATCCTAATTTAACCCCAATACAGTTTATCTCCGGTGCTAACTCTGAATAAATGACGCTTTTGTTTGTATTGTCATGTTTTGGGCTGCCAGACCAGCCGCTTTCCCTCGATTTGATTTTTCTTGGAATTGATGCAGCTGCAAGTGTCAAATCCAAGCAGCATCTCATCACAATTGTGTGTGATAGGATGGTGTGCACATTTTGCTCAGTAAAAGATCCGCAGTACACATGTCCTGTATTGTAGGCCACTGCCAGTAAGTCTCTTTCTCAACAAATCTCCACAGTTGCATTATCATATTCAGGCACAAGATACACAAACGCCTTCTCAACAAAACCGTCACAAAGTTTGATTTTGTTATGTCACTATGCAACGCCTTCTCAGTAACACTTTGTATTGTGTTGGTCCGAGAATGCTTTTCAAACATGTAACATTTTGGATCCAGTAAAACCAATGATCTTCTAATCAATTAGACAATATTTAATTCAAACTGGTACAACCATATTTTTGGAAAGTTTACTTTCATTTTGAAGTAATGCCAACATCACATTTCCAGTAAGTTGGGGCGAAGCCTGTTTACACTGTTTGAACTGAGCATAAGAACTGCTGTAGTTTTGAAAGAGAAATGTTTTCCCATTCTCGCTCGAAATAACACTACGACTGCAGCTGCAGCTCAAGGCCCCTGTTCAAGTATTTTTCATTTCCAAATGTTTTCACTGGGTGACAATGCTGAACTGTAGGCTGTTGAACACCTGGGGCCTATACTGCAACACAACTTGAACCAAGGATAGCTTTTCCTTATCTGGTTTCAATTACTCCAACATTGGCAATCAGGTTAAGCGGTTCCAAGATAGCAGTAATCAACTTGATTAATCAACCCATGCTTTCCCAGTCTAGCTATGGGTTGGGTAATACATGACCAATCTCAAATGTGAACAGGTCTATTGAGCAGGTAGCTGCGTCGCAAAAAATGCAGAGGTTATGAAACACAGTGGCTGCAGAGTAAAGCCTTTTGAGTGGCTAGAAAAGTGCTCTTTATATGGATAATGAAAAATTGAGATTTTGTAAGTTAATTGACCTTTGAGTATCACTGGCTTATCGTTAAGGCTAGAGCAGTTGTAACTCTAATTTCAATGTTTTAATCCATTAACGTAATGTGTTGCTTAGATGCACTTTTTATGGCACATAAAATAATAATATTTTGACAGGAGTTTATAATTTAAGGAGTTTAGAAAAAGTATTATATTAAGGAATTATAAGTATCTTTTATGCACAGTCCCCCATTTTCAGACGCTCAAAAGTAATTGGAGAACTGAAAACAGTTTCACAGTGAGGCGTGTTGCCTTTGTAATTTGTGACAATTTAAGCAGAAAAAGTAAGTCTTGAACTAGCATTTGATATTTATGTATAAAAATGGCACATCTTTAAGATTTCAGTGTTGTGGTAGTACATGAAAAAAAGTAATTGTCCAAATACTTCAACATGACTCTAACTTTGTGTGAAATGTGAAATGGCTTTAAAATGTCTGCAAACCAGCAGGAATCGGTATGTCTCATTGATGTTTTTAAGGGAAAGAAAAATATTTTAAACATTCTCTAACAACTAGGAACTTTTTTAAGACCTGCTCACCAAAGGACAAGAGATCTTCTAGGCTGTTTTTAAGAGAAATGATTGGTTTCCTAGCAACATTCAAACTTTCACTGTAATTTCCTTTGCTGTTGTGCTCTTGTTGTTTCTTTTAACTGACACATACTGCAAACATCAGCCCTGCACTATTGGCCAAAAACATAAAGTCAATTCTTGTTTAGATGGCTGTAACCCACCATTTCACTTGCATTAGTCAGTCTTGTCTATCCCATATGTTACCAGTGATGCATAGTTTATTTTTTCCAGCCATCCTTTGTTGGCTTTCACAGATTACATGCTTGTTTTAGACAAAAGTTGAAGAGACCTGAGAAGCTTTTAAAGCTGTTATCAACTTCTCATCCTTGTTGCTCTTGCCAGGGAGAGTTGTAGTCGTGAAACAAAATTGCTTCTGCACAGAAATAGAAAACATAGGAATTTAGCAAGCTGTTGTCGTCTGCTTAGTGGGAAAAGTTCAGCTACGGCCAACTCTTCTCAGCCAACAAGCTTGTTGACTGTCCACATGTCAGCCAGAGGTCCCTGGTCTCTCAGCTCTATAGAACATGTTGACTTGTTGTTCGCTGCACTTTCAGAACAGAGTCACAGGGAGGGTACAAAGAAAAAAGCACTTCAGGATTTGGAATCGTCAAAAAAATTTTAATTATCCCTATCAGCATATTTTATTTTTTATTTTTTTAGAGTTGGTGAAAGAATGTGACACACTATGAGGACATTACAGGTTGATATATGAATTGCTTTTTTTTCCTTTTACATCAAGCTGGTGAACGCTGTTCCTGACGATCTGCAAAAATAGCTCCTGGAAAAGAAAATGTGTAGCATGTTGTCCATGCGCTGCAGGGAAACATATAAACAGTTAACTTAACTGTTGCAGAAATCATTACCTTAAGGGACCATACGGGTCTGCATGGCAGCTGCAGAGCTTAACTAAGTACATTTACTCAAGTCACTGTACTCAGATAAATATTTAAGTACCTCTGCTTTGCTCAACTATTTCCACATTCAGCAACTTTAGGATCTCACTCCTGCAGTTAACACTGCAGCTTCATGCAACTTCCCAATCTCATGGGAGAACCATAATGGAGTCACTTTATCTGCAAATGAACCACTGAAAGTCCTGTAACACGAGATTTAGTGTTCAAAATACTAAAAGAGACCGCATAAGGAACAATTTTCTTGTAAAATAGAAAATAGCTTTTCTAAATAACCTTTAAGTGTACCAGAAAAAAAACAAACATTTGTTTGGTAAATCAGATTTTACAGCAAAAGATTTGACATCTGTCTCCAACTCAAATGTTTTAAAAAACTGTTAGTTGAAACTAAATAGCACACCCAGTGTAATTGCTGATGTGTTGCAGAGGACCTTAACCCATGTTGCGATATAATATGCTGCAAAATCCACAAACCTTTTATTTCTCTAATGAGAAAAACTGGCCGCACAAAAAGTGCCCCGCAAACAACTGTACAAGCAGATGTATTTACTGGCACACAGCCTTCACATTTGCCTTGCATGAATATGCAGCATTCTTTAGGATGTCACTGCCATCAGTGACCTTTAAAAATGAACACATGGCCATTTTTTATTTGATAGCTTTAATTGCAACAAAAGACCACAAACACATGCATTTACTGCTCCAGAGGACTCCGCGCATGCTGCACGGAAGCACAGGACAGCAACAAAAGGCTTTTATTTCAGTACTGCAATTAAGAACAAGCATAAATGTAGTTTGACACTGCAGCAGGACATTTTTCAGCAAATCAACATTTAATGATGGTACTTTTAAGAATTTGACTTCATAAAGCATTACGCATTGTTAAGGATATGTTGTCTCCATTAAAGCAATGATTTTTTTTGCAAAATGAATTGCAAAAATAAATAAAACAGAAAAGGAGAAATATGATGCCAAACATTTGTTTCCAGTGTTGGTTATTAAAAAGCATTTCAAATGTAATAATGTCTGAAATATTTAGATTTCAAAGCTTTAGTATCTCAAACAGACACAGTTCCACAAGAGCTGATGAAAATTCAGCTGTCATGTAGATACCGCCCTTCCAGCAAACTTTAATTTTATTTTTTTTTACAGAGAAATGAAGAAGCTTCTGTAGTGTCAGCTGTGCAAAACAGCACTCAGCCGAAAAATGTTGAATTATTGTGAAAGGTTTTGTGATTTTAACATTTTGCTCTTGCAAATTTTTAATAGGCGCAGCCCTGTGTGGCTGTGCTGACACCCGAAAGCATAAAGAAATAGAAACTTATTCTCCATGTTGTTCTTTGTGACTTTTAAAAGTCAGTATCAGAAACTGTCCTCAACCTGAAAGGTCACAGATTTTCATCATTCCAACAGACAATATGCTCAGCAAACAGCCTTGTATCCTGTCAAAGTGTCCTTGAATAAGCCTCCGAACCCCTGCTTGCTCACTCACTGCGAGCCACTCTGAATATGAACATCAGCTAAATGCCTCAAATGCAAATGCATACTATTTTTCACTCAAATCAGATACAGCAAAAATGATGAAATTGTACCTCGTGGTAGTAATATTTTAGAGCCTATTTTTTCTCTGTTTGGAACCTGAACAGATTCATTTTATTTTCCTGCTCTGAAACGCTCGAATTTCCATGAAAACAGCATTTAGTAAATTAGCGAATGATCTTAATTATCTATTCCAATGAAATCTTGTTTTTCTTTCTTTTTTTTTACACCCAGATGTTTTACAATTAGAGCGCTCTGTAAGCAATCTAATTGCACTGTGTTTTTATTTGAAATCAATCAGATATATCACAAATTTAGACTGCTCGTTAGATGGTTTAGCTTATCAGTGGACTGCTTGCTCAGTTTATTGCAGCGCATTCCCTCACCATCCATCACATTTTAGCACCACTGATTATCCTGGCTGAAGATAATTACACAGCGTGTGGATACACTGCAAAGAGGAGCGCTAACGGTTATCGGCCACCTCGACAACAACTCTGGGAGGAGAGGGTGAAACAAGTGTCTGGCTCTGACCTCAGCATTACTACTGGGTCCGAATTTGTGATTTTGCCACAGAGTTTGTGCAAATGAGTTTCTAAATTTATGTTCACCCGAGCCACTCATAACTAGAAATGCTTTGCACATTGTTGTCTTTTGGGTAGTTCTGCAGTATTTCTTTCTTTTTTTTTTTCTAAAATGTGAACTGGCTTTATTGTTCATTAAGTCCTGCCTGCTGCTTAAGGCTACTGAAATCAAAAAAACACTCGGCTGATTGTGAATGTGCAGTTTGTTGACAATTGAGCAACTGCTCAAAGGCTCCAGAGCATTTGTTCACCTTGGCTATGACCTTACAAATTAGAGCAATTTATCTTAAACTTCAGGTCTGTCAGAAATTAACTTCAAACAACACACAGCTGCCATTTCATGCCAAGAATCATTTTATGATAGCATATGACGCTATTTCCAAAACATTGGCTTGATTATTAAATAAAACAAGTGCAATCATTTGCAAATATTTTAAACCCAATATTTTTAGGTGAAATAATTCAAAGAAACATCAGATTTTTAAAATGAGAAATGTTATTGGCCATTTTAAAGCTGATACTAGAATGTCAGTGTTTGAGAACTGAGGGGATTGACTGGTGTAGCAAAACACATATATTTATATGATTTATCAGACCTATCTGGGTTTGTTTGTGAATTTACTGTAAATTATATCTGCTTTAGGGTGTGAAATGCTGACAGGCTGGTGGCAGCTACAGTGGGGCAAAAAAGTATTTAGTCAGCCACCGATTGTGCAAGTTCCCCCACTTAAAATGATGACAGAGGTCAGTAATTTGCACTAGAGGTACACTTCAACTGTGAGAGACAGAATATGAAAAAAAAATCCATGAATTCACATGGTAGGATTTGTAAAGAATTTATTCGTAAATTAGGGTGGAAAATAAGTATTTGGTCACCTCAAACAAGGAAAATCTCTGGCTCTCACAGACCTGTAACGTCTTCTGTAAGAAGCTTTTCTGTCCCCCACTCGTTACCTGTATGAATGGCACCTGTTTGAACTCATCATCTGTATAAAAGACACCTGTCCACAGCCTCAAACAGTCAGACTCCAAACTCCGCCATGGCCAAGACCAAAGAGCTTTCGAAGGACACCAGGAAAAGTATTGTAGACCTGCACCAGACTGGGAAGAGTGAATCTACAATAGGCAAGCAGCTTGGTGTGAAAAAATCAACTGTGGGAGCAATCATCAGAAAATGGAAGACATACAAGACCACTGATAATCTCCCTCGATCTGGGGCTCCACGCAAGATCTCATCTCGTGGGGTCAAAATGATCATGAGAACGGTGAGCAAAGATCCCAGAACCACACGGGGGGACCTGGTGAATGACCTGCAGAGAGCTGGGACCAAAGTAACAAAGGTCACCATCAGTAACACACTACAACGGCAGGGAATCAAATCCCACAGTGCCAGACGTGTTCCGCTGCTGAAGCCAGTGCATGTCCAGGCCCATCTGAAGTTTGCCAGAGAACACATGGATGATACAGCAGAGGATTGGGAGAATGTCATGTGGTCAGATGGAACCAAAGTAGAACTTTTTGGTATAAACTCAACTCGTCGTGTTTGGAGGAAGAAGAATACTGAGTTGCATCCCAAGAACACCATACCTACTGTGAAGCATGGGGGTGGAAACATCATGCTATGGGGCTGTTTTTCTGCCAAGGGGACAGGACGACTGATCCGTGTTAAGGACAGAATGAATGGGGCCATGTAGCGTGAGATTTTGAGCCAAAACCTTCCATCAGTGAGAACTTTGAAGATGAAACGAGGCTGGGTCTTCCAACATGACAATGATCCAAAACACACCGCCCGGGCAACAAAGGAGTGGCTCCGTAAGAAGCATTTGAAAGTCCTGGAGTGGCCTAGCCAGTCTCCAGACCTCAACCCCATAGAAAATCTGTGGCGGGAGTTGAAAGTCCGTGTTGCTCGGCAACAGCCCCAAAACATCACTGCTCTCGAGAAGATCTGCATGGAGGAATGGGCCAAAATACCAGCTACTGTGTGTGCAAACCTGGTAAAGACCTATAGTAAACGTTTGACCTCTGTTATTGCCAACAAAGGTTATGTTACAAAGTATTGAGTTGTATTTTTGTTATTGACCAAATACTTATTTTCCACCCTGATTTACGAATAAATTCTTTACAAATCCTACCATGTGGATTCATGGATTTTTTTTTCACATTCTGTCTCTCACAGTTGAAGTGTACCTCTGGTGCAAATTACTGACCTCTGTCATCATTTTAGGTGGGGGAACTTGCACAATCGGTGGCTGACTAAATACTTTTTTGCCCCACTGTATGTAAGAAAACATTATAAGCAATCAAGTTAATATTTCGGCCCCCAATTCTCTCTCCTCCAGCGCTTGCAATTAGTTCAAAATGCCGCAGCACGCCTCTTAACTGGCACTGGAAGGCATGATCACATCACCCCTGTCCTAGCCAATCTACACTGGCTCCTTGTCAAATACCGTATCGTTTTTAATCCTTTTGCATATTTATACAATTTTAATAACTTGGCGACTAGTTACCTAACCAACCCCATCGACATGTATAGCCCCAAGAGAGCACTTAGATCCTCTAACCAGCTGCTCTTAGTGCAACCAAGGCCCAACGAAAGACTAGAGCTTTTGCAAACGCTGCACCCAAACTCTGGAACTCTTCCAATCGATGTTGGCACGTAAGAATCCATACAATCGTTAATTTAACCTTTGAAGCAAATTAGTTCAGACCTCCACCCGGTCTGCATTTGTGCTACATAACTGTAAGTGTTACTGTAACTATAATGGTTTTTGTTGTCTTTTGTTGTAACCGCACTTGTGTGAAGCGCTTTGATGGATACAGGTCCTTTTTAAATGTGCTATAGAAATAAACATTGATTAATGCTGATGGTTTCATTTCTGTTTAACTATTAGAATACACTAACGCAACAGGTTTCATCATATATATATTTATAAGGAAAAATGCTACATATTGTATCTTTAAATAAGTGAACTACCACCACAAGATGGGAGTGAACCCTTAGGATTTTTTACTTTTCAGTCAACTTTGTTAAAGGTCCTTTCTATACAAACCCAGATAACTTAATAATTTGCACTTCATTGTATTCTGTTTTGTTTTCCAAACTGTCTGAGAAACCTTCATTTAATTAACCTTTACCTGGCATCATAACTGCGAGGACCTCCTCTGACAAGCTGTGACTACATACAAAAACCCCTCTGCTTCACCTTTACACATTAACTAAGTGACAGTAGCACTTCATTTTCTTTTCAGGTTCAGCCGAAAAGAAATAGGGAAGGTGGCTCACTGTGAGTCTGTTCTTTGTGTTTGGCTGTGTGAGGCTATATCTGTGTGTAATTATCGCCTCTGCCGCAGTGGCGGTGGTCTTGTCTCATTACCATCGTCGCTGGGTGTCCACGCTTTCACTGAACAGCATGATGTCTCCTGCCTCCCAGCCCCTTGAGTTAAGTACATGGACCCAGAGGTGTCCAGTTGTCTCTTGTACACCCCCTACTAAGTTCCTGCCACAACTGTACCCAAGAACCTGCTGCTATCTTGCTGCTAAATCGTAGCCCCTTCCTGCAAATAAGGCCCTATTTTACCTTGGATACAGAGAGTGATGCATTCACTTGGCCAGCCCTATTATTCCCATTGCCTATAATTCTCTCTCTCACTGTGCATTGTTTTCTCTGCCTCTCCCTCTCTCCTTTTGCCTTTTACTTTTTTTTTTGACTTGGTAAAGGGGAGTCGTTACCTCTAGTACATGATAATAAGACCAGTCTGAGGGAGATATATATTTTTTAGAGTAGACTGGCTCTGGAAGACAAGTGTCTGCCGCAGCTTAGGTTGCACGGTGCGACAGTTGAATCAGAGCTGTTTGGGAAGATGTGCTTTGAACTACTGATGCTGCATCAGGGATCTGGAACTGTGCCCTTGGGTGTGTTTCAAAGAACCCTTTCTCACCTCCAGATCACATCTGGCACCTCCAGCCAGAGCTATGGAGGTGCCTGCACTTGCTCAGTGGTAATTGCTAATGGTAATTACCAACCTTTTCTGTGAACCAAGAGGCTTATATAAATAAATGACTGGTGAGCTGGGCATGGCAGTTTTGCAGCAGCACCCTCATATCGCTAACGCTGTCCTTCACATTAATTCCACCATTGGGACCTTGACTGGATCTCAGGTTCTCTGGCTCACGGGCCACACCTATTATTTTCAACTGCTGAGGCTATTAACCAGTGCACTCGTGTGCTGCATGGTGGCAGTATTTAATTTTTTTTTTTTAATTTTGGGTCAGTACGCCAGTTCTCCTTAGTTCCCCGTCATTTACTCCAAAGCCTCATGTGCACGAATACCTCCTGACCCCTTTGCAACTCTTTTAGAAGCCATGCCTCTCAAGTCATTCTTTGAGCTTCGATGCTACACTCCCACCACCGATAGTCCATCTGCTGAGACTGGAGAGTCCTCGCTGCATGACTAGTTCCCCCCCTTGGGCACTCTCAACAAGGCCACCTGCACTGCACAGACAGAAAATGGCTGTAGTGAGATTTGCCTCCAGCGCAACCCCTCCACATCTAAGTTGGAGGCAAGTTGACTTCTTAAGACTGGAGGGATTCTGCGTTGCCTCCCACTGTGGAGAGAGTTGATGTGAAAGCACTAGAGAAAGAGACAGAGGGAGAGGGGATGGAAGGTGGGTGAAAACTGTATGCGATAGAAAGTGAACTGAAGTCTTTCCTAATTAGGCACTGGGCCTTCACTCAGCACATTTATAGTCTAATAAAGCATGGAGGGTATGTGGTGCACTGTGATTAAACAGACGTTTGCTTTAATACATGGTGGCTGGAGCAGTACGTGGGGGCTGGTTCTGGATATGTGCCACAGACATGAACAGCCCCTGCTCATCTTCTGGACTAATTATCCCAATGTTCTCGTCTTCATGATTTTAGCGCTCGGCAGACAGCAGGATGAGGGCCGAGCAAGCCAAGGCAGCCACAGAAATTGTCAAAATCATTTAATCCATCTCCCGAGCATGCTAATGTAATTGCTTTTTGATTAATGACGACGTTGGGAAAAAAAGATGAGCGTGCTGTTGTTGTTGTCAGATTATAGTTCAATGAGATGTCTTAGAGTGATTGGTTGTAAACATATCCCTTCATTTCAGATTTTAATGAAAGACCGCACTTGGAATCTTCATGAAATGTCATTTTTAATAATTATGCTTTGAGGTTCATCAAAACGTTGTAGCAAGGCTTTTGAACCTGCCTCTTCCCTCCAACAGAAACACTCAAAAGTTCCCTTTTCCTCTATGGCTGTTCATAAAAACTATTCACTTTATTTAAAAATGTATCATTATTATTGCCATTTCCAAGATACAGCTCCTCTTTGGGGATAACTATTAATGGTAGATGATTGGTGGTAGCTGGTCTCTGGAAAGCATCACACGTTGCACAGGTAGAACTTTCTATAGTAAGATGTAATCAGAACATTGAACTTATTCTTTATATAGGTGATGTATAATTTTGCATGCATGGATTTATTGCATTTTCTTATTCCACACTGCACTGATGTCTTCGTGTATTGGGAAAGTAATGCGTTATTCATGATCCAAAAAATAATTACACAAAAAGAGGTAAAGGATTTAGAGCTCTAAAAAAGAAATGGTACCGCAGAAAGAACAACACCACCATCACATCAATGATATGTGATTTAGCTGCTTTGGTTTCAGGGTCCTGATTCTGATGCTGACTCACTACCATACTGTAGTGGCTCAGTGGGACATTTCAATAAACTGAGCCATTTTGTGCCATTAGTAACACCTGTGCTTTTCTTGCTATAGTAAGTCATACTGTTCGTTGAGCAAAAGGCCCATTATTCTGATTTTAAACCTTTTTTGTGCACATACAAGCAAAGTGTTTTCTAAACCGTTCTGCTCTGTTGGTTTATTTTTTTTCGGGGTATTTTTTCCAAGCAGGTAATGGTTTTGATTCTGAATACAATGCAGCAGCCCACGGGTTTACATATATTTTCACATGTTTATAAAAACTGGATTTTGTGACTGTTTTTGAGCAAATCCACATTACCTATATTAAATTACATCTTTTGTGTAATATAAAGTAAAGACTATGGCCATGATGTCTTAACCCTTTAAAGCCACGTGTATCGTATTTGATACATGTGTTTTTGTGAGTTTTTGAGACTTTTACATCATCAGCGTGACTTTTTTTACCCTCTAATATGATATAAATTCCATGACACATTTTTAATGACTAAATTGCAAAAATATGGCTAATGTAGCAAATGTGATACAAATTAAACGTATATATGCAGATTAAAATTTTCTATATTTTTATAGAAACACGCCATTATCAAAATATTAAAGATATCTGGCAGTTACTTCATGCTTCAGGTTTTAAAGGGTTAAATTTTCCTTTCCCTTTTGGTCCTAAAATATATAGTTTAAAAACTACTGTTCTGAAATATGAATCTGAATTAATGTGTTTCTGAGGCAATTTTTTTTCTCTTTGGAACTAATGGAGTGGAAAGAAATCCCATATTTGTATTTTTGGTCTCTTTTTTCATCGGTTTTATTTTGTTTTTCTTGATGAAACAATATGTAAAACAAGTTTCAGGGGACAGAAAACCAAAAGCAGTCAGATGATCACACAGGTTTCCAAAGTTTTGCAAATTTTCATGAGAAATAAAAACAATTAACATGCGCCATCTTGTACAGATAAACTACTCAATTCAGCGTCGATCCATCCTTATCTTTTTAGTTCAGGGACATTTTGAAATATTTTTACGACCGCACGGTAGAAGGACTTTTACAAATGTAGTTCGACACATTTCTGGACCTATTTTAATTATTTGCCTTTTTTTCTGTTTTTCAGTACATTAATAAAAGAATATCGTTCGTCACTGATTTCTAAACCATATCTGTCTTGTTTACATCCAATCTGACTGCTTGCATTTTACTGTAATGAGAATTAATGACCCAAACTATCAATTGCTATCCTTTATGCTTGCCTTCAGGCAGAGCAGTTGCTATTAATTCCCGATGTAAGTGAAACTACAGTGGAAAGATGCAGAACTTTCTCATCACTCTGGCAGAATTCCAGTTCTTAAGACTGAACTGTTTTATGAACACTTTTTGTGGTGCAATAAAGAGGCACTGCAGTGACCGCAGGTTCTTTTACATTTTAACTCACCGACAGCTGCAGTTTTCTGAGGTTTAGAAGTGGAGATGTCGGCAGTATCTGAAAGCATTTATGCAAGCACAAGGAAGAGGGAGAAGCAGGAGGGAGGGACTGCACATGGAGTAACTGTGGCTCTGACAGACAGAGTTGAAGCTAGTCTCCGGTTCTCAAAGGGAGCCTGCCTATCTTTTGTAGAGACAGAGACTGCAGGCTACCACAGTCAGATGCAGAGCTCAACTACTAAAGGAAAGTTAATAGCTTGGCCTCCCTCAGACAAATAGCAGGGAGAAGACGAAAAGAGAGAGAAGGACGGAGAAGAGGAGAGGGACAGGAATGCGATGTGGTAAGGGTCCATTAGCATTCCTCCTCTCAACCTGACACTGACAGCTGACACTGACCCAGTGTCCAAGGTGAGCAGGAGACATGGCACAGGAAGCAGAAACCCCCAAGAGGCAAACCACCGTGTGTTTTTGCGCTGTTCTCTGTTTCCTTTGTGGTTGCAGTTGAGTGGATTCCAAATGTCACAGTTCTATGACACATGTTGATGACTTTGACCCTGTTACACCTCAGCCATACCTTCCCTTTGTCACTTAAAGCTGCACAAAGCAAGGAATTATAAACGAAAAGAATACCTTCTCGTCTCGGTTTCAAATCACGAAGGGATAAAGTTGAAAAGAATGTCTCATCTAGCACAATTAAATGCTTTACTGACTCACCTAAAATTTGTGCGTCAAGTGTGGTCACCTTTCGCTCGAACTCGAACTGTGTTGGAAAAAACTGATCCATCAATTCATTAAGTCTTGTTTTTTTGTTATAAAATAAAGCAAAATATAACTACCTTTGCCATGCTTATGCTTTAAGCATTCGTCTTTATCAACTTTTTTGCTTTTATTGTTTTTTTTCCACAAGTATGTAAAACGTAAATTACATCCCCACTGTTTTGCAGAGCCTTCAGTTTAATTGCACACATAGTACTCATCAAATGTTGAAAGGGAGAATATTTTAAATTTGAAGCCAGCAGCATATTTTCAAAAATGGGGACAAGGAGTATGTTTACCACTATTTCATCACATCTGTCCTTCTCGCTCCGTAGACTTTCAGTTGCTAAAGAGTTCGGGGCCTCCTTTGTCCCAGTTTTTGTTTTACTACAGAGACATGCTGTTGTATTACACTGAACTGAATTTAGATAGCTATTTATTTATTTCTTTTCTGCTGAACCAAATGAGCCCTTTTCAGAAATAAAGGCATTGTGTGGAGAGTAGCACATGCCGCTCCAACATCTGTGCATAAAGTTCAGTATTAATGGTGCCTTCACAGAGATTGCACTTAAAGACTTAGGGTAAAGGTAAAAATACACTCTACGTACTGTGAGCATACTGAAGCACATTTGAGCAGTTAGTTTCAGCTCCACTGTGACTGCCAGTTGAGTGACAGTGGAGTTGAACTGGGCATGGTAAACATGTAAGCCCCTTTTCCAACAGTACCTATTCGGACTGACTCGCCATGGATCGCCACAAATTGACTTGGATTGACTAGTTTTCCATTACGATCCCGTACTACCTAACGTGCGTGGTTGTCGTCATAGCAACACGTCCACACTTCCCTTGACGTAATTAATATGCGCCATGAGCACTACAAAAAAGGTGGACGTTGAGGCAAAAATATACTCGCTGCTTGGTCTGTGGCTTTTCTTTCAGACTTGGGGAACACAGCGTTGTTTTTTGTACCCAAAAAATGGCGATTTTAATTTTTGTGAAGGAAACACTCTCATGACTCAATTAGTGACGCCACTGACCAGCCAATCAGTGGGATGCAGTCTTATGACACATTTTAGTCACATTTTAGTACCTGCTTGGATAGCTTGGAACCCCTGCCGAACAGGTACCTGGTACGACGTACTATGACCTAACTGAAAATCCTGAAATCACACAGAGTTGATCTGATTAGATACTAATGGAAAAGGGGCTGTAGTGTCATCCCTAGCTGTACCTGATCACAGAACGTCAGTGCTTCCTCAACAGTGATGGGCGTTACTTTTTTCCAGTAACGAGTAATCTAACTAATTACTATTCCTATCGTTACAACGCCGTTACAGTTACTAACAAGAAAATGCGGTCCGTTACTATTTTTCAACAAACAGATGGTTGAAGCTGTGTTCAGCTTACCGCATTTTATATCAGTTGCACGGAAGTAGCTGGAAGTAATCTGGACGCTACAGCTTTAAGCGCCTGCGCGCTCCCGCGAACGGTAATCACTTTCTGTCCAACGATCACTTTTTGGCACAACACCTGGAGCTAAGGGGGCAAAACAATTGCATGAGTGCTGCTGTTTGACTGAGGAAGAGCAAAGTAGTCGTGGTAAGCCAATCACATGACCACTTAAAGACAAAGCAACAAGGTGATATATACCAGTTTTTAAATTGTGTCGATAGGCCACGTAAAACCAGAGTCATGATAAACAATATACACGCGGCGTTTTTTCCTCAATAGTTTCGTCACGTTTACTGTCTAAGGACAGCGCAGCGAGACCTCTCTGCTTATGAGCTAAAAGACAAAAAAACAGGACGTTTTAGGAGTGACAGAGAGAGAGAGCAGAAAAAGAGAGAGAGCGAGTTTTGAGATGTGAGAGATTTGTGACGTTTGGAGTGTGTAGTTAATGTGTTGTCTTGTGTAGTTAGTGTGTGGTGTTGTGGATAGTGTTGTGTGTCAGAACAATGAGGCGACTGCTGTCTCCAGGTAGAAACAGGAGTGATACACCTGCTGCTGTCAGACCTGCAGGTATCAGGCTGTGATGTTCTCCTTTATAGTGGACAGAAATTATTTTTTTGGAGTGGCACAAATAATTTGTGTGGCATCTTATTGAATGCAGAACAGCTGATTGTTCTGTAAATAGTTTGAAATGGTTATTTAAAAATCAAGGTAAAAGGTAAATGGATGCAAATAACTTTGTTGTTTGCAAAACTTGTGCATAGGATTTTAAAATTGACAATTTATATTTGCATTTAAAGTTATGAAATATGATTCATTAAACATGTTTGTGGTTGTTACAGTAAAATATATAACTTTTTCTACTCTGATTTTATGTTTTTTGTCAGATTTTAGATCAACTGTGTTAATACAGTATGTCAAAATGAAAACATGACTGTAAATTCAGACACGTGAGGTTGTGCTGAAAAGAATGATACCAAACAAGGCAAAGGAAATAGTTTTTAAAGGTGAAATGTAGAGGGAAAATCAAAAGTAGTTAAAAATGGCCGATTATACCCTGGACCCCAGAGGGTTAAACGTTTTTTTTTTTTTTTAAGTAACGCAATAGTTACTTTTCAAGTAATTAATTACTTTGAGAACATTGTAACTCAGTTACTAACTCAGTTACTTTTTTTGAAGAAGTAACTAGTAAGTATAATTAATTACTTTTTCAAAGTAACTTGCCCAACACTGTTCCTCAGTGACAACTGCATCATAAAAAACACCTTTTTAAGTAATTAAAATTGTGAGCTGACTGTGTCACTGCTTCCCCAGTGTGAGGCCATAAAGACATGAAATCCAAGCTCTGCAGAGCGGGCTTGTGTGCATGTGGGACTGTGCTGCACACTGGGTCATTAAGTGCAATTTAGGGGTAGGGGGATGGGGGTATGAGACGCGGCAAAAAAACAAAAACCTAACTATGTTATTGACTACTCATCTCTCTGTGTTAGCCCTCTGATACATTTACAACTTGTCCAGGGTGTGACCACATCTCTTGCCATTTGATAGCTGGGATAGCCTCCAGCACAACCGTGACCCTGTACTGGATATGTGGAAGAAACCAGATGGACGGATGCTGCAGACCTGCTGCCAGCTAATGTAGTCAATTGTAAGTCGTTCCACTAGGTATAAAACACTTAGTCTTTTTTTGTCCTAACATTCTTCATTACTGATCCTGGTAATAAAGTTTTATGACTTGAGATTGTACAAAAGTGCATTGTGACCACATAAAGATGGACAAATCAGATAAATTGGGGATTTCTGGTGTTGTCGATTTGGCATTATGGATTAGACCATGTGTGAGATATAGACAACATGTCTACTTTTACATTTTTTCCAATCAAAATGAGATTCGCTCGAACACATTCGAAAACTTGGCAGCCAATGATAGACATCTGGGCTAGAACAGCAGGCAACCTCTACCTAAACAAAAACATGAAAATAATTATGTTAGTACACAGATTCATATGCTTCCCACTGCAAACATATTGTGATTATCTCTCTCTGTCCCTGTGCAGCTTTCAGATTTGATTTGAATTAGTGACTCCACCAGTCACACAGCGGGGTGAGGGAAAACAGGGACAGTGGGAAAAGCGACAAGTTTTAACCCTTTACAGCCGATCGGAGCGGGCACGCTCCGTTTTGCGTAACTATTTTTAAATCCCGGTAGCTCTGCAACCACGTAAGCTAGCGCAATAATTTTTTTTTGCATATGAAACTGGAGGAGTTGTACTTACATCTTATGCCATCAGCTTGTCCTAGGTCACAGTTTCCTTCCACATATAGCTTTGCAAAAACTGCATAAAAATCACTTGCAGCAACAAAAACATGATATTCCAGAAACACGCTTCGCCGATCCATCAGCTGTTTGTAACACTTCCTACGTCTATCAGCGCAAACTATCACATGACCGCATGACCTGCCCGAAACCGGAAGTGACGTCATTTTGCGGAAATGTAGTTTTTTTATGATCGGGGCCTTATGAGCTTGTGTTTTACTTGTTATGTGTTTTAAAAAGTTATGTTTGAGTTTATGACTTTATGTGTCGTTTCTGGGATGCTTAGGACTCATATTGCACTGCTGGAAATAGTTTATTTTGATGCATATGCTGTTATTTTGCAAATTTGCAGTATAATATTTATTTTCGTTTTTCCTGCAGTATATAAAAATTGGTGTATTTCAAAAATAAAACTATGAAGACACTCAAAATAAATTTCCTGTGGTGGGAAACTAGTTTGTGTAACTTTTTTGTATTTACAGTTTTGAGGGATAAGCCTCTTAAATTTCTCTAACTAGAAATATATGTTAAAAAAACAAAAGCGATTTTCAATTTTTTTGTAGTTTATTGCACTTTTTTGCAATTTATGTAATTACTATGCACCTAATGCAGACATATTATTAAAGTTTGGGCTATAATGGTTGTATTGATGTATAGCAACTTGAAATGGTCCCAAAAATGGCTCCACAGCATGTAAAAATATAATATAAGCTCTGGCGAACTTGGTTCTATGGTAGGTCTTAAAGGGTTAATTGGCCTTGCAGTGGTGTGCTGAGGTGGCTTCAGCAGACAAGGATTCCCTCTGAGGTTAGGAAGGAAAAAACAAACCAAAATGTTGAGGTCACAGGCTCATTCCCTTCAAAAGCAAGTGATTTTTTGTCTTTCCTTTTCCTACTCACAGTCCTTGAAAATAGCTGTGTAAAACTGAATGGAAATGTCCTTCATTCGGTTTTTAACAGTTGTGATTTCCTTATTTATTGTTTCATAGTGACATTGAAATACGCAGAAAGCCATGAACAGGAACTGATTGAACGTGTTAAGTAGTAAACAGTGTTTAATATTTGCTGAAGGATTGAACATAGGCAGTCAGAGTTCATATCCTTGAAAAGAAATATTAAAATGTTCACAAATATTTGAAATTAGGAAACAGGATAGAAGCCTGCCCTGGCTGCTCTGTGCTCAGTGATTTGGCCTAGATACTACATACTTTTAGCTGATACAGTGTTTAGTTTAGATTCTTAGTGCACTAACATTTGCTTATACGCACTGCTACAAAGTACAGCTGAGACTATGGGATCAAGATTCATCCTCTGGGTGCGATGTGATACTTATCAAATGTCATGTCAATCCTTCTAATAATTGCTGAAAAGTTAAGAATTTCAAACTCACAGTAGTGCTTATTTAAAAAGTATATAATTATCAAAGTGAGCTTCATTCATCTTCTGGGATCCATGAATGTCAAAAAGTCCAAAACCCAGCAAAATGTCTGGATATTAGTTTTGCAGTAACGACTTTAAAATGGCAATTTAAATACATTTATTGAGTCCATGGTTTTAAATCGGTGATTATTGATGTCCTGCGCTTATCAGGTTTCTTTGTCTTGATCTCTCAGAAACAGAAAGACCACTAAAATCCATTTTAGGGGATTCAGTGGTGTCACATCACAAGACTTTCCTCTGGGAGACTAGGGTTTGTGGACCATATGGTGCCATTATTTTTTCTGTTACATTGACACTTTGTTTCATTTTCACTCACTCAGTGGTTTTGTTACATTGGGAAACAAGACTACTTGGTTGGGTCATGTTACCAAAACCAAACCAGGTGGTTTTATTTTAAATAAACCTTTTTTGTAAAGCTTAGTATTTATTGTTCTGGCTTGATAACTATTTCTCCTGCAAAACAAACAAAAAAAAAAATCCCCAGCTTTATATTTTTCCTCCCTTTATTATTAAAAACATTACATTTTGCACTGTGGACCAACTTCGACATTTTGCTAGTGTGGCTAATGCCATATCTGGCAAATATCGGGTTATAAAGTGCTCCAGGAAAGACTTTAAATCAAAACATGCATATATTAGAATAATGAAGTTGACATTATACATCCACAAAATTCATGGATGACATATACGAAGGTGTAATTTAGGTCACAGAAGAAAATGTCTTAGAATTAGTTGAACAGCAAACCTTATTTTCTGCATAAATTGAAAAGCCTGTGGGAAGAAAAGCTTTGGAATATAAGCAGGGGAATGCATAGCTCAAATATTTCCAACTGTGTGGCAAATATGACTGTTTGATGGCATTGTTGAAACAACATATAGCCACTTCATGAAATCTTACACAGTAGCAGCGTCAAGGACTCTTGAAAAAAACTGTCTTGACACAGTGTAAGCCAGCATGGCTGAAAAGACCCAGTGAGTCCCTACAGAAACTGAAAGGTCAACAGCAGAAAGTTACAGCTTCTCACGCAGTTTGATTGCCAGAAGCTTGATTCATTCTGCTTTATTCATCAGGGAAAAAATGACTAGATTCAGTAAATTGAATTTCACATATTGCCCTGACAGGTTTACATGCTGACCTGCTGCTCAAAACTAAAACCTATTGGCACAAAAAGTTGTCAAAAATGTTTTTTTTTAATCATCATCATTTATCATTTCAGAACACATCTTAAAAAAGATTCCAATTAACTTCTCTCATCTGTTATACACTCTGCAAAAATATGCATGTGTGTGAGACGATGGATGGGTGGCTGAGGGAGTGCGTCAGTGTATCTGTCCTCGATTTGAGAAAGTTGAACTATCTGACTACTGTGTTGCAAGAAAACGGCTGGCAGATGTTTTGAGGTCGATCACGAGTCTCAGAGAGCACTCCCCTCAGTAATTTTCTAGCACTCTGGAGAAGTCTGCTATGTTGAAATCAAGGTTCTTTCTGCAATTCTGAGCAGCAATCAATCGTGTTTGAGATGCCATATGTGTCAGGGATGCAATTAAGTGTGTATTTTGAGTGGTTTTGTGGTAGCAACAGATGACTTCCAAATGCCTCTTAGTATATTAACATTCTTTAAAGCTTGAGCTCACGTTTTCACTGTTGCGTTTCCTTAATGTCTTTGAAATGCTGAAGGTCAAATCATAGTAACACCTTGGTAAACACTGGTGAGTTATTCAAATTTTTTTGATAAGCTTTGAGTTTAGTGGGATTGCGCTGAGGGTTAACAGTGCAAATTACACCGTGACTCGCATTCGTGATTCTGAATGTCTTTGCCCTTGATCCCGTATGCAAACTTGTTTCAGTTGGAAATGAAAGGTACACCAACCTTGCACACTGAATGATGTGTAATGGAAAGTAACATTGACCCTGAAGTTTTTCCAGTGCTACTGTTTCCCATAGTAGCAGCACAGAATTAAAATCTGTTCTTGCTAGCATTAATATTTGCTATTATTCTCGAGTCAAAGAGTGTGAGATCCTGGTATAATAAGGTTATGAAAGAGGAGTACACTGACAGAGGACACTGCAAGATTCCCTGTCTCTCTTGCTCTATTGTAGTCCATATCTCACATTTTATACGAAGACTACAAGACTTGTGTTTTGCTTTCTATTCAGAGAACATTTTGTGTTTTGGGGTAAGGATAGGGCAGTCCATTCTATAAAATGCACGGATATCACTGGAATAAAGTGGTTTTGCAATAGTCTGTGCAGAGCTCTTCATTAGAGCACTTAGCTCTGCGTGCATCGTCTTTGAAAAGCTTGTCTCTCATCCCTCCCGAAGCATGAAATTTATGTATACAGAACAAGTCCAGCATTGACCCTTACTCCCATGTGCATCGACTACTCTTAATTTCAAAGTACAGGATCGCTGTGCCTGAAAAATTAGCATAATATTCTTCTGCGTCTATGTACAGCACGGAGGATTATTTGATAGAACATGTGCAGTATATGATGTCGTGTCTGCTCACATCAAATCACACATTACTCTTGTACACCCTGCAGCCCATACATTACTATCTTTTATGTGTGTTTTCTCTCTTTTGATCAAATGCTCTTGTCAAAGGACCGGACAGGTGACCCCTGGGCAACATGAGTGGAAAGCGCTTTTGGGCTTGCATGATTTTACCTAGTAAGGTGTTGTCTCTCTTCATTAGCCATGCAACTAATCACAAGTAATTCAAAAGTATTACGGCGAGGTCTGTGCATTTTTAGCCCTAAGAGCTTTTGCGATAGACATGACTATTACCACAGAGAGCATGTTTGTTGTTTCTCCCTCTGATAACCATAAGTTCCAATAAAAATAATATATCACCACTCAAGATATTAGGCATGATCAGGAGTGGGGTGTGGTTTGCGTAGAGAGTGCACATAATGGTGCAGTGCTTGGACGAAAGAGGGATGACGGATAAGTCTGAGTTGTGGTTTTAGTATAAAAACAGCAAAAGCAACCTTGCACTATCCAAAGAGGAATAAATAAAAGAATTTACCATTTTTTTGTTTTTATCAATTTAAGAGCGAGCGAGTTTCAGTTTTAAGTTGAGAGCATTCTTCCCCTAATTTATATCTCCAAGCAGGCAGAGGTGTTTTCAATTAATCTACCAAGTTTACTGCTCCATCTGTTTGTTCTCTTCTCTCCTGTTCACCTTCATTTTCGTCACCCCGCATAGCCAGTTATACTTGCTTTGTGAGTGCTCATCGCCCATTTTCTTAAATTTAAATTGACAACACTGAGGCGCTTTTAACACCATCAGATCATGTTATTATTCATGCGGGGTGTGCTGCGTTCAAGTGTTGTGCGAGTCTGTAAACAACAAATCTCATCTCCGAGCTTTGGTGGGTATATTGATAGGAATACTCTCATTTAAAATTACAGCATTTGTATTTTTTGCCCTTTTTCAAGACTTTCTGACATCAATTTAAAAGCCAACACTGACAGAAATGCTTCTAAAGGTCTGCACACAAATATATTTTGTTAAAAAGAATAATATTTAACACATTTAGAAAATGCTGCATTTTCTCTTAAACTCAGAACTCAATAGGCCAACAACAGCAGTTCCTCTAATCTTCTGCAAATACAGCAAATTTCCTTGACTGGCAGGAGTTTTGTAATTGTTTAGTGACTTCAGCAAAACAGCAATGAAAGCAGTTGTGACTGTTGACTGGAGTTAATCTAAAACTGGCTGTAAACAGGGACCATAATTCACGATAAACTGCAACCCGTCTGGCGTTAAAACGACTCACTCAGGATTAAAACTGCAATCTCTGATGCTCCAAACTTCTACTTTGCCGGCTGAGCTAATGTGACAATGGGACTCATAAAGACAATATAGCTGTGTCCTGAAACAACTTCTGCAGCAAAGACGGAGTGACTGTGGCTGCAAATGACAAGAATGGAGTTTTGATTGTGTATTGACTTCAAATCTAAGTACTGAATAATGTTTTAACAGTGTGTCATTTATAATGTATAACAGGTTAATTCAAATTCACTCTGGGTCTGAAAAATACAACCAACATTAAAGTGGCAGTTCCTTTAATGTCCACTTGAGGCAGACTCCAAAAGTGAGTCAATCCCCTAAAACAGCGGTCCACAACCCCCGGGCCACGGACTGGCACCGGCCTGTGATTCATTTGGTACCAGGCCACGACAGTTAAGGCTCGGGTGTGAAATTGATGGTTTTCAGGGTTTTTGTCGTTTTTGTTTTTTTTATGGTTTTTATCGTTAACTTGATTTCCCTGGGTCTTTTCCCATGTGTTATGAATAGATCTTTACTGTCTCTATCTCTACTGGTTTTATTTTGTTGTATTTATCCGCAACGCCTTAGAGGCTGGTCCATGAAAATATCGTCGGACATAAACCGGTCCATGGCGCAAAAAAGGTTGGGGACCGCTGCTCTAAGATGCCCATGTTGAATTTAACCACATTAAAAACACAGAGACATTTGTTTCTGCTATACTTACTGCTGCTTTGATAGCTGATAACTGATAGGCTTCACCTCCATTAGTTTGACTTACTGAACTTGATTATTTCACAATATTTAATAGATTCGTGATCCGTAATACAGCCTGCTGTAAAGTATAGTTTATCCAACAAGGTTGTGGTTCAGTTCTAATGAGTGAAATTCTACGTAACACTAAGTTTTTGTGTGCTTCAGTCATAATTCTTATGGATGCCAGTTGCTTACAAGGTTTACTAGCATTAGCTGATAATTTCGCACTCCATCCTCTCATTCAAATCATAGACTGTAAAAAAACAGGAACGTAGCTTCCGATTTGGAAAGTTGGATCCAATATAAAAGTGAAATGTGAATGAGAAAGCCAAAATGGCCAACAGAGTATTTTTTAGTATTTAGTATTTATTTATTTATTGTCATTGTCAAGAACAATGAAATTGCGTTTGGGGCTTCCATACAACCCAAAAAAAAGAAGAAAATAATAAATACCCCTTAAAACCCAAGTGTACATATTTAACCCAGTGTGACTCCAATGCAATAAGACAATCCTTAGCAATAATGTTCGTAGAAATTCAGACAAAGACCTGAGAAACATGACAAAATACAACAATGCAACCCATTCAATATTATTGTACTGTGAGATATGATATCAGATATGATAGTTATCTATTTAAGAAAGAGGGGGGGGGGCAGGAGGGGGAAGAGAATAAAGATATGATGCACCAATGCAGACCAGTTCATTGCTATTAAGAAGTTGGATATGGTTATTGTCCGTGAGAGGGGGGCAGAGAGTTCAGGAGCCTCACAGCCTGTGGATACAGGCTGTTGGCCAGTCTGGATGTTCTGGCCTGTATAGACCTGTACCTTCTCCCTGAGGGCAGCAGATGGAAAATGTGGCGCGCAGGGTGATGTTGGTCCCGCAGGATACTGTGCACCCTCCTCAGACAGCGAGTGGGGAAGATATTACTGATCTCTGGCAGACTTGTTCCAATAATTCTGCCAGCTTCCTTCACCACCCGCTGGAGTGCTTGCTGATCGGCCTTGGTGCAGCTGGGGAACCACACTAGAAATCCATACGTCAGAACGCTGCTGATGGCACAGTTGTAGAAGTTCAACATCAGAGATCTGGGAATGTGTGCGCTCCGCAGTCTCCTCAGGTAGTAGAGGCGCTGTTGGGCCTTCCGTACAACTGAGGTGATATGGTTGCCCCAGGACAGGTCCTCGGTCACAGTTACCCCCAAGAATTTAAAACTGCTCACCCTCTCCACCGCCTCACTGCCAATGAAGAGAGGCAGATGGTTGTTATGACCCCTCTTCCGGAAATCTACAATGATCTCCTTGGTCTTTTTGGTGTTTAAGACCAAGTTATTGTCGTGGCACCATGACTCTAGTTGTTGCACCTCTGTCCTATAGTTTGTCTCATCATTGTTGGATATAAGTCCGAGCACTGTAGTGTCATCTGCAAACTTAACAATGAGATTGGACGCGCAGGAGGAAATACAGTCATGGGTGAAGAGAGTGTATAGCAGAGGGCTCAGAACACACCCCTGAGGGGCACCGGTGTTGACCACAAGGGTGGAAGAGGTGTTCTTACCCACTCTGACACTCTGTCTACGGTTAGTGAGGAAGTCCACAATCCAGTTGCACAGAGAGGAGTTAAGTCCCAGTTGGTGGAGTTTGGGACGGAGTTTGTATGGCCGGATGGTATTAAAAGCCGAGCTGTAGTCTACAAAGAGGAGCCGTGCATAGGTGTTCCTGTGTTCCAAGTGCTTCAGTAATGTGTGCAGCACTGTGGCGATCGCATCCTCGGTTGACCGGTTCTCCCTGTATGCAAACTGGTGCGAGTCCAGGGATGGTGGAAAAGCAGCTCTGATGTCTATTATATATCCCTGGTTAACAATGATTGGTTTACTTAATCTGGATAGCCACATGAATAAACATTACTCTAACCGGATGGTAGTAAAGCGTTGGGGAACAGAGTTTAACATACTTTTGTTCAGTAATATTGTAATGAGGATAACAAATAGTAACCTCTGAAAAGTGAAATGTGACATTAAACACCAACTCGAGTAATGCACCTGAGATAAGCTCATAATGGCTTAGATTTGGAGCTACTAATTCACCAGGACGTGTGTTTCCAAAACACGTTGTTCGGAGCCCATTTTATGTCCATTTGCATGTCCAAATTGTTTCATCAGAATGTCAGCCAAAGTGTTGGTTAAGGCAATTAGCAAAACAACAGGAACCTCATGCATTTGCACATCACTGATTACGTTCGTTGGAATATCAAGCAACTGCAGTTAGTGGAGCGAATTAAATATGAAACAAAGCAGCGTGCACCTTTAGATTGGCTCATGATAGCCTGATGAGGTTTTTAAGTTACAACCTTTTTAATCCAAGGTCTCGCACCTTTTAGATTGAACAGATGGCTTCTGCCACAAACGCCCTACATGATACTGTCTAATTGGCAGTAACGCATTATTTATTGACCATTTACTGGAATGGCCAATTAGGTTCTTTTGCTGTTTGCGCTGATTTACAAAGCTTGAACTCATAAGCACCTGTCCAATTCCAAGTAATTACAATCACCCATCAAACTATGGTTAAAAAGCATATACACGGTTGAGTTAGAAACTCAGCTAAGCTTTTACTAGCTACAGATCTGCTTTGATGCCTAACAAAAGCTTTATGTTTCCTTTGAAAACCTAACATGTCTAATTCTACCTTTATAGGCCACATATCACACTAACCAAGGTACAACCAACCTCATGGAAGGATCTTTCGTAACCTGACAGCTCAAGGCAAAATATCATATGGTGTCTCGCTTTCCTTTGACAAGAGCTCTGCCCGGCGAGCTCCGGATATCACGCTATAGCAGTTAAGACAGGAGTTTGGAAGATGCGGAGGAGGGGCCCTCAGCGACGCCATCCAAGGCCCTGGCTGCCACCCGGTGTTATACGCAGCACGATTCCCGGTGCCTTGTCTTAATGAATGCCACAAACTGTCACTATGCTTCTCACGTCCCAGAACCCACTTCACTTTGTTTATTTATTCATTATCTCTTATGTTTCCCTAATAAGGTGGAGCTTGTGCGAGACATGCTGTCTGCAGAGGATCTAAATGTGGGCAATGTCTCAGGCAACAAAAGTGCCAGCGTTGAAGGGTAATGGCCCCACCCACAGGCTGGCAGATCTAAAAGGGTGATTAACGAACACCCCAGGGAGAAAGCCAGCAGGGGTTGAATGCTTTTACATTACTTTGTCTCTGTTTCTATTCATCTCTTTTTCCCCCCAAACAGATTTACTCACTGTCTTGTTTCTGCTCCAGATGTGCATAAAGAAGTACGAGCAAATTGGTCTTTCCTTTGCTCACTTACATTGCTTCACACCGAGTTGCCGAGGTAATCATTTTGCTGGCAAACATGTTGAGATGCTGACAGGCAGAGCAGCTTCTATCAATCTAAATAAGATTCAGTGATGTAGTCCATACATTTTCCCTGCCTGAATGTCCTCCCCTTGAGAGCGAGCGTTCACAAAAGCAGCTAGTCCTCAGATGGTCGGATAAGTCGAGCTCAATCTCCAACGAAACATAGAGGCCTATTTTATCGAGCTATATAAAGGCCAGGTTGATGGGGTTCTAAAAATATGGTGGTCTTAAATTTCTAGACATTCTTGCTCTAATAAAAGGATGCAGCGACTCATTGTTCTACTTTTTTCCTGAGATGTGTTCAGCATGCCTGTCCTGAATTCCAATGGGGGGAACATCCTTTCCTTTATCACTTTCCAAAACACTTTCACTCTCCTTAATCTCTTAACCTCCCTTTTATTGCCACATTTCCACCATAGTCCTCAAATCAACTTCTCCCATTTGTTACATCTTGTTCCTTCTATTCTCAGCGAGCGGTGTGATGCATTGCACTTCTTGCATTCTCAATTGCAATCACAATCCGAGTATAATGTATCCTGTTTGTGATTGGAATCATGCTTCGGCCGTAACGTTCCTCTGGCAAAATGTTTATGTGTTTAACTCCAGATTGCCGTCTTGATCTGTATACACCAGATGCAGAGAACTATGAAGGATGGGGATGATGATGTATGATAATGGCGATGTCAAGGCTGGCAGAGAATTTCACACCAACAAGGATATTGGGGTTAAAGCCCAGATGGAAGGGGTTAAATGACTGTGAGGAAGCAGCCACCCCCTCCTGCTCATTTTGGAAAATGACAAACAAGCATACCGAAGGCAGTTAAAAAATGAAGGCCCTGCGTGATATCAGCCGTATTTCTTCAGTTAATCTGGTTCTTGTCATTTATACTCTTCATCTTCCCTCAGTTTTTACTCTTTCTGTATATCATCCTCATTCTGTCACATCCATCTGCTGGTCATTAGCTGTATTCTGTCACTGCAGGATTAAGGGAAAAGTGAAGAGCTTGAGTGGTTCCAGCAGCCGTCGCAGTTGCAATAACAGCCGAGGTGCCTTGTTTTCAAATCAGTGACCTTCATCAGACATATGCTCGTATGTGTGCGGTGCTAAGAGTGCTGCCGACAAGCATATGCAGATATGTGACACTTAATGCTCTGCGTCCCAGGCATCTGTCACGGCCACTGGCTTGTGTATGCGCAGGGGAGTTGCCATGTGGGTGCTTTGAGCTGAACAGAAGCACGTTGCATTGCTATTCTGCTAATGCTGCGCTGCCATGACATGACTCCTCCTTTTTTATTTTGCATGTTTATGGCCATCACTATGCTGTCATGCCAACACGGGGATGGTTGTTTGATCGCTTCCTATATGGCAACTCTGAGCTAGGCTGTTTTTTGGCCAGAGACAGAAAGAGGGTGAAATGGAAATATTGAAAAGGAGACTCAACTTAGTTCTCATTCAGTTAGCAGTGGGAGGAAAAAAGTGAAATGCAATTTGTACACTGAAAATTGGCCATTGTCTTCGGGAAGATTGTTCTATTCAAATTATGACATTGAAACGACACTGGTCTGAGTCTGCAGACAGACTGAGTAGAAAAGACATAACTCACATGAATAGGAGCTTTTTTACATGATTATAGTCAAAAAAGAAGAAGAGATGGAACCAAAATCATAATCTGGCAATGAGCGTGAGCATGAAATTGAAAATGAACCGAACGTGAGCAGAATGAACGGCACTTACTTTGTTTTACATCTCTTAAAACAATACGTACTGCTGATCGACTCAAGTCTTGTTTTCATGCTGATAAACAACAGTCTTTCTTTTGGGCAGCAAGCTCTCTGGGTGGCCCTACTATGGGCGATAGCCGGCTATGATGGCCGCCTTAACGTTTTGTTCCTAAACTGTGTTTTCTGTTCTAATATTTGCACATTTCCAATATGTGCTCATTGACATTTGGATTTCCCAGAGAGCGTCGAGGCAGGATGCCAGTCCCCCCTTCTTTTTTCCCCCAGTTCCCTCTGAGCATGAATTTATAAATTGAAAAACCAGGCAAAAATGACCTTAATCCGCTCTCCGTCATTCTGCAGGAAATGTTCATGCTCTGCAGGGACTGGGTTTACAGCCACCATCTGTTGCATTTTTCATTAACAAAATCTATTTCTTCATTTAACCATGCATGCTCAGACAATGCTATGGCTCCCATAACACCCCTAAATCCTCGATTGGAAAAGAATGAAAACACCAAGTTGCTATAGAGAACATGTTTTCAGATTAGAGCTGTAATTGCGAGTATAATGCAAGTATATTCATCAAGGATTATAGCTATGACATTTTGTATGTATTCAGGTAACAGGGGACAAAAAAAATCATTTAATAGAGCTAAGTCTGAATGGACCTGAGAGTAACATTATGCAGGGACTATTGTGGGCTCTCTTGGCCAGAGAATCTTACAATGCCTTTAACAAATAAGGGAGTTCTTTTGTTTTGTCAAGGACAAGGGGCTTGAACTCGTGTCTTCTTCATTATGGGAGAACTTCTCTTGCCACAAAACCAGTTTGTGCCTCAGATTTAAAGGTCGAAACAACACTAAATCATACTTTTTGTGATAAATGACAGTCTAAGACAACTACCGATAAAGTTTTGTTTTTACTGTGCACAGTTTATGATATTTTAAGTAGCGTATATTCATCTTTTCATGCCTGTGCCAAGTCCTCCTGCTCTCGTGGAGCAGCTCCCCGGCCGGCATATATCATGTCACCATTCCCTGATAGGTTTATTGATTTTGCACTCCCCTCAGCACCATCTCTCAAACTTTTCAACACCAGAACTAACTGAGACAGATATTTTCCAATTGCTCAAAATAGATCATTAGCCAATTGGAAAAGATGGACTTTAAGCCCTACAGATCTATACAGAAGATAAGGAGAGGTGGAAAAAGGAAAATTCAAGACAATCTTCAGCATACGTCTGTGAAGAGAAGGCAGAGTTTGCCTTTTGTTCCATACCCTGATGATAAATACAAGCAAGTAGGAGGGAAACAGCTGGGCAATGAGATGTTTGTGGTAAATATATGAGAATAATATCTTATCAGGATGATAATAATATGCAGCTGTGCCTGTATCTCTCCTGCAAGCATCATATCTTCAGATGATGGGCATGACAGAAACAGGGAGCATCTCAGCTTTAAATCCTTCATTAGTTCCCTATCACAGTGTCAGTGCACGTCCATGTCACAGGGGACAATCTGCCCTCTTGAATGGGCTGTGTTCTGAATGGTGTCTGCCAGCGTCCTCTTTCTTAGGACAAATAGGGTAATAATTCCATCAAAGGGAGAGGATGCGGCAATAAAACACGCTAGAAAGGGAGGGGACTTTTTAATGTGCTTCGTTGTTTCCGATGCAATTACAGCGCCTATCATGTGATGCCTTATCTTTCAGTCTCCATGGAGCCTACTCGCGCTCTGCCTTTCTCTCCCCTATGTGCACACGTACACGGGAAGAAGTGGAAACACGGAGCGTGCGTGCCAAAAAGCAAAGAAAAACAAGCAGAAGCCAAAGTGTCATGTTCAATTTTAATTTGTTTGTTGTTATAGTACAAACCTGTTCAACAATGTTCAGTGTAAGTTGAAAAAAGAAAAAAATAACACCTTGAGCCAAATAAATTATGATAGCACATTCCCAGATCACTTCCCCGAGAGTAATCTATGAGGATTTAAAATTAGGCTGCTCTCTATGCATACTAATTGCAAACAGCTTGGGATAAACATATGATTTCAGATTTTTTAATGTAGTTAGTCATTGCCATGACATTTTTTTCTGACTCCACTCCGACTTCAGGCAAGGTCTTTTCTGATCAAGTTAATTACTTTGAGAGGAGCAGACAGTGAGGCTAATTAAGAAATATGTCTAACTGAACTGTGGTCAATGACAGCCCTACTCCTACCACTGGGTTCTGACCTAGATCACTAATGCCTCCTATTTAGGAATTACCACATGACAAATATCCAATCAAACCTCCAGAAATTGCCCTCCATCATAGCGGACTGACCTGTCATCACAGGCAGGTTTCCTGGGTGGCTTATGAAGTCACCAGTAATCAGTGGAGTTCATGCCAAGTTGTTGATTACCACAAATTAAATGTCTAGAGGCCACTGAGACCCAACTGTGTCACCGATGGCCCCCAAAAGATGCACAATAAGACGACACAGTGAAAATTATAATCAGTGGTATTGGTAGACAGCAAGACCTTGGCGAACTAATAATAAGTCTCCCGGCTTCAAAGGTGTCAGATGTTTAAATTGGAAAAGTTGCTTGTAATGACTTAAATGGAAAAACTATTCTCCACTGGACTCCTGTAGGCAAATAAATAAATAAAATCAAATTAATGCACACTGTGATCTCTGGCTACTGTAAAACCCCTCGCTACAGAAAACGCTGTAGTCCCTCAAACCTCTGGGAAGGCAAAATTGAAGATATTTTGTTGCTGATTCTGGAACATATCTGTTACATTAACATATTCTGGTTCTGTGGAACATAATTTCATTGTATTTCATTGTATTACATTGTGGTTCTGCAATACAACAATGTGGGAACTTTGGGGAACAAAAAGGGAACAGATATGCTTTTCTTTATCTTCTGGGCTAGTGTCCATCATTTTCATCTTTCTCTTATTTATTAGTAAAATTTAAAGACTTCTAGATTAACACGCACATCCAGATTTCATTTATGTATCTTGGTATATTTTCTGAAAAGTAGCTTGGAAGGTTTCAGATTGTGTCTGTCAGTAATAATGCAAATAGATAATAGCAACAGGATTGTAACGATTAAACTTCTGATAAACTGATAAAATTTCACTCAGTTTACAATAAACTATCAATTAATAACAATCCACTCAGTCTTATTCCCACAGGCTGGCCTGAGCAGGGGTTTTTACCATCATAGATGAGACATTTGCTGGACAAGCAAAAATAAAAAAAAAAGCTTAATTATCTCTATAGAAATTCTTAAAAGGACATCTTCTTCTCCTTCCCGGTCTAGAATGAATGAAGATAAGAAGTATTTTTCAGCAGCTTACTTGTGGGTTTAGAAGATACAGCATAACACAAGGTTATTGTCAATGGTCGGCCAATCGAAGCTTCACGTTTCTGCAGAAGTTTCCTATGAGATGAGCACTGGCCTCCGCACTGACTGTAATCCTGCTTGTGGCTACACTGTTTCTTTTTTTTTTTGATGAGCACAGTCAAACTTTACACTTTAGCACAAGACTCTCACATCAGTCTTTATGCAGCACATGTTATGTGTTCTTATCACACCCACAACCTGGGGGTGTGGGAGGCTGGGGGTGGGGGACTAAAAATAAGAAATCCACCTGCCTGCACATCTGAAAGCTTACAAGCAGCACGCTTTATTTAATCTGAACTGCAACTGATGTTTAAAAAAGGCTGCCTAGTTTTACCAGGGTTATGTGCTGTTTCAACTATTACATTACAGTTACTTCTCTCTTAAGAAATTCATTGTTTCAAGAATCTAATATATCACCTAATTAGTTTAAGAAGTGATACGGGGCTGTGTTTGTTTTTAGAGCACTATTTTAAGTTTTCGTGTTAAATTAAACTAAACATCTAGTAGTTGCGGGTTCATATTCTCCTTGGAGACAGGAAATCGGTACCAACATACTCACTTAAATTCATGTAAAAAAGTGAAATAAGCTATTTCTGTAATGGTTGTGGAAACAGGTTTTGTGGCAGAACATATGAAATCCATTTAATATGTTCTGATACTCCATGGCTGATTCAAATGTGAAATCTTGTTTCACTTAAAAGTCTCTGCTTCTGGAAAACATCAACCTTATTTAATGGGAAATGAAAAAAAGGTCAAGCACTGAGTAATTTAAGACCACACAAGGGCCACTCAATCCATTCTGTATTTGGGGGAGGGAGAAACCAAAGCCGAGGTGGGTTGACTTCTCTGACCATAAACATGTTTTTTTTTTTTGGTTTTTTGAGTATATCCCATATAGTCAGAGGCGCCAGTGGCCATAAAGGCAACTGAATTATTTATGAGCAACATTCTGGAAACAGCGGTGAGAATTCGTGGATAGGGTGATGCATGTCCGTTGGCCTTATTCTGTGGCAGTCCTCTAATGCTTTGATAAATGGCTGTTATCTACACCCTTTGGTGTATGACGGCCATCTGCTGCGGGCTCCTTAAGGGCCAATTGGAGATGTTCAGAAATCTGGGGCAGCTCAGGTGGCTGCATTAGAGGAAAAGGTTGCTGACCGTGAGAAGTCCGGCAATCTTGGTCTGTGTCGCACGGCCACGCTGACCTCCTTATCAGCGCGGACAGAACTCAGTTTGCAGTTTGTACTCGGAGGCTCGCCTCAGAGGGATTGGCTCTGAATCAGGATAGATTTACCAACTGCACTGCCATTTCTGCACACTCATGTCTGCCCGAGCAAAGCACCGCAACCTCTGAAAAGTCAACTTCGCTTTCATGAGCATGCACAGACTATTACCGCAGACAGGTAAACAACACAGTCAGCTGCTCGTGCATCTACAGACATACTCATAGAACTGCAGGCTGGACTTAATAACGTCAATAATGGAAAATCTAGGCGGTAAATTAGCACATTTTCAAACCTGTCGACAGGAGAGAGATTGCAATTACATGCTTTAACCTACCAAATGTGGGGTAACCTTCACATATCCGTGCATAGATGCAGAATGATTAAGATTGTAGTGTGTGAGATTTATGCTTCCCCTGTATCCAGGTGGGTGGATTGAGTAGTAACCGGAGGCAGAGAAAGCACTAAATGGTTAAGTAGGTTTGTTTGTTCCTTAGGGCTTCAGAGCCTTTTCTGGACTGAAAGAGATGAGACCACCCATGCAATTAATCATGCTGGTATTGGCATGGTTGGATACTGTATCCACTCAAGGACAGCTTTGAGATGCATTAGGCCGAGCTCTGCCAATCCCAGGGCACGGTTAGCCCAGGGGAGATTCACACATCTCCTTCTAAACCATGCGTTTCCCTGGACTTACACTCACCTACTTCTGTTTGGGTAGAGCAGCTCCAGCGTGCCCTCCTAATGATTCGTTACTCTGAGCTGCTAGAGCTGTTAGGCACTGTCAACCTCTCCTGTCAGAGAACAGGAAGCTGATGTGTGTTCGCAGCTTCGCTCTTCCTCGTATCGACTCTGCCGCCAGTACTTTAATCATCCTTTACAATAAATCTCAATCAATTCAGCACTGAGGATGCGGGACACGTGCAGATGGCATGGGCTGATAGTCCTGACACATTGCAGCTCAATCAAACAGTGGCACAATAAAGCGCCCACCCCGCCGCCACCTCCCTTTCTCACAGGACAAGGATCTGTGAAGCGGCGCTCTTGCTAATCTAGGCGATCATTGTGCCATGTAATCAGAGCTAGTATCATCGTCCTCCTTTTTTCCAGTGTCAAGCCTTGACAACGATATGAGAAGTTATTAGTTTAGGCAACATAAACAAATCACAACCACTTAGCGGAGAGATCATTTCAGCAGCACTCAGTGGACATCTTCTGCTTGATTCCAAAATTGAGACTGTGGTCGAGGGGATTGGGTTATGGCACGGCGGTGGTAAACAGGTGGCTCCATCGGCGGTTTGCCAATGCACGCTGCACCAAATGGAATAAAATGGTGAAACAGATGTTCTCCTGCGCTGTGCCTTGATTTGAGTTGTGCTCACGCTTTTAAAGCCTACTGAAGTATAGACTGTCCCTGCCATGGCTGACGGGCCTGCTGGAGGACTTGACAGCGGCTCTGAACCCAGTAAGTACCGACTCTGACTCCTTGCTGGGCATGGTCTGACAAGGGTGTCAAGCAAATGAGAGGAGCCTGCGGAGGGGCGAAGCAGAGAAAGAAACGGAGGAAGCAGACATCTGGTCATATAAGCAATGCAGCTGATCCGAGACATGCAGTGAAAGAGAGGGAAACGTGAACAGAATTCGCTGCCTACGTGATGCAGAGCTGCTTATGTCGGTGTGTCTCGGCTGCAGGCCGGTCAGATGTTTAGATGCCTTTGCCACAATCATTGACCTCTTCCCTCTGAGGCAATCAAACTGCATTTAACAGTAGCTGGAGAAGTAGTAAATCTGCATGACAGTGAGTCAGTAACAACATTTACAGGCAGAGATGAGTCACTCTCAGCCTGGAAGGTTATCGCAACACTCCTCCCACAGCAGCGACAGTTGCAGCAGAAGAGAGTGGATGATCAACTAATAATTGCCATTTTGGTTTTGATATGCTTTTAAGAAAAGAGGAGGAGGAAGTTCACAATGAGGAAGAGGGTCTGAAAGCCTGTAATGACAGCGGCTGGTGCACAGAGAGACGGAGCGGGGGTGGATAGTGTGGATAGCTGTGAAATTGATGCGACCTTGAAAAGATCTGGAGACAGGGAGAGTCTGCCTGGTTATTACGGTGAAAACGTGTGTAACTAACTACCATGTTCAGCCCGCCAATGAGCACAGGCTCCCTGACCACGCACTATACTCAATTACAGGGGAGAGAGACGAGGAGAGGGCCAGCAGGAGAGAGGAGAGGGAGGAACCAGGGTCATTTTCCCCTTCGATGACCTTCAGACTAATGCGGCCCAGGAGAGCTGGCTATTTTCTGAATCTCACTGGAAAATGTCCCCGCGCTCTTTGAGATGCTTTTTTGTTTCTTCCCCATCCCACACGTAAGATGCAGGTGTTGGAGGAGAAACTCTGAGAGAGTAAACACGTCTGAATGTGTTAAACAAAGAAGAGTAATACATGCTGATGGAACTGTGTTTATTATCACATCTGGTATTCCCGCTACTTCATATTTGTTTAATTCACGTCCTATTCCGCTTCAGATAGATTAGGCGGCAAATGTCCGCCTGTACAGTTTTATATAAAGCGTCCTGTCACTCCCAAGCGGAACATTTATTCCTGCGACTCGCATTTTCCTGATGGCTGTTGATGTGCCTTCACACTAAGACAAACTAATGCACATTTATTTTGTGCAGCAAATAAAGTGAGTCTGATGTGAATGTGATCTCCATGAGGCAGTTATTTATTTAGAGTTGCCACGATTGGCACAGCGAGAGAACGTTTGGAAATGTTTGAATGTAATTCGAAGGGTGATGAAATTACTTTCTAATCGCAGTCTCAGAGCTCATGGCGTTAATGAACTTTGCCTTCTAACTTTGAAGCCCCAAACAGATTGTCCATCTGTACGATGCCATATGCGACTAGAGGCTGCTGTTGCAGAATGTGTAAGGCTCTGTATGATCACACAGGCTGTTTGTAAGAGGAATGTGTTTGTATATGAACAGCTTTTGTTCCAAAAATAAGACAAGCAGCATCTGAAGGGGGGTGGCACCAATTCATATTAATTGATTTATTGCACAAAGCAAGAAGTCAAAGCAAGTACTAGTCTGAAATAACATTTTGACAGTCTGGATCCCTCGACTCAAAGTAATTATTTATTTATGTGATTGTTATGCATGTTCCTTATGTTGCACAGTCATTCTCTATGTGTCGCTAATTAACTCTTGTCACTCTTTACCCTCTAACACGTGTCATATGATGGTTATTCGTATCCTTGGCATGCAGTTTTCTCAAATTTTTTCTGAAAGGTGGTTAAAAAAAAAGGTGCCACCTCATTTCACTGCAGGCCTGGATTTGTTTTGCACTTGTATTTTGTAATTATGTCATTTGAAAATGTTTTTACACCTGTGACAGATTGAACAACTGACTCAGCACCGGAGCTCTGTATACATATGTAATTAGCTATTGCAGGAAATAATTATTCAGTTTCGGAGACACTGCAAATGTGATAAATACTGAAGGAAAAATTATCCATTTAACTTGTCTCACTAAATGGCAGCTGCTCTCTTAACCAAATATATTGCACCAATTCGATCGATTTAGCGTATTTAGTACAATTGACTAAATTGATGCAGTTAGCTCTCATTGATTGGCTGTCACTGTCAACCATGGACGCTAATAAAGCCTATAAGGATAGCTATTTGAGACACGAGAGGGCCGGGCCAATGCAAAGATCTACTCACACATTTCGTCGCCGCACTTTTCCCAGTCACCATTTACACCCACTGCTAACACATATACTATGGCTGGGCTAAATGCACACTGAAATGACAGGGACGGTAGAACATAATGGAGTAAGGTCATCATCAATGCCGACTTAAAACTCACAGGATATAATTTATTTCCTTGTTTTTATTTCAAAAGGCACAAATACATAATTATACCATGAATGCATCTCCAACATCTGGACAATTTCTGACTTATTCACCGGAAATGTGAAAATGTTGCATACCTGTGACAGTATATGGCAGCTCCTGTTTATTGAAGGGGTTTATTCGTGTTTATTCTATCTATCTTTGCATCCATCAATAAATTGCATTGTTGTGGTTGTAGAGCCAAGCAGAGCCATCAAAGAGCGAGAGGCAAGGTACACCCTAGACAGGTCGTCAGTCTGCTGCAAGGCTGACAAAGACAGACAAACATTCACTCTCACATTCACACATGTGGCCAGTTTAGGGTTTGGCTATCAGTATCACAATTCACAGAAAGACCCCGGCCTGATGTTGGAATTGAACTCAGGACCTTCTTGCTGTGCGGCAACAGTGCTAACCACCGTTCCACCGTGCTGCATGTTCTCCCCGTGTTTGCGTGGGTTCCCTCCGGGTACTCCGGCTTCCTCCCACCGTCCAAAGACATGCAGCTTGTGGTGATAGGTTAATTGGATAATCCAAATTGTCACTAGGTGTGAATGTGCGAATGAATGTGAGTGCGAATGGTTGTTTGTCCCTGTGTGTTGGCCCTGCGACAGACTGGCGACCTGTCCAGGGCGTACCCTGCCTCTCGCCCTATGACAACTGGGATAGGCTCCAGCGCCCCCCGCGACCCTGAAAAGGATAAGCGGAAGCGAATGGATGGATGGATGGATGGATGGATATCACAATTCATGAAAGCCAATAAAAAAAAATAAAGTAAGGAGGAAACTGAAGCAATACCCTTGAATTAGTGATGTGCGATACCACTGATTTCCTTTCCGATCCGATACCAAGTAAAATTCAGGATGGTATCGACGATACTGATCCGATACCGATAGCTTCATAATGATTACAGGACATCAGACTACTTGTTCTTATTGCTTAATAATGCAGAATTATCAGGTAGAAATAAAAAACATGAAGTTGTGCGCTATTTGAACACGTTGCCTACCTGCAGCACTAAAGGACTCAGTGAAAGACGTCTGTCTCGCTCTAGCAGCACCTGGCTGGTGTTTGACGAGGTTGCCACAACACCTCACTGTTTTGCCACATGTATCGCAAACCGCGTCTTGACTGTTTGTGGAGGTAAAATACACCCACACATGACTCCGGTTATGCTCAGCCATTGTTGTGAGTGCACACGCCAAAGGGCTGCGACACATTTATACAGTCATATTTTGCATATGACTAAGAAAGGTGGAAGAAGAAGTAGTTCCATCCAAGTTAGATGATCCAAATGATATAGTTTCTTTCCACTGTGTTCTTGTTAATGATAAACTACAAATTAACCCCAAATTACTAAAATGTTGATATTTTAATATGAGAATGGATTCTAGAACATAAATAACTGGTATCAATGTTTCAATATTGATCCACACACCACTACCTTGAACCAATGCTATAGATGTTGATATTTGTCTATCAGAGGAGGTCTGCAACTTCCCTGTTTCAAACACACATTTAAAAATCACTAGAGACGTTATAGAAAATGGACATAATTTCCATACTGGAAAATTTGAAAGAACCACAGAAATACTTCCAGACCTATAAACGTCTATTGTAAAACAGCTTTCTGACTTGATCTCTGTAAAGATTTTCCTGCTTAGTTTATGCACTCACTCACTTGTTTTGGGAATAAATGTAAAAAAAAGGGGGAAAAAACGTGTTTATTTTGTAAGTGTTGGTCGTATCACGTTTCAGAATTGAGGATTATCTCTAACTGAAACTGGCTAACAAGTCATTAGCCAGTGAATGTGTGGTTTAACAGTCAGAGGTGTGTATCCTTGTCACTAGGAATGGGTACCGGTATCCGGTGCCATGATGACACCGGTTCTGACATAAACAGTAGTAACCAGACCGAAAAGCGGCGCACATTTCGGTGCTTTATTTCGGTGCTTTTTTTTTTACTGAGATGTCATACACTTTGGATTCTAGCCAATCATTTTACCTTTGCAAGCATAGTAGGCGGGCCCAGGTACGTAGGTTCCTTTAGAGCAGAGCTACAGATTAAAAATGCCCAAGGCGAAGCGGTCAAAAGTCTGGTTGTACTTCACAGCAAAAGATGCAAACTCAGCAGCCTGCAACAAGTGCTTTAAGCTGATACTGTGCAAAGGAGGTAACGCCTCGAATCTGATTAAACACCTGGCTACGCATAGCATTTTTTTAAAAGCCGAGAAATGCACCGTATTTGATAGCTTGCTGCGAGACCTCACAATGAGCACATCTACTGCGGGTGGTTTGCCTGTTATCGGAACCGGAGTTAGCAACATCCCCCAAAAACCCGAAGAGGAGAGTCCTGGCCCCTAGCCCTGCCAGTGTAGCAGAAATGATGACGGATGATGATGGCAGCAGCAGCCGTTCTTCTCTGCGTGAGTAGCTTAATGTTGTTCGTGTGTAATTTACGTTGAGTAGGCTAACCACGTTATTACATTAATGCAGGTAAGGTGAACTAGCAAACATCATCATAGTTACATGCGGCTGTCTCTTGTTTGATGGCAGATACTCCCTTCACCCTGGCCAAAAAAGCTAAAATGACCAAAGAAAAAGTGGAAAACAGCTAAACATGAGAGGTTTTTGGACAAAGATTGTGTTCTTTATTCTTTAAGCACCGGTTCGAGCACCGTTTAAGCACCGGCAGTTTCAAAAGTACCGGTTTGGTACTGGTATTGGATAAAACCTAAACGAAACCCATCCCTACTTGTCACAGTCACTTTTTTGCAGCTGAGATGGTGGTGGTTCATAATTCAAAACAGAACTTCAGAAACTGGTGGGTGGCATCATGGTAGCTACATCCACCTTTTGTACTGTCTAAGGAAACCTCACAAACACAACAAGCTGATCCATGCAGACCTGGAGAGAATGTAGATGAATAAATATCTCCACACAACACTTTTTAAGGAAATATCAGATTTTCGAAAACACCAAAGACTGGTATCTAAAAAATCCAATATTGGCCAGGATCAGGAACAACAAAACAAGTAAATCAGCACAGATTTTTACCCTGAACTGAACGGGGAAGTGTCAAATTTGTAGCCTAAACTCTGGAAGATGTTTCCCAAAAAGGATTTAAGTTCATACATGGCTTAAACAGAACTATTTTTAACTTTTAAGAGCTATTATTTCTCCTAACTAAATAACTGCTTCGGAAAACGTCAAACTGGCACTGACAGAATGAGGCACTACTGGTCAGTGGGGGGAAAGAAAACCTTGAAAAAGAAACACTGCCAAAATGAATAATGTTAATGTGATCTTAAAGTTACAGCAAATAGTCTGTTTGGCTAAAATAACAATAACTTGTTGTTTAAATGCATGGATGGGTAAAGTTATCCATCAATATCTTATCATGTACAGTGCCCACCTCTGGTCTAACATAACAAAATCCCTGACATATACTCACACATGCACAAACAAACCATCACGGGATACTCCACGAGTATATTTGAGGAGAGCTTAGACAGACAACCTGATATCCTGACAGAGCCTTGACCTAGTTGACTTATTTTTTTTCCAGCTACAGACAGAAGAAGGAAAAAATAAAATAAAATAAAATAAAACCAAGGCCCTACTCAAGCTTTCCGGCACTTTGAAGGTGCTCTGATGCTACTGAAGTCTTTTTGTGGCATACTTTCTGTGAAGACATAAAACAAAGTTGTACAACCGCACTCTGTCTGAAGTTATCACTTCCTCTCAGTGTTATACAGCCAGCAGGCCGGGCTCAGCTTGACTACAAAGACTGAGCCAGATGCTGGACTTCCTACATCAAGGACATTTGAAATATCTGTTGTCGAATCCTGTCATTTAACATGCTATACTATAATATGTTCACATGCCCTTTATGTTTTTGTTCTCGCCTCGTGTGACTGTTGGTTCTGTGGGTACTTGTAACATAATTACGTTGCCATTTTAACCCCAACTCTCTCAAAAATGAAATTTCGATCTGAAGCGAGCACTCTGATTTATTAAAGGTCAGGTGAACAAATCAACATACACAAGTTTTTACTTTTTGTTGCAAAACTGCTTCATTATCACAGGTTGTAATTTTTTTTTAAATTGCAGCTATAATTTGGGAATGAAAGGCTTTGTATTTCTAAAAAGGTTTCCTTTGAAAATGTCAGTGTTGAATGAGAATAATGATGTGTTTATATACATGCAGTTCTACAAGATCCTTCTTTACCCAAGCACCGGTTTTGCAGAAAAACAATGCCTCCTCTTGGCCACACTGAAAATTTTAATTAAAGGCTTATGTGTTTTTTCCAGTGCTTCATACAGACCATCCACATCCACATGCTAACAATAAACAAAAAAAGTTGAGTCCATTCAATAGCTGATGAAGACAGTGAAAAAGAACAAGGACTCCAAGAAAATATAATTTAAAGCAGACAGCTTGACTATCTTCACAAACTACAGTCCCCTCTTAAGTTGGAAACTATTCATTTAGTCTCTGTCTCCATCTGTTCTCTATCTCATCTCGAAATTGTCAGTTTCACTTATTGTGCAGCTTCCTTGAGAAATAATATTCCAGTTGAAATTATGCTCATAATGATAACATTCACAGGCTCCCCCTTGTAGATTCAGATCAAAAGCTTTTTTTGAAATAGTAGATAAAAGAATTGGGGGAGAAAAAAAATTACATTGCTGTGTGCCACTGAGATCGACCCATCCAAGAAATTCAGTGGAAGTGAAATTCAGGCTCTTTTGCAAGGCGCTTCCAGCTGACATCAGAGAAGCTGAAGTCTGAGACCATTAAAAAACACACACACACACACACACACACACACACACACACACACACACACACACACACACACACACACACACACACACACACACACACATGTTAAGTTAAGTTAGAGCACTTCCAGACAATGTATGAGCTACTGGTACTGAAGAGTATATCCGTAACTCAGTGGATATGTCCAACTACAGAGGCATGATGAAAAAGAAACAAAAATCTTCCCAATTTAGTTCCACCATTATGAATATATAATTTTTTAAACTTTAACATTGTGCTTTATTGATCTCCATTTTGCAGGAAACACTTTTCCCTGAAATACTCTGACTTACAATCTAATTTTACCCAACTAAACTGAAAATAAAACCTCAAATCAACACATACAATCACAATCAGATGGGATTTTTCATTATTAATTGGTTGTTGATTTTTTCTAATCTAGGTTTCAATTCCCTAAAATGTGCATCAGTATTTAATGATCTAATAAAAAAATCAGATGTAGTACAAATACTGACGTTGCTGTTGTTTTCTTCTTATTTCTTACTAATGTGAATCTAAACTGCAAATGCAGACTTTCTAGAAACTGCCAGTGTGTTGCAGACTCTGTGATGGCTTTGTTGCTGCTCTGATGCCCCAAACTAACATCCAGTTTTCACAAAGTACTTGGCAGAGTTGCAGAAAAAGTGTCCTAGATAGTAGATGCCAGTAGTTTGGTGCCGAAACACAACCAAAGAGTCATCAGTGTTGTTCACTGTTACTCGTTCTTCCCTCCATATAAAAAGAGGAATGTTGGCACCAAAAAGGTTTTGAGCTTCTTTCCTCTTTTTTTCTTTTTTTTTAATTTTTATTGAGTTTTATTTTTCAAGCACCAAATACATGAAAACTGTTCATTAAACTGGTCAGAGATAATAGGATAATACATGGACTTAACTAAGGTAACAGAGACTCTTTGGCTCAAGCATAGGGTTGCCAACTCCCTGAAAAATAAATAAGGGACACCTCGTGGCCAGGGCCGGGCGGCCCAGTTGTCTTCACCCTTCCCAGTGTGGTGAATTTTCTAGCTCTTTTTTTGTGTGTGAAATTATTTTTTTAACCATTTGACTTGAATTTGATTTAAGTAGATGTGTATTCTTTGTGATATGAACACATGTGAAACAAATGATCATTTAGCCATTTATTTTTTAGCTCAAAATGACAACATTAACACAATAAAACAGGTCTCCTTCTTAAACAGAAGCCTGTCATGCTTAACTTTTGAGAATATAAGTAAATCTTTCTTTAAAAGAACTCTGTCCTGCTTAACTTAAAATAATAGAAAACAATAGAAAGAAAAACATTCTTGTAACAGTGCACATTTAGTGCATTTAGTACAATTGGCTTAATGCTAATCAGCTGCTCCTGTTTGTAAACCCGCTTGTTCCCATGATTACGCATCTTAACTCATCATCATTATTCATCTATGTATTACTTTTATGTATTAGTCATCAATTTGTTGTAATCATCTATCCTTACAGTTGTTTATTACACAAAATAAGTTATATTATCACACTTCTGGCCACATAGCGCTGATATTCACTGCACATGCCCATATTAACTTTTTCCAGCCAGGTGTTTTCCTTTTCCCATTTTTCCCTTTCTCTGAACAAACATTGCTGCTCTAACGCTGGGCTTACACTGTGCGGTTTTAGGCCCATTTTGAGCCGATTTTTGAGTGATCGGACCGATTTTGGCCTTCATCGTGCGTCGTGTAGTATACGTGGGGTAACGAGAAGTGATTAACACCTCACGACCAGCTCCCGATCATCAATCGCTCGTGAGGGTGTCACCACAGCCGCTCACACTGCTCGCGTGCAAACACGTAAACGTTGGTGTAAAAGACGGAGCAGCACGGCTGTGCAGCGTGTGATCTGGACACAAGCAATGGAGGCACACAACCGTGAAAATAGTTGGATTTACATTGCTGCTCAATCACAGCTGCCCGATCAATGTTTTTCATTAGCAATTTAGCAAAGTTGATGGTGGTGGTGTGTGTGTCTGTGTGAGTGAAAGACAGAGAGGGAGAGCGCGACAGATTTTCTGTTATAACCTTCATTTTATGGAGGCACAGTGTGAGCACTCAGGTCGCATCAGAGCATCGGGCCGTATAGTGTGAGACCTGCATCGTGACCTACCAACTTCTAACCCCTGCGAGTCAATCGTGCAGTTTGAGCAGGAGCTGAATAACGTGACTGAAAAAATCGCACAGTGTTTGCCCAGCTTTAGGTGTACTGTCGTCCGAGACTTGCACCGCAGTGTCGGCGTTTGTTTCCCTGTTGGCCATGCTTCTTGTTGTGGTCATCTGTTGTCTTCCGGTATTTTCTCCGTAAGCGACCTTTCCTTGACCAATGAGATGAGCGGTAATCTGAATTGTCATACTCGTAAGTGTGCTGTCAGCTCATTGGTCACAAAGCAGGAGAGGGGCTGGGAATTATGTTTTCAAACAAACCGTTAATTCCATTAAAAGTTATAGACTACTTTTGATTCTCACTGTATTACGGGACAAAGTGCGTCCCTTATTAGCTCAATACGGGACGTGTACTTTTGTTTCGAAATACGGGACGATTCCGTATTTTAAGGGACGGTTGGCAACCCTACTCAAGCATCTATCACAGAGGCCTAGACATCCTGGAAAAATATGTATTCTCAGACCAGTTGGTGAGTGGGGCTGGTTGTTGCTAGGTGAAATAAGTTGTAAAGTGGGATCATCACTAAAAACCTGCTTGTGATTGGTTTGGTTACTAGCAGATTGCTGTGATCACCCATCGTTTGGCTACTTGTCTGCAAACATTTGCCAACAACCCTCCGAACTGCCGTTAAACTGTGAAAAATGCGACACAAACTACAGGTGACCACAGCCATCTCCTAGTTATTACTTAGTGATGAAAGTAACCTGCATCACCAAAATAAATACACATTTGCAACAGTCAGCTTGCACACTTGGCTGCACCTTTCACACTGTTGTACCAACTTTGATTTACCAATGATCTGCACTGACTTTCCTTCACTTCATAGTGAGCTAATATATTGACAGCATCTCCCCACACCAACAATCAGTAACAAGCGTGTTCAATTCCCTCAAACGAACAAAACAATTTTTTTAGCCATTTCAAAAGCTCTTTTAAATGCTCTTTTGGTATTGTGACGCCCCAAAAGGCCTCAGCTGTACTCAGATTGCTTCTTCAAAGTGTGAAGCAGAGCTTTTTTAGCAGCTGACAGACTTGCATAAATGTTCTTTTTCGACTGAATTTGTATTTTTCAAAGAAAACAACACAAACATATGTTGTTGAGAATAATATGTAGTTGTTAATTTACTCAAAATTATATATCAGAGAAAGAAAAACCATTGAAACACTGACAGATATAAACAGGTATGCTCTGATGATACGGAGAGAGAACAACTGTGATTACTCCTCTCTAACCAAAGAGCAGGGAATTTTCAATTGATTCCCAATTCAACATAACCCATGATTTGGCCTGGATAAAAGCAACACAAAGGAGTAATAATCCTCCTGAAAGCCTCAGAGACTCCTTCTTTGCCATCAAGGATACAATCAAGCATACAAATCTCTGAAGCCTCTCTGGGACAAGGCTGATAATGCTACAAAAAATGAATAATGAACTCTGTAAAGCCAACGGCCTTTTTAATGTAATCCAGCTACTGTCTCTCACAGCGCATTTCATCAAACTTCAATAAAATGATACATGAAAAGTGACACATTATTACTGAAGGCAATCTGAGCCGCTCAGAGACAAAACAATCAAAGAAAGCAATCTGAAAAATCACAGACAACAATCTTGACAAGTGCTGGGTGAAATTAGAAAAGATTTAATTTTGGCGGCACAGTAACAATCAAGGATCGCTTCAGGCTTTGGTAACATTAGAGGGCTAACTTCCCATGATGCTGGCGGACACGGTTTGTTTGATTGCAAATGAAAAAAGTCATGTCAGAGGTATACTTTTGTGTTCAAACAAAGAACACAATCCCATTAGAGGGTAAAGCGCCCATTGTTGCTCTCTGGGCTCACAATCAATAAAGACTCTCTCTAGTTCAAGTTTCTAAGATTAGATCCAACGTTTTAGTGGGCTGAATGCTTAAGTGTGTTGCTACAGTGCTGGGTTGATATAACAAGGTTACATCAGCCAGAAAAGGCTTTGGGTACCAGCAAAGCTAATTTAGGTGCAAGGGTAGATAACAACAAAGGTCTCAAACAATGTCTTGTTTAGGGTAATTTCTGCTTTGTAGGTCTGTTATGAAAAGCAAACATTTTGACTTATACTATGTAAAATCAAATGATTTCTTTTGACTGAATATTGTGTGAATTTGTAAGTATTTAGTTCCCAAAGGACTTGCTGGTGCTTTAAAAATAATTTCTCAGGCAACAGTTTCATCTGAAGATGTTTAAAAGCACCATTTGAGGCGAAAATCAATCCAAGCCAGGGAGAACTTGTATGACTACTTAGTTTTGATCACTTCGTGGGGCGAGATTAGAGGTGTGTATGACAGTGTGAGTCATATTGACTTTAAAGCTCAATCAAAAGTAGCCACTCAAGTCCAAGTATCAACAGGTGAGGTTGAACATTGATGGGATTTTGCTGCTCGCTGTTGTAATATCATAGAAGCATTGATCTAGTGATTTTCAGCTAAAGATGTAGAGACCTTTAGAAAGTGAAAGCAAAAGAAATAATATGTTACCTATAGATGCTTCCTCCGAAGGGTGGCTGGCCTCTCCCTTAGAGATAGGGTGAGAAGTTCGGCCATCCGGGAGGGGCTCAGAGTAGAGCAGCTGCTGCTCCACATCGAAAGGAGCCAGCTGAGGTGGTTCGGGCATCTGACAAGGATGCCCCCCGGGCGCCTCCTGGGTGAGGTGTTCCAGGCATGTCCCACCGGGAGGAGGCCCCGGGGCAGACCCAGGACACGCTGGAGAGATTATATCTCTCGGCTGGCCTGGGAACGCCTTGGTATTCCCCCGGACAAGCTGGAGGAGGTGGCTGGGGAGAGGGAGGTCTGGGCCTCTTTGCTTAGGCTGCTGCCCCCGCGACCCGGCCCCGGACAAAGCGGATGAGGATGGACCTATAGATGCTATTTGATGATGGCGTCTGAGTTAGTAGGTCATAACTACAAAGTAAAATAATGTAGTTATAAAAAAAACCCCATAAAACGTGAAAGAAACTAAACATTCGGTTGTATCGAATGTGGTAAAGTTTGCATTTGGCAATTCTCCCAAAAATTATAGAATAAGGCTTCAGTCACAAAACCACTGGTTGCTAAGAGAGAGCCTGCTGCTTATAAACATTTAGCATATTGCTATTGTTACCCATAGATTACATCAGCGGTCCCCAACCTTTTTTGCGCCACGGACCGGTTTATGCCCAACAATATTTTCACGGACTGGCCCTTAAGGTGTCGCGGATAAATACAACAAAATAAAACTAGTACCGGTACCGAAAAAAAGAAGATTTATTCATAACACACGTGAAAAGTTAACGATAAAACGATAACAAAATAACGCTGAAAACCGATAAAAACCCTGAAAACCACACATTTCACACCTGAGCTACTCTCGCGGCCTGGTACCAAATGGCTCACAGACCGGTACCGGTCCGAGGCCCGGGGGTTGGGGACTGCTGGATTACATGAACGATGCTGACTTGTTTCCAAACACTTGCCAACCACTTGCTCGAGACCTTCAGTGTAAAAGCTGCAGCGTTTGAAAGCAGTTGCTGCAGAAACTTTAACTTTGCATCGTGCTTGTTCAAGTTTGACTACTGTACAGCAAGTAGTTTGTGAGCAAATCAGCATCTTTCATGCATACTAAGCTATTTCACCCAGACAGCCAATAACAGCTCAACAAGGGAATACACATTTTTCCTTTCCTTCCAGTGGCTGCTGTGGTCTCTAAGCCTGTGTGACTGAGGCCTAACATCAGAGGTTACTGACTCATTATTAGAAGGCTAATATTTACTCTTTAATTTGCCATTTACTTAAATGAAGGTCAGTTGTCAGTATATCAACGTGACCTGGAGACCTATTGTATTTCAAAGTTTACCGCAGAGCTTAATGTTTCTTATTTTATCCCTTTAGATTTGTGTTTATTAATTAATTTAAGGTGTTTTTTAAAATGTCAAACAACAGATGAAAGCGGCAGGCTCTAAATTACAAAATATATCAAACTACTTTTTTCCCTTGTCCCTTTATATATATATATATATATATATATATATATATATATATATATATATATATATATATATATATATCTTAATTCTTTATCAGCAGGCTCACACAAAGAAAAAACTGATTTTATGTCAGTCAGATTTTCAGCAACATGGTTAAACTACCACTATTATTATTGGTCTATTATATAACATGTCTATACAGTGGTGTTTTCCAGTTGTCACACCTGACAGAACAGATGTTATTTTAAATAATCCAGCTGTCTGGATGGGTAGCTTGCTTGTAAGCCTGATTCCATGCATGCCTTGTTTGTCTCAGGTCCATTTTTCTGTTGTTTATGCATCTGCCTTATATGGTAATGGCTTTTAGCATGTCTGAAGGACATGATTACACAATTTCTCTCATAGCATGCATAATGTTGACCTAGCATGTTAGCACTTATTAAACATAAAGACAAAATCTTTATTGTTGATGATGGCCAAAGAAATTTTTGTGTTTCAAATCATTTGGCCATGGCCCAAGCAAACCAGTATTACGGCAAAACGTGAAATGGACACTGCATGCAAAAGCTGCATTACCAACAGTGGGAGATAATATATTTAAAGCCAAAAAGTCAGTAGCGCACAAAAAACATTTGAAGTTCATTGCAGGGTCCGTAAAGGTCCAAATTGATTAAGCTAGCTGGCTAATCGGTATATTCATGTGTGGTTAAATGCTTCTGTGATTATTTTCATGTTGGCTTGTGGTTACTGCAGCTTACTGCAACTTCTGCATGTGTGTTTATTATATGTTTTGCTGTGACACGGGGTTGCTCCAAGCATATTACAATGGGGAGAAAACACAACACAACACTATTAGATAAATGTGCAGATTTTAATTTTATAGCACATTTAAAACCAATGTGGTACACAAAAATAAAAACAAGTAATAATAATTATACAAAAGGCAACGCTAGATCTTCACTGAAATGGAAACCTTGTTTGACAACAACAGAGCACTGTATTTGTTTCGCCTATATGAGCGGGATTAACAACAAATATCTTTTCTAAGTTGCCGGCAAAACTTCTGATGTGTTCATAAAACATACAACAGCTGGATGTTGATATTCTACTTTGAAACACGCGCGTGTGCAATGATTTTTTTTTATACTATATGAAAAATAAATTTCAGGAACATTATGACACCTGCGACAAGAAATTATCAAAACATATAAAAGTGCACTGAAAACCAAATAATTTCAGCTTTCATAACACTGATGCTCAGATGCAGTCATCGCTCGTGTTTACCATTAAAACATTTCCCCCAGCTCCACCAGTATGCTGTGATTCTGATGCCTTGTCTCCTCGGAACATGACTCACCTGCATTTTTAGTCTCCCATCTGTCTCGCTTTGAACTGAAGTGCTTGTATTTTAAGTGATGCTGTATTCTGCACGGGTGTCTTCACACCCCGTGCTGCTTTCTAATATTGCAAGCATTTTCTGTTTTCTGCAAGTTTTGTTTAGAGTGTAAAAAATAAGATTGTTGTCCAATGAAATTGCATCAATACACTTATTTATCTGCAGAGCCAACATTCTTCAGCACTCCAATGTAAACAATTCAGCAAAGCATAGCAATATAAGATAAGAAATTCTTTGTTTATCCAGATTTGGGAACTTTTTTATAAATATAAGAAAGTAAGTATCGACCCTGACTCAACTCTCAGTAAATAACAGCTTTAGTTAGTGAATGATCTCTTTTTAAAACCATGGAGTGGTTTAAGGACTCCCACTCACACACTAGTAAGTTTAGCTACTAGTATTGGGTGATAAAGCCTACCCGCCATTTGGCATTTCTGCTCTTCGCAATGGTGCTAAAGGGGGTTGAGGTCACTGTGAGACCAGTCAAGTTCTTCCACAACTTACTAGTAATTTATTTCTTTGTGAACCTGACTTTTTGTGCTGGGTGAATTTTCAAGCATTTAAGTATTGAGGTGCTGCTCACCTTCCAGAACTCAAATGTACAGAGCGAACTAGTATGTGCTGGTACAGAGTGGAATAAAGCAGGAAGCAATTTGCTAGGCTACATGAAGAAGTCACTTCAGTATTCTTTGGCACACAGATAGCAATTTGGCGAGTACAGGAAGGTTTAAGAGCGGTAACATTTTTTTTTTTTTTGACTGGCAGTTACTTGGCAAAAACAGCCACTTAACTTAGAACTGCTGAGAGTATTTTCATAAAAGACTCAGGCTACTTTCCCTCAAAGTTTATAATGTGAACCACTAAACTGCCCTTGTCCATTGGCACTGTTAAAATTATGTGCTAAATAAAGGTAAAGCTAGCTTCTAAAATTGTATTTTACTAATATTCATTTGGTACTTCCTCAGGACAATGCACAGTAAGCTTACATAGTCAGAAAAGCTACCAATATTTTCTTAGTGACAGATTTTTAAACCTTTTTGCTGTTTCACACTGCCGTAGTTTCTAAAATGAAGATGAGCAATAAAGTGGACGGGGAGATTTGTACTTCAAAATGCAAGTTGGATATGAGAATAGAACTTCACATGCTGAGTGAAAGGCCCAATATGTTTTTGCCAATGTTCAAATTTAGGACAAACAGTCAAATCTTGTTTGTATTCATTCTTTTTTGTCATGCCAAACATTTGGCATAGATCGCTCGGGATTACAAAACACCCACCCATCCATTAATTCATTTTCTTCTGCATATCGAAAACCGAGTTGTGGTGGCAGCAGGCCACGTCACGTATTCCAGATGTACTTATGATCTCTCCAGTGAATACTGGGTGTACCCTGGGGTCTCCTCCCAGCTTACTTTGTAAACCTCCAATGGAAGGCACCCAGGAGGCGTCCTGATCAGAAGCCAGGACTTCATCAGCTTAGTTGTTGGGACTCTTCAAGCTCCTTACTCACTCTTATTAGCTAAGCCCATCCACAAGAAGAAGGAAAATCATTTGCTATCATTGCTATGATGCCATCGAGGTTCTGGACCAATGCAATTTTTTTTGGTTTTTAAAAACAAGACAACAATTAGTGATAGTTTAGATGGCATTTGTTCTGAAAAGATTCTTCAGGTATTCTATCAATTTATGGCCCACCCTTCATTCCTCTCATTGTGTTGTGTTAGACTGATGCATAACTTAGGGGGAAATGATAATTAGTTGGTTTAGGCACGGAGGGGACTTTCTTTATTGTGATACTTTAATTTAAATTTAAGTTATAATTCTGGATTTCATTATTTTGTTTAATTTCACTGTTCTACACAGTCATGGTCCAACACACGAGCTATGTGGAAGAGACAGGACTTTAACCAAAGTTTACCAATTTATGAAACAAATTATGCACAAACAAGTCATAACTAACTCCAGAAGATGTGTTAGTCAGTGTTATCGGTATGTCAGCATTTGGATGAGTGTTTCAAGTGTGTGATGATGTGTAGTCAGACTCTAAAATAACCAGCCTGAAGCACACCAAACAAATAACATGGTGCTGGATGAATGGCAAGAGCATAAAGGCTGAGGCATCCAGCTCTTAAATGCTCCAGGGAGACTGGCCAGGTCCCAGTTGCATTAATTAACTCCACCTACAGGAACCTGCAAGATATCACAGAGGGATAAACAGGGGAACATATACACCAGGGCCTGGCCGAGGCAGACAGCCATCACAACACATTCAGCTTCCATATTTCTGTATACACGGTTACTCCTGCAAAAGAGTGAAGACGCACAAAATAAAGCTCTTTACAGTTTTCAGAATTTCTGACTTTGATTTTATTGCAACCCTAGGATCTAACCTCTTTAGAAGTGCAGGCTTTTCTACTGGTCTAGGAGCACAGGTAATGCACCTTCAAATAAATAATTCTGGACCTCTGGACCCTAAACCCTGGTTATGGTCATGACCATCGGTGAGGGTTGGAACATAGATCAACTGATAAGCCAAAAGTTTTGCATCATGGACGAGATCCCAAGATACTTAAGGGAAACATAATTCACTTTTTACATTTTTTTTGCACTCTACTAAAATATCTGTGCATGATTCAAACTTCAAACAAACAATCCTATCATATCGTATCCTATTCTGCCCCCCACACAAATAGAAGATTTAGAAATAGGGCAATTGGAGCTTCTGTGCTTGCATGCAGAGTTGTGTGCTTGAGATGGCCATATTAGTCATGTCTGCTCTTACAGGCATGTAAAGCCAAGAGTATCCCCTCCCCTCAGCTTTTTAATCATTCTAATTACTTATACATACCGCCCTTATTACCTGAAACTATGACCATATGTAATATGAGCATCTGATAAATAAATATATATAGATACAGTTCAGTTCCACTTATCCAATTAAGGATCGAGGGGTTGGGGGTAGGTCAAAGCTTATCCGAGCTATCAACGGGAACAGTTTAGAAGTAGGGTCAATTTATAGAATCCCTCATTAATTTAACATTCATGTTATTGGACAATGGCAGGAAGCAGACAGCAGCCATGTGGAGTCTGTGAAAACAGGCAAAAGCCACACAGAAAGGCCCCAGGTGGCAAGTGAATTTGAACCGCTCTTTCTTGCCACGAGGCACTACAACACTCTGCTGTTAAATCATAATACATAATTCTCAAATATAGATTTGAAAGAGTTATATGGATAATGGTACAACAGTGACTATGTATGAGGTTCACCAAAATAAACATTTGTTGCTGAGTAAAATATTTTGGTACGCCTTCCCCTCTGTGCCAACTGAGCATGCAACACATTCTGAAGATAGCATGTTGCATGCCTGTGGGACAGCGATGCCCCATTCAGCTTGGAGGGATGGACACAGCCAGGTATGAGGCAGAACTGGTTTTTCAAAGGAGACGGGAAATGTGCCAGGTGGTAACAAATTGCTAGAATGCCAGGCCAGCAGGCAGATATCCCTGAGACGAGACAAGGTGGGTGTAAATACATCCACTCAACGGGATGCTGGATAAGTTCTGCACCGCAATGTGCAGCTAGAAATGAGCTCTGAAAGTGTGTGTTCGCGTGCGCGTGGAGACGAATGTCTATGTGCTCTCGTCGACACCTTTAAAGTTTATGATTGCTCAGCTGTAAAAGTGAAACTGATTTATACTGATTGACAATGACTGGATGTGAACAACTGACAAGTGACAGCACTAGAGCAGTAATAGAGAAAAACACCACTCAATACTCATGCGCTGAGAATGAACATCATTCTCAAGAGTATCTTATCCTTGAAACATATGCGGCACACATTTTCATCACAGGCAATCGAGGAAAAAGCAAAGATCCAAGGACAGCTGCTGCAGTTTAATGACTTTATCTTCATTTGAATGGGTACCTTTCTCAGAGGAATTGTTCCACATCACTGCTTGAAATCCATTCAGGCAATATGATGGCCACATGAGAGGCACATCAACCAGGATTCTATGGCTGTGAGTTGGTTTTGAGAAACATAATACCTTCCTCTCTGCAGAATTATCTGGTCGCAGATAAGTTTGGCTATGGTAAATCTACGCACATCAGTCTCAGCGCTGGCTGGTGTGTGACAGGAACCTGAGGCAGGAATAAAAGATGGAAAGCCCTGCAGCCTGAACATCGACACCAGAAAACTTAATCAAACTCTATTTACCATGAAAGACTGGCGGAACTAATTGTGCATTGGCGTCTAAGTATCTTCAAAGGGTGGGTGTCCAATATACTGTACATGCTTTTTGCATATTTGCAAAAGAGAAGAAAATAATTACAGCTGGTGACTGAACACAGCTGGATTCTTACAGCTGAGGGGAGCTTCACTGAACGCAACTGTGCATTTTATGCTCACTTAAAGTCTACTTATCTATTTAATTGTATTAAAAAATAAATGACTACATTACCTTTTTACATAAAAAAAATTCTCTAATAGCAATAACGCAAAAAGAGACCTCTCAGTAGACTTTGCAGGGTACAGTTGTTGTTTGGTTCTGCCAGCAAAATACAGATGTTTTTCAGAAAAAAACAAAAATATATTGTAAAGTATTTGGTGTTACATTGACATGATACTGATTACATATACAATGCTACACTGTACTATACTATGTCTATGTATGATGCTAAGACATTGTGGGACGTAAAGGTCATCTTGGTAGATCATCTTTTGAAATTTATTTATTTATTTTGATTTGAAATGTGGCATCATTGCCAAATAGATTGAGTCTCCATTTCTGCTGCAACACTCCGATGGTAGAGGCACAATTTGGTGTTATGATCATGAAAGCACAGATCCATCCTGCCGTGTATCAACAGATCAGGTTGGTGGTGATGGTGTAACCATGTGAGAGATACTTTCTTGGCACACAATCTACCTGAGTATTGTTACTGACTGATCATCCCCTTGATGGCAGCGTAAACATCTTCTGATGGCTGCTTCCAGCAACATAATGTGCCATGTCACAAAGCTGAGATCATCTCAAACTGGTTTCTAAAACAATGAGATCACTGTGCTCAAATGACCTCACCAGATGGTCACAAGATCCCAATCCAATAGAGTACCTTTGGGATGCAGTGGAATGGAAGATGCACTTCATAGATCATAGATCAGGATGGACAAAAATCTCAGAGGAATGTTTCCAGCACCTTTTTGTATCAATGCTGTAAAGAATTAAGACTCATCTGAAGATAAAAGTGTGTCCAACTTGGTACTAGAAAGGTGTATTTGCTAAATAATTTTGATTTATTGCTGTATTTGTTTTTGATTTGGACAGTTTTGGTCCTCCATACATCCTGCCCTAAACAAGTGAGAAAAATAAAATAATAAGTGCCAAAGAAATGCATGCTAACAGCAACAAGAAGCATCAGAGTAAAGTATAATTAAATATACTTATAAGAGAGGAATATAAAGGCATCTCTGTGATAACATATCATGACTTGTTTATCCCTATATTCAACAAAAAGCCTTTAAATTCTTAGTTTTTGAGGTAAATAAATGTACCAGCTAGTTTAAAGGACTTCTTTGTATGCTGATTAGCATTTAAACAAAATGCTTACGTTTGTGAACCAAAGAAATTAGCTTTATTTGTTCAAAAACTATAACTTACGGTTGTTTTGTAGTTACGTGGTAGACTGCAGCCTGCATGTCAGTGTCTAAAATGCGGCAGTAATGTACCTGGCTCTCACTACCTGACTGCACTTGTATCTAATTATTTGTTTGGGTCAGTAAATCACTTCAGCATTTGAGGGAGTGAATGTGTGCTACAATTAGAAGTGGATAATGTCAACCAAAATGCTCCCAACGATCACCAACCGAGCCTCTGAAATCAGATCAGGGCCCACCTAAGTTTCTGTGCAATAAACCGTGGCCCTCATGAGAGAGCTGGAGCTGAGCTCTCCCTCCACGTGCTGTAATGACTTCAACTAAGCAGGTCCTCAACAGATGGTGACATTCAACACCCCAAAGGTTGTCTCAAAGCTTAGGCTGGGAGTTTGAGATATTGTTTTTCTTACACAGGGCCAACACCTGTCAGAAATGGCAAACGGGGCCGGAGAAGTTTATCAACGTGAATCCGAAGCCGCTCCAGTTCATCATGCAGTCGAAGGCTGCCAGTTGGGTGAAATATACTGCCAGATTACTGAGACGTTTCAACTCATTTCCAGTCATTCTTCCAGTGTTTTACTATATGTCTCCATTACCATCTATTTTCTCAACTACAGCATATTAAAAAAGAGGTTGTGATTGTGCTTGTAGGCGATCTGCTTTTTTATATTTCAGTAAACAGAAAACAGCATGGTACAATATAGAAATATGATGTACACACATAATCATAGACTTCCCAGGCATGTAAACTCCATCATCTGGGCTTCAAGGAGTAAAGCTGACCTTTACAACTTCCCTACCTTGATACTCCACGGCTGCAGTTTAAAAGTCTGTTTTGCAGAGCATTTCTTCCAAAAAAAAAAAAACAATGATATTTTTTGCACTAATTGGGGATGATGTAGCAGAATCTCTTCTTTCTTTTGGTTTAGTTTCCCTTTGTGGGCTGCACGTATGAGATGTTAAATTTTCCAGCAGAAATAAGGAAGGAATAAAGGAAGAAATAAAGGGCAGTGACAGTAAGCTAAAGTAAACAATGTGGACTTTTCCCCTGATTGACTCCCAACTAAAAAAAAAACTCGAGACTTTCAACCCTGATGAAATCTTTGCATCACCGATGGCACCCAGAGTTCTTGCAGTACTGAACTGGGCAGTGACACTTCTGAGCACGTTCCGAGCAGTATTCTTTGTGTTGGATTCATATTTCATGACAGCATAACCAAGAGAAGCCATATGGTAATCCAGACTGGACCTGCCTTCAAATTCCCCCGCCAGCTAGAGGTGGTGGAGTGACCTAATGAAGCAGCAGACTGTGTGCTGCCTGGGGTCAGAATAGGAAAGGAGTTCAGATGGCTGTGGTCAGTGGCAGCAGCAGCAGCTAAGCCTAGTGACTCGAGCCCCCCCAGGACACACAGCACGCTGGCCAGCCAACCACGCAGGACACACAGGCCCAGTGTTCCCAATAGCAGAGTGTGCCAGCAGAGATGGGGGTAATCTAGCAGGCTTTGTCACAGCTCTGTGGGGTAGGTGTGCATGTGTATGTCCACATGTGTGAGTGTGGACATAACATTGATCATAAACCACACATCCCCTAACCTCATGCCTAATCTTAAGTTTAATTCCAACCTTAAACCTAACAGAAACCCCCCCACTATTTTATAAGACAGGTGCGTGGGAAAAGAACAAACAGATCCACTATTGCAAACAGACTCCTCCACACTGTTTAATACTGCAGTCAAACTTGGAAAGACAGTTGCTGGAGATCGTGGCATGACCAAAATTATGATGACCGTGTGCAATGAACTTGCAATCATGTTGCTTTAAAAGTGGGGACCAGTTTTTCGACCTCTCACGGTCAGTTATCACCTTCAAAGCAACTTCTGTGCATCAAGATGGCAATAAAACAACACTAAGGTGGAGTCACTCTGCTCTCAGTATGGTACGCCGTTACTGAATAGGCTCAAGTTTAAGTTACATGCAATCTGTTTGTGATAATACAGCAATTAACTGTGAATCAACACAAAAATGTAAATCTGTTGCCATCTACATTCACAGTAACACACAGTAAAAAGAAATTCACATCACCTACTTTCATTTAGAGTCAAGCCAGAACCTCATAGGTTTGAAACAGAACTATAAAAATGGTGATGTAGTTGCTCCAAGACAGCAATTTAACTGCAAAATGTAGTTAGCAACCTTGGTTTTGTATAGATATATAATGAGAACACAACTAATTTGCAAACAATTGAGTTTCTTATTTCAATGTGCTACAATCTGTCTGCATTTACAAATGACATTGTTTGGAGACAGGTTCCCTCCCACCAGTCGACCTATCCAATCGCCCACAGAGTGCAACACATGCAACTGGTCTCTGAATGTGAAAGAAATTCAGTGCAATCACTAGGCAACCACTGATTTTTACTAGTCACAAGGAAGCAGGCATTCTGTTTTTACACTAATAATAATAATGGATTGGATTTATATAGCACTTTTCAAGGCACCCAAAGCGCTTTACAGTGCCACTATTCATGCACTCTCACATTCACACACTGGTGGAGGCAAGCTACGGTTGTAGCCACAGCTGCCCTGGGGCAGACTGACAGAAGCGAGGCTGCCATATCGCGCCATCGGCCCCTCTGGCCAACACCAGTAGGCAAGTAGGGTAAAGTGTCTTGCCCAAGGACACAACGACCAGGACAGAGAGCCCGGGGATCGAACCGGCGACCTTCCGGTTACAGATACGCTTCCCAACCCCCTGAGCCACGGTCGCCCCTGTGTGCCTGAACCATAATTTGCAAAAAATACCGGGGGAGCGTTACAGCCAGTAACGCTCCCCCGGTTATATAATGTATCAATATCAAATGTAAAAGTTAGAAAGAAAAAAATTCAGCTATATTCTCAAAACTTTCCATAAAAGAAGGTTGCATTCATATTTTAGAAATACCTGCAAGAAAAAAAAGTATGACAAGTAAAAGCAATAAATTAAAACAAGCTTTAAATCAATTCAACTAAATACATTAAATATTGATGTAATGATATTACATTATAACACGTCAAGCTGCCTGAAGCATATGTAAATGAACACAATCAAAAGGTCACATTAGTGAAATAGACCTGATAATATATGTACATATTCACATGTATGCGAGACCATCTGGGACCAGCCAGACATATATCTTCTCTCTAGCTTGTCTCCATCATGACTGTCAGGAATACTGCAGATAAATATTAAATATAATGTTACAAGTTTTCTCACTTTGAAAACCATTAGTACTGAACTTCAGCAAGGACACTGATTGAGCATAAACCAAAGAATATATACATATAAATATATATCGAGGATGTGTGGCTTCCAGTGAAGCTTAGAATAACAGTTATCGTAATGTAATCATCATCATCAATTTGTTAGACCGTCTCTACTTCCATTCGATTTCATTGGTTGGATTCCATGCTCCTGCATTGTATTGCGTCCATTTTTCACATTCGTTACTTGTTTTAATATAGAAACAGAATAACTTGCCACAAGTTGAGCCGTACTCCTTATAGGTAACTAAATCCATAGTTACTGTTCCGAGGTTTCTCCAAACAAAGTGGAAACCTCCCACATTCAGTCCTGTTAATATCACATTTCATTTTTTGCACATCCTTGGACAGCGTTTGCTTTCTGAGCCGTGGCAAAGGAAGAAGACCACAAAGAGGAAATTTTGTCCTAGAAAGACTTCATTTTTGAAAGATACCCTTGTGACTAATCCATCAGCGCAAACCTCATATTAGTTTGGGATGAAGCTTACAATTCATATTTGCACAGAATGAGCACTGTGGATTTTGTCCCTTATCTCTTACATTGGAATTGCATCAGGAAAGGATTTCCTGATGGCGAGCATGCAGGAGGAACAGCAACCGATAACTCTTTTAATCTATACATGGGTGTGTGACCGTTTTACTTTTTTTTTTTTTTTTTTTTTGGCCTGTCCCGTTTGGCTCTTTTGCCATCAGAATTGTTGTCTAAAGGCAAAGAAAGATGCCCAACGGATTTACTTTACCAAACTGACCATCCCAGCCTTGCCGTAATGGTCCATTTGATTCACCTTTTATTGTTTATTTTATTTTCACTTACTGAATACGGGACAGACTTGACTGGGGGAAAGAAGGGGAGAAAGAAAGAGGGAAAGAGAAACAGCTGAGAAGAGGGACGGGGGAGAAGAGCAAAAGACAAAAACCAACAGAACGGGCAGAGAAAAAAAAATGCATATATCAATCACCTGGATCACCTGCTGAGAAAGAAAAAAGAAAGCAAGCAGAAGAGAACAAGAGTAATAGAATAAACAACATCACAATGATATATGGGAATATGACAGTAAATACTAAATGTTAAACATTATTGTGCAGCACATAAGATCAACAGAACACAGTGTGCTTTGAGGTAGGAGCCAAAAAGGGTGTAGTTTGTGGGTGTGATCACCCGTGTGTACACCTGTGAGCATGGACGCGCTTGTTTTTTTAAAAGGTTCCTTCATGTAATAATCTGCTAGAGGGTGTGGGGGGGCCACAGCCCCGTCCTCCAGGGCGTGAAGCAGGTGTGGAGGAGATCAAAACTCCAGACATCCAGAGGCCCCCAGAACACAAGAGACCAAGGAAGACCAACAGAGGGGCAGCTGCGCCACTGTCCCGGAAAGAGCTGAGGAGAGTCCCAGATGAGGGCTCACTCAGCAGCCGCGGAGCAGAAGCCAGGGGGAGTTGCAGTGATGCGCCCGTGAGCTCCGCCGGCAGCCAGCTGCGCCTGAGTGACCGAGCCCCAGGCCGAGAGCCCGGGGGCACCCCACCTCCGAAGTGGCCCGAGCGAGCCCCAGGCTCCAGGCCCCGATAAGCGGCCGCCAAGGAGTGAGCCGGTGTGTACCTGGATGCCCATCCCCGGACACAAAGAACCACCAACGCACCGATGTCTGAGGGGGTCCGCCACTGGCAGGGGAAGTGGTGGTAGGGGGAGATAGGCCTCCAAACCTTGGAGGGCCTGAGATGTCCCCAGAGAGGTGGCGCCTGACACCCAACCTGACATATAGACACAGACATACAGGCACACACAGATACAAACATCCATTCCCACCCTCATGCTCTCATATGCACTTACTCCACACTCAACCAACGTGGAGACAGACATAAAGAGACGTTGTACACACGATCACACTCCCCAAGCGTACTCTACAAACCGGGTCTAGGTGCCCCCGCCCCTGGAGGGGGGAACTGCACCCAGACCCAGGTGGTGTTTCCCTTTTCCCTGCGGTGGGGGGAGGCAGACCGCCCCGACTCTGCAGCAGCAGGAAGGCTCCACACTCCAGACCGCAGTCGGACGGCCAACTCCTCCTCCTAGTCCTAGCCCCCCTGCTCCAGCAGGTCGCAGAGAACGGGGGTGAGAGAAGACTCCGAACCTCCCTCCACCCGCTCATTGTAAATCAGCCTTTATGCGGATGATGTGTTACTCTTTCTCCAAAATTCACAAACCAATATCTCTGGGGTGATTGAATTGATAAACTCTTTTGCAAGAATATCAGATTACTCAATTAACTGGTCAAAATCTACAGTCCTACCGATTAATTGCTCCTTCCATAATTCCTCTTCTACACCACTGCAATCGGGAAATATAAAATATTTAGGTATTAATGTTTCTCCCAAGCTTGCAGATCTAACTAAATTAAACCATATCCCACTTTTAAAGAAGGTAGAAGATGATCTGGCTAGATGGAAATGTCTACCCATATCACTCATGGGAAGGGTTGCCGCTATAAAAATGATGGTCTTACCAAAAATAAATTATTTATTCTCAATGATCCCAACTAAACCGCCACAAGATTGGTTCAGATCTCTAGATTCATGTATGTCCAAATTCCTTTGGAAAAATAAACCCCCACGTATAAGCTTAAAAACACTACAAAAGACCAAGGATAAAGGAGGACTAGAACTGCCTAACTTTCAGCACTACTTCTTAGCCAACAGGCTTCAGTTTATCTCAGGATGGCTAAAACACACCCTCTTAGATGAACCTTGGCTAGATGTAGAACAAGCACTCTGCAATAATCTAGAGATCTCAGACCTACCATTTATCAGCTCAAACATCCAACGACATGAATGCTTTAAAAGCATCAACATCAGCTCTTCTCTGACAGCATGGTGGGAGTTTCTAAAATTGACGGCGTCTTCATTAATCCCATGCAAACGTACACCTATCTGGAACAACCCTGACATATTACAAAACAATAATATGATAAACTTTTCAGATTGGAGTGATAAAGGAATCAAATATTTAGAACATATACTAGAAGGAACAGAATTTATTTCATTTGACGGACTAGTTACACAATATGGGATCAACAAGAAAAGATTTTTAGAATATCAACAAATTAAATCCATAGTAAAAAAGAAATTTAAACCGGATCAAGTTGAACTACAAACACCACCAAGTGTGGTTCAATTTCTTACTCTTAAACCCCCCAAATTACTATCCAAAATATACAGAATGCTTTCTAAAACAGATGAATCAATATCACTTCCTATTGCAAAATGGGAAGCGGATTTATCAGTTAACTTAGACCTAAACTTCTGGTCTCAGATTTGCTTAAAAACCTTTCATCTAATTAGAAATCCCAGTCTTCAATTAATTCAATACAAAATATTACATAGAGTGCACTATACAGGTCATCGGATGTTCAAGATGGGCTTTACGTCTACCAACAACTGCTCACACTGCCAAACCAATTCACCGGACAATTATATCCACGCTCTTTGGTTCTGTCCACCAGTTCAGAAGTTTTGGCGCGAGATATGTGAAGACTTATCGAAGTGTCTGAAATGTAACATTCCAACTTCCCCCTTAGTGTGTTTGTTGGGCAGCTTAGATAATGTCACTTCAGAAAAGAATATCGCCCATATGGTTTTCACTGCCCTATGCATAGCCAAGAAAACAGTCCTCATGAACTGGAAAAATAAAAATAATCTTAATTCTAACCAATATAGAAATTATCTATTAGATTACATTAGTCTTGATACAGCCTCTGCCACCACATCAGATCAATTGCTCTGGGCTCCTTTGATCAGCTCCATCACCTAGTGGGGGTGGGGGGTCATAGTTTGGTCCCGCCTTCACTGTTGTGATTGGTGTGGGGGTAGGGACAGGCTTAGGGCGTCGGGGGGTTCCCCGGAGGCATCTTCCTTGGGGGGCTCAACCCGGGGTAGCGGTCATGTCCGGTTAGGGGCTCTGTTGGCTCTCCGGTGACTGTTTCCTCGCGGCTGCGTGCAGCGGGGCTAGGGGAGGGTCTGTGCTGACGGACGTGGGTTACTGACCTGGTAGCCTGGCTGCCCCTGGGTGGGTCCGGGATGGGCGTGAGGTTCTGGGGGCGCTCCGTCTCTGGGCTGGGACCCGGACCGGGCCTCGGGGGCTTGGGTCCTGGTTGGTGTGTTGCCGGGGTTGTGGGCGGGTGGGTGCATGGGGGCCCAGCCCTGGAGCAGGGTGCCGCCGGTGCGTCGAGCCACCTGGGGGGCTCTTCAACTGGTGGGGGGGATGGTCACATCTTGCAGGAGCTTTCCTCTCCTCAGGAGCTCCCTCTGCAGGAGGGGGAGATACAGGAGAGGTGGAGGAAGATCTCAGCCTGGGTGTTTATTGTCTTATGTAGTCTGGAAGATGAGTGGATGGTGGGGTGGGTGCAGTTTTCTCTGTGGTGGGGTTGGGTGGACTGTCCCGGGCTCTGTGGGGCCGGGCGGCGCTGCTGCACTGGGCCCGGTCTGGATGGGCCTGGGCCCCCTTTCCCTGGCGGGTCGCGGAGTATGGGGGTGCCTACTGGGGTCAGCGGGGGAGCTGGCCCCAGGGAGGGGTCACCTGCCCCTCCCTTCCTTCCCTCCCCATCTCCAGCTGCCTCCCTCTTCCCACTCCACCACAACCACCCACACATGCAGGGCCTTGGAGTAGGGGTATGTCACCAGGGTGCAGAGGAGGCTACCCCCCCCCCCCCTCTGTCCCCTTCTGGCTGCCTCTGCCTCAATTTTATCCCACAACTTAGACATTCACATTACTCACACTCTCATTACACATACATATAGGATCTTGGGGGTGGGCACGATACACGGAGTCCAAAGTACCATCAGGGTGTACACCCCACCCCTGGCATCGTTGCCCACCTCTCAATTTTAAATACACGTAGACATTGAGGGCTAGCAGGAGGGACCATGCGCTTACCTGCTGCTCTCTGGCAGGTAGCTCCAAGCCCTCCTGGGTTTTAAATGCACCTTAGAACACACATGCATCAACATTACAATGAGCGGGTGCAATTCTGCAGATTTATATCTTCTTTTTGGTTCAGGTCCAGGCGGGCAGGTGAGTAAGTGACGGAAGTGACGGACAAGGTAAGCGACTCATGTTGTAACTGACGTCAGACGCCGGAGATTTTGGCGGAAAATTAAAGCAAATGGTAGTTTAGATTTGAACAAATTCATTTAAGCTTCAGCATTACCAAATACACTTATCAATTGTCTTATAACTAACACTATTTGTCTAAATAATCTCCAACACCCTGGAGAACAACGAGGAGAGTTTAGAGACTCTCCAAGATTACATCGATCAGTGCTTTCAGGATCTCGTGATGAAGAAGACCCCGTGTGCAGCTTCCCCGGCCAAAGCTGAGACGCCGTCGTCGAAAAGACAACGCCCGGCAGATTCCCCCGGCTCAACATCGCCAGCCGGCAAAGATATTGCCGACATATTGGAGTCAATCGACAAGCGATTGTCCAGTTTCGACGCAAGGCTGTCCTTGGTGGAGATTCTTCACCGAGAATTTAAATGCTTGCGAGAATCCCTGGAGTACAGCCAGCAGCAGGTGGAAACGCTTGCTGCTGAAAATGCCACGCTAAGGGAGTCGGTGAAATGTCTCACAGATAATGTTACCCAGCTCAATAGAGAAAATAAAAAAATAAAAGAAACAGTTATCGATCTACAAGCTCGTAGCATGCGTGATAATCTGGTATTTTCTGGTATTCCAGAAGCCGCTGGAGAGGACGCGGAGACCACGGTAAAAAGCTTCATCAAAACCCACCTGAAGCTGCCGGAGGACACTGTGAAGAACATCGTCTTCGATCGGGTACATCGCCTCGGCCCCATTCGGGCTACGGCCGGGAGACCACGTCCTATCGTGGCCAAATTCGGCCACTTCAAACAAAAGCAACATGTGAAAAGCCGCGGCAGGGAATTAAAAGGAACGGACTTCAGCTTGAACGACCAGTTCCCCAAAGAGATCTTGGAACGACGCAGGGTCCTCTTCCCAATCCGACGCGGCTTCATCCAGAAGGGCTCCCGCGCTGTCATCGCTGTGGACCGGCTGTACGTGGACGGACAGCTCCACCGCGACCCCAACATCACTCCGTGGCTGTATTAACCTCACACCAGATAAGAATCAGCTACACCATTTCCCTATCCACTCACACTAACTTGCACTAACATCTGTTTAACTTACCAGTATCAAATCGCATCTTAAAGTGTGATTTCATAGCAGAATTAACACCGTCACTCTCCGTCAGTGATTTAATTGGAATGTTTACGTTTTGTTTCTGGTTTTTTTTTTCTTCTCGTTTTTTTTTTTTCCTCCTCTCTTTTCCCCCTCTTGGTTTTATGCTGCTCACCCCTGTCCTTGGTTTCTTTCTTTATTCCTTTCACTGCCTCGATCACCTGCTTCGACACTCATCCACAAACATCCTTTATTTCGACACATACGCACCATGCGCTCAACGGCAGCACATTTACATCAGTCAGACAGCGCACACAGTCATATAAGATACACACACACTTAAGCCAAGCCTACTCATATTAGTAACTATGCATACACAAAGTCAGACTCAGGGAGCATCTCGCCACACATTTTTTCTCTCTCTCCTTCTCTTTATTTATGAACAAGTGACGTATTCTCTCCACCTGTCTAAGCAACGCAAACAGCATACATCCCTAGTTATACACAAACATCTATGGGTACACTGAGGTTCATTACATGGAATATAAATGGAGCTGGCTCCAGAGAAAAGAGGTTAAAAATATTTAACCAACTCAAAAAACTACAGGCAGATGTTGTCCTATTACAAGAGACCCACAGACCTCTTAGAGGTTCGAATGAACTTAAAACACCTGAGTTTCCTAATGTGTTCTCAGCTTGTTATAATTCTAGACAAAGGGGAGCAGCAATTTTAATACATAAAAATATTAATTTCACAGTACTCGATACAGTTATAGATCCAGAGGGCAGATTCTTAATCATTAAACTATCTATACGTGATAAAAAGCTATGTATTGCAAGTGTATATGGTCCAAATGTTGATGATCCCTCATTCTTTCACGGTTTTTTCAGTGCACTCTCTGAACACTTAGATGGCACACTTGTTCTTGGAGGTGACCTCAACCTTGGACTAAATGAAGACATGGATAGGCTCAATACAGCGGGAACTCAGCGTAATTGGCAGTCCACAAATATAATCAAACAGTATATGAGCGACTTTGGTCTTTGCGATGCATGGCGCTCCCTTCACCCCACCAGTAAGGAATATACTTTTTTCTCACATGTCCATCACTCCTACTCTCGTCTGGATTATTTTTTGGTCAGCAGCTCACTGCTGAACGACATTTCAGACACTGAGATTCACCCTATAGCTGTCAGCGATCATGGTCCTGTATCTTTAACACTAATGCACAAGAATAATACTACGCCAAGAAAAAACTGGAGATTTAATATATCACTACTTAAAGATGAAGACTTTATTAAATATTTTAAAAAAGAGTGGACTTCATATTTGAACTATAATGACACTCCCGAAACATCAGCTTCTGTTCTATGGGAAGCAGGGAAAGCTGTGATGAGAGGTAAAATAATTTCTTTCTCATCACATAAAAAGAAAAAAGAAAACAAAAATATTCAGGAATTAGAAAAAAACATCAAATCACTAGAAGAAGCCTACGCGTCCCACCAAGATCAGGAAACATTGAACAAAATACGCAAAACAAAACTAGAATTAAATGAGATAATTGATAAAAAAACAAAATTCTTAGTACAAAGACTACGCCTACAAAATTATGAACATGGTAATAAATCCGGTCAATTTCTAGCAAACCAGCTAAAAATAAATAAAGAAAAAACAACTATATGTGCTGTTCAAGATTCATCTGGGAACACAATATATGATCCGATACAAATAAACAACATTTTCAGGGATTTCTATAAAACGTTGTATTCACCACAAATAAACCCATCTAAAAAAGAAATTGATCAGTTTTTGGACAACATAACTCTTCCAAAATTATTGGACACTCAAGCAATGGCACTGGATTCACCACTGACACCAGGTGAACTCCAGGAAGCCCTGATAAGTATGCACAATAATAAGGCTCCAGGTCCAGATGGCTTTCCTGCAGAATTCTACAAAGAATTCTGGTCGATTCTAGCACCAGTTTTCTACAGAACGTTGTTGGAAATTAAAGAAAAGGGCAGACTTCCATCAAATATGAATTCTGCAAACATTAATCTCCTGCTAAAACCAGGTAAAGACCCTGTATATCCCTCAAGCTATCGTCCAATATCCCTTATAAATGTAGACCTTAAAATAATCTGCAAAGCTCTCTCAAAGAGACTGGAGAAAATAACCCCCCTCTTAATTCATCCTGACCAAACTGGTTTCATAAAAGGTAGGCACTCATCAACAAATACACGTAGATTACTTAATTTGATAGACTACTCATACAGTAAAAACCTAGAAACTACAATATTCTCTTTAGACGCAGAAAAAGCATTTGACAGAGTTAACTGGAAATTTCTATTTGCAACTTTACACAAATTTGGTTTTGGATCCTCTTTCATAAACTGGTTAAAAATATTATATAATTCCCCAACAGCTTGTGTTAGAACAAATGACCAGACATCCTCCAGCTTCTGTCTCTTGAGGGGCACCAGGCAGGGATGCCCACTCTCCCCTTCACTATTTGCAATTTTTATTGAACCACTAGCAGCAGCAATTAGACAGAATTCAGTAATTAAGGGCATAAAATGTCATGGTCCTGGGCCATGTGGGCCCAGTATTCTTAGTTTTCGTGTATTTTTGTATTTTGTTCTTTATTTAGGCCATGCTTCCTGGGTTGATCTGTTACGTTGTTCCTTATGTGTTTTCCCTTCGTGACTCTTACCCCCTGTGTGCCCCTCTGTGTATTTATGAGCCCTCGTCTCTCTTTGTGCTTTATTCTATGTTTTCCCCAGCCCGTTATGTCTGCGTTCTCCCCGTGCTCTCTCTCCTCCTGTTTGAACCTCTGTGTACTTCCTGCTTTACTTTGCCCATCTCCCATCAGTGTTACGTTCACTCCTGCCGTGTCTTGTTATGATTATCAGTGTCACCTGTGTTCCCCGTGTGCATCCACTTCCCCTGATCATCCCTCATGTGTATTTAGTCTCTGTGTTTCGTACAGTCTGTGTCGCGTCGTCTGTGTTCCCACCCTCCGTGTTTCCATGCCCGGTCTATTGTATTCCAAGTCATAGCCTTACCTTAGTTTATTCCCAGTTTAGGTTTCTGTTTAGTTATTGCTCTTGTGCTGCCCTTATTCTGGTTTGCTTCTGTTGTATTCATCAGCCACAATAAAAGGCTCGCTTTTGTTTAAGTCCACTTCCTTATCACTCGTGTCTGCACCTGAGTCCTCCACGCACTCTCCACTCGGTCCGTCACAGCGGACCGTGACAGTACGACGCGACCATGTCGGACTCAGCGGACATTTCGGAGGAGGTGGGAGAGGAGCTGAACAGGCTCTGCCGCGTTATGGATCGCATCATCGGATGCACGGATCCGAGAGTGGTTTCCACGGGATTGGCGGCCGTGGACGCCATTATGTTGCGGGAGCCGCGGTTGCGACAGCTCCCCCGCCTCGTCGAGGCATTTGACTCCCTGAGCCCCCTGAAGGAGGAGCTTCGTGCCCGTGCGCTGGCCCAGAGGGTCCTGGATGCCGCCTCAGCACCCACACCTCCACCCCGTAAACGGGTGTCGGCGCCGCTGCCTCATGAGCCAGAGGCTGCGACAGGGGGAACGCTGAGGCCCACTTCCACTCAGCCATCGCCTCACCGTGGATCGGCTTCCTCGTTTCCGCCACCGTCATGCTGCACTAACCGGCACACGGAGGCGGTGGAGGCCATAGACTTCGGGGACGATGAGCGTCAGCAGGTGTTACGGGCTTATCGGGAGGACGAGCTCCGGTGGAAACCCTGGCTCATCCCAGAGGAGGAACTCTCACCTGCTGCACCGCCTACCAGCCGCTCGCCGTCTCCAACCCGCTCAGACTTCGCTTCCCCTGCCTCGCCGTTAGCGAGGATATGGGCAGAGGAGGATGTTGCCGCTACGCCACCCTCTGCAGTGGTGGCATCAGCGCCCATCGCGCCAGCTACCAGAAGGGGGCGGCGCCGGCGCCGCCGTTGCACCGCACTAACTCCGGTGAGTGACTGCGTTTTTGCGCCTCACGTCCCTTCTATGAAGCAGAGTGAGATGAGTGTTGATTTGCCGGGACCGGAGACTATAACGGAATTGGGCTCCAGAGCTGAAAGAACTGTGTGTAACTGTTTTGAAGGAGCACACAACGAAACCACAGACCATGTTCTTGTCACTGTAGAATCCAGGGCTTTTTCTAGTGTTGCTCCCATAGCCGCACCACATGGAGCAAAGGTTCATGAGACAGCGAAAGGGATTCACACGTCGACTGTACAGTCTGCTTCTGAGCCTGCTAGGAATGGCGTGAGCTTTCTCTCCGCCTCAGACTGTTATCTACTGCAGCAAACTCGTACAGCCGAGACGGAGTGTTACCCCCGCGTGCAGATCGTAGTGGAGTCTAGTTCCGTATTCCCTGATGGTGGGATTGCAGACAGTGCTCAAGACCAAATGCACAGGAACGTGAGCTCTGATGCTACTGCTTCTCAGTCGCAGACTGTTAGGCCAGCCATAAGCACGCCTGCCTCTTTATGTGACTCTGAATCCAGCTACGGACTTATGTGCAATCCTACCATGAACTATTGTGTTGACAATACCGACAGGGAGTTGGCATCTACTACTCGAGTTACCGAAAGTGTTCATGACCTGAGAAATTATGTTTTCAAAGCTTGTCATGCTAACAGTGTTCTATGTGCTGCCTCACCAGTCGCTTCTGAGCTTAAGACTCTCCCCAGGGCCTCCTCAGATGCCACGTCAGCTGGAGGGTCCGAGGGGCCCGTTCAGCCTCCCGTCTCCGCTGGAGGGTCCGAGGGGCCCGTTCAGCCTCATGCCACGTCAGCTAGGGGGCCCGAGGAGCCCGTCCAGTCCCACGCCACGTCAGCTGGAGGGTCCGAGGGGCCCGTTCAGCCTCCTGTCTCCGCTGGAGGGTCCGAGGGGCCCGTTCAGCCTCCTGTCTCCGCTGGAGGGTCCGAGGGGCCCGTTCAGCAACCTTCCTCGTCAGCTGGGGGTTCTGGAGAACCGCACCAGCCTCATGCCACGTCAGCTGGAGGGTCCGAGGGGCCCGTTCAGCCTTCTGTCTCCGCTGGAGGGTCCGAGGGGCCCGTTCAGCCTCCTGTCTCAGCTGGAGGGCCCGAGGAGCCCGTCCGGCCTCACGCCTCGTCTGCTGGAGGGCCCGAGGAGCCCGTCCAGCACCATGCCACATCAGCTGGAGGGCCCGAGGAGCCCATCCAGCCACCTTCTGCTACGCCTGGTCCAGCCTGTGCTTCGTCTGCTGCAGCTCCGGCCTGTGCTTCGTCAGCTGCAGCTCCGGCCTGTGCTTCGTCAGCTGCAGCTCCGGCCTGTGCTTCGTCAGCTGCAGCCTCAGAGTCTTCGTCTGCTGCAGCCTCAGAGTCTTCGTCTGCTGCAGCCTCAGAGTCTTCGTCTGCTGCAGCCTCAGAGTCTTCGTCTGCTGCAGCCTCAGCCTGTGCTTCGTCTGCTGCAGCCTCAGCCTGTGCTTCGCCTGGTCCTGTGCCCACCGGGCCTCGGCCAGTACGCCTGACACTGGAGAGCCGCCGCCGCTGCCTTGCGCGCTGCCGGCCCCCTGAACTGCTTCGCCGCCGCCGCTGCCTTGCGCGCTGCCGGCCCCCTGAACTGCTTCGCCGCCGCCGCTGCCTTGCGCGCGGTCGGCCTCCGGATCTGTTCTGTCACCGTGGCCACCTTTCCCGTGGCCGGCCTCCGGAACGGTTGGACTGGACTTTTGTGTTGTCGCCTCTCGGGTTGGCCTTCGGGCCTCTTTGGACATTCGCCTTCCTGTTCTGGACTCTTTTGTGTATTTGTGGACTCAGTTTTGTTCTCGTGCTCCTTGTTTTTGGTTCGTTTTGTTCCCTCCGTCCTGGTCCCCCGCCTCCCGCCCTGGGTGGGGTGTTTTCTGTTTCGCTTGTGTTTTGTTTCTCGGGTTTGGGCTGTCGGGAGCCAGCCCTTTAGGGGGGGGTGGTGTCATGGTCCTGGGCCATGTGGGCCCAGTATTCTTAGTTTTCGTGTATTTTTGTATTTTGTTCTTTATTTAGGCCATGCTTCCTGGGTTGATCTGTTACGTTGTTCCTTATGTGTTTTCCCTTCGTGACTCTTACCCCCTGTGTGCCCCTCTGTGTATTTATGAGCCCTCGTCTCTCTTTGTGCTTTATTCTATGTTTTCCCCAGCCCGTTATGTCTGCGTTCTCCCCGTGCTCTCTCTCCTCCTGTTTGAACCTCTGTGTACTTCCTGCTTTACTTTGCCCATCTCCCATCAGTGTTACGTTCACTCCTGCCGTGTCTTGTTATGATTATCAGTGTCACCTGTGTTCCCCGTGTGCATCCACTTCCCCTGATCATCCCTCATGTGTATTTAGTCTCTGTGTTTCGTACAGTCTGTGTCGCGTCGTCTGTGTTCCCACCCTCCGTGTTTCCATGCCCGGTCTATTGTATTCCAAGTCATAGCCTTACCTTAGTTTATTCCCAGTTTAGGTTTCTGTTTAGTTATTGCTCTTGTGCTGCCCTTATTCTGGTTTGCTTCTGTTGTATTCATCAGCCACAATAAAAGGCTCGCTTTTGTTTAAGTCCACTTCCTTATCACTCGTGTCTGCACCTGAGTCCTCCACGCACTCTCCACTCGGTCCGTCACAGCGGACCGTGACATAAAATGCAAGAACGTGGAACATAAAATCAGCCTTTATGTGTGACCGTTTTACTAACATACACCTCGAATAATGTGAACTTTTTCCTCCTAACTTTTCATTGTTTGAAAACAGCAGCCTTATTAGGCAGTTTGAGGCACGATACGCATTGATATCTTCCGTTTTGGACACATTATGCACAGATGGATGGGACGGGCACCCATCCTTGTGTGCTGTAAAACTGTCCAGTATAAACAAAATTCCTAGTGAGCCGAATGTGGGTGTAATATGCTGAAGCAATTTGCAGTTTGTCTTGTATATAAACTGTTTGCGATTTCAGACTTTCTCTAGGAAATGAAAATGCTACCTTTTCTCTCGTTTGAATCCTTTGAAGACTAGAGAGCAAAGGGTAATCACACCTTCACTGAGACCAACTGAACCCAGCGCTGTGCAGATGTAGTTAGTGACAAGATGGACTCAGGCAAAACTAAAAATGCGGACACGCTGTCAAGTCTTCAGTCTGCTGTGTGGCAGAAATTCCAATTAAGGAAGGAAACCGCAGCAAATCGTGTGACAACACAAGAACTGCAAGGAAGCTAGAGTCTTGCCGTGTAGGTAACAAAGGCAACATGCTGCACTATGCACAGCACTTTATAATGAAACTTCAGCTACAGCTGTATGGTTAAATGCTACATTTGAGTCTTTAATTTTGTGTGACAGTATTTAAAAATGTGGCTGTTTGTAGATGGTGTTTTTTTCAGCCTTATTAATTTAATTGATTTATGAGGGAAGCTAACAGGCCACACATCCTTGTTGTCCTTAAAAGCATAATTTGTACACAAAGTCAATAAACACAAAGTCTGAGCACTCATTATCATAAGGGATTGTTTTTACACTTAGACTATGTGAAAAAGATGTTGTAAGTCCATTCTAGAGAAAATGTTTGGGTGGATATTCATTTTTCTTCTTCTACTTTTCTGTCCTCTGACTCAGCTTGGCACTCAAAGCGAGACCCATAAACCTCCTGCCCTGTCCCACATCACCTTCCCGATCCACATCCTATTGGTAGACGCCAGAGGAGGTGGGCCATGAGGGAGGGGCTGGCAAGACAGCACTGCCTTGGGCAATGTGCAATCAAGTTGGCATCCTAGAGTAACCTTTTAAAATGCAAGTGTGGTACTGAGAAGCCAGCATCACAGAGACAGATTTCAGGATGAGCGCTTATCTTTTCAGCAACAACACCCAGTGTGCCAGAATTCTGTGCTAAGCAGTACAGTGAACCAGCGAAAGGTCACGCACAGTCATATGCAAAACGCAGCTGCCTCCTTCCTATACGTACAGCAAAAGAGCAGTGAAATGCATACAATATTAAACAACTCGCGAGTGAGAGAAATGCAATTTCAAGAGACATATCTGATCGATTTTTCTGCGAAATATCCCGGATCTTGTGAAGTGTTATTGCCTTCATATCATTTTGTGGATGTATTCATAAACATCCCACCAGCAGATAGTGGTTTGCTCAGCAGAAATAAGTGACAGATAAATGAATCACGCTATGGCCTAGCAAGGACACTGTCCCCAAGTTCACCCTCAACCAAAAGCTGCTGACTAAGGATTCCCCCCCGTACAGGCGCTAATATTCTTGATCATTTATTTTGGCGATATACAAACGCTGTGAAATAACAAAATGTTTTATGCATTCAGTTGCTATGAGCAACATTATTTTTGCTGTGCTCTTTACTGATAAATATTCCATTACAGAGATAAGGGAGCAGTATGGAGAGCAACAGCATACAAAGAAATCTATATGCAATTTATTTTGTTTTCCTTCGGGGTTTTTTAGACCTCTAAGCTACTGCATATTACATTCACAGACTCAGGTTTGCCAGAAAACAATGCAAGTCCACACATTGCCCAGTTCACTGAAATAAGTGCGTGTTATCGTCAGTGCTTGCAAGCAGCAGCTCAACAATGAGTTGGAAACACGCGGATCGCTTCACATTGCAATGTTGTTTTCAGATTTTGCGAATCATGCATTTTTTATATCTTGATAGTAGAAAGCTGATCTTGAAAGGGACTGACAAGAGTGAAAACACTTATCTGAGAAAGCAGGGCAATACCCAATACTCAAACGGATGTTCTACTATCTGTACAAAGTATTATTCTTAGAAAAGGGTGGTCTCTGATGTTCTCCAGGCGTTGCACCTTGCAGTGTAATGGAATAAATGCCCATATCTTTGGACTGTAAAAAATGAGATTGGAACCGTGCAACTGTAATCCTAAGCACAGGGAGGCTTTCAGTGTAATCAATCTCCAAAAAGGCTTTTAATGGAATCAATGGAGAGAAAGGGGATTGATTTCTACACAGTATACTGCCATTTTTAGATATTCACTCTGTCAAAACTCTCTTTGGTGGACTGAAAACTTCCAACCAGCGATATAGGCTAATTGCATATTGAGCAAAGCAGTCCATTTGTTAAGTGGCACACTTTTTCTTGGTGACCATTAAGTTAAAGAAAAACCATATTGCAGTGTGGAAATATAACACTGAGCTATGATCGCAATAACTAAAAAAAAAAAGGCCTCAGTTGTATTCCTGCCTCATATGGACATCCACAAGTGGAATATTTTTCTCTGGCTCCTGACAAAATAAGATCTCTACCAGCTGAAAATGCTCTGCCAGATTCACCCTGCAAGTTAAATTACTATTGACATCACAGGAACAATGCTGGGAAGCACTTGGGAAATATTGGTCTGCAAAATGCATGAAATGCATGTAGGGGAGTGCACACACTACACATGCTTACAATGATACAGTGTCTCTAGACCTGTAATTTTTCTGTTTATATGTGTTTTGCTTTTACACAGTTTAGAGTAGCTAAAATCAAGGAAATTAAATCTTAAATTGATATATTAGACAACATACAGTGCTGTAAAAAATATTTCCCCCCCTTTCCTGATTTCTTAGTCTTGTACATGTTTTTCACACTTATATTTGTCAACTAAACATATTTTAATTGTAGCATGGGATATACTTTTTAAAAGATGATTTCCTTTATTATGGGAAAAAAGCCACCCAAACCAACCTGGCGCTATGTGAAAAAGTAATTGCCCCTTATTCCTGATAATTGGTTGCATCACGCTTGGCAGCATAAATCTGTAATCAAGTCTTTGAAAACTTCGGAAAAAGTCGATTTTTGTCTCGTCAGTTCACAGAATATTTTCCAAAAATTGTTGGGGATCATCAAAATGAGTTTTGGCAAATGTGAGATGAGACTTTGGGTTGTCTTTGGTTAGCAGTGAATTTTTGCCTTGGAACTCTACTAAAGATGACATTTTCCCACCAGTCTCTTTCTTATTGTTGAATCATGAACTCTGACCTTAACTGAAGCCTCAGGCCTGCAGTTCTTTAGATGTTGTTCTGGGTTCTTTTGTGGCCTCCTGGGTGAGTTGTGCACTGAATTTTTGGTAGGTTGGCCACTCATGAGAAGGTTCACCATTAATAGTTTTCTCTATTTGTGGATCTCATGCCTCTCACTGTTGTTTGCTGGAATTTCTTTCTCAGCTGTGTCTTTAGATTGTGGCATGATTCAGTTTGTCACACAGCTTCTATTTAAGCAATTACTTGATTCAGCTGGTCTGACAGTAACCAGAGCTGGGTGTGCCTAATGAAATTGAACTCAGCTTTCCAAAAAGACATGAGGTTAATTACAATTTATTGATGGTTTAAAAAAAATGGGGGGCATATATTTTTCCATATAAGACCAGGTGGGTGTGGATAGATTTTTTCCCCTTAATAAATGATGTTGTATTTACCTGACCTGTGCATCTTCATTCTGTCTTCCTCCACTAACCCCAACTGGCTGTGGCAGATGGCCACCCCTCCCTGAGCCTGGTTCTGCTGCAGGTTTCTTTGTTTTTCTTGCTCATAGGGGGTCGTATGACTGTTGGGTTTTTTTCTGTTCTCTTTGTATTATTGTAGGGTCTTTACCTTAACATATAACGTGCCTTGAGGCAACTGTTGTTGTCATTTAGTGCTATATAAATAAAACTGAATTCAACTGAATTAAATCACTTGGGTTATCTTTGTCTGACATTAAAAATTAGTCTCATGATCTGAAACAGTGTAGTTTGGCCAATATACAAAAAACCCAATAAAGTCATGAAGGGGGCAAATACTTTTTTATAGGACTTTGTATAATGTGTATAATGGAGGCATTAATAGGCAGAGGCACAACACTCGCTGAATAATAAATAGAAAGCTATAGGAGAATTCTGTAATGACTAAGATGGCAAATGTCCTCCCGTTTCCCAGAAAGACCAAAGAGACACACATTAATCCATTGTGTTATTACGCTGATGAAAGTATGAGACATATGGTGGCAGGCACATTTCCTTGTCACAGCAGTAAATATGTAGCTAAGTTAACCTTTTGTTAATCTTCTTCCTAGGCTTCCTACATCCATATTCTTAATTGTCATGGCACTCCTTCAGTGTTTTAGTGGAATGAGCTAGGGACACAGATTGCACTGGAACTCAGGACTGAGTCATAAATGAAACTGTTAAACTGAAACTTTGCATATGCAGTGGAAGTTTAACATGCCAGGAAATAAAAGGATTTTTAAATCTGATTTGAAGCAAAGTCAAAACTTTTGTGCACTTCGTTGTCAGATTTGAATGGTGATTAATTATGATTGTTAGTCTGAAAGAACTGCCTGGAATGAGTTATTAAGGTGACTGCTGAGTGGCACTTTGTTAATGAAAGGTTAAGTGTGAGTGTTAAATCTTTTTACAAGGAAATCTCACAACAGTACACCACATATACAGTTAGTTCCATGAGTATTTGACAGTTTTGCACTTTTCCCTTTGTACAACACTGCAGTGCTTGAAATCAAACAATCAAGATGTGATTGAAGTGCAGACTTTCAGCCTTAATTCAAGGGGTTTAACAAAAGTATTGCACTGTTTAGTAATTAGAGTCATTTTTATACATAACTCTCTATTTTCAGAGGCTCAAATGTAATTGCTCAGTTCACTCACAAGCAGTTTCATGGCCAGCCGACGCCTGCGCCCTTTCTTTTTTTCCCAGTGACAAATAAAACAGACAAAAGACCTGTAAATGATTCCAACTGTTGAATGTGAAATTCATAACTTTTACCATAACTCTCATTATGAGGTCCAAAGAGATGTTTATGCAAGTGACGGAGGACATCATTAAGCTGGAAAACAAAAACAAACCTAAAAGAACAAAAGGAGGCAGTTATATCAGCATTTTTATGTTAAAATCTCCACATATTTGAGGCCATATTGTGGAAATATAAGTGAAACTATATCAAGGTAACATCTCACAATTCTTTTTTGACAACTGCAGTCAATAGAAAGTACCCCCCCCCCCCCCCCCCCCCCACACACACACACACACTCACACACACACTCACACACACACGCTGGCAAGTGAGACTCCACAGATTCTTTAGTTGTTGGCATAGAAACTGAACACGGACCGTTCAGGTTAAAGGGTAATTCCACTTTATCTTAGCTTTGGAAAAGTCACTCCCAAGCTCTTAAGACAGTTATGCCTTTTCTAGTACAAAAATGCTTTTATCTTCCATCTACACAGAAAATACGAAGTTTTTGACCTTTGATTACACCTGTCAGAAAGTTCCACTGCCGGCAGTGTGCCTATTGTATAATTAACCCTTTCCACCCTCGAGTTCCCTGAGCTGGGACAAGGCCATATCAGTTATTTAAACAGAGTCTGCTGACATTTTCGAAGGTTGCTAAGTGTGGCACCTTTAGTGAAGAGGCTGTTTAAATTACTGCGGCTAAAAGGGGTGTGCGATTGTTCTGTTTCATTCCTGATCCATCACATTTTGTAGAGTTACGAGGGAGAATTTTCAGAACTGTTTCTGCTTTTCCTCTTCAGTTTACTGTTCTGATTAGAAAAAAATAAAATATTTATTTTTGACAATCCTTGTACATGATAGGGACAGAAAGACTCCCTGTGTTTCATCATTTGTGTTGTACAGGCTGATACAGCCTGATACAACCACACCAGTTAGACTCTGAAATCTTCATTATCCACATCTAAAATATGTCTATTTCACACACCCTCATTTAGTTCTAGGGTTTTACTTAACAGAATATAACAAAGTCTGAAAGACAAGACAGTTGCCATTGTTCCCAGGAATGAACATCCCAGCAAATTCACCCTAAGGTCAGACTGTGTAATCCTCAGAGAAACTGCAAAACCCCCCAATAGTTACATTTCAAACTCTGCAGGCCTCAGTTAGCATGTTAAATTTTCAAGTTCATGACAGTACAATTAGAAAAAGACTGAACAAGTATGGCTTGTTTGGAAGGGTTGCCAGGAGAAAGGCCCCTTTCTCTAAAAAGAACATGACAGCACAGCTTAGGTTTACAAAATTGCATCTGACCAAACCACATGACTGTTGGAACAATGTCCTTTGGGCAGGTGACATCACATTGGAGATGTGATCTCATCACTCAGTCGACCATCAACTACCCCATATACCAAAGTGTTCTAGGGTTAAATGGGTTAAATGTGAGCCCAAACTGGGTCAAGCAACAGGAATATGATGTCAGCCACATCAGCAAATTTACAATAGAACAGCTGAAAAAAAGAAAAAGATTTAAGGTCTTTAAATACCTCAACCTGACTGATAATAGCTGAAGAGAGCTGGGCATAAATCAATGACCTCAATGAACTGAAGCAACATTGTGAGGAGTTCCTTACAATTCCTCCACAATCATTATTTAAAGTTGGTGGTTCTCCAAGTTTTTCAGTCATTGCTTCTGCATTCTGGCTTTTTTCTTTGTTAAATAAATAATGACATCAAGTCTGATGTTCTGATTCGTCAAAGCCTAGATTTGATGGAGTGCATTTTCTTTTTCTTTATCATGACTGTCCTTATCAGTTTCGCTGCCCGTAGTCCAAATTGTGGAATCAGTTAACGGTTCCATTTAAAAAAAAAAACTGATTGCATTTGTGTTTTTTTTTTCTAGTAGTGATATCTATCCCAAAAACTAGGATTGAGGTGTTTGTTCATCTGACATTTAATGTTTGACTAAAGTCAGCGGCTATTTTGGAACACCATCAAAACAATTACTGGGCACAGTTAGGCACACCCAAGCAACTTTGCAGCAAATGGGTTCAACAATAAAAGAATGCAAGAAAATCATGTGACATGGTGTCAGTAAACTGCAGACAGCAGGCAAATGTTTACCAACCCAGCCGGTCTGTGATCCCTTTATGCCAAAGGATAGCGCAGGGACCAGGGAGGCAAATTGACTAGAGAAGCAAATTATCTAACAGTGCTGAGTCCATCTTTCTGTGGACAGAGTACTCAATGCTATTTAGGGGGGAGTTCATATTTCACTTGTGAGTGGAGAAGTGACCAAACCTGATACCTGAATTTCATTTGGAGGAAATGGGTGGAATTTCAAGGGGAACGATAAAACTCATCTGAAGTTGTAAATGCAAAGGCGTGAGTTTCAGACAGACAGTGTGTGCATCTCTCTGTGACACGTTCACACAGCTGTCACGCCGGATCTTATTTTTCTTCTCTCTGCCCTGCCTCTCCCCACACCTCTTTTGTTCTCTGTCACTTTACTGTGTAGGTGTTTGTCAGAAGCCGTGACAAGTTGAGCATCAAATGAAGTTGACAGATTGTTGACATCTTCACTCAAAGTGTGCTTGGATTAAATGCTCTCGACAAGGACTGCTGTTTTATTTCTCGGCTGAGGTCTGATGAATTATGAAACAGCCATAGTTGTGTGTCAGGCCCTGTGCCAGGATGACACATGGTGATCATGTTAGCCCTTCATTGGTTGCAACGCATTCTCTCCATGTAAGTTACGAATTTGCGTGTCATCCTTGCGCAGGGGCCATGCTAATCTTCTCTGTATCGTATCCAATTTAGCGTACGCGCTTGCCGAAGCAAGCACATGTAAGTTACTACGCTCGCTCATGTCCACTGTCGAGCTGCTGCATCACAAGAGAGGAGTGTCTGAGGAGCGAAGTCTTTGAACAGATACCCTGAAACAATCATTTTTATTCATAAACACTGGACAATGTTTGTTCATATTAAGAAAACCCATAAAAGGAATGTTTCAGAAGTAAGCCTCTGGGTTGTTTGCTTTAGCTTTCTTCATTTTTTAAAAACATTTTTTTTAAGTAGTTTTCCCACCACCTTTAGTTACGAATTCTCTTGCAGTGATGTCCATATGGTAGAATCATACGCCACATTTTCAGGGTTTGTATACAGAGTGGATCACACTTCCTTCAAGCTCACCAAACACATTCCCTACCTGCTGAGCACAGACTTCTTAAGGCTTTGATCATCAGAAGCCTCCCCCACCCCAGCTACTCACACAAACATGCACACATTTCTAAACAGACACAGAGACTTTGGGCTGTTATGGAAGCTTGCTCAAAAAGTATCCCAGAAGCTATTATTTTGTTTAAACATTACACCCGGAGCAACTCACCTGCAGGTCAGGAACCTGTAGGATGTTTTTTTCTTTTTTCTTTTGTTTTTCTTTTTTTTTTACTTAATAGATTATAAAAAGGTGCTTCTATTTACTGTTGTGGATGTGACATTCATATATCAAACCCTAATCCAGTCTAGCCCTCATCCTGCAATGGCTGCAACTGATCTCATGGCCAGGATGATGAAACCATCCCAAACAGGAAGGCTTTTTATCTTTACCTTCACTGCAAAAACAAATACATATAGTTTCACTTTCACTAATATTGGTTTATAATTTTGCATTTATATCCCGTGCTCCTGCAAATTTATGGAAGCAGAGAAAAGCCTTTGCTTGCAGTTATTTTTATAAAGCCATTATCTCAAGATCACAGGTTAATTTTTTCTTGCTTCTTGTTATCTTGTGGAAACAAAAGAGAAAACACAAATGCCAGCGTGCACAGATAGCAGCTTGTATATTGTATCAACTGATTTAGGCTTGATCAGTAGCCATTACCGATCAGCACATCAGACTGCACTTCAAAATAACAGGTCTAAAAAGGGCCAATATTGCATTGTCTTTCTGATCAGTCCTTCTCATTTAAGCAGACGATGAACTCGGCTGCAACTTCACAGACGAGTGCGGTTCGGTGATCGTGCTTAAGTTATTAACTCATCAGTAACTAAACGAGGACACGAGGTTGTCTTCATATCGACCAAGTTCTCATTCCACAGGCATCAAATAGTTGCTGCAGCTGGAGTCTCAAAATTACACACTAAACTTGGCATGCACCAGGATTAGGCAATGGTGAGATGATTCTCACTCCCAACTCGTTAGATTTGTTGGCGTCACGTTTAAATGCATTGGGTAAGCATCATTTTTAAATATGCAGGGCAACTGCAGAGGAAGGCCATATTTTAACCCAAACCACGGTATTTCCTAAACCTAAAAAAGTTATTTTAGCACCAAAACCTAAACTGTAAAAAACAAAATAAGGAAATTGAGGCCACAGTCAGACCTGCCAGAGACAACTCAGGAAACCTCTGACAACCACAGGTAGGGGGTTCCCCGATTGTTTGGCAAATAGTAGCTGGAGGTTGTTGGCTGTTCTTGGGTAAAGTCAGTTACAAAGAGGCCAAAATCTCCCTGAAATGACTTTGACTGCTAACAGATGTGGACAGAAGATGCTGACTTGTCTGCAAACACTCCTCAACAACTTGCCGAGCCGTAGTGAATCTCGGAAAAAATGGAATGCAAACCAGAAACCCTCAAAATAAAAGTTTACAAAGTGTTCACTGCCATTTGGTGAGTAGATGGCAAGTGGGTTTTTTTTTTTTTTTGGGTTCAGCGCCATAAATGCTTCTTCCAGTAATCACTCGCAAACCGGTTGGGGAATACTCATTTTCCCCTTGCGACCTGTGGTTGTCACATGACTGCCGACTGGTCTCTAGGTCTATGTGCTTCAGGCCTAAGAGAAAAGAAATCTAATCAGTCATCAGAAATTAAGGAAACAAAGTGAGCATATAACAGAAATCAGTTCAGATTTAGTCCACTGCCACTTCTCCAACCAACAGATTCAAACTTTTTCACTCTTCCAAAGACGTCGGATACCTCTCTGTTTCTAATAATGCTGCAGCCAGTGCATCAAGGCACCAGCAGCACCAAAGGCCAATCTCTCAGAAGCTGGATGCATCTGACAGAACAGCAGTATGTGATGCCCTGGGATGAGAATGCACTGAGGTTCTCCATAAATATCCTAGTATCTAAAAAGAGAATTACAAAATCCACTAGTTGATGTCTGATGGTAAATTACCTCAATATTATTTGAAATCTGCTTTTTGTTCATGAGATAACAACATAAACCCCCCAATTCACAAGTAAAATATGCAAACAGCTTTTCTCAGCTTTGTTACAATTTAATTTACCAATGCTAAATCAAATGCGTATGAAGTATGTCAGTGGTTTTTATTGCAGTGATGTCCTGTATCTTATTCCCTTTCAGGTCCTGTTTTCATCAAGCATCTCAAAGAAGGTACTAAGTAGGCAAGAATTCTGAGAGTCATGCATATATGGTCCTATTTTTAGTCACAAAGCTAAAAGCACTTCATCAGCTTTTTTTTTTTTTTTTTTACTTTCTGTAGGAAATGAGTCATATTTCTGCTAATATTCAAAAGACCTCCAGAGGTGTCCTAACCTGTTAGGGGTTGGCAGGAGAGTGCTGTCAAGAAATTTGGGCCCTTTCCATAGAATAAGAAATGTTTTGGCATGCCTGAATCATAATCTTCTTTTCCTTTAAATGGCATTTTGACAAAAACAGAATATACTTTTCTAAATGACCTTGTAGGAGAGGCGAGTGCTCCATCATTAATGAGAACACAGAGTTTCTGCAAAGTCTTGTAGCCTACAGCATTTTACTGGTGTCATTGTTGTTATATGTACCTTACAATTGTGGACTTCTTTTTATGGATTTCTTTGTTTATCTTAAACTGTATATAAATTTTAAAATGTGGCTTTTTCCACATTAAACATGGCAGAAGTTAACATATATGGAAGCTCTATGAGCTTGTTGTTTCACACAGTTTTCCCCATTTTTGGTTCTGTATGATGCTGATGTCTTTAATATGGCCACCTCAGGCACACAACCCCACCTACCTGCTGTAAAACCTTACATTTGAGAAAGGCGGCCAATCAGAAGATTTAAAAGGAAAGGAGAAAAAACTGAGGCCTGAACTGAGGGGATGTTTCATGGTCCAGTACATCAAAAATAAAGATCGTTTTCAACTACTTTAGTAGATTCCAGAGAATAAAAATACAGTGGTGGAAGGGATCATAACAGGTTGCTTTAACCTGTTTATTCCAGTTGAAAATTATACTTTTGTATATATATTTCACATAATAGCTGGATAATTGGGTTATCTCGGTTTTCATACTGGTATACAACTCTTCTTTTTTTTTTCTTCGAGGCTGAGAGCGTTTTGAAACATGAACACATTACAGTCTCTCCCAGGAGTCTCATTGTTAACAGTATGTGTAACTTCATACTCTAATGTACTGCTCTGCTTTTAGTCCAGTAACTCAGCACAATTTCTACACAGTGAATCCAAGATGCTCGACAAATTTCGGGCCCAGATGCGGCTCCTCCTGTTCCTCATGCTGCTTACGGCTGCATTTTGTTTTTAAGCCGGACAACAAAAGCATCCTATCTGATCACTGCCTCAGGTGTCCAAGCTGAAGGTCTCTCTCTGTCAGCGATATAGCCCACTGTCCACTCCTCCATGTCAAGTAGAAAGTCAGACAAAAACAGATTGGTATCGTCTGACTTAGTGCCGTCCTTATCGCGATCCTCATTCTGGTGTTCCACTAATGCCTTGAGGTTCTCTGTGTGGGTCTTGCCTGCACTGTTTTTGCAGTGCTAATGTGTGTTCTTCGGGGTTTGGTTTACACAGATCTGGCCTCCTAACTGTGCCATTTCTCCCCTCCTAATCTCAGAAACATGACTGCTATCTGATCCTCACCAAAAGCCACTTAGACAGACTTACACAGGGTCTGCTTGGCAGACAATAGACGGCTGAGCATTTTCCCCTGTTTACTTGGAAAAGAAAAAATACTTTGAGAGCTCCTCTGAATGGTCAAAGAAATTGGGCCATAATTACAGAGCTATAAAGTATCAGGGAGGAATAATGGGATCATGAATTAGAAAGCCGGGTTGGTGCATCTATAATCTTTCCAATGCATTGAAACCGGAGCAGGGAATCCTTGTATTAATTAAAGTTATTGAAAATCGGAAAATTTATGAAATAATCTCCAAAGATGATTCATCTTTAGTATGTTCTTGCATGACACAAATGAGTTTATTGTTCACAAAAAATAAAGACAACAACATGCAGGGGCATATTTTTGGGGGGGTGGGGAGTTGTTTTCTACTAAGGCTGCTTCTTTCATTAGTAACTGAAAAGAAAAAAAAAAGAGTAGGCGAGACCCTTTTCACAATCACGACTTACATACAAAAATTGCTGGATGTATTTTTCACATGTGTAAGCGCTAATCACATGTCACAAAAGCAATAAAGACCGAAAAGAGAACGGGAGGACGGATGACGCTGATAACACCGGATTGTGAGGTGGTGTGGAGTGAGTGGAGCGTGGGAGGATCCCGCCTGTGTGTCCATGGTAAACACACCGGCTGCTCATGGCAGAATACTGAAGCAGATGGGTCACAGAGAGAAACATATCAGTGTGTAGAGTGACATCCGGAGATCATTATGTCCAATCAGAGCGGAGCAGGAAGTACAGACCAATTGAGATTGATGGCACCAGACTGCTGCCTTACAGCTTTGAATAAATGAGGAGAAGAAAAGAGGGCAACAGAACAACAAAACCACAGTGTCTTCTCCATTTCTCACCCACAGAGAGAAAAATTCCCTCTCTGTTTCGGTTTCAATGTGCGGCATTGTATGCGCGCTCGCTCGTGTGTGTTGCTGTACAAGACTGTGTGCTTGTACAGTGCAGTTTGCGTGTGTGTAAAAGTTAGAAGGGATGTAAGAAAAAACCAGAGGGAGGGAAAGTGAGAGAAAGAGTTCTTAACTAATGATTTCTTTTTTCAATGTTGTTAGTTTTTGTTGCAGATTTTTCGACTGCAGTGCACTGCAGAGATAAATTACTGATACAGATTTTATTACAGAAAAAAAGAAAGAAAAAGAATCAATTTCAAACAGAAGGAAAACTGAAAAAAACACAACAATGTGAATTGGATTTTTTTTCTGTTACAGTACAATATTTCAGAAGCATCGCAATAAATAACCTTCTTTCTTGCTTGAGATCAATCACAAGTACATTTTTCCTTCATTACTGTATACTTTTGCCCATGCCCCGTGTGCTTCTAAGACAATTGCATTTAATGTATACAGTACTAGGAAAGACAGTATCATGTTCTTGCTGAAAAGGGTGTTTAGTTGTTCCCGTACACTGAGAGGCTATCAAATCATTTTTGCAATTATGCAAAGTTTAAGTGTTTTGTATTGCACTTCAGGTGTGCAAATGTAAGAGTGCTTAATTGGAAAGAGACATTTGAAACAGGACGTTAGAAAATAGGAACTCATTGTCAGATTCATAATGGAATTTTAGAATTTGAAGGTAATGTTGCTGTACATTTATCCCATTTTCAAAATTGCAGCTTTTATCTTTCCTTGTATAGATTTGTAGATCACTAACCTGGTGAGGTTAATGTTCATCATCCAGTAATGTAAACCCAATGTTCATTAAGTTCATCTGTTCAACTGCTTGTTGATGCAAATGTCTAATCAGCCAATCACTTGGCAGCAATATGGATTTTAGCATCAAGACTACCTATATTTCAAACCAAATATCAGAATGGGGACAAGTATTTTAAAAACTGTTGATTTATTGGGATTTTCCAGCTCACAGGAATGCATCAGTAACAGTAGCAGCTATTTCTGTCAGCTAAAAACAGGAAACCGAGGATTCAATTTACATGGGCTCACCAAATTGGGCCGATATCTGCAACAACTGTGTTTTGCTATCATGTCAATATGGACCAAAATCCCTGAGCAGTGTTTCCAAGCCCTTGCTGAATTCATGCCATGAAAAATTAAGGTACCTCTGAAAGCAAAAGGATGTCCAAAATGGTATGAGCAAGGCGCACCTAATAAGTGTTTCCCTTTTGTCCTGTCTCTCTAAGCTCTCTTCTCTTTCCCATCACTCCCAACAGATTGGGTGGATGGCTGCTTTCCCTGAGCCTGATTCTGACCGATGTTTCTTCCTTTTTAAAGGGAGTTGCCATGTGGTTGCTTATGGGAAGCCATTCGACTGCAGAAGTTCTTTCTGACATTGTAGGGTCTTTACAATAAAAAGCGCCTTGAGGCAACTGTTATTGTGAAATAAATAAAATAAATAAAACTGAATTGAATTGAAGTTTCTGGTTAGTGTATCTGGAGTACAGTTGTGTGGTAATATTGGTTTCCAGTATTGGCAAAAACAATGATATTGTTTGATTTAATAATACATATATCTGCCTACATGTGATAGTGTTGCGCCTTAATACTGGTTGCCACCGTTCATGAATCAGAAAAGAAGAACTGGTGCAGTAACTACCCAGCAAGCCCCTACAGAAGTAAGAACATGGTCAGTGGACATGAAATTATAGTGTGTCAGAGAGGTTAGTTGTCAGCCTGTGGTCTCACACATGAATTCCCTCTGCTCCCTGCAAGTGATTTTATTTTATTGGACAATTTATTGATGGCGCATGTTTTGTTTACCAGGTCATCTGGTTGCCATTTCACTGTCCATTTGGTGTAATTGTTCCTTTTGTCTTGTTGTCTGCTTTTGTATGATTACATTTCCAGAGGAGACTTACAAAACTGATGACTCGTTTGACTGGTAGTGCCTTATTGCATTTCTTTTCCTCAGATGCTGTGCTATTGCTGGTAATAAAGGTCCTACAAAGACTAACACAAACTGATAAACTGTCAGATGCACTGAGTGTCCCCTTGAACCACTGTTCCATGCAATTTACAAACATTTCTATTTTTCTAAAGCAAATAAAATCACCTTTAATATTTTATAGTATGTTAAGTGACGGGCAAAGTCTTTGATTTTAACATTAAAATGTACTTTTATTCCAGACATAGACAAAATACAATGCCTATAGTGTCATAGCTTCTCAATGGCAGAGCAGAGGCCAATCGTCAAGTCGGTTCTATTTCCATACATTTTTGCATGATTGGTGCAACACAAAGGGCAAGATAGCCATCAGAAGTTAACAAGCTCATTTAAAATACAGCCAGTTAACAAAGAGGCTACTGTACATTGCAAGCCGAGCTCGTCCAAATGCACAGTTAATGTATAAAACTGACAGAGGATCAGTGATGCCAGGGGCTCCTTTCAAAAGTTTCATTGTTTCTGATACAAGGAGCTTTTCTTCTACTTATGTAGTGAAACCTTGTTCACATATTGCAGACAAAAGCCCATTTGTGTCTGTTCAAAGTTTTATTTTCAGGACTAATCTTTTGAAGGCTAATAATAATACATTCTGGTGCATACAACACCATAGGAATGATGCCAGGCAAATCAAACAGTCCTTTTCCCCCCACAATGATCTGATGAGCGGCGACTTTTCATTCCTCGTCTATAATGGGCTTTATTGTTGGACAGCACTATAAGGCACGCTGTCTAATCATTGCAAGCAGCGAGTAAACAGCATTGCTGTCTGATTTGTTCATTTTGGTTACACACTGAGCACTCCCCACACAGGCCTTAACTGCATATGAGCCTCAGTGTGCAAAACTACTATAACTACTCTAGCCAGGCATTCTACTAACTAATCTGATCAACGGGGGACATGCACATCCAAACATATCAAGTCTTCTGCAACGCTTGAGAGCAGAGCAGCAGCTTGTGTTGGAGAGTAGATGTCTATCTATAATCAATACACCACAATCTGGCCTTATCTCACTCTCTGATATGCTGCACAGCCACTTTTCCACACCCTCCAATGTCCTCCGGCATCACATCTGAGAATGTTGACAGCAATTATGGATTGCCACCTTTTTCCAATAAGCCTGCAGTCAGCATATCCAAGCAACATTCAAAGGTTCTAAATCTGTAAAGTAACTTTTTTCGAGGAAAAACAGAAAACAACTAGATGAAGTGAAAATTAGTTTGCAAAAGATCCTTTCTCTTTCTGAATTCACAATTAACTAAGACTGATTCCCAGCATCGTTTCGACCCTGCTGTGGTTTTGTCCCTGTTGAGCTGCTCACCCCCAACAGGCTGGTGACCTAAGAGCAAGCACAGCCCAAGGCTTTCAAAGAAAAAGATGCCTCTTCCTGTCTGAGGATGCCCCACACCCACCCACTGCCTTAGAGATGCCATTGCCCCCTCCTCTATGCCCTGAAGCTTACAGGGGCCAGTGATTTACAGATCCTATCTCCATACGGCCGGGGCTTTAAGAAACATCTGATGGGATGTTTTTTCCCTTGCATGTCATTTCACCCTTCCCAGATCATATTCATACTTTTTTGACCTCATGACATTCTGCATATGGTACCTGAGGCACAATCTGTCAGTTTTTGACACAGAATAGTGATTTTTCTTATGCAAATTTTTGTTAATATGCCCTTTTGTTTCTGATGTTGCATAGCTTTTATTCCTAGAATTTGGGCTATGTTGCAAGGTCTGCGTGGCTACAAGTATTGACAGAGGATAAGGGGACAATGCAGCAATGCCATGGCTCTGAGATGGAAAGAAAGGAAGAAAGGGAGAGTAGAGGGGAGACAGAGCGATGCAGAGAGGAGGATAAGGACGGCCCTGCTGGAGGCTCGCCACAGGCTACGTCTGACATCCCTCTCTCTGACGGACTGATGAGATTACCCTGACATTTTTTCCTTCTAACTTAAATTGCATTACCACAAGGATCTTATGTTAGGCAGATCTCCATATTATTCTCCAGGGATTTGGGTTCCATTTTGCTCTCTGGCTCATTCTGTCCTCTCCTTTTTCACTCACACTCAAAGGGATGAAATCTTCTTTACAGCCTTTCACGTATTATCTGTTGGCAAGACTACACGAATGCCATTTCAGAGACCGTGCGGTTTATTCACCACCATACATCATGTTAATGCAGTGGACCCTGTTCGGGACCCTCCTACAGCAAACTAGAATGATGCAGGTCACTGTAGTTGCAAGTGAACTGTGACATTTGATTAGACAACTATCCTTGCGTGGTAGACTGTTAACAGAATGAACTAACCAAGCGATTCAGCCTTAGGGTCAGAGATAATTAAAGATAACGCATTTAAAAACCAAATCTAAACACAGACCATGAACTGTACAGATTGGGGTCACGAGATCGTGTTTTTTTATGCCACTAATTTACATTCAACCTTTGCATTTCACCAGCAGTTTCACCTTGACATTTAAGGTTAACTGACAAATTAGGGCGCAGTTTTTTTTGGGGTGGGGGGTGCACTGGGCGTCTGTGTTTGCCACCGGAGTCGGCAATCTCTCTTTGCTGTGCTGCATAGCTTAATGGTCTCAATTAGTCTAAAAGTCACCATGGGTAATAATTCACCTCTCTCAGGCTTCATTTCCTCAGATTCAAGTCAAGCATAGCACAGGAAATGACACTTCAGGAGCTTTTAAAAAATGATGAGGACAAGCGGAGCGATCACGGCGGTAAATCAGGTGAGTGACTCGCGGTTGGCGAAAGCATTAGGTGGCGGAGAGCCTGTCAGTCGCCGCGGTGACATGTTCATCAAGGTGCAGGTGACATCACTCAATCACTGCATCAGTCACCGGAAAGACTGGTCAGTGGCATCAAACACAGATCTCATTATTGGAGTGCCTCCTGCGAAAATCAATCACTGACAGTTTGTCTCATTTGAAAAATGAATGTTATCTGTTTTGGGAGGTCTGCATACACAACACATGCACATTATGCCAATGCTTTAATCATTTATTGCATATTATAGGCATTTGAAACTGGGTGCCAAATTTGTTTGTATTTTGAAGGTGAAATCTTAAAAAAGGGACAGTCCGTACCAAAATCGAATATACAGGTTTATCCTTTGGCCTGCTGGGCTATTTATCCACCTATGTTGTTTTTGGTGAGAGTCGCCCAATTTTGGAGATATCACCTGTACAGATGTCTACTTTCTCTTGAATATAATTGAACTAAATAGCATCTGTCTCAAGGAGCTCAAATTGTAAACCCAAAACAAATAAAAATGTCTCAGCAGTAATGTCTCTTTCCACAAATCATCACCCAGCTACTTAAACAGAACAGTGCAAACCTTGCTGTGAACAGTTATTATTATGTAGAAACTATTTTTTCCTACCAGACTACACCTGCTGGCTGCTAAACATTAAAGATTAGCTAATGGGGACACATTTATTGTTTAGATTCTGTCACAAGTCTGAGCTTCCGATCACAGATAGATGCACATTCCCCTAAACCTCCACACAAAAATACAACAAGGCAAGTGCAATCTCATGCCATTGTATTCAAGAGAACAAAGACATTTACAATGGAGATACCCAAAACTGGGCAACTCACACCAAAACAATCGAGACAGATAAACAGCACTGCTAGCCTGGAGAAAAATATGTAAATTTGACTTTGGGGGTAAACTGTCCCTCTGAGGTACACTGTTCTGCACCTTTCTGGTATGTGACCCAATTATCAAGTACTGAAATTCTCATGACCCCAAATAAATTTTGTGTGAATATAAATTACTTCTATTCCAATTTTGAACAGTGTTTTCTGTATTTGCTGCCCACTTTAAATGGTTTAATTTTAAATATTCTTCTGGCACATTTAATTACATTTGATCTGTCTTTGTTTGTTCTTTTTTGCCATCTCCCTCTCTTTTAATGTATATATATATATATGTGTATATATATATATATATATATATATATATATATCTTGCCCTCTAGCCTCCTTCTCCATGGCCCCTGCCTCAGTACTACATGGAAGCTCCTGTCAGGCATCATATCGGCTAAGATGAACAGGCACATGGGTCAATACATGAGTGGGACACAGAAAGGAATTGGCAAGAATACCAGAGGCGCAAAACACCAGCTACTGGTAGACAGAACAGTCAGCCGAGACTGCAAGACCAGACTGACCAACCTGTGCACTGCCTGGATTGATTACAAGAAGGCCTATGACTCAATGCCCCACAGCTGGATACTGGAATGCCTAGAATTGTACAAGATCAATGGGACCCTAAGAGCCTTCATCAGGAACTCAATGGGGATGTGGCGTACAACACTAGAGGCCAACTCCAAGCCCATAGCACAAGTCACCATCAAGTGCGGGATCTACCAAGGAGATGCTCTGTCCCCACTGCTGTTCTGCATAGGCCTGAACCCCCTCAGTGAGATCATTAACAAGACTGGCTACGGATACCGACTACGGAACGGAGCAGTTGTCAGCCACCTCCTGTACATGGATGACATCAAGCTGTATGCCAAGAGTGAACGAGACATCGATTCACTGATCCACACTACCAGGCTATACAGCAATGACATTGGAATGTCGTTCGGACTGGAGAAGTGTAGTCGGATGGTAACAAAGAGAGGGAAGGTAGTCAGAACTGAGGGGATTGAACTACCAGAAGGCAACATTGCAGACATAGAGGACAGTTACAAGTACTTGGGGATCCCGCAGGCGAATGGGAACCATGAAGAGGCCGCTAGAAAAGCTGCAACCACCAAGTACCTGCAGAGGGTCAGGCAAGTCCTGAGGAGTCAGCTGAATGGTAAGAACAAGATCCGGGCCATCAACACGTACGCCCTGCCCGTGATCAGGTACCCTGCTGGGGTAATAGGCTGGCCAAAGGAGGAGATAGAAGCCACTGACATAAAGACAAGAAAGCTCCTTACCATGCATGGAGGGTTTCACCCCAAGTCCAGCACCCTGAGGCTGTACGCTAAGCGGAAGGAAGGGGGCCGGGGACTGGTGAGTGTCAGCACCACAGTCCAGGATGAGACAACGAACATCCAAGAATACATTGGGAAGATGGCCCCAACTGACCGAGTGCTCAGTGAATACCTCAGGCAACAGAAACCCAAGAAAGAGGAGGGAGACGAGGAACCATCATGGAAGGACAGGCCCCTGCACGGTATGTACCACCGGCAGATAGAGGAGGTGGCTGATATCCAGAAATCCTACCAGTGGCTGGACAAAGCTGGACTGAAAGACAGCACAGAGGCACTAATCATGGCAGCACAAGAACAAGCTCTGAGTACAAGATCCATAGAGGCTGGGGTCTATCACACCAGGCAAGACCCCAGGTGCAGGCTGTGTAAAGATGCTCCAGAGACAATCCAGCACATAACAGCAGGGTGCAAGATGCTAGCAGGCAAGGCATACATGGAACGCCATAACCAAGTGGCCGGCATAGTGTACAGGAACATCTGTGCCGAGTATAACCTGGAAGTCCCGAGGTCAAAATGGGAGATGCCCCCAAGGGTGGTGGAGAATGACCGAGCTAAGATCCTGTGGGACTTCCAGATACAGACGGACAAAATGGTGGTGGCTAACCAACCGGACATAGTGGTGGTAGACAAACAGAAGAAGACGGCCGTAGTGATCGATGTAGCGGTTCCGAATGACAGCAATATCAGGAAGAAGGAACACGAGAAGCTGGAGAAATACCAAGGGCTCAGAGAAGAGCTCGAGAGGATGTGGAGGGTGAAGGTAACGGTGGTCCCCGTGGTAATCGGAGCACTAGGTGCGGTGACTCCCAAGCTAGGCGAGTGGCTCCAGCAGATCCCGGGAATAACATCGGAGATCTCTGTCCAGAAGAGCGCAGTCCTGGGAACAGCTAAGATACTGCGCAGGACCCTCAAGCTCCCAGGCCTCTGGTAGAGGACCCGAGCTTGAAGGATAAACTGCCCACAGGGGCGTGCTGGGTGTTTTTTATATATATATATATATATATATATATATATATATATATATATATATATATATATATATATATATATCTCAATCTGTCCAGAGACTGAAAAAAGCCTTTTGGCTAAATCTGTTGGATTTAGTTGAGACTGACATTAATTAATTTGTGCCGTCTCTGAAAAATAAATTACTGAAGTGGAATGAAGCAGAATGTCTTCTGTAAAACATTTCAGATTGCCCCGGTGTTTTTGAAGGTGCCATGTAAAAGACTTGGATTCCTATATACGCATGTTTAAGGAGGTGAGAAACAGTCTTTAGCCTCCCCTCATTTCTTTATATTGTGTCAGGAAAATGGGACACAGGGACAGCAATTTTGAAAATAAAATATATAAGTAAAAAACTCTGTACAATTCTAATGAAAGTTAATATTTGGTATGACCACTGTTATTCCTCAACATCGCCTGAACTGTTTCTTGTAATTTCCTTAAGTAGTATTCACTAGTTCTCCATTCAAAGCTCTTCTTTAGATGTTGGCCGTCTATTGTTGTGTTCTCTGCCAATATGATCCCACACTGCTTTAGTAATGTTGCACTTTGGGCTCTGGGGAGACCAATGTGCGATTGATAGTGTTCCACTATGTGTTTTTCTATCCAGGTATGCTTTTACTGCATTTTCACTGTTTTTCGCATTTATTATCATACTGGAAAATGAATAATGACAAAGTTAAATGGAGTTACTTGCCTTTTTACGCTTAGATGATTTACCGGTTAAGTGGCTTAACTAAAAAAAAAAAAAAAAAATCTGAAAAGGGTCAGGTATAAAGCCCGGACTGACAATGAGCACCAAAGTCCAGCAATGTCCAAAGAAGAACTTTCAAAGACCTCCAGAAAGCCCAAATAACTATAGAAATGAGGGTGTTTCAAGAATTTTGTCCCATCACTTGTCTAATCCCATGCTCAGATCCTAAATGCAGTTTGTTATAGAATATATGCTTAGATTCTGTGTTCTTTCCCGCCTTTGTCATTAAATACACCTTAAAAACGATGATAAATGATATGACTTGTGTCACACTCCCCAATGCTGGCTATGCAAAATGGAGCAGGGTAGCACGTATCATTTGCACCTTGTAAAAAGTTCCTGTTAAGCACCCCTGGGACAGGGGATCAGTGGTGACCTTGAGTCCACTGGTGGATAAAGATCTTTTCCATATTCATTCCAATCCGGAAACCATGACTTACCAATCATTAAAAAGCTTATAGATTTGGCATCCCTGAGCCATCTCCATTTATCTTGCAGCTTGTGATAACGGCTACTCCACTTACATGCAACTCTCCCAGTATTTTCCACATAGGATTGCAGAGGTGCAACTTGCAATTTTCACCTCTCATAGCTGTGCTAATTGGTCCCTTTATATTCTCTGCATGGGAGTGCTTGGACTGACTGCTCTCACATTTAATGAAAATGAGCTGAAGTGAGTGCAACACCACCCATCTAGCTTCTGCTAATAACTCCTGAGCAGTTATTATTTTATTAATTTGTAGCGTGAATTATTTAAAGGTCAGAGCTCATGTCTAAACCTATTATGGTAACAGGGATTCTTGCTAGAGTCCAATAGGAATTTTATCTTTTGCTGGGAATTAACGTACTAACTAGGCTGTATCCTTAAACTGGTACATTTCACACTCCGTTGAATGGCAGAGTAACAAATAACTTGATGCAGTCTGACTTTAGAAATACTTCCTCATACATTCGCATCGTTCCTTTTTGTAACACTCAAGCTCCAAAGACACAGAAATAATTAATTTCTCAACCTTCCAGTCTTTCCAGGAAACTAGAAACCCTTTGAACAAGTTCAATACAGTCAAGTTGTCAGTTTTTGAGACGAGAGCAGACTGAGGGTAAGGAGCCTCGGGGATAATGGGATGAAGTCTGTTGCCACATTGTTGCAACATGCGTGGGATTCCCATGGGAGGGCTGGAAATGGAGTCAGGACACTGCTCCTTCCTGACATCTTAGGCCCACGTGCGACCGCCTTCACATCTCTCCCTCTGTGTTTGATGTCCAAATTGAGCTCTGCTTCATCGCCTTTTTAGCTGCCTCCCCCCCGTGCTCTTCCTCTCATCGCCTCTCCCATGGTTCTCACAGAGGACATGTCGAAACTACTGTTAAACTGATAAATTGGCTTGCTGATACATAGATGGAGCTCACTCTGTGCTTTTAAATATGGGATATTATCCAAACATAGTCTCCATTGCCAAAATGACTATGATTTAAAAAAAAGGTGTGCTTAGTCATTTAGTTGTCTAGATTCTAAATGGAGGTAACAATACTTTATAATAACATCACAAACAAATGGTTAATTGACAAATCAATGAGTAAATAACAATAAAATGATGATAAAAATGAATAATAATCATTAATAAGGTTTTAAGATCCAGTCAATCCACGGTTTTCCACTCGTCTCTATTATAGAAATTTTCAATTTTAATTTTATTTATACTTTATATAGCCCTAATTCTCATCAGCACTGACTCCCAGCTTGTTTGCTGTTAGTATATATCTGTATATGTCATGTGCTCATGGCTCAAGAGCTGTGTGACATACTCGACGTGGTACAATATGGAAGAGGATTAGGAACACATGAAAAAAAGGTGGGCATCTTTATTTTTTTCCTTTTCCAGAATTCTGAGAAAAAAGTCCGAATTCGGACTTTTTTTGAAGGAAAAATGTGTATATAGTAGTTGGCAGTAGTTCCTGGAGGTTGGACAGGTAGATATCAGTGAAACAAAGAAAATGCAGCATCAAAAACCTCGCAGTGAGTTCTGTAGCAGATTGTTGCTCGTTGTTTTTATGTTTATTTCCTGTTTGTAATAAAACTTGAAAAGGTATGACATGAATTGGTAATAAAAAAAAAAAAAATATTTCAACACTAACATAATTTTCATATGATTGATATTATAAAATAACTACATTAATGCTGATGTTGAAATCATTATTAATTACTGACTATATTGTAGTATTTTAAAAATAAATCAAGTTGGTCAGTTTGGTTTGACGAGCTCTCCAACCGGATGTAAATTAATTGAACACGATATAGTGAGAAGTCAATTCCTTTGGTTATAAAAGCATCTGAAAAAGCATTTAGAGCATCATTTGAAAGCAATGTTTCTGCTGATGTCCGTTTCAGAATTCCGTGAAAGAGGAAAGCAACACAAGAAATGACATGGCTCTCAGACCTGCTGGCCTCCCGCTGGCTAAGTAGTCACAGCTTTTGCCTCAGACTTCGCCTCAATGGTCAGATGAGTTTCCAGACATTTCACTTTAAAATGGGAACAGCAGAGAGATGGAGCTTCCACTGTTACTAACATATTATCCCGTTCATCTGTGGCAACAGTTTTCTGTCATTTCTAAGCAAATATAAATACATATATGTTGCCTATCATTGCTGTGAATGTGCAATGATTGAATGAGTGATTATTACTGGCATCTAAACTTGTTAAAATATCAGTATGAATCATACTGGAGTCCAAGCAGGACTTCATGTCTGCTGTTTTTCTCTTCTTGGCTCACTTAACCCTTCTTCCTGACCCTTTTTGCGAGTGCTGGTCCAGAGCTCGGTGGAGTGTGTTTTGGCGTGGCTGTCCCTCCACTGTGGCACACACTAGGTAGGAGAAGGAGCTGAGAGGATCGGGGGTGGTGCAGCTGTAACTGTTAGGGTTATGGGGGTGGTTGGAACAGATTGGTTGATATCACACTTTCACCCCTGGGGGATGAAGGACCGGGAGGCGTAGTGGGTTTGAACCGTGTGTGCAATCATGTGTGTGTACGTGTGTGTGTGTGCGCGCACGTGTGACAGCAGGAACGGGTGGGTGAGTAAAGGATTGTGGGAAATACAAAATCCTCAGATTGCTGAGTTTGGACGCCATGACCCCACACCGACCCCCATTTCCTGTCTCAATTGCCTCAGCATGAGCTGGGCTCCATTTCACAGCACCGCTGCTTCTTCTTTTGTCCACAATCATGTGGACTCATGTGGGACTCCATGCTGCTGACACCTCCTCTATCGTCATGAGTAAATACTGACAAAGGGTCATTGTGTGATCATGTGTTTCAATGCCTGATACGGCTTTTGTGATGTCTAATGGGGTTGAGACTCTTTTTTTTTTTAATGAGGATCATTGTTACAATAAAGCCTCCTGTGAGACCGCTGATTCAATAGACCAATTCTGAGTTAAAAGTAAATTTGGGGGTAATTAAAGCAAACACTTAGTTAAGCCTTAAATACAAATAGCCTGTAAACAGTATAACAGTCAGTCATGTCTTCAGTTGCTTTGTTCTGGTTTATTGAGTTACATGTTGGACGATATCATGAGGCAATAATAAGACAGAACCGAATCAATAACATAACCTAATACATCTGTGCCTGCCTTTGTATATAGATTCACAAAGATTCACAAAGATTCAACAAAGATTCAACAAAGATTCAAATTCACAAGTTCTGAATTGTTATTTCTGTGCATTAACTATGAAACCTTTTGTGTGCATGTACCAGCATGAGTGTCACTCGTTCTCATTCCCGGGGTGTCATATAATGCAGCTTTGTTGAAGAAATGGGCATCTCACAGATACACACATATACAGGTGTAGGTGTCCTTTGGTATTAGAGCTGTATCACAAAAGAGAGAGTCTGATATTCCAAAGTCTTTGCATATCAGTGCTTTAAAAGAACTCCTTGGCATCACATTTAAACGCAGTGGGTATAATCATTTTTCAGCCTGCAGGGTTTGCGTTGCAAAGGCGCAACTTATACCATAAACCACAATCCTTTCTGAAACCTAGGGACGTTTGTTTTTGTGCCCTAAACCCAAAGTAAAAGCACAAATAGTCAACTGACAATAAAGCATAAAAAGGAAAAAAGCTTCCTGGTTGTCACCCTAATGCAAACACTGTTGCTTGTTATTAAAAGAGCACTGTGACCAGTGCCAAAGGATACTTTGTGCTTTCTACAAAAGGATGACACCATCTGATGCCCTTGGATAAGGATATGTTGAACACTTTTTAGGCACTTTTTAGGCATTACAGAAGAAAGAAAAAGAATCTTTAACTTTGCTGCTTGAACAAAGCGATTTAATATCAGCCATCACTGACCAAATCACAGGCGGCATGTTTCGGAAAAATCGGATGTCTCTACTTCAAAGCAGACCTCTAAGATCAGTCAACACAGACACTAAAAGCAGTGGCTGCTTTGTATATTCCTCAGTTTCTCTTTTGAGGGTAAGTTAGCATTGTCTATAACGGACAAAAACCGACATCACATTTTGATTTATGAATTAGATTAATGTAAGATAAGCAATGTCCTTGTCAGTGTAATAGTAACAATATGGATCCTAAGAGCTATATAACTCTTATACAATTTTAAAAACATAAGAGTTTCCCTTTTTCCTCATCTAGTAGTATGAATATGAATACATAATAACCAATCTAATATAGAAAGTACAGATCAATATAGACACCATGATGTCAGCCATTGGTTTGTGAAGTCCTGTTTTCACTTTCTTCATCTCAGTGGACGAGTTAATCACTAGTCATTAGCTGATGATGCTTCTTTCAGGAAGAATAACCATCCTTTAACCAAAATCTACAAAACAGACTTAAGTTTTTATCAAACATGACTTGAAACATGCAAAAGATATCTGACAACTGTTTACAAAGGTCAGAGCAGAGGACCATTTTCCCATAGTTATCTATGGAACCAGATGTCATCTCCTGAAGGTCATTAAAAACATTACAGGTTTAAGGCACCCATGTATTGGCTTAATTTTTCAAGCTGCATCCTTTTATACTCTATACTGTTGTTTTGTGTTTAAATACAAAAGATTTAGACGTTTTTTGTTTTTTTTAACACAAAACAAAAAAAAATATGCTGGTACAGATGCACTCACCTGCTTTGTCATTTGCATGTTTGGTAGGTAAACAAAAGATTTTAGATGCTAACTAATGTTGAGCACTGATAAGAAAACACGAGTAAAATGGGAGGACTGGGAGCATTTGACATACAGGAGTGGATGTTAAGATCTCCCTGGCAATGAAATCCTTTGCTCATTAGCATTGTTGAACAATGATATCAATTCTCCACAGGTATATAATGGGTCATTTGTACTATGAGGGAATAAAGTCTAGTAGCACTGCATGTTTAAGACTGATACTGCACAGAAAATAACACTTCGGGGTCAGATTGATGCTATATGCATAGACCATTGTAACTGTGAAAGATCTCATGTGAAACTAATGAAACCAGAGACCGTGTCTCACTGTATGACCATTAGTGAGAGTGAATAATATCCTATCTGGGCAAATTACACTGGGCCTTGATCAGGCACCTTCGAACAACTTCCAGCTTGCTTTACCATTTCACTCCACCCTGGTTTGTCACCGACAGTGACACACAGCCATACCATGACCCGCTGCCACTCATAACTCACGTAACAGTCTGAAATACAATTAAGCAGGCGCACCAATTTGCACCACCTATTATGTCACGGCTGTTACCTGAGCAATCACTCCCTTCTAAATGCCATTATGAACAAGAGTGAGATCTTATGATGGTGGTAAACATAGTCATTTTCTTGTGCTCTCTCAATCAGTCACAGACCAGGTTGGAATCAAAAATGTAGAGAAAGGAGCCTCTTTTCTATTCCAGTTGCACTCCACAGTCCCTCTAAATCACCCCTAATGGGCTGGTGGAGGGAGCACACTCTGTATCACTGTATCAATCATTCACTCTGTTTTCCTCCTCCTGGAACCATCCACAGGATCACTTTGGTGCTTTAATGAGCCATTACAATTCCTATCAGACAATCTCTGTGCCACGCGTGTGTGCACAAGTGCACGCACATTTGTTTGTATATGAGTGCGTGCATGCTCTAACTGTTGTGGACTTACACTCATGCTGATATTAGATTGTCTCCACAGAGTTTCTGAGATAGCAGTGATCTCTTGTCTATCTATTTCTCACCCACTTTCGCTCTCTGTTGGTCTCGCTCTCCCTCGTGCTGTGTGCGAATGTATGTGTGCGGTGGACAGTGGGCACGGGTTATAATTGCATTGCGTTGCCATCCCACTCGGCCTCTACACCCATCTGTCTCTTTAATATCCAGCTAAGCACTCTTGACCTTGAAGCATCACAACAACACATCCATGGCTGACTTCTCCAGGAGACTGCAAAAATGATGGGGGGGGGGGATGGAAAGACAGGAAAAAGAAATGGGGAGAAGAAAAAACAAGGTGCAAAATGTTGTCACTGACACAAAGGTGAACAAAAGAACATGATGGATAGATCTACCTGTGCAAGAAGTATCATATAGAGGAGAGCTGAGTGAATTGGACACAGAGATGCCTTCAAGGTCACCAGTGAATTCATTCAATTTGAGGCTGACTTGATTTTACAAAGGTCACCCACATGGACTTCTGAAGAAAATGTTGTTATTTCAACAGAAAACATGCAATATTAGCTGGGAGTCTAGGAACCAAAAGATATCTTATTTGCCTTGTGGCATTCCCTTTTTTGCTCCTCAGAAGGATGGTTCATTCTTGAAGCTGTGCCTTTGGGCTGTCATAATGAATATTTGAGCTAAATCTTTTTACTGTATGATTCCAGAGCATATGCCTTAAAGGTAAAGCTTCCAATTATATCTTCAACTAACTCTACCTAAACTTATTTGTTGAGATATTTAAGTACAATTAACAATGATTTACCTTCATCCAGGGCAAGTTTGCAATGCATCTTGAATTCTTATTCAGTTTGCGGGCAACATAAGATTTATTCAGTAGATCGCCATTCATACAGTCATGCATCTAGTCAGCAATTGTTCACTGTTACCTTGCTGAAACGCTCACCTCTGTGAGTGGTCTAGTTCAAGGCAAACATGTGATTTTCACACAAGAGACCACTGCTGGCAATCTATTACCTACCTTTTGTCCGTAAGCTTTCCCACAAACCTAAGTAATGTGCATTTAGCCGTCCTAGCCACATGGTTACATTGAAGTCAGTATGAGCCTCTCTGCCAGGCAAAGGTTTGTCAACAACTCCAAAAATGATTGCTATTAAAGTAAGTAAGTGACACCAGCAAGTAAATGCTTTGCAGACTACGATTAAATTCTTGCTGGTTTGTTTATGATCCCCTATAATTAAACGTATTTAAATTTTTAAGTAGTGACATTCCAGACAGCCTCAAATTTACATTGTATCAAACCATAACTAGCAAACATTAGCATGCTTACATGCTAAACTGAGCTGGTGCAAATGGCTATACTTAGCACGCTAACACTGTCATTATTAGCATTGAGCTAAAAATGCCTAAAAAATGCAATCTCAAGTACAGTTTGCCCAAGTGTAACCACATAAAGAAGCTGATGTTTTAACTAAGCTAGTAAGATCAGACTACTGAACTCTATCGTCATTCCGACTGCACTGTAAGCTAGTGAAACCTGGCGCTCAACAAATGCGATCGCTCGATGCCCGAATGTGCTTCAACAACGTGGCCTGCAGCGAATCCTGAGAATTTCCTACCGGGACCGGATAACAAGTGAAGAGGTCTTACGAAGAGCAGGCACCTGCTCCCTAGCCGATGTTGTTGCCAAAAGGCGCTTCCGCTTTGTGGGTCATATTCTACGTGCACCCCCTCAATGCCCGGCCAAGATCACCATTACATGGTTCCCGCGCACTGGTGAGCGAAAGCAAGGCCAACCAATGGATGATCTGAAAACCGTCAACATCACCTGGGACGAAACAGTCGCCCCTGACCGACGTCTATGGAGATTCTTAGCTGCCCGATACGCTACTCGGCGTAGGAGAAACTAAGTGCTAAGTGAGTAAGTAAACGGAAAATGGACTAGTACTTTTATAACACTTTTCTACTGAATTTCAGCACTCAAAACACTTTCTTACTACAAGCCTTTTATCTACATCTAAGCATTTTTTACCTAACGTGCACTTTTGCACTCCAAAAGATGCATCAGGGGTTTAGTTATTATTTATTTCTCTTATTAATACTACTTATTATTATTTAAAAGTGTATTGGTTTTGAAAGCTGCCATCATTACGGTGTGGGTAATTATTAAATAAATAGTCTGCGTATAATTTGACCAGATAACCATATATTCTAATCTTTTAACATTTAGTCTGCTTCGACTAGTCTTATTATTATCAAAATTACAGTTAGTTTAGTATGTCTCCGTGCCCTCTTATCAATTCAATGTCATACATCAAGGATAAGGATAATTCTGGGCCAATCTGGCTTTTCAGGTGTACTATAGTGAGATGACTTATTAAGAAAATGTTAACTCCCTGCAGCATGGTTATCTTTATTGAGAAACAAAGGATTAGTAACATGATTGATGGGCCTTGTCTCCTAGGGATTATGCTGTAGAGCTCCACTAATTGCTCTCTCTTGCTCCCTCCTCCTCTATTTATCTCCTTCTTTCTGTCTCCTTCCATCCACATCCATGCCTGTGGCCGATGCAATACAATTTTAGCTATCACCTTTGCCATCAGAGCTTGCAGTGCAAGGGGTTATGAGTGTCACCGACAGGACTCGGGCTTCTGGGTAAGCACTAAAAAGACAGAACTGTCCTAAAGTTATAGCCAAGGGACTTAATTTTGCATTCAGGCTCAAGTGGTTTGTTGAACACTTGCCAGGCCTGGGCCAGAAGGACAGAAAAGGAGGGAGACCAAACCCTGTATGGGTATGGTAACGCACCGTGTAATGGACTACTGTACAACTGGAAATAATGTGCTGAGTCATTTAGGAAAGCTATTAAGCCGCCTGGGTGACTTTGAAATTCACTAAGCCTGTTCACCCTCTGCATTTATTCAGGACTAGGGCAGCCTCAGCCCCCAGCTCACTAGATCCCCCCCTCCTCTGTTCTCCTCTTTGACATCTTCCTAGCTAAATACTGAAAAGAAACTTAATTACAAATAACTGAGGAAGAGAAGGCTTATCATTAGGTAGCATGGAAAATAGCATGGCTCCTGCCACTAAAGCTTTCTCAAATACAGTACGGCCGTGTGTTTTCTCCTACTTAATTGAGAATGTGTTGTATTAACCTTGGAAGAATTATGGTGATTGTATTTTCAATTAATCTTCCTAAGAGAAGACATACAAATTACAATAGGATGAAAATATGCTGTTGCTGTCCTAGAGTATTTCTTTTAACAACAGGCAACTTGTTTTTCCTTTTCCTTTTTTTATAACCTTAGGATCCTATTGGGTAACTGACCACTTAGATCACTGGCAGCCCATGAGGCAGCAAATTGGCAGTTTCACAGGCCACTAAAGTACTTATTAAAATGATTAAAATTATCCCACACCTTCCTCTAAGCCACGTGTGCCCTTGTCATTTATCATAAAAGTGTCCCCTATCACATACTTGGGAATGATGCAGAGGGAACCATTGAGTGCCAGGGAAATACGATGCTATAAGGACTTGCAACACTCTACCACGTGTAGCAGAAAAAGTGCAAGATAAAATTTGTATCAAACAGCATTTTTCATGACCCGCCTGAACCTCTGGTGTAAATGACGTCTAACCCCAGGCAAACCTGTGGGGTAGGTTTAGTAATGTGCCTGCTAAAAGCACAAAATTCTCCATTTTATTCTTTAAAACATGTTGTTAAATGCAAAAAAAGAAGAATCTCTTTGCATAACAATACAAAGTGAGCACTTGTCAATTTGCTCCCTCAGCATCCACGAGCTTTGGATATGACTGCTTACCAAAGGGACCGACAGAGGCCATAAAATGTAAATACCTCATCGAGGCTTCCCAGGTTGCGATGTTGTTTAATAATGGATGTAGTGCTTTACATTTTCCTCTTTTGGAATCAGCTCAGAAAATGCCCCTGTCAAAATTTACTGAAAGGTTCAGAGGAGAAATATTCACAAAGCCGAGCACACAAAGGTGATATGAAAAGGGAAAAAGAGGGAAGGCGAGTCGAGAAATCACGAGCGATTCGACACAAAAGTGCAAGCGGGAACATATCATCAAAAAGAAGGGTGTGTTTGTGTGTGCAAACTGATAGCCGGGGGTATCTTCAGTACGGTTTGAGTAGCAGCTCCAAAGAAATCACGCAAGTGTCTTGAGTATTTTTCTTTGCTTTTGCCACTCTCTCATCATTCTCATCACAAAAGACTCCTGTTTCTGCAGTGCGGGCAATTAATGTGAGTTCTACTTTGGCTCGGGGAAAGTTGAAAAACATGTTGCTTGTCTAGCCGTGGAATCTAGAGGAATGCTTAGATGATTTTAGGGAGTCTGACAAGATGACTGATAGCATCTTAAAAATACAATTCCAACATAAATTTATTATCAACTTTTAAATCTTTGTGATAAATGTCCTGTTCTTAGGGTATAATGAATACCTACAGCCTCTAGGGTTTCTTTCATTCATTCTCGTTCTTTCGAGAGGATCTTTCATTAATTTGTCAACTGAAGACATTTGTCTAAAGGGAAAATAAAAATCACTATACAGTGTCAAAGCTAGCAGACAATTACTTAGGCTTCAGCAGTGGACTGTGAAATACTGTATATTTGCTTGTGTGGGGTCACCAACCAAAAATGGCTAAGACCACCTTCACACATTGTATGTGCGTATGGGTATCCATCACTGTAGCCATCCATCAGTGCTCTTTAGTCTGGTTAATCACACTGACTGAGCAGAGAATGACTCACAATGGCAGGGGTTACCTCCAGCTAGAGCTAATTTCAGGGGCAGAAGCAGCAGCACTCTGAAACCCATTTTTGCGGGTTTGATGAGAAACAAAGGCTATTACTATTTCTTACATTACTCATGCTTTTCTTCATATTCCTAAGTTTTGGGTGCAGTTCTCGCCCATTCCTGGTATTACAAATTCATGTGGCAAGTTAATACATGTAGATTACTAAGACAAAAAATACATCATGTATGCTTGTTTTATTTTTTTTTTATGTTTTTTTAATGAGCAGTTCTCACTTTTGTCAGAAAGGCACTTCACACTTTATTGAGAAGTTGTTCTTCAAAGTTTTAGTCATAATATAAAAGCTTCTAGTTTTTGAGTCATGATTACTGAAGATAAGTTTGTCTCCCTTTTCGCTAATAGTGACAATAGGAAACAAGTGACCATTTTCTTCTGAGTAATTTAGAAACCACCATTCAGTTTGCTGACAGAGAACAATTACAAGTAGTGCAACACACTCAAAAAAATAAGTCATTGGATGAACTCAATTGGACTGATGGCAGGTTTTCCACGTAATACATCTATTTTGGTCCAACCTAATCTACATACATCATGACAATTCAATTAAATTGAGTCAGTAGAACACAATTTCGTAAATACTGCTAAAATGAAAAAAAGTACATTAATATGATGTGAAAGGTTTTGGTTGGTCCAACTCAATACAATGTCATTCACTTGAGCTAGATTTTCATTGCATTGAAATCATTATTTTGAGTTCAACTAAATCATAATTTTCATTACCAGAAAACTAATTTAATTATTAAAATAATGACAAAATGAATTTGTTTTTACAACTCAGGTTTATTCACTTGAATTAAAAGCAGAGACAGAATATTTTGTAAATAAACATACATGTCACATGGTCAAATCAACCTTAACAAAAATCAAAGTGCTCACAAAAAAGTGCTGACGTACATTTGTAATGAATGTCAAATCTGAATAGCACACACCTCTGTAATACTAGGCAATACTGAAAACAAACTGGAATCTGTAAAATCTGATTTCACTTCAGAATCATTGTATATATTTATATAGGCTACATTTCACTGTATGTTATACTTGTATAACTATGCATGTGACAAATAAAGAACCTTGAACCTTGAACAATACATAAATACACACACACATATACATATATATATATATATATATATATATATATATACATATATACATATACACACATATACATATATATATATATATATATATATATATATATATATATATATATATATATATACATACATATATATACATACATACATACATACATATATACACACACATATATATATACACACACATATATATATATATATATATATATATATATATATATATATATATTATATATATATACACATATATATATATATATACACATATATATATATATATACACATATATATATATATATATATATATATATATACAATGTTCCTTATAATGAGAGCACGGAGAGAGGTTAGCCAACTAACGGAGTTGCAGAAAGGTGCGACGAATAAGGTGCCTAAGAAATACAGCAAGCTGTCCATACCTGAGGCCTTGGAAACTGCCAAGCAAAGACTCACAGCCTTGGCCAGCCGCTTGAGGAGGTACACCAGAGAGATAGAAGGCAGGAGAATAAACCAGCTGTTCTCCACAGAACCAGCAAAGGTGTACTCTCAGTGGCAAGGGAACAATAAGAGAACAGCACCACCAAGGCTGGAGACGGAGCAATACTGGAAGAGCATATGGGAGAAGGATGCAACCCATAACGGCAATGCTCAGTGGCTAGAGGATCTGAGGGCAGACCACAGCGACCTCCCTGAACAGGGTCCAGTAACCATCACAGTGGCAGATATCCAAGAAAGGGTCTCCAGTATGAAGAGTTGGACAGCACCAGGGCCCGACATGGTTCACGCCTACTGGCTGAAGAAGCTAACTGCACTCCACGAGCGTCTGGCAGCACAAATGAACCAGCTGCTAGTTAACGAGATACACCCGGAATGGCTAACTGAAGGCCGGACGGTCCTGATCCCCAAGGACCCCAAGAAGGGACCGGTCCCCTCCAACTACCGACCAATAACCTGCCTCAGTACTACATGGAAGCTCCTGTCAGGCATCATATCGGCTAAGATGAACAGGCACATGGGTCAATACATGAGCGGGACACAGAAAGGAATTGGCAAGAATACCAGAGGCGCAAAACACCAGCTACTGGTAGACAGAACAATCAGCCGAGACTGCAAGACCAGACTGACCAACCTGTGCACTGCCTGGATTGATTACAAGAAGGCCTATGACTCAATGCCCCACAGCTGGATACTGGAATGCCTAGAATTGTACAAGATCAATGGGACCCTAAGAGCCTTCATCAGGAACTCAATGGGGATGTGGCGTACAACACTAGAGGCCAACTCCAAGCCCATAGCACAAGTCACCATCAAGTGCGGGATCTACCAAGGAGATGCTCTGTCCCCACTGCTGTTCTGCATAGGCCTGAACCCCCTCAGTGAGATCATTAACAAGACTGGCTACGGATACCGACTACGGAACGGAGCAATTGTCAGCCACCTCCTGTACATGGATGACATCAAGCTGTATGCCAAGAGTGAACGAGACATCGATTCACTGATCCACACTACCAGGCTATACAGCAATGACATTGGAATGTCGTTCGGACTGGAGAAGTGTAGTCGGATGGTAACAAAGAGAGGGAAGGCAGTCAGAACTGAGGGGATTGAACTACCAGAAGGCAACATTGCAGACATAGAGGACAGTTACAAGTACTTGGGGATCCCGCAGGCGAATGGGAACCATGAAGAGGCCGCTAGAAAAGCTGCAACCACCAAGTACCTGCAGAGGGTCAGGCAAGTCCTGAGGAGTCAGCTGAATGGTAAGAACAAGATCCGGGCCATCAACACGTACGCCCTGCCCGTGATCAGGTACCCTGCTGGGGTAATAGGCTGGCCAAAGGAGGAGATAGAAGCCACTGACATAAAGACAAGAAAGCTCCTTACCATGCATGGAGGGTTTCACCCCAAGTCCAGCACCCTGAGGCTGTACGCTAAGCGGAAGGAAGGGGGCCGGGGACTGGTGAGTGTCAGCACCACAGTCCAGGATGAGACAACGAACATCCAAGAATACATTGGGAAGATGGCCCCAACTGAAAGCGTGCTCAGTGAATACCTCAGGCAGCAGAAACCCAAGAAAGAGGAGGGAGACGAGGAACCAGCATGGAAGGACAGGCCCCTGCACGGTATGTACCACCGGCAGATAGAGGAGGTGGCTGATATCCAGAAATCCTACCAGTGGCTGGACAAAGCTGGACTGAAAGACAGCACAGAGGCACTAATCATGGCAGCACAAGAACAAGCTCTGAGCACAAGATCCATAGAGGCTGGGGTCTATCACACCAGGCAAGACCCCAGGTGCAGGCTGTGTAAAGATGCCCCAGAGACAATCCAGCACATAACAGCAGGGTGCAAGATGCTAGCAGGCAAGGCATACATGGAACGCCATAACCAAGTGGCCGGCATAGTGTACAGGAACATCTGTGCCGAGTATAACCTGGAAGTCCCGAGGTCAAAATGGGAGATGCCCCCAAGGGTGGTGGAGAATGACCGAGCTAAGATCCTGTGGGACTTCCAGATACAGACGGACAAAATGGTGGTGGCTAACCAACCGGACATAGTGGTGGTAGACAAACAGAAGAAGACGGCCGTAGTGATCGATGTAGCGGTTCCGAATGACAGCAATATCAGGAAGAAGGAACACGAGAAGCTGGAGAAATACCAAGGGCTCAGAGAAGAGCTCGAGAGGATGTGGAGGGTGAAGGTAACGGTGGTCCCCGTGGTAATCGGAGCACTAGGTGCGGTGACTCCCAAGATAGGCGAGTGGCTCCAGCAGATCCCGGGAACAACATCGGAGATCTCTGTCCAGAAGAGCGCAGTCCTGGGAACAGCTAAGATACTGCGCAGGACCCTCAAGCTCCCAGGCCTCTGGTAGAGGACCCGAGCTTGAAGGATAAAACCGCCCGCAGGGGCGTGCTGGGTGTTTTTTTTTTTTACACATATACACATATACACATATATATATATAAAATGTGTGTGTGTATATATATATATATATATATATATATACACACATTTTTCTGTTACCAACATTTTCTGTTACCAAGGGGGGAGGTATTTTAATAAAAAAAAAATCTTTCAACTATACTTCTCCAAGACCAATTACATGTAAACATTTACAAGCTTATAAGAACGGGAAGACCAACTTTAAAACACTGGAAGACACAAAACTTGTCAACATTTTTCTATTACCTTTGCAAATCCCAAAAGCAATCAAAAAGAAAATGGTGGTTACAACCATGAAACTTTTTCTGAGCTAAATCCCCAGTCCTTTCATCCATCTATAGTAGTACAGATTAAAGGTCACATCACTCACAACAGAACAGCAGACAAAAATAGACAACTTCCATTTGGCCAAAAAAAAGAAAGAAAAAAAGGTCACAGTTTGAACAAAAGATATAAAAAGGCCAAAATCAACTTTTGTGCTGGGTCTTGTTTGCCTAAGCAAACATCTTCATTTTCATTTGCTGCATCTTTGTACTGAGCCTTTGTCCATCCAGATTCATCAAAATCTTCTGACAGAACTCAAACGTGTACTTGTGGTCATTTGGATAGCTCAGATCAAGTGCATAAATCAGTCCAAAGAGGACGATGAATGCCATGATGACACTACCGAGGTTGTTCATAACTGTAGTACCTTCAGTGACAACTCCAACATCCTCTGGCTCCTGAATCCCTTCTCTTCTGATGGTGTAAATACCCATGACAGTTGCTGCAGTGGACCTCAACCGTTCATCCTCAGTGGAGGAGGTCTGAAAAACAGGTTGTTTCAGGTTTAAGGGCTCTGTCACTTGGAAGGGGACATATTATGCAAAACTCAGCTTTTGTATCATTTTGTGCTGAAACATAGGTCTCTACCGCCTCTATAAACACTCCAAACATAAATAAAACCCGTCAATCTGTTTCCTATCAATAGTTTGGGTTCAGGTATTATGTACCTCCCTTTGGGAGGGGCTTGATATAGAGCAGCAGCTCCTCCAGTGTCTATCAGTGTGTGTGTGTGTGTGTGTGTGTGTGTGTGTGTGTGTGTGGGCTGGGTCAATTTCCCTTATTCCATCACAATTGGGAACCTTTTGAAACAGCTTGTTTTATGCACATTATTCCTGAAACCAGGAGATTGCTGTAATGGCAGTGACACTAGTTAGTGTCTTGATGCAATCTGCTGTGTTCCTTATAATGAAGACTTTTTACTAATTGGCATAATAAACTGAACTCCATTGGAGTGTTTACTTTCTGAAGTGCCTTGAGATGACTGTTGTTGTGATATACCGCTATATAAATAAACTGAATTGAAACACTGACAGAAAATGGATCAATGTTTTGTCCACATTTACTGTGTTTATAGAGGCAGTAGATACCTACATGGCAGCACCAAAAGAATGAACAATTGAATTTTTGCTGAAACCGTCCCCTTAAAAAGTGCTCTCCAGTGCAAGTTTCAACAATGACTATTAAGAATAATACATATTTCACAATTATATTGTCTCTTTTGAATATATGAGGATTTTGTGTGCGATGAACCTAACTCAAATTGAATCTAGAAAAGAAAGTGTGATAAGCGTACCAGATACTCCTTGAACAGTAGGTCTGGATCTTCATTAAAGTAGATCACCAGGCTTTTAAGAGTATGCTCCCTCTTTATGTCGATGTCATCATACTAATGCAAGGGTGGAAAAAAAAGGGTGAAAAAAATGGAATTGATTGATTGCATTTAATTGATGGGTTTATCATTAGTACCGACCAAACTACTGATCGCCATGATATCCTTGATCTTTTGGCCCTTTGCTCCCCTGAAAAATTTGCATCAGCTTGTCTGTTAAATTGTCCAGCTGAGCCAAGAACTTCGCCTGCAGGGGTTTTGTAGTGATCTGCAGGAACTCTGCATTCACCTGGAAATAAAACATACATAAATATAGTAAACTAGAAGTTTAAATACAGACTGCTGAATTAACACACTGAAAGTTGCTAAACATTTGAACCATCAGTGAAGTTTGTCAAGACCTAAACTGTTTTTAGCTGAGTTTAGGAATATATCGCCACCTGTTGCTTTGGCATGTTCCTAGCAGCGTTTTCCTTCATTTTTGCGTTTACCTGTGGACGGGATTATTTTTTAAAACGAAAACGGAAAATCTCCGTTTTCAAAAATACCTGTGTAAGTGTGGACGTAGCCGAAATCTTTTATAATAATAAATAGGTTTGAACGTCATGGGAGTGCGCATTGTGCTGCCTGCAGTTACTCTTCCGGCCACATGGTTCGCTTTTGGTAGCACCCTCAGTAAACTATGTAGTGCTTTTAAAGACATCTCAAAACGATACTTTCTACTAGAAAATGGCATATAATAATAAACACAGAATACCATATTTTTAGATTATAAAAAGAAAACAGTAAGAAAGAAGTTAGCTATAGGACATCATCTTTCATTGAGCACAATGGCTAGCTGCTAATAAGCTAGCACACGCTCCGACTTAAAAGTTGGCAGCTACACAATTTCTCCTCTAAAACAAGGCACTTTTGAAAAGACCTGGCTATATTGTCAAAAAAAATAGTATTCAAGCAGAGAAGAGAATGGTAGCACCACCAAAAGTTCAAAAAACAACTGTTACAAGCTTCTATGATAAATAGCATTGCCATAGATTTAGCTGATAAAGAAATACACAATTGGATATATGAAAAAATAATATGTTACCTTACCTGAAGGTGTAGTTTTATCCAAAAAGTACAGAGAGGCGAAGAGCAGCTGCATTCATTTAGGTGATCCTGAAAGAGCGCAAAATTTTCAAAGAAGGCGGACCGTTGTGTAACTCAATAACTTTGTGTTCTTGTGACAAAGACTGCTTTGAGAGAAAATAATTTAGGTTCACCACACGAATAATAATTGCAGTAACGCTGGAGTGCTACATTTGCGTTGAATGAGATTAAAAATAATGTTTAAGCTTAAAGAGGGGCTTGAATTTATTTCTTTGACTTTACAAATACTTAAGTGCAAAAATGCACTCCTCCTACCCCCAGTGCCCCAACAAACTCATTCATTTTGTGTTCAGAATCAGCCTCTGCTGGTTTTGAATAATTTTAGGTTTACACAAAGAAAATCAAATTAATTTGGTATTTTTTAATTGCATTTGTGAACAACTAACATAATTTGCATGTGTTCTTTGAAAGGAGGACCTGAATCAGTTTTTTGAGTGCAGTGGGATAACCTACCATTACAGGGAAATTGTTCACAAGTGCATGCAAACACTAAAATTGGTGCATCTACTGCTTATGATTACTTTTGATACAGCCAATTAGCCATTTGAAAACCAGAGATGGTGGTCGTTTTTCATGATGGCTGATGACAAAGGCGGTATTTATTTATTTTTAAATAGAGTAAGCAAGACTTGGCTGTTTTGACTGAAATTTGTCCACGTAGAAACAACTAAAGAAGTCTGAAATTACTCAAAAGTTTTTCTTTTCCTTACTTTGCGTTGGAGTGTTTGGGGTATTAATACGAGTGATAGATGTTTCAGTCACATCTCCTGGATCTGGGTTTGCATGTGTGCATGAGGGTTAAAAATGAGTCTGCGGTCACAGCCTGCTGTGTAAAAAGTGCTTTGAGTGCGAGGTGAGGGTAACAAAGAATTTTAGAAATTACACTCAATTTACGGTGGAGAAAAACAAGGAGAGGGGGGAACACTAACTAACTTCATGAACTTGATAATATAGTTAGATTAGTAAGACAAGTAAGCCAATAAAACAAATAGTAGGGTTGCACGGTGCAGGACTGGTATTCTTGCATCAAGATGATTCTGAAGTTATTTTTCTCTCTGTGTTTGCCCGTTTCAAAAAATAAGCACTTCAAATTATCGATGAGAACGTGTGCCAGCACGAGAGAGAGCTGGACCAAGGGTAAAGGCGTGTTTGTGCATCCAGTACGTAAAATTCACACAAATAAATTGTCACTAGATGATCCCCAACATATATAAAATGTTACATGTTGCTTGTTTAAATATTTAGTTATACTTGAAACAAATATGCTTTTTAAGTCATTATTTCAACTTTCTTGCAATCAAAAGTAAAATCTTCTAAATATACTGGCTGGTTGAAATTCATAAAATGGAAATCCTGTGATCTTATGTAAGATAATTTCAGTTTTCCGCCGCACTAAAAAATGAGACCCAGATTACGTAGTGTGCCTTCTGAAGGACACATCTTCTCTGGCTGCATTGCGAAAAGCATCAAGCATCTAAAAGGGAATACAATTACAGTGTATCTATCTGTTTTATTGTCTCGCTGGTGCCAAAATACTGTAAAATTAAATACATTTGCTGTGTCTGGGCAGATGGTAAGATTTTCACTTAATATGAGTATTTTGTGCATGACAAAAATAATAAAAGGCTTCACAGCCAAACACAGAGAAATAATTGCAAGACCGTATATGAAAAAAACAAAAGAAAAAAAAAGTCTGCTTGTTACAACAGTTTGTATTAAAGTTGCTGGCGAGTAACAACGATGTGGATTCTCACAACAAGACAGCAGGACAAACAACTCTGCCCAGCTATGATCATTCAAATGTCTGAAGACAGACATGCACCAGCTAAGCCCTCCCTGCTCTTTATTTTTCCCCCAGAGGGGTCATGGCTTAGTCTTTCAAGGATGGACAGGCTAAATGGTACTTCACTATACCCTAACTCTGTCTCCAGAGACTGAGGACGTTCTTCATTTGACACTTCCAGCACGTTGATGGATTCTATATTTCATCTCTCAATTGCCTATGACTGCACCCCTCTGTGACATATGGCACCGCTCCTTCCCCCGCTATCCCCCGTGACTTAACTCAACAGGGCAACCGTGCTACCCTGTGATGGGTTTCAGAGTGGAAATAAAGGCTCACCGTGAGGAACCCTTGTCTAACTGGTGGGAGACAGCTGGATTAGAAGCAGCAGCACCCTGAGAACATCCCAATTAAAATCAAAGCAATCACCATCGCAGAGAAGTCATTAGATTGAGAGGCTGTTTGAGGCTAAACGCTATAATAATGCAGGAGCCGCAGGATTTCAAAAGCCTGTCAGACACTGATTTCATACATTGGAAAGTTTGATGAATAGAGCCTTGTGAGAGGCAACTCTTGAGCGCTGCACTATTACCGAAAGCTTTGCTGGGGATTAGAGAGAAGACAGAAGCTTTCATTCCTTCAGTAAGTCAATGTATGAATAATTTACTCAGTGGGTATCTCTGCAAGCTCTCCCTGTAAGCCCTGGTAATGTTTTATTTGTATGTTTTCTGTCAAAAGTAATCTAGCATCCAGAGTCGTGAAAATTGTTGCTTGAGATCCGCCGAGTGCGGCAGGATTCATGCAGCTCACATAATACCTGTTTGATGTGACATTTGTTGTCAGTGATAATTAGCTTTTCACTGGACCGCGTCCATTCCCTGTCCCGCGATTAGGGGAGCGCTGATAAGAAGAGCTGTGAAAGAATGCACAAGGAGGTTTTCTCGCTCTTTATCTTCCTGTCTTTGCTCCGTCTCCCTTTCGCGCTGATGGGAGTTTTAGTTAAACAATACCTGAATCCGGGCTGTTACAACTTGGATCTTATTTTCATAGGTTACACGATAACATACCATAAATTACTGGTGAAGTTTGGGAATTTGCAACATCAAAGCCCACATTGTTTGGACAAATACGCCCATAGCCTTCTGAACATTTAGCTATCCAGTCCTCTTATGTAATTGGATGCAAAGCAGGTGAACACACTTAGATATCTATAATTTGTGATTACTAGTTTTGCTTCCCAGCCCTTGAGGGTGTTATTGCCTTTTCAGATTATTTATTTACTCACTAATGGTGAGTACAATGCTAACATAACTAAAATGAATTATTTTCAAAGCTCTAAAAATAAGTTATAATAAACTAGAATTAATTACCCATTAAATTAACACACAGAGACAGTAATGCCCCATTTATGACTGCACTCCATTCAAAGTCATGAGTTATAAATTACTAACTGGTGGATAGTAATTACAGCCTGTATGTGCTTGAATGGACGAACGCTAGGGAAAAGAAAGACGATGCAGGAAATGGAAAAAAAACCCCAAAACGTGCTCTTTTCTTCCTTTTATGCTTCGATTCGAACTCTTCGCAGCTTAGGTTTAGATGAGTTGACCTCTAAAAACTGTAGAACGCACACTCTGCTCATTGAGATTGAGGTTTAATACAACCAACGGAATAATTTCTGTGTCCCTTGCATCTCTGCCTGTACATAATGCCAAAACGCCAATCAGCCTTTCCTCTTGCTCGCTGACTCACTTTCCATGCATTCTCTCCCACACGCCAACATACACAGCAGCTTCTGCAGGAATTCAACTTGTGCGCTCTTTTTTTTTCTTTTCACATGGGCATATCAACACCGAATGCATATATAGACACACGCAAACATGCACCTTGTGATGTGATGGACACACACACGCACACAAAGCAGAGCAAAAGACTGAAAGAGAGAGAGAGAGACCCCAAACACCAAAACAGTATTAATCCCCTGAGGAGGTCTCTAAAAGGGTTTCTTAAAGCTGATTTCCACCAAGCAGAGGCTTTCCAGGTCAACACTGTTTGTGGTGGCAATGGTGCTGAAGCATTCAAGCTTTACGCCCTCACCTTTCCACTCTGCTACTTCCTATTTCTTCACCTCTCTCATACTGCTTCTGCCTCTCTCTACCACTCTGTTTTCTGTTCTCTCTGCATTCTTCACTTCCTCTCTTTGCCATTCTGAGACTGAATCCGCACTAAGCCAGCTAAACCTGGAAATGCAGGTTACGTATAAAAATGACTTGCATGCAGACAGGCATTTTCATCTCGTCTCAATAGATTAAAAAATAAAAATGCATAAAGGTTAATGTCAGCAGCTGTGCTCTGTAATTGGCTATATTGGCATGTTTTGAATGACAGAAGAGGATTAGAGAAGACAGTTGTTGTCTGGGCTTTGGCTATTATTACATCCCGAGGTGGGCCATAAACATTACCAGAGGAAAAGTCAGAGGGTTACTACAGACTGCACATAAAATGTGAACATCCTCCATTGGTTTCTGATGTGTTTTTAAGCATCATTTTTCAGAAGTGATCATATTTACTTCATCAGGTAGCATTGCCAAGCTGCATCCATAAACTGTAATGTGTGCATTGCACAGACACTCACCAGAATTGGAGTGAAGGCTTCTTGGATGGTCCGTTAATACAATCCACCACACAGCAAACCATATTATTTATCAGATAATTTGATTCATCCTCCAAAAGGTACTGACACCTCAAACACGATCAAGAGATCTAGTTTAATGACTCAGAGTAGCGCAGTCTGGGAGATGGGAGCTAGCTACACCCATCTGGGTTACCTACCTGCCAGTCTAAGCAGCAACACACCTCACTTTAAAATCACAACAGTCATTATAAACGAGGAAATTAGCTACAGAGGCCAAATGTGTCTTGGGAGTGACTTGTCTTTTGGTCATTTGATGAAGTGCAGTTTTTGGGACTAGCGGTTGGAATTCAGTTTTCACCCAAATAGTTTGGCTTTCAGGATTATTACAGTGTTTTGGATAAACAAGCAAGCAAAAAACAAAAAACAAAACAAAAAATGCTTTACTTTGGCATTACAGGACAAAATCTTATTTTTTCTTATCCTTGCGTAAATCTGAAACACAATTTCTGAAAATCTTCATCATGGATAAGAGCAGTTTTCAGTGATCTAAAACTGAAAACTGTGTGGACAAAATGTCAAAACAGACACTAAAGGCTATGTTTACATGTTTGCATATACATGGATATTTTTTAAAAGGAGCAGTTTTCCACTTTTGTTTTAAAATATCTGTCCACGTGCCAAAAGCAAATTATGTAAATTACTGTCAAGAGGATGCCAAAGCTACCCTAACAATATAGAAATGCAGGCCAATCAGAAAACTACAAACAATAACATGTTAGTCTCATGTCAAAAAAGGTGATATGTTGGTGAAAGAAAATTCAGTTTTCTTATCCACATGTAAATGCAGAAAAACATCTTCAGACTATCGTCAGCATGGTAGGAATTCTACACAAGCTCAATTTTCAGGGACATAAAATGCCATTTACATGTGGCTGAAATACTAAAACACATAGTTTACCCAAACATTACTGTGTGCGTGTGTGTGTGTGTGTCTGCGTGTGTGTGTGTGGGCCTGATGTAGGCACTGCTACCATAGCAAATATTTTTTGCTGCATTATAACATAATGTCATTTACAAAGGCTTAATTTAGACATCAGCGGAAAATCTGAGTCACAACTTATGAATAACTGAAAGGCCCTCTTAACCCTATGAAGCAACTTTCCAGCCATTCAGTCGACCCAACTTGTAGTTACATTTCTCGGGAAGTGCACTCCAGGTTACCTGGAAGGTTATGGCGGAAAATCTATGTCGTTACTACAAACATTTCCTGCATAATTCATAAATAATACAGCACTTTGGGTAAATCTACAGTTAATCTTGTGATTATTGCAAATAATAGGAAAACTAATCACTGGTTCCCCAATTTTCTTTTGATTTTAAAGGCTCGCATTAGACTATTCCAAGTGTCATTGCTTTGTCTGAGATCTCACACATCCTCACACTCTGAGCTGCAGTATAAAAAGGCCTTCATGGATATTTCATCATTTTACTTATACCTGAAACAACATGCCCTCACCAACACAGCATTATTTTCCATCAGACAGCGAGCCCAAACAGAAATCAAAAAAAGATGTGCTTTCAGATTAATCCATCTCATACCTCTCTCCCTCTCTCACGCATCCTGCTCCCCTTCTGTCAAACCCAATACCTTTTGCATTTGAATCACACTGTTATTTAACATAAATCGAAACAATTTAATCAACAGCAAAATAAATGCATGATGCTGCTCTGTATATAATTAGTTGGAGGTCTTTAGCTTATCTGTTTTTATAAGACCTCCAGGCTCAGTAATGGGATAATTAAAATCGATACAGTGGCATCATTGCTTGTGACTTCCTCTTAGATCTGATTTTGTAGGGTCTGATCGAATGCACAACAGCACACTGAGGCAAACAGAGGAGGGTCACTTTTGTCCTTGTGCCAGTTTCTTATGCTCTTCTTGGCAGGAACTGAATTTGGGACAGGAAAAAATTGTCTACGAAGTGTAGAAAAAAGAATAGAAGATGCTCAAGGAGGAAACGGTGAGGCTGTACAGACAGTATACATTGTTGGATGGATTTATTGTAAAGTTTGACAGCTATGGGGTTTTGTGTGCTTCAGATGGATTCTGAAAAGGTGCTGATGCTGACAGAGACAAGTTTAAGCTCAGTCTTCACATGAGCACATACATTTTTAAAATTGAAATTCTCAAAAAAAAAAAAAAAAAAAAAAATCGACAGCAGTAGAGTTACGTGGTTTTTAGCGGACAGCAGCAATGTCGTGCATTAGGCTGAGGAGTTTCGCAGCCAGTACGGGGAACCACTTGTATGGTAATGGGCATATCAGGCAGTGTTACGACTTCATTTCCTCCCCCTGTGATCCATGACAGCGACGTGTTCTTTCTGCCCCGTTTTATGCTCAACCCATCAAACCATTTTACACCATCACTTACATCTCACCTCTCCATCTTTCATTCTTTTCTTCTCCCACCACCTTATGTGATTCATGGAGCGGGCTGGTGTTCTGACAGCCCAGCCCTCTGATGTGCTCCACACCCCTCTCCAAACCCCCAATTTTCATGAGCCATACCCAACAGAAGGGCTGCAAGGCTCATCGTTTTCATATCTCACAAATTTTATGCAGTCAGGGTGAGGGACCAAGGTTGAAACGCTGCACTTCTGCCTTCTAGTTTTTGCCATATTATGAACATGATGGAGTAGGAACAACCACAATAGACCAAAACATTGAGGGGAAAAAAAAATGTAGGTCTGTCATTTTTTTCTCCTGTATTATGCTTTAGTAGGATTTGTTCCTCTTCCAGATCAGCTATTTAGAATTTAGTTCATCCCTGTTACCTAAAAGCATAATACTTCCATGACCTTTTATCATGATATGATCAATCAGTTGCATTTTGCATGGCTCCTTTCTTTTCCCTTTTAGATTTAATAATGGGACCCCTTTATTTAACAAAAATACACAAAAAGCACAAAAAAGAGAAACAAATAATGCATGGGAGTAGATCTTTGCAAATGTACCTCATAAAAAGACTAGCACAAAACAGTAGATGTTTTTTGTCACTAGCTGTAATGACTAATTGCATCTTCTAATTTCTTTCTTTTTATTCTTTGCTTGTTTTTTTGTTGGCATTGGCTTTATCTTTGCTGTTTTTTTCAGCAAAGACAAACAATTTACATTTTAAGCTTTATTAAAGTGTTTTCATACTGCAATTGTGGACATACTGATTAAAATGGTAGATAATTAAGAAAACGTCTTTACAAGCCATTAATTGAAAAAAAAAAAAAAATCCTAAACCTGGCACTTTAACCTGGTGGTGGTGCTTAAAAAAGCTCCAGCATCACTCAGTTTGGGTACTACCAGTGCTATTATCACTCTGATAAATGTTGTCAGTTTTGCTCCTCTCTACTCTGAAGTAGTCCTCAGTATGTTCTTATCATCTATTGTAATCAGCAATTCTTATGCAGATATCTATCAGTAATGTGAAAAAGTAAATATATAACTTTTTTGGTTAGAAGATGTATGTCAAACAAGCTATGACTGCTCTAATTAGTGCCGTTTTCTTTACACATCCATGCTTTTGTGCCATGAACAGTATAAAATGTGGAGGCAGCTTCCAGGTTAGAAAAATTTAGAAATGCGAAATTGCCTTAAACCTGTATTTCATTCAAAGGCCACCAGATAATCACAGCTGTGTATGGGAAAAGGGCTTTCTGTTTTGACCTTTGTAAACACGTTCCTGCTGAATTTATTGGCTCAGTCAATCATTTTGGGACATTGTTAATAAAGATTAACTCTATTTTTTAAATCTTGGTAATACTATTTTTTTAAAGGAGCATTATCCAGGGAATGCTCATTAGATAAGGTTTTTCCAACCAGCACATAGTTTCATTGTCCAACGCGTCCATTTTTTAGATGGCGATGGTGGAAATGCTAATCTCAAGGTGTCAAAAATGGACTTCAAAGTCAACAGATGATGTCAGAGTAGCAACTTCCATGTTTTATACTGTCAATCTTCAGTGAGTGATAGAGAGGGTTTTGGCATTAGTGATGCAGGTCTGTCAATCCTAACTCATCACTGGGGGTGTTGAGAGCACTATAATCTGTCCCTAATCCTAACCAGCTACATTTTAGTTTCTATGCCTAAACAGGAATTTTAAAAATTCAACATGCCATTAGCAGGTCCATAAAATGAGCCTGTTATAGCTTTGCAATACCAATAGTCATGACCCATACTTGAAGACTCATTTTGAGTAAAAGTGAGGTTATAGTTTATGTGTTCATGGGGGTGCTAAGGTCCCTTTGATTCCACTTGGATCCAACCGATGTCGGTATCAATATCAAAGGGTGAGCTCTGCTCAGAATAATGAAAGTTAATCTAAATGATAACAGTAAATAGGTGTGTACCTGTGCATAGCCTACACAGTAGGGTATGCAACCTATGTAAACATGCTTGTCATTGCCACTCTTTCAGCCTCCAACTATGGGTAATTTATTTATTCCTTTTTTGTCCTCCTAGTATGTGGAGGAGGCCACATATTAAAACTGACAGCAACTAATAATGTCCATTCAGTGGCCTGAAATAATTTTGTAATCTGGGATTCATTGAGAATTACTTGTTTTTCATTCCATGTTGGTCATATGTAAAAAAGGGTCATTTCAAATTGTTCCTGGTCTTTCCCTCACCTACGTTACCATGGATATAATAATTGGAAAAATAATTGAACCCTTACTAGTGACTCCAAGTTAATCAACTGTTCACCTATATTTTTTTAATCTTAACTTACAATTAAAATGCCATATTAAAATGAAAAGTTTGATTTAAAATCATGAAGATAAAATATAACCTTGGTGTTATTGCTGCTGCCCTGTCAACACAGAACTACCTCTGAATGATAAGATATATTATTATACTTTCATATACTTTCAGTTTTCCTAAAATATGAATTATTCATGACATACATTCATTTCAGGCTGTTTGATACCACTGCCTGCTATACTTGGAAATAAATTAATTCAGTTTAATTTCACTTTATTAATAAAAAATATATTTACAGGAGAAGTGAAGTGGCCTGGCATGAGCAGATGCTTTACACATCAATTATGATTTTCTGATAACAATGGCTGTCTGTTATTAGAAAAAAGAATTAGTATCCAGAAATGAACAGGACTCTGGACAAATGATGACATTTTGGTGGCTTCTCAGTGCAAAGAAAAACAACAAACAGAAAAACCCTAAAGAATGACTGTATATGAAGAAAATGACACACCAGAGGACCCGAGTATGAACAACTCCAATACAGTATCCAAAAGGACAACAGTTACTCATGCTTGTCTTCTTGTAAATTGAAGCTACATATAAAAAATATAAAAAAGTGCTGATCATAGTCGGTGAAAGCTCATTGAGACTCATCAACAAAGGCCATCATTTTACTGAGTCGCACAAAAAGAGCAGTGTTGCAGAAAGACGTCAGAGATGGACAATGATTACAAAATAGCAATGACTGGAGGAAAAGCAGTCTGAAAAGAAGAACCTTTCCTTCGTCAGGGAAGTAAAGGGCTCGCTGAAGTACATAAGCTCTTCTGCTTGTACTGGGAACGGGAGACAAAGAACATTTACAATCATGACTGTTAGCAAACCTTCACTGAGTCTCTTGGCCTGTAAGCAAACTCCATAAAAACCAAGGACAGCACTAAACTTTAAAGTAACTTTTCTAAAAGTGGCAGCTAAACTTTTCCCTAAACTACATGTCGAAGAAACCACGTTTGTATATATATATTATTTAATATAGATGTGTATCAGTTTTTGTGTGCTTAGTTTTGTTATTTAATTGTGTGTGTGTGTGTATGTGTGTGTGTGTGTGTGTGTGTGTGTGTGTGTAGATGGCAGAGGAATTGATCTTGAATCCATTTGCCAGTGCATGCCTCTGAGGGAAGGTATTGTGTCACTGATTAATGCAGTGTTATTTAGAGTGACAGCAAGATTAGTTTTTTTTCATTCAGCCAATACTATATAATATATAGTTGTTGTTTTTGTAACGCAGCATTATGATTCCGAGATTCTAGATGATGTGTAGTCTATATATTATTCCCTTCAACCATAAATTGATAACCAACTCAGTTCACTCAATAAGCAGTGAACACTCTTGGGTGTGTATCCCTGATGTCATTGTGATGTGTAATAACCCTTGGGAAAAGACAAAATGCTTTGTTATAGTCACGGATGGGGGCCAAAAGAGGCAAAAACCCATTTAGTTATCACTTACAGTCACACACACACACATATACACACTTACATTTTGACACACATGAACACATGTACAGTGCGCACACCCACATACAGCCTCGGGGTGTCTGGCCCATTAGAATGCCGGAGCCTAGTGTGCACACACTGACACATACTGGGCCCCATTATGTGGGTGTGCGCTCAGTTTGACTGAAAACCTCTGGAGTTGGCAGATCGCATCTCCCAATCCATCTTTGAACTTTGTGGTTTCCTAATAAAACTGTTACAGTATATGCTCTGTCCTTGGCCCCTGTTGTGCTTCAAATGTAGTGTTTGCCATAAAAAATTAATAAATAAAATAGAGAGTAGTTTTCTAATAGTTTGTGGAGGGAAAATCCACTGTTGGAGCACATATCTGACAAGGTTCTTCAGCTGAGATAACAACTGAAGTGATTTAAGCGGTACATGTCAGAGAAGTATAAATGAATGAATTAAAAGCAGTGCGATATGTTCATTCATAGGTAACTAGTGTATTTATGCAATAAATGCAGTTCTAAGAAGCATGAACTACATTATTATTGCAACATTCGATTATTTTACTCTATTTTTTATTTGTTTTTAGATTCTTTTTCCAATAGCATTTGGAAATTCAATTAAAAAAAAAATGTCATATGGCACTATTTCTTATGTTTCTCCTGCTATGAAGAATAAAAAGATATTAAAGATTTAGGTCAGGACATGCACAGTTTCGTATATTTTAACAGCAGTCTGGTGAGGAAGAGGTGGCTAGCAGGTCCAGCGAGCATGTGGTGTGGAAGTTAGCTGGATAACTACAGATTTGTCTCAGTTACAGTGAGGTTGCTATCCTATTTCTACAAAAGTTTAACTGGGCTATCAGGTAAAATTGCAATAACTATAGCCAGTTAAGAATTTCTCCGTTCCCTGGTAGAGTCTCTTGATTTCCACCATCAACATAGTATTCTATTAATTAAAAGTGTTCTTAGAATTTAGTTCCTAAAGTACCAGCTCATGAATGGTCAAAGCTTTCCCTTTTTCCATGTAAAGTCTGGTATAGGCTGTGCAATTTAGTGCTTTCCCAGAAGAAATGGCACCAACACAACAAAACTACAGTTGGATCATAGGTGAAAAAGGGTGGTTTTATACCTCACAGTGAGACCACCGATAATAGTCACAGAACAGGAATGTAGCATATAATGAGATGTTGTTCCATGTGTCTTTGGAACTAACAAAACCCCAAAAAAACCAACCATCAGTTAATTTGCTCATATGTAATGTCTTTGATATGCTGCTTAGCAATCGTGGTGACTCTCAAAGCAGAGCCAACGAAAATTCATAAGAGAATCGATAAGGACTGGAAATGATAATTGATGTCGATATTGGAATCAGAATCGCTAAATTCTTATCAATTCCCACCCCACTGAGTGAAATGCTGGAGGAAAAGCATTTTTATTCAGCAGGTATTTTCATGTACAGTTTACACACATCGGTCTTAATGTTCTACACAAATTTATTAGATCATGTCACACGTAGTGTGATTGATAATGAACCAATAAGATTAGCAACACTGCACAGTGTGTAGGCATGTTAACTCAAACTGTCAGTTTCTAAATCTGTTAAATAGCAGGTGATTGTCAGATATAATTGTCTTACAAAAATATTTTAAATAGCATAATATGTGCCAACTCACAACACTTTGCAGGTTTAGAAGGATTTTCATTTAATCCACATTTTACACAAATACAAGTAAAGGATAAATGGCAATATATATGTGTGTGTGTGTGCGTGTATGTATATGTGTGTGTGTATATATACACACACACACACACACACACACACACACACACACACACACATATATATATATATATATATATATATATATATATATCTATCTCTCTCTCTCTATATATATATATATATATATATATATATATATATATCTATCTCTCTCTCTCTATATATATATATATATATATGTGTGTGTGTGTGTGTGTATGTATATGTGTGTGTGTATATATACACACACACACACACACACACACACACACACACACACACATATATATATCTATATATCTCTATATATAGATATATATATATAATATATGTGTGTGTGTGTGTGTGTGTATGTATATGTGTGTGTGTATATACACACACACACACACACACACACACACACACACACACACACACACACACATATATATATATATATATATATATATATATATATATATATATATATATATATATATATATATATATATATATATATACACACACACACATATATATACACACACACACATATATATATACATATATATATGTATATATATATACACACACACACATATATATATACATATATATATATATATATATATAAATAAAACACCCAGCACGCCCCTGCGGGCGGTTTATCCTTCAAGCTCGGGTCCTCTACCAGAGGCCTGGGAGCTTGAGGGTCCTGCGCAGTATCTTAGCTGTTCCCAGGACTGCGCTCTTCTGGACAGAGATCTCCGATGTTATTCCCGGGATCTGCTGGAGCCACTCGCCTAGCTTGGGAGTCACCGCACCTAGTGCTCCGATTACCACGGGGACCACCATTACCTTCACCCCCCACATCCTCTCGAGCTCTTCTCTGAGCCCTTGGTATTTCTCCAGCTTCTCGTGTTCCTTCTTCCTGATATTGCTGTCATTCGGAACCGCTAAATCGATCACTACGGCCGTCTTCTTCTGTTTGTCTACCACCACTATGTCCGGTTGGTTAGCCACCACCATTTTGTCCGTCTGTATCTGGAAGTCCCACAGGATCTTAGCTCGGTCATTCTCCACCACCCTTGGGGGCATCTCCCATTTTGACCTCGGGACTTCCAGGTTATACTCGGCACAGATGTTCCTGTACACTATGCCGGCCACTTGGTTATGGCGTTCCATGTATGCCTTGCCTGCTAGCATCTTGCACCCTGCTGTTATGTGCTGGATTGTCTCTGGGGCATCTTTACACAGCCTGCACCTGGGGTCTTGCCTGGTGTGATAGACCCCAGCCTCTATCATATACATACATATATATATATATATATATATATATATATATATATATATATATATATATATATATAAATTTATAATGATAATTAGCTTTATCAAACCTATCCTACTTCGTAAAACATTAAATTATAGCAAAGAAAACAATAAATGAATAAGATATTGCATGCTTCATTATGTTATTTTCTCAATTTAAAAGCAAATATTGCTTCCATGGCAGTCATTTAATTAACTCAATATCAGCACTAAGTTGTGCAGTAGCTGAATTGTCATTTAAGGTTTTCAAATCACGGCTTCCTGTGGTTTTGTAATTAGATCTTAATGATGCTGATGTGTCTATTTAAAGCATAAAACTTGAATATTACATTATTCAATGTAAAACAGTGTAATCATGATTTCAATTTCATTAAAGCTGCTAGGATAAACTACACACTCACTCAAATTAAGATTAAGTAAATTGACATATTTTACTGTGCGAATGTTTAAGGGCTAGACGAACGAGGCATACAGCTGACACGGAGGCCAGTTAGTGGTTAAGAGTAACAGATGGAATTGTTTCTGGTAATTGAGTTTCAAGTATTCATATAGCTAATTCATTGCTACATTATCATTATCAGATATCAGAGTGGGAGTTTATTCAAAGTAATGGGGCCTGCATCCCTTGGACAAAGCATCAAAATGCAAAATATATTCCAGTTCTTATGTGGTATGGCTAAATAACACAGCTGTTCGTGATCACTGTAATGTTATATTTATGAAAGCCTGCATCAAAACTGGAATAAATCTAGGAAAACAGGTTGCCAGGAAAGATAGATGTTTCTGTCAATGTTTGCTGTGTCCTCTGATGTACCATCAAATGTGCTAGCAGATGCTAGAGCTGACTGCAAAGCAAGCAGTGTCAGCAACAGCACTGTCAAATCAGCAGTGCCTCACAAGGGCAATAAGCTTTAATCTAGATGCATGTCATTCCAGTGACACAACCTTATGTTTGGAGGATGTGCTTCTTAAATATTTAACAATTACATAAGCTGGGAAAAAATGGTCAAAGTACATTTCCCTGCAGTTTGCTGAGTGGAAATGCATTATTAATGCACGCCTAAGAAACATGTCTAAGTTTCCAGTTGTTTTTATATAATATTAAGACATCAAGCAGGGACATAAAAAAGAATTAAGTGAATATGCACTGGCAAAACAGGCAGTGTTTTCATGTTATTTAAACGAGGGTGATCAGAGTTGAAACGTGCAGTTGCTGAAATGAAAAGCATATCAGTACACCCACTACCTGTTTCTGAAGGTACAAGTGTAGGGCGTTTAAATGCTGCCTTAAACAGTGTGTGCTGACGTTAAGTGGATGTTCAGTTTCATATAATAAACTATACACATGGGAGCACTTAAAAACGGATGACATCAATCACAGAGATGCAATTTTTATGTGTTTACCACAATTGGGCGATTGACAAACAGCGAGTGTTCCTTAGCCATGAAAAGTATCCTGGCTACAATGACCCTTTAACCTTTTTCAGAGGTGAAAAAGAAATAAAACTCAAAGCACTGATGTTATTTGTGAGAGTTATTGTTTCCCCCTAACAGAAATCTAACACTTTTGAGTACATTTTGCCTCATTTCTTTCCTTTTCCTATATAACAAAAACACCTCTTGCAAGAGCCCTAACTTTATAATCGAAATTTTCACTATCACGTTATTGTCATTCAAAACACAAGTTGGGGTTTTAGCAGAAAATGTGTGAAACAACACATTTAACGTTTGTCTATATCAGTTCGAGCAGCTCCGTGACTGAAAAGGAAATTGGAACAATACTGAAGAAAATAAGCATCGATCTTCCATTAAATATCATCCCCGAGTCACACTGGAGAGCAACAAATATTAATTGCAAGTCTGCTAGACATAAAAACAAGGAACAAACCAATCGAGGATAGAGGGATTCAGAAATTAGATTTCAGAGACACTGTGTGGGGTATATCAGGCGTATAAATAATAAAATACTTTTTTTCCTGTCCAGGTATAGGTCAGAGATTGAAACTGACCAGAGAGTTGTTTCTGTCCCAGTGGGTTGGGAGAGACTCCCAGTAACAGCCCACCACACAGCTGCGCTTGCCTGAGGCAAACCTTTCCTCCTCACCCCCGGACCTCCTCACTTACAAACTAGGGCAAAACTTTCTACACAGCCACAGATCCATCAGATATGACAGAGTGAGGACAACATTCAGCTTCTTTATCTTTTCACAACATCCCAAAAAATAAATAAATAAAAATAAAATAAAGGTGAACTTTTGGAAGAAGCTTGCACATATACAGCACTGTAACGGAAACCCAAGCAGGAATTAGCAACAACTGCTGTTGCAGCATTTCCTTATGCATCTGGTAATGATGGGAAAACAAGAGTAATTAAACCTAGTGATGATGTTCTCACTGTGAAAATAGGTATAGTTCAAACTGAATATTACTAAGATTACTGTCTTGTGGAATTCATTTTTGTGCAACAAATTTCCTGCTGGCTTTCTCTGCTGCTGGTTAAAATCCTGTTATTGTCTGTTATTTGTGTACCTGCTGTCTGAAATACTTCCTGCTACTGTTTTAAAATAATTAAATTCACAGTCTTTTGCACTTGCAAATTTCTCAGCTTTGTATCTGGAAAAATCATTAAATATGGTTTCAGATACTTGCACTATTTACTATTGATTAATTTGAATAAATGCTGCAGTCCTTATCTGTAGCAATTAGAATCTCCACGGTTTAATATGTTATAGGCATAGGGCAGCCATATAGCAGGCATGTTGGAAAGTTTCAAGTCTGTCAGCTTTATTTTGCTCCTTTTATTAGATTTCTTTAAAAGAATAAAACACATACTGGGCTGTATTTAAAGCTATGAAGCACAACACAGAGTCTTTTGTCTGTGATAGGGAAAATATACCAATGTGATTTCTAGTGTAACTAACTATACTTGAACTATCTATAGTTCAAAGCACCAGAAAAAGGTTCATGAACACTGATAGACGCATAAACATTACTTTCATGTGTCCGTTTTTTCCCACAGAAATCCAAGTCTTCAAGAACCAGTATTGCTTGTGGCTCTGACTGTGGGAGGTTGCGTAGAGGCAAAGACACCTGTGTTAAGAGAATCCAGAAGTTCAAAGATGGATTGATGGAGAGAGTGAGAGGGGCAGCAGTGAGAGATGAGTCAGAGATTTAGTCCAGAGTGGAGGCATGCAGTGCCTGGTAGGAGCAGAGCATGACTTTGTTGTTGATTCAGTCTAGTGCAAAATGCCAACAGTCTTAGTAAATTGTTGTTTGGGAACAAAAAAAGAAGAAAAAAAAACTTGACACTTCTTATAAAGACTAAATTTTAACATAAATTGAAGGCTGTCATGTATTTCCATGTATTCCCCCTGTTAGGTGGCCCGAAGATTTGAGAAGAAGCGTTGCAACTACAAGCTTTATTATTCAGAAAAACACACTTAGGTGAGAAAAGTATGAGCTAAACTATCCCACATTACAATTAGTCTGCTTTAGCCCCTTGGACCTACTTGGATCGACTGGTTTTCCGATACAAGAGAGTACCACCTAAAGTGCGTGGTCGTTGTTATAGCAACGCGTTTGAACAAGTAACTAAATAACTAACAAGTAACTAGCAGTTTACTCATGAATGCCAAAATGAATAAATAAATCATCTGACTTCCAAACTGCCCACGGACTCTCCATTTTCCTTACTAACGCACGTGCATGGATTTAGTTGAAGTTGCAGACCGAGGACTCTCCAGTCTGCCTTAAGAATGGTGTTTGCTATTGAGGTAGAATATAAATGCTTTACCTAAACTGCCGCTTTGCAAAATAAAAAAAGCTAAATGTCAGTATCAAGTCTTTGCATCTTTAAATGAGATCTTGATTGTCTTAACTTTTGCTAAAGGGACAGTTCTGGCTTGTATTGCTGTTTATCCATCTGAATTATTTTGGTATAAGTTGCGTAGTTTGTGGAGATATTAGGCATAATGTAACTAGATGCTACCTACCTTGAATTGAGGAAGCACCAAACTAATACATAAATAATGAAGTAAATAACACTGCAGGCCTGAGGAAAAACATTTATATCTGACTTTGGGATGTGCTGTCCCTTTAAAGACAATAGACCTAACTCTAGCTATGGCAAATGCATTATGTAACACTGCCATTTTCAACCCAGCTAGTCAGAGACAATACATTGAGTTTAATGTTCCCTATGTATCAGTTTATAACAGTGATGTATGGTACCACTCTATGGGAAATGAAAAGAGGATGAGGAAGACTAGTATGACAGTACAAATGATGTTTCTCGATGTTTTTTTTCCAGCAGTGAAACTTAGTACAATACATATCAATACAAGTTTATCTGCTCTTTAGTCGTTAGGAGTGGATACATACTGCAGGAGGATCTTGTATGAAAACAAATACGTTTTCACTGAGCTATCTGATACCAGAAGCTTTTTATGACTTGCAAGATGGTCACATAATGCTTTTAAGGGAAGGCAATGTCAGGAGGTGCACAGTTTAGGTTCAGGCTGAAATGTTTCAACCATCCAAAAAATAAAATAAAATAATGGATTGTCATGGAAATAAAAAAGAAAACAGAAAAAAAAAACCCATTGACTTTAGCAATACCCAAGATTTTCACTTGCAACAGCGTGTTAAAGTTTTTTCAGTTTGCTTCATTTGGGTTACACAGTTCGTACTTATAGTTTTAGGTCAATCCATCTTATGGATGTATTTTCACAAACTGTTCTTCTGGATGAACTGAAATCCTCGTTGTGACGTCATGGTCCTCTGGCATAATCCTCAGGTCAACATTTCAATCTGTCAAATACTTTATGACTAAATACCTTCAGACCTAATGACTTTCCCATTAGCATCAGCCTGTTGGCAATGTAATTGTTTGTAGTTATTTATCCAGTGTGCATTCACTCAGCACAAACACTTCTTTCGGCAGTGGTTCTTCCAAAACAAATCCGTTTCCCAGTCCAGTAATTAGTCTGAAATATATTATCACGTCAATATTAAAGTAAAGAAACATGAAGGTCGTGCCATCATTATTATGAACTTCAAGTTGTGCATTTGCCTGACTATGCCCAAAACATCATGCTGTTGTTTTGTTGTTAAACACTGACTAATAAACAAGCGAGTGATGCGTACTTTGATATCAAGTGCAAATGAATCTCTGCCAAATGGGACATGAAATGCTCCACCAAGAGACTAAGAAGAATATCTCTAGTTTTCTTAGACCAAAGAATCAGAGGATAGACAGATGGCGAGGGAAGTACTGAGACCAGCAAACACCTCTGTGTATTTAAAGGCTTAACAAAGCTTGCAGAATACTAAATGTCAGAGTCCAGTTATCTCCCTCTTAAGACTAACAGTTACTGCAATTTCGCTCTACTTATGATACTGGATATTTTATATATTCTTTAACATGTAATTAAATAACTTTTTGCCGTATGAACTAGTGCACAGCCTGGCCAAAAACATAGTCCATAGTTCGGATAAGCTTATTTAATGTCACAAAATGTATTTTGTCCCGATTTTCTTCAGTTTTTCAGATTTCTCAGTATTGATGATGAGAAAATAGCAACGTCTTCTCCAAAACATCTTAAAGATTCTCATTGGGGTTAAGGTCAGTTCACATGGTGGCCATTGTATGTGTGAAAATGATTTCTCATGCTCCGTGAACCACACTTTCACAATCTGAGCCCGATGAATCCTGGCATTGTCACGAATATTGGAATGCCACCAGGAATGCCATCAGGCAAGAAAAAAAATCCAGTGAATACGATCTCCCATCTAGAAAGTTTATTAATGTAATTAATATTGATTTTTAGTTTTTTTTCATGTAAAATCCCATACATGTAATAGATTTTTTTTAACTGATTTAGAGCACATTATGTTTCTAATAATAATCATCTGCTGAGTGGGCAACTAAGAAAGGAATTAAACATTTCTTATGGCCCATATTATTGAAGCATAAAGAATAAAGAAAAGATTAAGACTAAAGGAATGAGAACCTTTGCTTTTCTCAAATTAATATATGAAAGAAATTTCAGCCATTTTATATTATTTATTTATTTTTTGTCTTGTGACTAATTCAGATATATAAAAATCACAATCGTCTTCATTAAGATCCAAAGAGTAAAACAAATGATACATATGATGATTCGGATTAGGTCAAATAATTCATTTTTTTGTTAAACTATACAAACAGCTTTGCCCGGGGGTAGGCCAAAGGAGCAGCAAGTTCTTCTGTAACACAGAACAGAGGGCTTCAGGTCATTTAATTCCCCCTCTGGTAAGTCGTACTCGAGGTCCTCCTTGAACAGCTTGAACAGCCAGGGCTGTGAAGAGGACAAAGTAATTTTCATACTTCATACTCACTTCTTTATTAGGCACACCTTTCTACTACTAAATTGGAACTCCTTTTGCTTTAAGAACTGCCTTAATTCTTCACAGGACAGATTCAACGAGGTGTTGCAAACATTCATCAGAGATTTTGGTCCATTTTGACATGATGGCATCACAGGTGTGGTGTATTGGTCTGCTGCACATCTGTGGTGTGAACCCCCGATTTCACCACATCCCACAGGTGCTCTATTGAACTGGGAGCTGGTGACTGAGATAATATGATCTTTGATTGTGTACATTGTGTTCATTAAGGGATTGACATGGTCAGCCACATACTTAGGTAGCCTGGGTGACACCTACACCACCACCAGGGTGAAATCTTGATGCAAGGAGGGATGGATCCTTTCATGCTGCCTACGCCAAATACTGACCCTACCAACAAGCTCAAATCAGTTTGTCCATTCGGGTGGGCAACTTCAGGCTTTAAGGACTGATGTCCTGCAGGTTTTAGATCTCACCCTGGGTCAACACACCTGAATCAAATGATTAGTTAATTACCAGGCCTCTGGAGAACTTCAAGCCATGTTGAGGAGGTCATTTATCCATTTGTATCAGCTGTGTTGGATCAAGGACACTACACAAAACCGGCAGGACACCGGCCCTCGAGGCCTGGAGTTGCCCACCCCTGCCTCAGACTGTCCTCTGGTCGTGTGGGAAAATCCCAGAAGATTAGAAGTTGATTAAGAAATAAATTTTGCATTCTTATGTTTGGTTGAAAATCAGCAGGTTGTCTTGACTGTGTTTAGATGCTTAATACAATCAGTAGTTGCAATATGATTGGGTGATTAGATTGTGATTTAGGTGATTGATATGAACGTTGTTGTGATTCGGCCCTATAATATTGAAACTTAACTGAATTTCAAAAAACAGTATGTTAAAAAGCTGTAGAACAGGTGTGTGTAAAGTTACCAGTAAATGTATATGATTGTACTCTAACTTGTGAGAATAGTTAAAAAAAAAAGAATACAATCTCATTCATATAGCTATATAACCTACATAAATACTGATAACAATACATTTTAACACAACAGAAACAAAGGTTTTCATCTCAAAGCAACACACTAGCCAAACTGTTTCAAATTGCTTCTCCAAGTAGAATATTACTCTAAACTTTCACTCACTAATTGGTTAACACAGTACTATTTACCAGAAGGCAAAATGACTTGGAATGGACATAAAAGCATTTAAAACTGTGAATTTCTAAGACAAAACTAGTTCATTTCAGCCAGTGGCGGTCCCAGCCTGTTTGGTGCCCCGGGCAAACACTCCCTCTGGCGCTTTGTCTAGGGTTTATTTCTGGGATTTCACACAACCCAGGATTCAAATCATGAATATATGATGGGCTTGGATTTACATCATTATGAATGAAATGTGCTCTATTTGGAAGAAGCAGGTCTCCCTCCCCTTTGTTGTGTGTGAGACTTTAAATCATCAAACTGTAAATTATAAATTTTAAATTATTGATCCCTTTACCCCGAGTCCTAAAGTGTATATTTATTTTCTTACTCTTCTTATATTTATTGTTTGTTTACTTGCACTGCTGTAACTGGAGCCTCGTCGTTTCGTCTCTCTATATACTGGACTGTATGTAACGGAGATGACAATAAAGTTTACTTTGACTTCAGCAGCGAGCAGGTGCACCGAGGGCTCTCGCGCTCACTTTTCGTGTATAGAATTTCGAAAAAACATCGGTGCAAATTATAAGTCTCTATCATGATGTCTGGTGTTTTCATGTTTGTTGTTTTGTTTTTATTTTGCGAGTTGGTTATTAGATGCTGCTCCAGCCAGCCAGAGAATCTCCAGCCGCCCCGCCCTCTCCTCCCTGTGCCGCAAGCAGCAGGCACACTTCGCAAACGGAGGGCGCCCTTACTCCCAGCAAATGGGCGATAGAAAACTGATCGGTGCCTATGCCATTCCCAATATGCGCTGGCTGATGTCTGGCCAGCATGAGTACGAGCAATTTTTTATTTTTATTTATTTTTTGCCGATGCCCGTGATGTCGCCCCCCACCACGATGCCGCCCCGGGCAACCACCCGTATCAAAAACCGCTACTGATTTCAGCATCCCTGACTAATACCAGAGTCACAACACTGACATTTGAGCTTAAGGTAATTTCAGTGCGTCCTGTCTCTCCATAAAGTTCTATCACACAATGTCATATATAAATATTAGGTAAAACTGGTCAGCACCAATTCCAATAAAAAGTTGGTATACTGTGTAAAATGTCAAAAAAACTCAAACAAAACCAGAATGCCATGATTTGCAAATCTCATAAACCAATATTTCATTCACAAGAAAACATATTAAATTGTTGTTATGGATGTTTTAGTGTTTCATGAAAAAAATTAGCTCATTTTAGATCTCAAAAAAGTTGAAGTGCAACAATTGGCAAGAAAATAAGTGATACTAAAAAGAAACACATTGTGGCAAACTGCTTAAGAATTATATTGCAGCTATTCAACTATTCAGGTTAATTGGCAACAGGTCAATAACACAACTCGGTATAAAAAGAGTGTTCTCGACAGGTGGAGTTTCTCAGAAGTGCAGATGGGTGGAGGTACATCAATCTGCAAAAAAACTGTATCTACAAATAGACTTAGCATATGCTACTTCCGGTGGGGGAACTCCTGTAGAGCGCTTCGTTTCCGGTGTGATATTCGCTCCTTGTTTACGGTCGGGTTTTCCAAAACAAGTCAACCAAATGGATGAATCAAGCGCCGATTTACATTTCTCAAGATGTCTTGGGCATTTACCGAATATATCTGTAGATGATGTTTACCGACTTGTCATATTTTTTCCACCGCGCCTCAGAGCAAAAGAGAGAAAGGATTCAAATTCTATATTTCTCAGTATTTGTATACAGTGGTCCCTCTTTTATCGCGGGTGTTATGTTCTAAAAATAACCAGCGACCTGTGAAATCCACAAAGTAGCCAACTTTATTTTCTTTTACAATTATTACAGATGTTTTAAGGCTGTAAAATCGCTCACTATACACTTTTCTCATACAGGCATGAACATTATCACACGTTTCTCTCTTGTTTAAACACTCTCAAAGTTCAAACCTTTGTAGAAAAATAAGTCCAGTATTATAGAATGAAACCAAAGGTCAAATCCTGTTTTCAGGTCCAGAACATGGGAATAGAACAGCTGCAATTCAACCTCAATGAATCATTAATGAATCAATGAATCAGAAGTCCAACTCTTTGTGCGATGGTTATTTTCTTCAGAGTCACACTGCTAGTGATCGATGCAGCGATTCTGTACTGTACAGGAGAGACGGCACAGAGGAGATCAACAGTGGTCTGCAGCCAATCAGGATGCAGAACACAATCCGCTGTAGAAAAAAGAAAAGGCATGCAAAGTTACACTAAAAAATCCGAGAAACAGCGCAGCCGCGAAAGGTGAACTGCGTTATAGCGAGGGACCACTGTAACTTTGAAGGTAAATCACAACATACCCTTCGTAAATACTAATTTGCTTGTTTAAATCATAAGAACTGTGACTATACAGAGATGTGCTTCTGAATGTGAACGATGTGTATTCTGATTTTGTAATGCAGTTCGGCCTGTGTTGAGTGAAGTTCCACCCTCTGCTCTTTGTAACTTAACACAATCTTTCCGTTTTCGTGTTTTGGACATGATTTTGGAGTCCATGTTCACAGTAGCAATTGACCGCAAAATAAAGCTACAGGAAATATACAACCCTACATCTGGTCTTAAAACAGGAAGTTAGCATTTTCACATGAACAGGGTCTATTGTTGAACAACTTGGAACAATAAGGTTCCTTAATGTAAAATTGACTTTGAGTATCGTATCACCTATAGTACATGAGACTCTCCGGTTGTTTAGCCTTCTTTCTCCTCGGTGGACGGAAGTCACAAGCTTCTGACAAAAGGTGGACGTTGACTAATAAAATGTTCATTTTATACTCTTAAAACAACTGGGTTTCTTATTACTTACTGGAACCTGGCAGCACAACTCAAATTATTCATCCCTCACTGAACTTTTCCCAGATGGTTACTCCTTCATTAGCCAACCTCATATGTCTGGTTGAGGAGGAGGTCTTGCTGCTGTGTTTGGAAGCCGGTTGTCCTGTCGTTCAGTGAATGTTGGCCAGTTTTAAGGTTTGAAATAAAGTTGACTAAAGTCTGGAATAAGGATTCCTTTTTACCGTGCTGTGGTGTATCATCCATCTGGCCCAAATAGTATTTCAGTGACTGTTTATCAAATTGGTCATAATTGAGAAGATATTACCATACACAGTGATCATGACTCTGACCTCTTTGCCATGGATTTTGACAGCATCATGGATTCTTTTAATTTTAACCAGCATGAGTCTGGACTCTCACATAACAAAAGACACACTCTGGACCGTCTTTTACTTTGAGTTTAAGTAATATTTTATTTGTTCTGATGTCATTTTTATTTCTGATCATCGCTGTATTCTTTGTGGACTTTTTAAACTGGTTCTTGCCACCATTTGCCGTGTAGTTAGCTCTCATATCTTAAATTCCTTTGCTACCGAGAATGTCTCTGATGCTTTTAATTTCCCATGTAACAATGTTGATCTCTAAATTTTTAAATGATCATTGTCCTTCTATTTTAGATGAAGTATGACTTGTTAAAACAAGATTAGCTCCTGTTTCATCGCCTTGAATAACTGACTGTAGTCACTTTTTTGCTTTTCAAAAAAGTTGAGCACTTGTGGAGATCAGCTCGTTTACACATTCACCGTTTTTATTTGAAGGATCTTTTAGTTCTTTTAACACTTCGGTCAGAGATGTGATGCCGCCTACTTTTCAAAACTGGTTTCAAAGAGCAAAGCTAATCCTAAGGTGTTATTTGACACTATTAGTGATAACGTGACTCCTGCTATACCTACTCTCCCAATTAAAAAAAATTAAGACTGTGAACATTTTCTTACTTTATTTTTTGAAAAAGTCAGTAATGTGGAAATATTTCTCCTTGGACATTTACCTGTATGCTTTTCGTCCCAGCTCAGTCTGTCATTTAAAAAGAGTTTTACCTCTTTCTTTACTTGAGCTGACTCAAGTAGTTAGTTTACTCAATGAAAGCGTCCTCCTGCTCTCTTGACATTTTGCCTATATATATATATATATATATGGGGCTGTTTTTCTGCCAAGGGGACAGGACGACTGATCCGTGTTAAGGACAGAATGAATGGGGCCATGTCTCGTGAGATTTTGAGCCAAAACCTCCTTCCATCAGTGAGAACTTTGAAGATGAAACGAGGCTGTGTCTTCCAACATGACAATGATCCAAAACACACCGCCCGGGCAACAAAGGAGTGGCTCCGTAAGAAGCATTTGAAAGTCCTGGAGTGGCCTAGCCAGTCTCCAGACCTCAACCCCATAGAAAATCTGTGGCGGGAGTTGAAAGTCCGTGTTGCTCGGCAACAGCCCCAAAACATCACTGCTCTCGAGAAGATCTGCATGGAGGAATGGGCCAAAATACCAGCTACTGTGTGTGCAAACCTGGTAAAGACCTATAGTAAACGTTTGACCTCTGTTATTGCCAACAAAGGTTATGTTACAAAGTATTGAGTTGTATTTTTGTTATTGACCAAATACTTATTTTCCACCCTGATTTACGAATAAATTCTTTACAAATCCTACCATGTGGATTCATGGATTTTTTTTTCACATTCTGTCTCTCACAGTTGAAGTGTACCTCTGGTGCAAATTACTGACCTCTGTCATCATTTTAAGTGGGGGAACTTGCACAATCGGTGGCTGACTAAATACTTTTTTGCCCCACTGTATGTGCTTTCTTTAATACTATACATGTGATACAGGGCAACTGAGTTGAGCCACAAAACTAAAATGTTGGACAGCCGGATGCTTGCTAGACGTTATGATATTATTAGGAAAAATTTTTGAAACTGTTCACGTCTAGTGGCATGTTATCATTGCCACTTTCAGATTTCAGGGGGAACTTGCACAATCGGTGGCTGACTAAATACTTTTTTTCCCCACTGTATAAGTATTTGTGGGAACGTTCTTATACATATAAGGGAATGATGTAAAGGGATTTGACCTGTACAAACAGGAAACTAGCATAGGTGGACACTGTGTGAGCAACTAGTTTAACTGTAACTTATAAACTGGCTCCTTAATTGTGACAACTCACTGATCTTACATGGTGAAAACCCTGTCTTATCTTTTCTTCTGGTCGTTTATTAACCTTTATTTGACAAGGAAGTGAAACTCTTGAGAATAACAGACCCTTTTGCCAGAAATTCTAATTGACAAATTGCCTTATATAGCAAATTTCTATTTGGTTAAGTACTCAACGTGCTTTCAAAGAGGGCCCTGAGCCTAGAGAGGAGCATTAAGTTAGCATGTTTCAGGAGCATGCTTAGGAGAGGATTTTGCTTCATTTTATAAAGACGTGGAATTTTTACTTGAATGTCAAAAATCTAAACTGTTGCTTATAGTTTTAATCATGTTAAAGTGATATTTTACATATATTTAACACATCACATTTTTCAGCATAAAATAAAAGATATTAAAATATATGAAAAGTCCTTCTGGAGATGTTTGTGCATCTTTATAAAATACGTGCACAAAAGCTGTGTCTCATACTTTCTACTGTATGCAGTAAAAATGGTTCTTATTGTTTTCATTTGTTTATGATTGCTCACTGTTGAATAAACTGTGGCAGATGTCGAGGTCCAAAAGACAGCACTTTCTCTGTACTTTCCAATGTAGTTGTACCTGCCCATATGAAGTATCTTCATCTGCTGTAAAAACATATGATACAAGGATAGCTGGAATTGTTTCAACCTTCTGTCTGTATCTGTGCCAGCATAGCAACATCTGGTGCTCAGGACCAACCACAGTAGCAGCAATACCTTTGGCAGGTGTTAATGTTTTTCTGTCTGTAGACATATTTTGTCAGTGTGAAAGCTTCACAGCCACGCAAGGTACAGCCACAAAATGTTACGGTTGATGGCCAAGTCAGTGATGGTTGTGGTCTCCAGATTTAGGGGTTCTACAGATGGTTTTTCTTTCTTAGTTTTTTCTTTATTTCTATCTTTATTCTTTTTTTTTTAAGTTAAGGAAGGTCTTTGGAGCATCTTTGTAACATGGAGCTTGAAAGGTGCTATCTCACCCCAAAATGAGGGTCCACCATGTTTGTTGAGGACAGTTGGGACATAAAGTAAGCAACATAGTTTTCTTTCTGTCTTTCTTGATTGAATGAAATCATATCTAACCCTGTGAACAAAATCATAGGAGGACGAGAACTGCGCACTACAGAGATCAAAACAGTATTGTTCCTGGCATGCTAGCTTGTTAGTTGTTAGCTCACTAACCACAGTAATTTGGTAATGCAGCTATGTCTGTCAATAATAATGCAGCTATGTTTTAATGAACACACAATTCTTGATTCAAGTCCATTTTAGGGTTTGCCACAGTGGATTACCTGCCTCCCTGTCCCTTGCATCTTCTTCTGTCACACCAACCCTCTGCATGTTGCCCTTTACTGCATTCATGAATTAAGTCTGAGCTTCAACATCCACTATCCCTTCTCTGCACATGTCCAAACCATTTCAGCCTTGCCTCTCTAACTTTGTCACCAAAATGCTCAATCTGAGCTCTCCCTGTGACATTTCGAATCTTGTCCATCCTAGGTACTCCCAGTGAAAATCTTAGAATATTCAGTTATACAACCTCCAGCTCCACCTACTTTTTGTTAGTGCAACTTTCTCCACACCATACACTACTATCTTTTAAAATTTCCCTTTCACTCTTGCTGTTATCTTTCTGTCACACACACAATAGATTCTTGGAATCCTTCACTAAATTTATAGTCAATATTTTTACTTAATCACTGTCACAGCAATCAGGGCATTATTTGCTTTAATTAGCTCTATAAACTTTTGTTATTTCATGGTACAAGCAATCAGCATAGGCACGACTACGTAAATATAATTGAGCAGATGATAATTGGCTAATAACAACAGCAATTATGACTTAAGAACTGAGTCTACTGCTGACCAACAGCAACAATATTAAATTCTGTCTCACTTACCAAAACAAAATTTATGCCAAGGCATTGGAAAGGAGAATATCTCCACTGGTCGAATTTTAGATTAAGGAGGACAATTGTAGGTTTTGCTCCTTCTGTGGAACACTAGACTGACTGTTTATGCTCTCAATTGTCTTTTGGCATCAGTGTACAGGTTTGTAGCCATGCTGCTGGACATGCTGTAGATTGCACCTTTTAGTTGCCTTGGAACCGTCTTTGCATCACTGGAAGCAGTGATGGGGAAGACGGAGATCTGAGCAGTTCTGCTTAGATTGCTGCCCCATGACCCGAACCCTGGAAAGCAGAAGAAAATAGATTGATGGATATTGTCCTCGGCTGGTTGATATGTTTTGAGGTCATTTGTGCACAGTCATTTTGCTAATTAACCACTCTGCTAGTGCCATATGCAATAGTTCAGCTGATGAAGCAACTTCCAGCCCAGGCATTGTTGAAACTGGTATAACAATGGTTAATGACTGTGAAAATGGCAGACAGGGGAATTAAAGGAATGGTACCTGGTTTTAGAGATGATCTAAAGGTGGTGGTGGGGGGGGGGGGGGGCGCTTGTTCACTGGCACAGCAATCAGGACAGATTGTGTGATTGAGAGCTAGTAGTAAACGCTGATGGCTCATTTGCTCATTGATGGATAATTGTAGCCATTAACAACATGACACTGGTCTCACCTTTATTATAAGATTCTTCTTCACAGTGTTAATGGTTTCCTCTTGTCCGTGTCCTTGCATTCATTATTAGAAATGCTTTCCTGTTGTGTCCCTTAATGACTATACCTGATGGTATAGTGCTCTGGTGGCACCATGCATCAAGCTGCTGTAGCATCCGGTATTGTTACTCATCCAAAGGATACAAGAAACAAAAAAGACTTAATCTAGTGTATTAGTACATATGTTTAACTATTTTTGTCTTTCATAAAGGGGACTTTTTTATAACAATGCCTGAACTTTAAAATGAAAATTATTGTGGAAAGGAACTGAAGCAGAGATGCAGCACACATGAGCACATAATGCTGCTGCACTTCCTTTAGTCTCTGCAGGCAGCAGAATGAATTAATATAATATACCTTATTGTGCTTTGAAGCTTAAACTCCGTGTTTCCACCTTACAATCTGCCTCCTCCTCCCATGGGACTGCACAGTCACATAAAGCTCACAGTGTTACATAAATATGTTTCATAATGAATATTCTAATGTTTTTGGCTTCGTTTTATATTCAACTGGGGGTCAGTATTACCCATTTTTCAAAGAGAAAGAATTTAGCTAATTAGCTCTGGCCCTTTTGTTACGGACTCATTAAAATTAATTCAAACTTCTTTTTTTTATTTGAATAACTCGTTAGGACTACACGAACACATATGCAAAGAATCAAACTCATATTGCAGCTGATTAATAAGCCTCTCTGAGTAGAAAACTAAATAAAGACTTTTGCTCTTTATTTGAAACTAGTGTGGGAAAATAATTTGCTTTTTTTTGGGCACAGATCCAAGTCTGTTACTGGGGAAATAATTGGGCCTATTGTGAAAGGTGGGCTGTGGCAAAGGTTCGTTTGATGTGCGACAGTGACAGAACACCCAAGTTGATCTGGAGCATCTTGAATTAACTAAATGTGCTGAGTCAGTGTGCTCTCACCCGTTAAAAGAAACAAAGAATCCTTTAGGGGAGCTTGTAACAGGCCCTCTCACTGAAACTGCAGAAAAAAACCCTCAGGCTCAGTGAACTGTCAATGGTCACATTTTATTGACAAATGTACATTCTTCAACAGTAGACTCAAATGTAGACTCTGACCTACCAGTGACTTACCCCATTCTGTTCACAGATTACACTTTACTAGTCAAATGTTAAATGTCTGACAAAAGAGTATCATTACAGTTAGTCTAACAGAAAAAAAAAAGAAATCCTGTGCAGGGCTTTCGATGTACTGAAGAGGCTTTTGGCGCTTAGAGTTAAGATATAGATGAATTTGATTTGAAAGGGCACAAAAGTTCACCAGACAGCAGTAGATGTTAACTTCTTGGTGCCATCATAACACAACTGAATAGCTTATGAAGTTGTAACGTTATGCAGGTGTTACATTTTCAGCGTACTTCCATTTCTTTATATTTAAGACCTCGATACACCTACAAAATTCAATTAGGATGTTCTGTATTCCTGAGAATAGCGACATAAATGGGAAATTCGATGAACGCGCTAAACATCTAAATGTAACCAAAAAATAGATCAAAAAGTGTCAATTATAAATTATATAAGAAAACATGCATAACTAGGCTTTTTTTCATTCCCAATATTGTCACAGTTCATTTCTGTGAGCAGATTACACATGACCCTCCTGTCTCCAGACAGCTGATGACTTAAGGGGTGATCACAACAACAGCTGGTTATAAGCTAACATTATGCCAGCTTACATTGAGTGTGCGGAAAATCACACCCTAACCCTGTGATAAATAGTTTGATTACATTCTCACATCATACGACAGTTTATTCGCTAATTGCGCAAGTCTGACGACATTAGATCCACTTCATGGGAATTTTTTTAGAAACGGGCGAGCAGCAGCCCTTACTGACAAAAAATGCAGCATATTGTCAACAAATCACCACGATATCACTGTCATTGGTCAGAAGTGAGCTTCATATTCTCCTCCAGAGTAAATAGACGTGGACACTTCACACCTGGCATTTCGACAGCTGAGGTAAACAGTGACTGACAGCCCACATGTACTATGGATCAATGTCCAGAGCTTTGAGGTGACTTGGAGAAAAACAAACAAAACAAGACCCCCCCCCCCAAAAAAAAAACAAACAAAAAAAAACAAAACATAAAATATTGCAACATTTTTAATGAACAGATGTGATTTTTACTGGTTTATTGTTAAATGTTGAAATGTTAAATTATAGTATGTACAAAAATGTTTTTAATCACAGACAGGAGTAGAAACTGACCAGCTTTGGCCATTATGGGGTGCAGAGGGTTAACCCTCTTACATGCTCAACTTGGAATATAGCATTCAGCAAAGATCTGGCAATAGCACTTTTCACCAAAACCACCTCAGTGCTGACAGCTTATGATATTTATCTTGATAAGAAGCTTTGGAAGCCCAGACAGCACTCAGTATAAAGCTAAAATCTGAAGCTGTGCGACTATGGTTTCTTTTCTAATATCGCTCCAGGACTGAATGCACGCAGATGCCTTGCTGTGGTGGTACTTCTTCATAAAATACAACCATATTATTTGTATCATTAAGCTCAGGAAAATAAATGGCCTTGCTTTTCTGAGGTCAAATTATTCTCTGGAGCCACTGTTTACCATACCTATCCTTCCTCGTTCTGTCATGAAATGAGAAATACCTCTCCCAAAAATGTCGCATTACAAATATCATTGTGAGCTAATGTCTTCTCAGACTGGCTGGTGATGTATTTGTCGGCTGGCTGCCTCCAGACAGAGTATAGGAAATGTAGGACATGTCACAGAGGTTAGTGACTCCCCCGTCCTTTCTCTAATGCCTTTTTAAGTCACATTGAAAGCTATGAAATTACAGGTTCATCCAATTCTATTGTGAAAATTAACTGAAAAAGAAATTAGAAACACTGGGTATTACTTGTTCTTAATATGAACCTGAAGGTAGAATCCTTCAGGTCCTTTGTATGTGTTAAACTATCAAAGCCAATCAATAATGTAATATTCTACATTAATATGGAAATCAAGGTTAATGAAATACATTTTCAGACTCTGATAATTTTTTTCTGCATTTCTTAGACAATCGTTCAGATTTAGATCAATGATCAGAATCAAAAAGGCAATTACAGTTATGAAACACTCATTGCAATCAATTTCTGAGGCTCATTCAATACAAACTGAAAGAGTGTTGTTTATCTACTTGTCTGTGGTGACATGTGCAATATAATTGCAAGCCTCTTCACGAGAGCTCCCCAAATCTTCCCAGACAGATGACATTTTTAGCTGCTTCTATTGGTCTGTGCCAATTTTTTTTCATTCTCACTTGAAGCCAGCTTTTTTTTTATTGCTTGACAGTGTATTGATGTTTTGCAACAGCTGTTATGACATGTATTAATTCTGTGTGAGAAAAGACCGCACAAAGCCCTTCAGATAAAATTGAAATTTGTTGAAATGCGTCGCAGCAGCACAGAGTTTACACACTGATGATACCTTCACATAAAGGATATTTAAATTAAAAAAGTTACATCAGAGATTACAGTGCTATCCCCTTTTAATTACTTAGCCAGACAGCTGTTGTTTGGTTGTGGTGCTACACCTTAATAAATACAGCACTGTTGTTTTATTTCAGGAGATGAGATTATGACACAAATAGTGTGTGCATGTTTTGTTTTTCTTGCTAGAAAAAAAAGGTACTAAGTGACTTGGATCACCTGGGTGTAGCAGCCAAGGGTTACTATGGCGACTCAACTTTTTTGCCCCCCCTGTCCTGTCCGGCAGTGTAGCAATCAGAATTGTCTGGAGGCCAAAAATGCCAAACAGATTTACATGAAGCATTGCAGCATTTGCTGCAATAGTCCACTTGATAGTCATATTTCATTAGACCTTTATTAGAATTTTTTAATTTGCATTATTACAACCCCAAAGGACAAGACCAAAGGATGGAAAAGGAAAAAAAAACAAAAAGTTGGGGAAAAGCTAACAGAAGGAGCAGGATAGAGAGAGATAGAAAGAAAAAACACTGAGAATCTGCTTCAACACCAACAAAAAACGCAGCAAAACAGCAGAGAAACCACAGCAACAACCAACATATGCAAAATAATAATGACAATGTTACTGAACATCATACAGCACTAATAATACAAGCTATTTCAGAGACAGCAGCTCATAAGGTTGCTTCATGAGACCCAGGCTCCCAGTCATCCAGAGGCCCCCCAGGGCATGAAAGCCCCAGGAAAACCCCGCAAGGACAACTGCGGCCCCCACTCAGAGAAGAGCAGGGGAGAGCGCTGTGGGCGGGGGTCACCAGCAGGGGAGTATCCTGGCTACCAGGCCGGTAACCTACGTCTGCAGGCTCAGACCCCCCAGCAGCTTTGCATGCAACCGCCAGAAGAACACCATCTGGAAAGCACCAAAGCCCCATCCAGGTCATGACGACCCAGCACCAACCCCCCGCAAGAAACCCACCCCTAGGGAACCCTAAGATGCCTCAAGCCCATGGCATAGAGTAGGTGCATAAGAAACTGTGCTAAAAGTGTAACGATGTGGTGAGAATGTAAACCACTGGTGAGAAAAAAGCATTTATGAAGCACACTTGGAGTTTAACAGAGCAGTTAATGTATTAGTGAGTTTTTGGTAGAAAATTCAGGTTGGCAAAACTGATTTTGTATACATACACTGGAGCGACTACGGCTCAGGAGATACAACGGGTCATTTACTAATCGAGATGGTATTGTGGTTTGACCCCTGCCTCCGACCCGCATGTTGAAATATCCTTGGGCAAGATGCTGAACCCTGTGTTGCCCTCGATGAATCCATCAGTGTTACTGAGTGAATGTAAAAGTGCTTTGGCACGGAACGAAGGCATGAAAAAAGGTATAAATGTGTGTGTGAATGGATGAATGAGGCTTGGTAGTGCTTTGTGTGTTCAAATTGAGTAGAAAAGCGCTATATAAGCACCATTTTCTATTGTTTGGAGGGTTCATTGTCTCATGAAAAAAATGGCAGAGCTGAGCAATGCAATGAGGGATTTTGTTGCTTTTATAAATAGCAAAACACTTCAGTCACATAATTTATGTCATGCCTGCAGTTTTTAATCTTTTTTTACAGCTTTAATCCCATAAAATGAACCATGAACACATCACAAAGAAAGACAAAACTTGCACACTGCTAACATGCAAAATGATTTTCATGTTCACTTATTTTACCAGGCCAGCACATTCTTAATCCCAACGCAATACATTCGCATAGTGGATCACATCAGAAGCTCCTTCTAATCATATTTCAATGCATAGTTTATCCTCATAGACTACCTTTCTGAGACACAACAGCAAAAACCAAACAAAACAAAACAAAACACTGTGGTAGGACAACTTTCAACCAGAAGACCTAACCATAAAATTTCTCTCTAGGTTTAGACAACAAATGCCTCCCCACGGCATAGCGTAATTGGTCCATTAGCTGGATAAGCTGACAAAAAAAAGATGATTTATGTTAAAATATAACCTTTTACATTTAAATCATACATTAAAACTCATACATTCTTCCATCGGCAACAAACTTTCCTGACATTTCTTTGATTCCACAGTTTTCCATGTCAGTGATAACACCAGCAGACTTATGCCAGGCATAAGCCAGCAGTTGTATGACATCTTTTAAGCATCGCTGTTTGATCAATAGGAGTTGACCCTACTTGTTCAACCACCTAAGAATAACTCGACAAAGCCCTTCTTATAAAAAGTGACCTCCCTAACAATGGCCTCAGGAGGTCATTGTTCGCACAATAACCTACCTTAAGATGAGGGCTTGGCTGAATGTAATTTCAGTCTTTTTTCCACCATCAATCAATCAATCATGTCGCCCTTTTTAAGACCCGAGATCAAAACAAAGTCTGTTTTGGTTACCTTCTCTGTTTGGTGTTTGCATGCTGTCCCCCGTACTTGTATGGGTTCTCTCCAGGTACTTGGTCTTCTTCCAGCAATTCAAAGACATGCTAGTGAAGTTAATTTGAAATTCTAAATACCCGCCTCTCAGCCTACGACGTCTGGGATAGGATCCAGCCTGACTGTGATCCTGACCTGGAGAAGCTGAAAAAAATGCATTGATTTATTGATTTCTCTTCTCATCCTATAAGTGAGAAATATGCCATATGAGTATTTGTTAATGCTTGTATAATATCACGGATGTATTGGTCCTATCGAAGCAATAACTAACAACTTTGTTCTTCAAGTATGAAGACTTAAAAACAAAACAAATCTAATACATTATTTCTGAAGCAAATCTCATGCTGACATGACTGCTGTTTTTATCCAGTCAGAAAAGGTCCATGTTGATGTGTTGAGTGTAGCGAGAAAACTGTCTGTAGATAAATTAGCTTAGTTTGACGTCTCTTTCAAGCTAATGTCTCTTGAGCTTTGCCAGGACAAAATGACCAAAATGATAAGAATGGCCTTGCACAAGGCATTTACTCCGTGCCTAGAGGTACTTTCCAGGATTGTATATTATATAAATGTACACAACAGAAAATGCAATTGTTTCATTCTAAAATTGGATATACTGTGAAAGACACCGAAAATACAGAATTGAGGGTACAGACACGATATTATACCTCGTACACACTGTCAGACCCCAGCTGAGGAAAAAAGCAGGCTATTTTATTCTTACTGCTTGTAACAGAACCCTTTCCCTCCATTACCCACTGTGGGCTGCTCTCACATGGGTCATTAATCACACAAACCCCAATAGTGTCCCTCCTTTAAATTAGCCCACTTTGACTAATGGCAGAAAGGGAAATGTAACATTCTGCCTATTGACATACAGGAGGGAGAAATGCATGTAATGATCCAGAAATTCCAGTTTCAGACAGAACACCCACAAATATCCTCAAATTTCCCCCCAAAGTTCAATTTGAAACTTTATGCACAGTTTGTGCCACATAAGCCATAGTAAATGTCTTGTCAAATGGAAGTTGACTTTTCATGCAATGAAGGGAAATGGCCATTTGGAACAAAGGCCCGTTATTGGAGGTAATATTAAAAGCAATCCATTCTAATCTATGTGATAAGAGGTCTACGGCATTTTTCAAAACCTACTGCATAGGAACCAATAAAAAGGAAGCAGTTGGATATATTGCAGAATCAATATCATATTTAAAGTGCTCGTACAATTTTTTTTGACTAGTATTGTTTTATATTAACAGCCAAGAGCTAGTAGATAAACTTATATCACCCATGGTTTATATGAGCATTTCTACTAGCAATGAAAGCCTGGCGGTCTTTAGCTCAGTCCAAACAGAAATAACAAAAGTGTAATTATGAAGGCATACCACATGATTTATTAAATACTGGTTGAGTGCAAATCGAAACTGAAGTACTGACGAGATTTTGGCACGCGAGCGTGTCGTTTTATTCACAGAATATGCTATATGAGTGCTGAATTTGATGTTAACAACAAATAATCACAAGAGAGATGCTGTGCTGTGCTGTAAAAGGGGACACAGACTGTTTGAGACAAAAAAGGGGGCGAGCTCAGTCTTGGCAAACACAAGGACATCTGGAGAGTAGCAGCTGACTAACAGTTGATTTTCACCTTACACCACATGGTGAGATTTGGATAGACTTTCAGCTGTTTAGCTTTTTCTGGCTCAGTCATTTTGATATGGAATGAAACCAAGCTGCCTTTATTTTGTTTTCTATTTTCATTTCCTTACAATTTCGGTAAATCTATAAAGCATATTCCCTGCGTTTTGTCCATGTTTTAAGGTTTTATACAAATTATACATCTTCCTTTTTGTCATAGTGCGAGCAGCAAAGAAACCCTCGTCAGTTCCCTTGTCTTTCTACCCACTAAACTTATTTAACCTTCATCCTCTTTGATCATGTTCTTTTCACAGGAGGCAGCCTCGGTGGCTTCTCTGACCGTGCTGCACAGCGGACTAATGATTAGAACTTCTTTAAATAACGTTAGAAATCCCTTGCTTATTATTTCTCCCTCTGTTCTCCCATTCTATAATGACAAATCTTAGACCTTCAGAGTGTACACAATTATTATTCCTTTTTTCTTTCCTTACCCATGGAGACGTTTCCTGGGTTGTTTGATGAGTGAATCCTCTGTGGTCTTTTTCCATTGTACCTCTAAAATAAAGCACAATTTAAATTAGGTTCTGCTTAGTCTCTCATGTGTTGCACAGTATATTTTCGCCGTCCCACTTTACGGAGGTACAGTTTCTCGTTCAGAGAACTTACTCTGCTACTACCGACTGTTTGTTTTGTCTTTCTAATCGTCTTGCATAATTCCAATCTAAACCCTCTGAACTCTTTAAGGCTCACCAATTTTTCTTCACGGCTAGTTTTCTTTCTTTTTCCCCCCTCACTGTCTCTAGCAGCGATTCAAAGACAGTGTTGATAGGGGTCATGCACACAGAACTCGCCACAGAAATATACTCTGAGAATCGGCTCTTCTTTTAGACACGACAGTTTAACATTTAATCTGCAATTCATCTGAGAGGAAGACAAAGTTGTACACGAGCAAAATACATTTCCAGTTTTACATTAAATTCTCCTTCCTCCCCATACAAGGTATGGTTCCATCCAGAGCTCTGTAATGGTAAATTAGATATTTTATGTGGGTAGCTGGTGGAGTCAGATGTTAGATAATAGCTCCGGTGTCAAAACGAGGCATCAAAAGTTCCCACAACTTCAAAGTGAACAACTTTTGAAAAGATTTCTGACAAATGTTTTTGACAGTGCTGAATATTACTTTTATTTTAGTATCAGCCTTGTGAAAAAATATGTTCAGCATGTGACGCAGACTGCTATTTTCTCTTCTCCCCAAGCTCACATTTGCAACTTCATGCTGTTCACTCCATCAGTTTTTTTCTCCCCCCTTCTTCCAGCTCTCTTAAGTATTTCGGTCTTCTTTCAAGTGAAGAAGTCGTATTTCGGGAAGTTTTGGGTCTGGGGTGTGTGCCTGCAAGCGTGCGTGCCTCGCTTTGTCCATGGATCTATAAGCATGTCCCTTCCATATCTTCTTTTCACAGACAAGGTCTTTCCCTCTGTGCCTCTCTAAACTGTCGTCTAGTCTTTCCAATTTTCCTCCCCAAAGGCCAACAAGAACACATTTCACACATCTGCGGGAGACCCAGTCTGCACCATTTTTCCCTTGCTGTAATTTATTCTTCCTTTAACATCTCCTTTTTCGTATGTTTACCTATGAAGAATAGAATCACTCCGCAACATATGTATGCCACATTTCATGCAACATTTTAGCAATTTCCTCCACAACATGGAGGAGTTTAGATTTATTTATTTTTTCTCCACTTGATCAAACCTTCGGTTAGTGTAAAGCTGTCACCTGGCTAGTTCCTGCATCCTGCTGTATTTTTCAGCAGCTGCACTTCTCAGTATGAAAGTACATCACTCTGTTCAAAAAGTAATGGTGTCAGAAAGGTTTTCTCCAGTGGGCTGAATTGCAAATAGAGCAAATCCTTGCACTTCTAAGCCTTGCCAACAGTTTTGGAGGAGTTTTTCTAAATTCTGTTACATGTTAAAAGACCAACACAAGTGCACACTCTGCCAGATGTGAGTGCATTAAAGAAAGTGTGAGGTTAAATCTACAAGTTTACCGTACGCTCAGTGAGTCAGGGGCTACGTGTGCTGCGACTACCCAAGCAGGCCTAGTCAGACTGGGTGAAAAACACGTCACGGGTCACTTGGCAGGGGTACGTTAATCATACGCGACTGCACAGGTAGCATGATGGGAAACAAATTGAGTGTCATTTCTCACCAGAGGGCTCGGTATCACAAGACAAGCAAAGCTCTGGCCTTACACCCGAGTCCTCGTGTGTCTCACGTCCTGGCTGCAGAGACAAGTGTGACATGACAGACTGTACACCGAAAAGTGGACACTGACAAATAGCTGGGGAAATGTTCCCTTGCAAGAAATGCAGAGAACGTCATTATCTGGAACCCGGTAACACTGGAGCAGATAGAGAGGCGGTCAAAACAGAACTTAATTTCCGGGAGGCTAAAGCACAATATTAATGTGAATGTATCTAATAAATACATCACACGCTGAACACTATTATTTAGTTGCTACACAAACATTTGTTTAATGATATATAGGTCCTTGGTAGTTGCAGCTGCAAATGTAATACGAAGTCTAAAAACAAGCACATAAAATGCAAATTCATATTCACATTTTAATGTACTGTAACATCCAGTCAATTACACGCTGCTCTCGTCGCTCTGTATCCATGGCAGATTTGAGCTTTTGTTATTCAAACATCACTCTAATGTTTGCTGATCAGTAGATGCAGATAATCTTTCTCAGTGATGACAAAGAGATATTCTGATCCAAAAATCTGGAACAACAAAATCCAAGGATTAGATTTCTGCACTGTTTGTTGAGAGGGGCAAATCAGGGGTAAATTAACCTCATATATAACCTCAAATATACAGTAATCTGAGGCTGTTACAGATTGTTAAGATATTTGCTAAACTTCTAAGCCTCTGTTTAGGTGGTGTGAATTAATCAAACATTTATTCCTAAAGACCACCTTAAAAGTCTGGCTGCGTGGAAGCAACAACTAAAGGATAAGACTTTTGTACCACGCTGTAAAATCACATCAAGTGCTAGTTCATTGAGGTTTAACTGACATTGAAAATGCATATCTCATACATATTCTCAAATATAATTGGATTCAAATAAAGTCTCAACCACTCGGCAGCTTTAAAAACCTGTAGTCCAACAAAATAGTATACAGACAACTCACAACAACCTGTTTTACGAGCCCGAATATGTGTGATTGTATGGCGAATTAAATAAAACAAATTACATCCTGACATTAAAGGAAAATGATGAAACCTTTCATTTGACTTATTTTACACATATTATGAGCATGACAAGTCAATATTTACGTGTGCAACATAGCCAAGCTGTCTGCTGTGGAACTGGCTGCACATGAAAATGAAACTTTACAGCTCCCTTACTTTGAGATATAGTTTGAAGAAACATATTTTTCTGTAGCTGCATGCCTGTTTTCAGCTCAGTGACTTTCTGAAGCCTCTGTTCTCTGTCCATCGCTCCATATCTCTGGTGGTGTGTGGACTGAAAATGACGACTCAAATTATGTTTTTTGAAAAAAGTGATCATCTCGTGGCAAATGGATAAACAGGCCTCTCTCTTACATTCGGTAAAGATGTGGGCTAATCAGTCCCGTGTGTCTTTTGAAATTGTCCGCCTTCAGCATCAGCTTTCCTTAGTTTGTGCCATGCTGTGTTAGCTAGCTTGTTACCTTGCAAGTTCAGTGGAGGTAAGCCTGTCTCTGTGCAGACCGCACACAGTCATTTTTAAATTTAGAGAGAAGAATATCATGATAGATGCAGGTTTGATTACTGGCAACTTTAAATTTGTGCCTCAGTAGTCACAAATGAAAAGCCATACAGCTCACGGTAACTGTAAGTTGTTGTCTGGCTCTTGTAGCTGCTGCAGGGTAAATTACTTTGTGCAGTTAGGATGTAAAACACAGAGTCACTTTCATGGCTCGCTATGTGGAACAAGTGAACAGTTTGCCTTGTCAGCAAAAAAAAGTTCCAGCTGGTATAACTATGCAGAGTGAATATGCGTGACTGTATTCAGTACTGTAGGCGACAGGTAAGATCAAAAGAGAAATAGAAAGAAATTCAGGTCTATATAGAAATATGAAAAAATCAGCGATTCAAATGTAGATCAGAGTTGAGTGGCAGATCTTTTGGCTCATGCATGAGTCCAGAAAAAGCCTCTTTTAACTTATTCATGCAGTACTATGTTGTAAAACGTGTGTTTACAGTAGTAGTCTTGCAAAGATGACTGTAAAATCAGGCCTGCGTTTTTAATTAGGATGTGTGGATACACACAAAATTTCTGATATTTAATATTATAAGGGGGCAGGGATAGCTCAGTAGGTAGAGTGGTGGAACCGTGATCGGACAGTCAAAGGTCCGAATCCACTGAACGGCTACCCTGAGGTACCCCTGAGCAAGGTACCGTCCCTACACACTGCTCCCCGGGCGCCCAATGGCTGCCCACTGCTTCACTGAGTGAATGGGTTAAACGCAGAGAGGAATTTCCCCATGGGGATCAATAAAGTATACATTATTATTATCAATTTAAAAACAGGTTCTTCAGTTATAAATAATGATTTAGCCCAATATGATATGTATATAAAGAAGAAACGGAGCCCAAAGCATTTTCCAAAACAGTGACAAAGCACATTTATTTTTGCAAAAATACCAAGACATATTTTAATGGATTTAAATAGTTAGCTTAAAATAAAAAATAATTGAAACAACATCCAAATGGTTTCTACTGCAGCGCGAATCTGACAGGAGCCAACGTGAATGAAAAATGAGTAACACGTTGTAACAGCAGCAGCTTGGAAAGAACTCAATACACAAAACAGCTTTTTGTGTTTCTTCTACCTCAGTGATGCTGGAAATACAATCACCCAAAAATAATTAAAGTCAGGGGCTGATATTCTTTAGGAGATCTCTCCGGAGCCAATGTTTTGTCTGTATTGCAGACAGTTATAAAATGTAGCAAAGTACTATGGTGTAATGAGCATGCGGAACATATGCAAATAGACATTTATGGTATACTGGTTCAATAACTCATAGTGACACAGTTACTGGAATGTATTCATCTGTCTTTTTAATGACTCTCTAGCTATTCATGGAGAAATGTCAAACAAAACTTAATTGTTCTTTATGTGACAGAAAAAGAGTAAAGATTTTAACATCATATACAATACTGTACATAGTGATAGGCATTGATTTCTGCTGGCAGAGATTTCCATCTTGTTGTTTTCAGCGTGACTTTTACCACCGTTACAGCCCTGGCCTTTTCCAAGTCAATTCTGGAAAACTTTTTTAATTCCATTAAGTGTATCTCTCGGCTAAAGTGCTTGACAATCAATAGTCAACCAGACCGTGAAAGTGACCAGACTTGTTCAAATAAATATGATCTTACTGTTGATACTTTTAATTCGTTCTCTGGAAGCTTTCCTTTGTTTTCAAAAGCTTATTGCATGCTGGCTACTGGTATCTGCCTGTCAATGTCTGACTATGCCGACAGATTCAGACTTGGAGGCATCGTAGCGTGATCCATACCGTGACTGGGGTCAACCTGAGGGAGACAGGTGTCAGGGGGACCAACAGGTCCCATGTGGGCAGAGGTTCACCACTAATGCCCCGAGGGCTCCTTTGTGAAAAGCGACAGGAGGGGGAAGAGGCGGGCTGAATACTGATGATGTCAGCTTCCATGTGCACAGACTGAAAGTGAGAGCAGCAGGTGGTCGGAGAAAAGAGGGCACGGATGCGATATTCTGTTTATTTCCATATTACCTGAAGAACTGGAAAACCTAATCTCAAAATTTTATGCACTACTTGCATCATTTTAAACAAAGATTAAATACATCAAATGGTGACTTGCAGAAAACTGAGAGACTCTTTTTAATTAGAGCAGGCATGTAGAGAGAATATAATTTGGGTGCTTATCAGCACAGTGCAGCTGGATACAGCAAATTTATCACAGTTGCTCACATCTCTGTGATAAGGTGTTCCTCCTCGGCCTGGTGTATATTCAAATAAGACACTGAGTGAATCCCGGTAAGCTGTCTGACAGATTGTTATTGCCAACAGAGTGAAACAAGCAACTTGTGAGTCATTCTTCACACCCCTTTGCATTTACTACCCTGCAGAATACTCCTTTATTCTCTACTTTCCTGTATCGAGAATGTGTTTCATACCATCAGAAAATTTTTGGATTAGTGTTGAGATGATCTTTCTCAAGCTGTACCATGAGATTGTAAAAGTACTCTGGCACTGAGAGAGAAGGCCAAATAAATGGAAGTCTTTGTTTGCATCTAAGGTACAGCAGTTTGGAGTAAGCGTGCTATAAAGCTTACAAAGGTCCCAGTGGGGTCAAGGTGACAGAAATGTCAAGGCAAAGCATATATTGTAGTATTTTTCATACTACAGATCTGTGCTAGGGAAAAACTATTCTGAGAGATGCAGAAGTGTGCTCTGGTTTATCGAATTAGTGCAATAATTGTTTTAAACGTTTGCAAAAATGAATAATAAAAAAATAATATTGTACTCACATTGAGATTCTGATAATATTAATATTATTTAAAAAGTAGCAGTATTACCAACTACTCTGCATTATTTTCTGAGAAATGAAGTTATTATTCCAAAATTTTTCAAAAGAAGGAAAAGAAAAAAATGAAAACACAAAAGCAGCCCTGCTTTTCTGAATAAATGAAACAATTGAAAATTCTGCAAGAAGCTCTTACCTGCATTGAAAGGCTTCTGGTGGCTGCTGCTAATAAGCCTGACATACCAACAAGGCTTTAGGATTTCAAATACAGGCTCAAGAAAGCTGAGGATGTGTGGTATTAAGGTCACATATCAAATTATGGCATGTAACTGTTTGCCTGAACACATCAGACACAGAGATAGAAACAGTGATGTAGCAAGCAGAGATCACAGAAAGTCAAAGACAAACAGCAGTGAAGCCAAATAACATGAAGAACAATGGGGACATAAAGTGGGAGTGTCCCGAGTTACACTTTTCTCACTGACTGAAGTGAACACCAATGAAAGTGAAGGATCCCATATGGAAAAGAAATCGTAAAAACATATAAAAGACTTGCATAAGATGTGGCCTACTTCATATAGTGAATCATATAAGGCTTATATGATTTACTCATGAAAGTGGCCACTTTCTCATTACTTTCATATATTGTTTTAGTAAGTATCCAAAACATACAAGTTTCATTTATATAATTTTTCAAGGGATCTTATATCTGTTTTCACTCTTGTATGCTTTTCATACAAGTTTCACACAAGACAGATACAAACTTTATAAGATTTATATATATATCGTTTCCATATGGGATAGTACCTGACATATGACAGAATGCTAAAATATATTTGTGGTTGCAGGCCCAGAGACTAGTCGGCGATACCCTTGCAACCCCTGGTCACTAAGTAAAAATTTTCATTCTCCTATTGTTTGGGAAATGCTTGCAGGAAGCTGCTGCCACTCGCTATGTGAAACCGGCTGCAACGGGGTACAAGGGTATAAACCTTCCTGCTTCAATCACTGCTGCAATTACCTGTAGTTTGCATGGAAGATTTTTTCTGCAGTACTAGTTACAGTCCTGGAGTGGCCTAGCCAGTCTCCAGACCTCAACCCCATAGAAAATCTGTGGCGGGAGTTGAAAGTCCGTGTTGCTCGGCGACAGCCCCAAAACATCACTGCTCTCGAGAAGATCTGCATGGAGGAATGGGCCAAAATACCAGCTACTGTGTGTGCAAACCTGGTAAAGACCTATAGTAAACGTTTGACCTCTGTTATTGCCAACAAAGGTTATGTTACAAAGTATTGAGTTGTATTTTTGTTATTGACCAAATACTTATTTTCCACCCTAATTTACGAATAAATTCTTTACAAATCCTACCATGTGGATTCATGGATTTTTTTTTCACATTCTGTCTCTCACAGTTGAAGTGTACCTCTGGTGCAAATTACTGACCTCTGTCATCATTTTAAGTGGGGGAACTTGCACAATCGGTGGCTGACTAAATACTTTTTTGCCCCACTGTATGTGCTTTCTTTAATGAACATGTGATACAGGGCAACTGAGTTGAGCCACAAAACTAAAATGTTGGACAGCCGGATGCTTGCTAGACGTTATGATATTATTAGGAAAATTTTTTGAAACTGTTCACGTCTAGTGGCATGTTATCATTGCCACTTTCAGATTTCAGGGGGAACTTGCACAATCGGTGGCTGACTAAATACTTTTTTTCCCCACTGTATAAGTATTTGTGGGAACGTTCTTATACATATAAGGGAATGATGTAAAGGGATTTGACCTGTACAAACAGGAAACTAGCATAGGTGGACACTGTGTGAGCAACTAGTTTAACTGTAACTTATAAACTGGCTCCTTAATTGTGACAACTCACTGATCTTACATGGTGAAAACCCTGTCTTATCTTTTCTTCTGGTCGTTTATTAACCTTTATTTGACAAGGAAGTGAAACTCTTGAGAATAACAGACCCTTTTGCCAGAAATTCTAATTGACAAATTGCCTTATATAGCAAATTTCTATTTGGTTAAGTACTCAACGTGCTTTCAAAGAGGGCCCTGAGCCTAGAGAGGAGCATTAAGTTAGCATGTTTCAGGAGCATGCTTAGGAGAGGATTTTGCTTCATTTTATAAAGACGTGGAATTTTTACTTGAATGTCAAAAATCTAAACTGTTGCTTATAGTTTTAATCATGTTAAAGTGATATTTTACATATATTTAACACATCACATTTTTCAGCATAAAATAAAAGATATTAAAATATATGAAAAGTCCTTCTGGAGATGTTTGTGCATCTTTATAAAATACGTGCACAAAAGCTGTGTCTCATACTTTCTACTGTATGCAGTAAAAATGGTTCTTATTGTTTTCATTTGTTTATGATTGCTCACTGTTGAATAAACTGTGGCAGATGTCAAGGTCCAAAAGACAGCACTTTCTCTGTACTTTCCAATGTAGTTGTACCTGCCCATATGAAGTATCTTCATCTGCTGTAAAAACATATGATACAAGGATAGCTGGAATTGTTTCAACCTTCTGTCTGTATCTGTGCCAGCATAGCAACATCTGGTGCTCAGGACCAACCACAGTAGCAGCAATACCTTTGGCAGGTGTTAATGTTTTTCTGTCTGTAGACATATTTTGTCAGTGTGAAAGCTTCACAGCCACGCAAGGTACAGCCACAAAATGTTACGGTTGATGGCCAAGTCAGTGATGGTTGTGGTCTCCAGATTTAGGGGTTCTACAGATGGTTTTTCTTTCTTAGTTTTTTCTTTATTTCTATCTTTATTCTTTTTTTTTTTTAAGTTAAGGAAGGTCTTTGGAGCATCTTTGTAACATGGAGCTTGAAAGGTGCTATCTCACCCCAAAATGAGGGTCCACCATGTTTGTTGAGGACAGTTGGGACATAAAGTAAGCAACATAGTTTTCTTCTGTCTTTCTTGATTGAATGAAATCATATCTAACCCTGTGAACAAAATCATAGGAGGACGAGAACTGCGCACTACAGAGATCAAAACAGTATTGTTCCTGGCATGCTAGCTTGTTAGTTGTTAGCTCACTAACCACAGTAATTTGGTAATGCAGCTATGTCTGTCAATAATAATGCAGCTATGTTTTAATGAACACACAATTCTTGATTCAAGTCCATTTTAGGGTTTGCCACAGTGGATTACCTGCCTCCCTGTCCCTTGCATCTTCTTCTGTCACACCAACCCTCTGCATGTTGCCCTTTTGCTTGCTAGACGTTATGATATTATTAGGAAAATTTTTTGAAACTGTTCACGTCTAGTGGCATGTTATCATTGCCACTTTCAGATTCCATTACAATTTCACATTATTCTTGCATGTTATTTATTAACTCTTGGGTGAAGCAGTGCCACCAGTAGTTGCAGCTTTAGCCGAGTTACACTCCTATTCCCCCAGGCAAGTGTGAAATAACTCGGAAATATCCACTCCAAGGGGAAGGTGAAGGAAATGAAAAAGATGACACCTTCACACCTTCAGCTCTTTTGCAGTTCTTTGCCGCTGAGTTGGATGTTGGCTTTGAGATGAATGCTGTTGAAAAGAGCTGTATGAAATTTGTGCATTCATTTTTTCAATGTTTTGATGCACAGCTGATGAATTATTTCAGGTTTTGCTGTTGTGTGATAATACAACACATAACAAAAGGTTTCAGAACTTTTTAGACACTTCCTATAATCGTTGCATCAGGATAGCAGATGCCCCACAGTGGCTTTCAATAGGTGAACGATAGGTGTGAACGATCTTGATTTTTGAATTAGTCTCTGAGGATATAATCTCTATAATTCCAGCATATGAATTATAAAGAAAGAACAAGATTGCTCTATAAAATCTATGGTTAAGATTTAGAAAAGTCAAACTGCTTGTCTACATAAACAGAAATGTTGTTATGGTTAAAGGATTGTGACTGCTGAAGAAAATCTCAGCTAAATGCTGCACACCTCTGCATGCAATATTTTTAATGCACTGCAAACAGATATAAAATGCATTATAATAGCATAAATAGTAGTGGTGTGCGATACTGCATATTTTGGTATCGATCCGATATTGGCCGGTATCGCCAATACTGATACCGATAGTTTTCAATAAATAAGGTGGATGTGCCATTGAATTGCTAAATCTCAATTAATTTTATGACCTTAAGAGTTTTTTTTGTGATGTTTCCTTTTTTATTATTAAATAGTTAAAACGGTAAAAAAAAGTAAAGAATCAATCTCACCAGGCTAGTATCGATCTGATACCGATGCCGACTTGGTATCGATACAATCAATACTTGGATCAATCTGCCCACCACTAATAAATAGGCCAAATGAACAGAAAGCGCATTTACAGTATACATTTATAGAGTATAAATATATAGTTATTCAATCCACCTACTAAGAACCTAATATGTTGATTTCTGTCTATCTATGATAATAAATAAGGAAAAGTTTAACAGTTTAACTTTAAAGGAATTGCATCATTTTCTCTTATGGTGACATACAAATTACACATCCTCGACAGATATCAAGACCAATTAAATTACATCTGTTTGAAATTACTCAAAGCCCAATTAAATTTAATGGAACAAGGTAAAAGTCATTCTGTCAAAATCAGCATGTGCTCTTTCACATTAACACATTAAAAGCCCTCCGCATCAAGTCTATATTTGACAAATACATGGAGGCATGTGAGCATGAGGACCATGTGACACATTTTCACAGGCATGTCTCTGGATTGCTGTGTTACACCTGTAAATAATTTTATCATCCAGATTGATGGACGTCAGACCTTCCCAAGTAATACAGCAGCCATCTGGTGAGTCTTAGCGCTGTGATAGAAAAATTGCTACTGCTCCAGTAAAGTACTGATGTGAGAGTCTCTACAGGAAAGGCGAATGCTAGTCAAGATTGTTCTTGTTTTGACAAACACAGCAGTATTGACTTTGAGAGTGAATTATGATGACCTCTGGTGTAGGGATGTCAGCCACACCAGCAGAGAGAGTTAAGTCCTTCTCTCTGACTTCTACAGAGTCTGAAATGCCTCTGGAACACAAACACATAAAAATCCAGTGAGCAGAGTGACTCAGAAGGATTTCTTAAAGATTAAATACTTGTGCCCTTGCAGTTTAAGTCACTAGTGATTGTCCAATAGTGTTGTTTTTAGGCATGTGAGAGCTTTGCGATTAGATCTTTTTCCATCTGTGTGTGGGGGTATATTTATGCCACCCTTTGAAGACACTTTTCTCTGGCACATTACCGTGCCATTAAATATTCTAAGGGCTGGGGGAAAAAAAGCAGATTTTACTGACAAGTTAAACACAAGCTGTGTGTCACAGCCAGTGCGATGTTTATTATTAGTATTTGTTTTGCATGGATTCCCAAGACCTGTTGCTGACTCTAAGCCTGGGGGAAGCTTTGGTGCTGCAGCATTTTCTGTGATTTTACACTTCACTTGGCTGTACAGCTAAGAGCAAGATAAAACAACACATCTATCCAAGGCCTGGGAGTCTGTTTCATACCTATCATTTCTCCCTAAAAGGACAATGTACCCATGAGGGAACGCCTCAATGATTACAAAATAAATCGCACAGGCAAGAGACCACATGAGCGGAGCAGAAAAATATGAAAGAGCACACAGCGTGTGTGTGTGTGTTTTAGGCCAGATATTAGAAAGTCATGTGGGACCAAACTGAAATAAAGTTTAATGGATGATTAATCGCTGTCCACAGTGAGGGGTGTGACTGTTTAGTGGGGCATGTAAGATAGGTTAAAGGATTAAGGAGAGGACCAGGTGGCACTTAGGCCCCTAACAGGGCTCTGTTTGTGATCGTGCCAGAGCAGCAGCTTAAGACCTTTTCTGATTAGCAGTCACAGCAGGCCACTCCCTCTGCAAATGCTAACTTTACATGTACATTTATCTGCTGCAGTACTTTCTTTATAGTTTCCTTTTGCCTTCAGCATAGTGGAAGTTTGCCTCTAAAAGTTTTGACTTTGGCTTGTTTCAATTCATATTGTTTAAAAGTAAACTTTTCCACAGTGGTTTAGACAAAGGAGAACGCTGAACATCAATAACCCTCACGCCCTTACAAGGATTTTCAGCCTAGATGAGGAAAAACTCTTGTCATATTGATTGTTTTCTCTTCATACTTATCATATTTAATTTTGTCCGTGTTTCCACAGTTAATATTCCTAGTACAGAATGACAGATCGTACGGGGTTTCTTTTTATCTCTCACACGCTGAAGTCAAGCAGAGCAGGAGAATAATAAAAGACAGTTCATAATATCAGTCATTGTGAATCACAGCTTCTAAGCATATCCATGGACTCTCAGCGCTGAAATGCAGACATCTCTTCACAGGCAATAAATATTTCTGTAAAGCACTCAGTATCTCCAACTCACTAAATATATCTTTCCTCCTCTCGCCAAATAAAGCTCCACACTGTAGCTCTTTAGGCAGTTTCTCCTTCCTGCCAGTTTTTTGTAGCGAATGCCAACAGCAAACAAAAATATGTTATTGGCCGGCACAAGTGCATCGCAATCCATCATAAACGTGTTACTGTTTTAAATGCATATAATCATCAGTTATAATCATAACTTAAATAAAGGTAGCTTTTGGGTCACGTTGTAGATAAAAATGGGTGTAATTCCTAAACAGTTGGAGTAATTCCTTGAATTAAAAGTGAAAGTCAGTTTCCAGCCACATTGCAACCGTTTTAGGTACCACTTTACAATAAGGCTCCCCTTATAGATGCTAATAAATAGTTTATAGCTATATTATTAATTAATTTGTAAATGCTTTATAAACCATTATTAATGGTTTATTATGCATTAGTTAAGGGTGAGAAAGAGGAAAAAAACTGACCGGTTTCTTGCCAAATAGTGAGCCAAATGTGTTCACCTATATATTTCATCTAGAGTTGCTATATTAAACATTTCAGACTAAGTTACTATCCTGTAAGCACAATCAGCATTTGTAAACATATTTTTTATCATATAAAATTGTACTTCAGAAATGCATTATAAATATCCACAACTATCAATCGGAGCTTTGTTGTAAAGTGTAAAGCATAAAACCATTTATTAATGAATAATAAATATTTATAAATGCCAAATGGGAGCCTTATTGTAAAGTGTAAAGCATGACACCATTTATTTATGACTAATAAACATTTATAAATGCCAAATGGGAGCCTTATTGTAAAGTGTAAAGCATGACACCATTTATTAATCACTAATAAACATTTATAAATGACAAAAGATAGCTTTGTCGTAAAGTTTAAAACATGTCAACATTTATTAATCACTAATAAACATTTATAATTGCCAAAAGTGAGTCTTAAATGTATAATGTCACCATTTATAACACTTAGACCTAAATTACAATCAGTGCTTGAAATAACATTTAACTACTGTCAAAAATGGCAATGTATTGTAAGAGTAACACATGTAACATTAAATGTGTTTTTTAAAACACCAAACAGTCACCCACTCCAAAAAAAGTTCATGCCAGACTGGTTCAAACTGGAAATATTTTTTGTATGTCCTTAAATAAGCGTCCCAGTGGTCCATCAGGGTGTCGCGCTCCAGTTCCTCCTTAAGAAAAGTCAGTTTCTCTCGCTCCTTGTTAAGAAGGGCAGTTGCAGTAGGGGCAGGATTAGAAGAAGAATCTAAAGAACAAACAATTATTAAATTACAATACTAAAATAATTTATAATCTAAACTTGGGAAACTCAAATAAAATATTGATTAAAAACGGTTACAACTTGAATTTATAAAAAGCCACTTTGTAAAAATTATGTTATATACACATGTGGTGGTTCAGACATTTCTAAAACAAGGCAAATAATTCTTATGTGTACCAGGGTGTTTAATATAAATTTAATGATGCACATAAACAAAACTAAAAATATACAACTAAGTGATATCAATCGTTTGGAATAACCAATAGTAATAGAGCTATTCACATGTTATGTGATGTTAGTTAGCCACTGTAGCTAGCAGCCAAATGGCTCGGTAGCTAGCTAGCTAGCATTATACTCACCTTCATGTCTAACTGCTGACGTCGTTGGCTTAGTGCAATCTAGATCATCCAGTCTCTGCTTTTTGTATCTCTTCGAACGTGTGCTAACTGTGTAAGTCGCAGACGCACACAAATTTTTATCTTCTGCTCCATCCATGGCGCAGCAACTTGAACGAGCGCCTTCAGTGTGTCTGTTCGTGCCCCTTTGGCTTGACCTTCCAGAGCGCTCCACTGCCTGTCACGCTCTGAGAGGAGGGGCTTTCCTTAATAAAGTTAACTGTGATTGGATGGCTGTATAAGCTCCTCTGCGTTTAAATTAAATTTGTTTTCCCTCCCTTTGGCAGCAGAACATATTTTTTTAGCATGAATCCAGCGGGTTAGATCTACATAACAAAGTCGGAGATACATTATAACAGGTGAGACAATCCTCTTTTTTGCGTGGGACTATTTTTGATTATAGGGCTTGTTTTATATTGCATGTGAAGTTCTTTAACTCTGAACCGATTTGCACTAGACTCCCATAGAGTATTTTACGGTGTTTCGAGGTGATAATAAAATAAATTACTCATTTTTTTCCACCAGAATGTCTTTGGGAATGAGATTGCGCGCCAGTATAGAAGGAAAACAAACTAAATATAAGGCACTAAGGCTCATTAAATGGCTGCAGAAGAAACACCTGCTAAAAAAGAAGCTTAGATGTCCTGTTTGTCACCATAAGATGAAAATGATTTCCGTGGTGAAGAAAGACCAATATATGTGGTATGTATAATGCATGATAATGTAGTGCATGTAGTAAATATAACAAAATATTTCGGTTATCAATGCAAGAGGGAGCATTAACCTCTTTTCATTATTATTTTCTTCATACTTAATTTTGTGATTATCTTTTCAATTAATGCTCTTGTTTAAGGGTCCATTTCTTTACTTAACTCATTGATATGTTCTCAGGTGCTGCAAAAGAGCAAGTCATAGGAGAGTTTCCAGAACAATTAGAACTGGCTCCCTCTTTGAGAAATCAAAAACATCTCTTTTCAGTTGGATGAAGTTCATTTACAGGTATATGTAGATGTAGACATTAATAGCAATGCACCTTTCATAATTGAACACCAATACGAGACTTGTGAAATAAAATTAGGGCCTCAGTAAGTAATAATTGCCTCAATTTCTATCACAGATTTTCACAAGGGCTCAGGCTCAGACAAGTAGATATGATCGATGATGAAGTGGCTGGCAGCTCCAGAACACTAAGTAGCATGGCAAGACACATTCGACATGTTTGTATACGTGCAATTAAAAGACACAGAATAAACAATGGACACCGTCTTGGTGGTGACAGAGAATTTGTGGTTATAGATGAAAGCTGTCTCCGTCATCAGCGAAAGGTTGGTAAACTCTCAGACAGGTTTGTTAGAATCAATGCAGATCTGACTGTGTCCTCTAAACATGGAAACCTTTACCATAAGTAAAAAAAATTAGTAGAAGCAACCATCTTTTTGAATGTTTCTTTGTAGATATTTAATTTTATTCTTTTTCATTTTAATTCTGTTTAATTTTATTCTTTTTGTTTTCAGTATGCACGTGGACGCTTTGGAAATGCATGGAAAAGGAAGAAATGGGTATTTGGAATGATGGGAATTAAAGACAAAAGGCGAAGGCTCGTGTTAAAACTTGTTGAAAAACGATCAAGGCGCCACCTTGTTCCTCTGATCAGACAGCATGTTAAGTTGGGTAGTGCCATTATCAGTGATGAGTGGAGAGCCTAGAAAAATGTTTTGACAAATATAGGGTACAGACATTACACTGTAAATCACAGCAGGTGGTTTGTAGATCCTCAATCTGGCAGTCATACACAGCATATCGAAAGGGCTTGGATGACCATCAAAGGACATGTCCGTAGACTAAGAGGAAATCGCACTGAGAAGTTGCTGGAGGAACACCTGATGGTTCTTGAGTGGTCATCTTGGCTTGGTTCGCGACACCCTGATGGACCACTGGGACGCTTATTTAAGGACATACAAAAAATATTTCCAGTTTGAACCAGTCTGGCATGAACTTTTTTTGGAGTGGGTGACTGTTTGGTGTTTTAAAAAACACATTTAATGTTACATGTGTTACTCTTACAATACATTGCCATTTTTGACAGTAGTTAAATGTTATTTCAAGCACTGATTGTAATTTAGGTCTAAGTGTTATAAATGGTGACATTATACATTTAAGACTCACTTTTGGCAATTATAAATGTTTATTAGTGATTAATAAATGTTGACATGTTTTAAACTTTACGACAAAGCTATCTTTTGTCATTTATAAATGTTTATTAGTGATTAATAAATGGTGTTATGCTTTACACTTTACAATAAGGCTCCCATTTGGCATTTATAAATGTTTATTAGTCCTTAATAAATGTTGACATGTTTTAAACTTTACAACAAAACTCTCTTTTGTCATTTATGTTTAGTAGTCATTAATAAATGGTGTTATGCTTTACACTTTACAATAAGGCTCCCATTTGGCATTTATAAATGTTTATTAGTCATAAATAAATGGTGTCATGCTTTACACTTTACAATAAGGCTCCCATTTGGCATTTATAAATATTTATTATTCATTAATAAATGGTTTTATGCTTTACACTTTACAACAAAGCTCCGATTGATAGTTGTGGATATTTATAATGCATTTCTGAAGTACAATTTTATATGATAAAAAATATGTTTACAAATGCTGATTGTGCTTACAGGATAGTAACTTAGTCTGAAATGTTTAATATAGCAACTCTAGATGAAATATATAGGTGAACACATTTGGCTCACTATTTGGCAAGAAACCGGTCAGTTTTTTTCCTCTTTCTCACCCTTAACTAATGCATAATAAACCATTAATAATGGTTTATAAAGCATTTACAAATTAATTAATAATATAGCTATAAACTATTTATTAGCATCTATAAGGGGAGCCTTATTGTAAAGTGGTACCCTGTTTTATTTAAAAACCACTGTAAGGTGTACAGTAAAAATACACAGAAATCGTGCCTTTCTCTTTCTTTAAATTGCAATAGATTTACAACTTTTGCTGTTTTATCAGACTTTGCAAACAGGTTGCCAATAATTGCCATTTTGCCATTAATCACAGTCTAGTGTTGTGTTCTTTTTCTAGAAGTGGAGTTTGCTCTTCCTGTATGCAATATGCAGCTCTAGAATTGTCCATGTCTGTAAGTGGCCATCTAGTGCCAACCTAACTAACCAACAACAGTAGGTTTTGTTAATGTACATTTGGATCCATGGTACATTTTATATTTTTTATTTTCATTGGAAAATCCATTTCAAAGCACCAAGTTCCGAAAAACTTGAAATATTGCGTGTTACGGGCAATGCTTCACTTGATTTGAGGTAATCACATCATAATGGATACATCGTTTTGAAATAACCTATATTTGTGTGTTTCTGTGTCTATAATAGTCAGAAGAAAAAAATATGTTGTTGACAAATGTTCTTTATCATCTCTTATCACTTGCCTGTGCTGAAATATGGGCTATACGCACATTGGACCACTATCACTCATCTTGAAATTTATCAAGATAAGTCAACCATTCTATCAACTTTGGCAACCAAAATCTAATGATGTCTGGTGGCCAGCCTGGCAACCATTTATAAAACTTCCCATCAGGCCCTGAAGTCCTACATTATTTAGCTGAGACAGCAGCTTGGCTGCTCCAGCGTTAACAGGAAGGGCACTGAGAGACAACAGCTGACAGAAAGCCAAAAACTTAACTAATGCCTCATATGAATTCAAAGTCATGTGTAGTACCATAACAGAAGTGTGCAGAAATAAAGTGGTTTATGCAACCGTTCTGTGCACATGTCATTTTAACCTCCCTGTCAGCTCGTTTCAGCATGCAACATATGTGAACTATCATGTTGAAAACCAAACTAACTCTAAATTAAATCTCAACACCTGTATTTTTAATAAGCTTTATTTCTTCTTCATTTCAATATTTTTTTTAAATTCACACTTCGAATAACAGCAATTCAAAGTGAGAAAAAAAGAAAGTGAAAGCAAATTCAGAGATCTCCTCAATAGCAGATTATAGCATCTGGAGTTCTGTCAATTAATGATATGTCAACAACTGTTTGGCCTTGCATTATTCATGTCAGAGCACTAATAAATAATGAGCCAGGTAAATTAAGAAAACTCAGCTCAACAGTCCTTTCCCCAATGCTTCTCAGAGCTTTTAACCTCTAGACGGTGTCATTTCTTTCTGCCCAGTGAGAGCGTGCTTGTTACTGCAGGAACAAGGTCCCCAAACGAAGGGATATTATTAAGGACTTGAGAGACAAGGTAGACGAGATGAGGGGCACAGTGGCAGGATTGTGTTTGCAGAAGATTAAGGCCCTTCAGGATGGAAGGATGATGGATGGACGGGAGTCCTTCATCCATCAGGGCCTGTTTACATCACCTTTAAACAGGCCAACCATGCCAAGTGTCTTTCTCTCTGCTCTCCCTTAAAGGGGCCAGCTTCAGGTTCGACCTGCCCCTTACACCGGCTCCAATCATTGCCTTGATGGATCACATGGGAAAGCATATATGTAAGTGACAAGACATATGGAGCCATTTGCCAACGCCCTTATCAGAATCAGAATCAGAATACTTTATTGATCCCTGGGGGAAATTATTTTTTGTTACAGTGCTCCATTTTAAACCAACATTAAGACAAGACAGACAATACACTAACTAAGAATAGTACAATATATACATATATATACATACATACATACATAAGTCACTTATAAATAAATAGTTGGAAAAGAAACATGTGTAGCTGTAGCAGCAAACAGTGTGTTAAGTGGATGCGTTGTACAGGGAGATGGCCACAGGCAGGAATGATTTCCTGTGTCGTTCAGTGGTGCTTTTCGGTAATCTCAGTCTCTCACTGAACGAGCTCCTGTGACTGACCAACATGTCATGGAGTGGGTGGGAGGTGTTATCCACTTGTCATAGTTTTTGTTTCCTGCTGAATCTGCGTGTTCTTGGTGTATTGCAGCTGCAGTTGTAACTTCTCGTTTCCCCTACATAATGTACATCATTTATAAATGACACAAAGCTGTAAACATGTCACAATTTAATGGCCCATTGTCTGTTTGGTTTGAATAAGGCCCAAATGAGACATAGCTGGCTGCTTCCTGCCATCTTAGCTTTCTAGCCATTATCAGCAGTGAGACTCTTTTATCCGATGCTTACTCTTTCATTTCATGGGCTGTCTGTTTGAAACATGAAGCATGTTTTCAAAGACAATGCCCCACTATAGGAATTCAAAGTGGACTGCTGAATAGCTCCCACCAACTCACAAAGAGCACCCTTAGTTTTGAATCTCAAACTGATTTTTATTAGAAATTCCAGTCTCATAAAAATTCCTTTTGAGGATGGTTTATAGAGTTTCCCTATATTTATAATGAGTATTTTTTCCCCTGTTTTAAACCCACATCTCAAATTCAGTTTGAAGTAGTAGTTTTCTGTGGAGATACAGTATTTCATGGCTCTATTCACATGACGCGGACACCTTAAACTTAAACTTGTCAAATCAAATCTGGGAAGAAAAAATCTTGACTAATGTTTTCTGAGTGCTAACAATAAGCCCACATGCATTACAGTTTAACATATTTAGTTTTAGAGTGGTGCACTGATTTCATCTACTTTAAAATACTTTCCTTGAGAAAGAGATGTTTTCTGAACAGCTACATGAACAGAAATTAGGCTGGTGCCAAATATTCTCTCGGTTCAGCCCAACAGCTCGAAAGAGGTCATTACAGAAACTCTCTTATCTTTATGTTTCTAAGCAAATATGACTTTTCACCATGTCTTAAAATGATGGTATAAAGATATTTCTCTCTGAAGTTCTGTATAAAGTAAAAACACTCCACAGAAGAGATGCCAATATTCTTTTGAAGCTATGATAATCTTGACCTTTCCCTTTACACTCATTTACTCGTTGCCAGATAATTATGTATTTATGCAGTTACTTATATGTCTCCAGAGGACTGCACCCTTTGGAATATTTGAAAGGAAAAGAATAGGACAAGTCCAAAGATTGCTAGAAACTTGGAAGAACGGGAAAGGTATTACTGGGAAGTATTTAGAAAAACAAAAGTATTATAGCACATTAATAATAATGATACTCATTCAGCGCAACGTATGTGGCAAATGATATGATCCACAAGCCTAAACTAAGATTTACAAATGTGTGCAGTGATTTGTGTGTAACTCTTAAGGATTCACAAATGTGTGCTCCAATCCACACACCAATACCAAGCAATTTGACCACATATAAATCTACTTTACAAATGTGTACATCCAAACCTGAATAAACAGTCATTATTTACTCACAATTTATCGAGTTCAGCTTCAGGAGTCAGATCATTTCTCTTTCAAAAATCTTTCCGTGCATGCAAATGTCTAAAATTACACGCAGCATCCCTCTCTCACTCGTTTAAAGATGTGCGCAACAATCGACTGATAGACACAGATCACATCGCATGCACACGTGGGGTCCTCGGTATTTTGCCATTTTTGTTTTTGTTTGTTTTTGGTTTTCTCATAGTTTTGTCAATTATACACACTAAACAGTAGCCTGCTGGGAAAAGTTAGTGAGAGATCAGCTGCAGATGAAGGAACACTATGGTTGTACATAACTGTGGATCATTCAGGTAATGTGGAATGACACTTTGGTTTTAATCTTACCATTCTCTGATAATAGCAGTTTAACACTGATGTTAGTAACAGTAGCAGTGGTGGCACTTAGCAGCAGTTTATTTGAACCATGTATTAACCATATATCAACCTTCATAATCTACGGTGTAAAGCTTATAATAGTTAAATCTGTGTTTTCTAGTAAAGGGGTGATGAGCTTTTCTGCTTGTTTAGAAAAAGAAATATACATTTTGTTTATTAAAAAACAGATGTGGGGAAAAAAAATCACAACTACAAAAAAACAAAAAACAAACTGCAGGAATGCAGAGGTAGCCCAAATGTCCCAGTTTTACTCACGTACTTGAATGCAGCTTAAATTTCTTGATCTGAGAAAAGTTTGCGATGTGAAATTTGTCTCACATGTGCATGCGATGTGATCTGTGCATATCAGGTGATTGGTGAATAGAAACCCCACCAGTGGAATCACTGGGCAACCACTTTTTTCCTGGTTGCAAGGAGGTTGCCATCTTATTTTAGCCTCATATGACTGATATGACTTCAGTTGGTAAAGACTGAACAACATGGGATATGGGGGTTATATGGATATGGAGGAGAATACATTATGTGACAATTCAGACTATTCCTTTTTCAAAGAAGGTATTGCTCATTTCAGCAAAACAATGCTAAACTATGTTTTGGACTTCTTGCTAAAGCAGAAAATTAGTTAGCTGAACAGTCCACCGCCCACACTTGGCACCCATTTGACCATCATAAAACTACTGTAAAAATATGAAGAGAACTCTTGTCTGTTAAGTTGTTATTTATCAAGTTTTAAAGGAAGATTTGACCCAATGCAAAAAAACAACACCAAAAAAACCAACTGAAACATCTTCCTGGTATGAAATGCAAAAGCAGAATTTATTGTTCAAAAAGTGCAAAACCTGATTAGCATAATTTAATATCAGACATTGCATTTTTATATACACAACTCAAAGAGTGCATGCATGCAACATGGTACATCTGGTGTGCAACCTATTCACTATGCTAGTTAATACTAAACAAAGTTACTATGTTCAGAAAGTAATATGAATATGAATGATAAGTTCATTTCTTCAAATGGTCTGATACTCTTTCTAACATTATACGTGTTCAAACACATTTGTATCTATTCTTATGGGCTTGCAACCACTTATTCTTAAACCCTCTTACAAAAAGGTTGGATGAATGCTGCTGTTTGTTAGGCCAATTCAAAGGTCAGAGTCGGGTAATACCGCCTCATTGCTGGCTTTGACTTTGGGCAACATAATGTGTGCTTTGTGTGTTCTGCTGAAAGCTGGCAAGGAACAAACTGAAAAAGAGCACATTAAAAGCTGTCCTTCATGCCGATGAAGTTTGTGTAGGATGGAGATGCCAAGTGATGTGTTTTAACCTTCACATGAGAAGAAAAGGGAGGGGAGGTTGAACTGTTTGGCTGCACAAGGGACATTACGTAGGTGCTGGCTCCACAACATCTCCCAACAACCTTCTGCTCCTCCTCGTTATTGTGCTTATTGGCATTTTGAAAATATGTTTTGGAGGCAAAAAAATATTTTAGAGGTGTGTGTTGCCATGTTGACTGGCTGGATTGGCAGGTCTGGACTGGATTGATTGACAAGCTGGATGGAAAGGCAGGCCAGGAGTGTCAGTCATGGGTCAACTCATGTGGCATGCACAATGCTGTGATTCATTTCTTATATAAGACAGCCTTACTCTTTGTAGCCTCTTTTCTTGATCACTATAACTGACTTTTTTTGAGTAAAATAAACTCCCATGCCTCCAATTTTTACTCTCCCTTTTGGTTTCCAGTTTTTTTTCCAGTTTCCACTTTTTATTCTTAGAATGTTTAGCCTAAAATCCACTTTGTCTATTAGCCCACATACTACTGATGCTCGATGGTTTTCTACGAGTGGGTTTCAATTGTCACTGCCTGCTTAACTCCGCTTTCCTTATTTGGAAGACTCCAGCCAGAAAAGATGCCTTTAACCATATAACGAACACCTTCCTGTCGTGTTCGGGTCAAATCTGACTGATTTACAACGTAAAACACTCATATATATTGTGTTTTACATCTGATTACCTCAAGGCCTTTTGACATCCTCCACACTATGCACTTGAACATATAAAAGTAATGAGCACCTCTTTCATTGAATTTTGAGTGTTTTAATCAACCTTGTTACATCTCTGGTGTTCCCGGTCAAAATGACTGCCATAGGAAATGAATGGGAATCCACCGCCCCGGCCCCAACTGGATAACCAAATGAAAGATCCACTGAATGACCTACTGAACAACCACTGAACGACCCATTGAACTACCCTCTGAACTAAATTTGGTGGTGAAAAATGTTTTTTATGCTAATTAAGAGCAGTTAAAACAGACCAGTCAATTTTGACCAGGAACACTAAAGTAAAGGGGTGTGGTGCACAAAACTGGAGGGTTAATTCAGTTTCAACACAGACAAATGGGAGATGATGTTTCTTGCTTACATGCATCCACGGCTCTGCCCGAAAAGTTCAAATTTGCCTCGTCAGATCATCAGAGGATCTTCGTTTACTATCTTTGTTGTGAAAAATTCTAAACGGCCATGTCTTTTTTTTTCATTTGGTATGGTTATTTTTAATTCGTGCAATATAAAATGTGCTCTTTGTGGATTACTCGTGTGCCAGCCATAATTAAGACTTCTCAGGATTCAGCTGAACTTGCCTCATCTAAATCCATCACATCAAGGCACGGAGCACGTAATGGAGGTGGATTTATGGCTTATTATTGTTTGTTTTCACTGTCCAGGTGAGGTCCCGAAAAAAAGCAATAGTTATATCTCTGGAGAGCTGATAACAGGGTGATACAGATTTGTGGTATCGCACTTGCTGCTGGGAAGGATTATGAAGCATCATGCTTGCACTAATGACCTAATTATGAAGCCATAGCACAGGAGGATTCTCTCCATCATTTAAAAGTTAATCTTACCTTTTTTTTATTCATTTGCTGGAGTAATAGGGATATTTAAATCCAATTCACACAGGAGGTCCCATATTTAATTTCATAGTTTACTGAAATCTATGAGGCGCAGTCCCTGGGATTTAAGAGGCCTCAAAATACCACTGAACTGTAACATTTGCTGCTCTTCAGGAAAATTAAGTCATATAACACAAAGGGGAGCTGTGGAGAGCAAGAGGAAATGAAATAAGAGGAAACGTGTTGAAATATAATAAGAAAACAAATGAATAGTAATTTCTTTCAAGGGGACAGCTTTTAGATTGATAGGCGTGTGCAAACTCTTACAATCCCTATGGATCCATTCCTTTTATATATAAAGATAAGCAAAATGCAGATCTTTCAGGCAGGAAGTTAGAACTGAGGATTTGCAGTAATAATAATAATCACACTCTGAGCAATAATAGTCTTCGGCAGAGCAATATACCTAACTGGCCTCCGCATCACAGCAGAGGGGAGGCAGGCACCAAGACAGGATTTCCCCCTTTGCCATCAAACTTGAATCAAGGACACAGTAAGGGCGGAAAATTTTCTCTACCTGCTGACAAAGGGGAAAAGATGATCACTCTAAATGCCCAGCACTAAATCTTTCACACTTGTCAAGTCCACTTTGTTCCTGCTGCCAGAGTTGACCCCTCTCTCTCCATCAGCAGGGACCTGGCCTTGGTCGTCAGGGGGACAAGACAGAGAAGGAAGGCCAAGACACTGGCTAAATTTATAACACGCATTTACGCCTCATGTCCTCAAATCATCCAAACATATTGTAGTGCTCTGTTAAGGACACATACACACGCGATACTGTCCGCAACACAATGAAGCCTCTAAATGTGCACTTCACTGTTTGTTAAATTCAAGTTATATATATCTTTATAGAGTCTTCATTATTTTCTTTTTAAATTTTATGTGTTACTCATATTGCATACTTACACTCTGCATTTATTTCATTGTCCTTTTAAGCTTCACATGCGGTAGATGTATGCGTGCATCTTTGACAAGAATGACCTTGTATCTGCAATAGAGTAACATGTTTGGGTGTGTTAACTTCCATTTTCTGAAATGATGTCCAAACAACTATTATACACATGGGTAGCGATGTGATTGTCACAAGGTTAGATAGCTCATACAGATGAAAAATAAAGTCTCTCAAGCATGGTAGATGCAGTTCCCAAATGCTAGGAGCAGGAAAAGACTATTGCAATTCACATTACAAAAGAGACAGATACAGCACATGGTAGAAGGCAGATGATAAGTAAGTCTGTATTTCTCTATTCAGAGTTCCTTTGTGGAAGTTTTAAAGGACATGCATGCAGCAGTTTTAACATCTACATCAATCTCTCAGCCGTATTTTGAAAATTGAAGACAGGCGATTGGAGAGGCATACAATATTTGTTTTTTCAGTGCTTGGCAGCTAAAAATTATTAATTGACTTCATGGAGGAGGTTTACACCCACAAGGTGGTTAAATATTTTTAAGCTTAGAAACCTAGCCTATTTTTCCTTGGGTTGAACCTTCAGCTTTTTTTCACAGCTAATTATTAAGAGGGATGATAAATACATTTATTCCAGGTTAGTAAAGAATTTCTCATTAAGAGTTTATAACTATTAAAGAGTCTAATGCATGTTAATGCCTGTCTTTACCCTACAGCTTAGCCTAAGCCGTAACTTATCCCCAGTGGTGGGAAGTAACTAAGTACAAATACTATGTTACTGTACAAAAGTAGAATTATTAGGTATCAACTGTATTTTACTTAAGTATTTATTTTTCTGACAACTTTTTACTTTTACTTTGTACATTTTTATATAATTATCTGTACTTTCTACTCCTTACTTTAGGTTCAGTTCTATCATTTATAGCTTTTAATACTTGTGGGTTAAAATGGGACGAAACAAGTGCAGGTACCCATAAGTTGTGGCCGTGCTACTTTAGCATGTAGCTAGCGAGTATAAAGGGAGTAATGTTTTTAAGTGGCAGGCAACGATGTAATGTTTCTACCACCTTAACAAACATTAGCAAACACACAAACTGTTTGTGTGCAGTTTGTCACACTAGCTAATCACACTAGTGTGTCTGCTAGCTAAAGGTCCAGCTGATGTGTTGCCAAGGGAGAGTAAAAAATGAAAGTTCACTTCACTCCGAGATAGTGAAAGATGCAAGAAAAAGTACACATTAGACTCAAACACATACATATTTCAGTAATACCACTAAACGTACCTTAGCAAGTTGCACCTCATCCAGATTCCTGTGCCTTTTCAATTACAAACACTGGATTCAAAATTAGTTTCAAAGCAGCCAAATGTCTACAGAAAAACTTTGACAGACCTCCAGAAAACCTGGAGAACTGCTCATCAATACAGTTTGACCCATCAGTCTGCTAACATGCTCCCACTGACAGCGCTAATGTGCTGATGTCAAACACAAATGTGAAGATTTAGATTAATAGAAAAATAATGTTCACTGACACCTGAAGTATTTATAACAATTGAATATAATTGGATGTCTACAAACAAACCACAAAGAGGATTTAGTATCGCCTATCCGTGTTCCTCTCACAAGGAGCCTCCTGCAAATTCTCAGTATAATATTATTAGACAAAATAAATCCTGTCATTTCCCCTCTTTCCTAGCCATAAGATGTCAACCCAAAAATCTGTTAAAAAGAAAAATGGCAACTATCCACTTTGGAAACTTTAATTGCTGCTAGGCTTAAATAAGCTTACGTTTGAGGTGAATTTTAAAATTCAGGCATATCTGCAGAAGTGACTTCTGCAGACAAGCAGATTCATCTTCTTTTTGCTGTATTTGCTGTGACCACATCATGGCACAGTAAGTGATAAGCAGCATGGTAAAAGAGTAAGAGGGATTTATCTGTAACAGTGCTGAGTGGGTAGCTGATAAAGGGGTAACCCAGATGACTTGTTTTGACAGTAAACCAGCAAAAAAAGGGGGAAATGTGTTAACAGCATTATGCAAAAAAGGATGACATATAATCAGGAATTGACAACGATGACCCACAAAATGTGTTACGTACTGTAAAGGTTGGGTTAATAAAAAACAGCAGAGATGAACAAAGGTTTCTGGAATGTTTCTACATTTTTAGATAAGGACAGGGTTTATTCATTTTGGGACCAGGATAACCCAGACGCTGTTCTTCAGTATCTTACACACTGTGTGACAAGTAAAATAAGGAAAGCCTGCAGAGTCAAAATACGTCCCTTCATAATAAAGATGAAACAATTTGTGACCAAATAATGCTTCTGATAACATATTCTATGTTATCTTTGGCACTAAGGACATTGTATTATTTCATTGACTTCCAGGGCTCTGGTGACATTGCAAGTATTTGCTGAAGGCAAGCAGAGTTTGCAATCCCATTTCTATAAAAAGGTTAATATGTTGTAACCACTGTAAACAGGCAAAATCAAGCCAGCCCAGACCACAAAATAAGGTTTTAGGTTCTCCAGTCAGAACAATAACACAATGTTCAGTCTACAGCAGACACAGTTGTAAAAATGGAATGCAAACGTAACTGCATGCTGATAATCCACGTAGATGGATCTACTATAGTTTGCATTATTTAAACGTTTCATCCAAAAAATAAAATCAACACTAAAAAAATGAAGAAAATATAAAAAAAATAACTAGTATTATTATCCTCCTAATAAGTTATTATATAACATACACATATACAACTTGTCCAGGGCATCAGTCCAGAAAACAGTGAACATAAGCGAATGGGCAGCTTAGTCTCCTTCATAAAACAAGTCATCCACATCGATGTCCAACAAAATGCATGTTCATGGCGAAGGCCAGTCCCTGACTGATAGTCTACCATTGTGTGTTTTTCCATCCAGGTATGCTTTTACTGCATTTGCAGTGTGATCATTGTCACGCTGAACAAAAGAAGCCATTGCCAATCAGATGCTTTCAAGATGGTAATGCAAAATTTGATGCTACACAGTGCATTTCTCTGTGTGCAATTGCATACATTTTGACAAGATCTGAAACACCACTGACATAAATACATCACAACGCATCCACCATGTTCTACAGTTGGTTGTAGACACTTGGTGTTGTCTCTTGACCTCTGTACATACTGAGGATTTGAACCAAAACTTTAAAATTTGTATTGATTGCTCTATAAGACCTGGCGTCACTTATTCTCGTCCAGTTCATTTATTATACTGGCATACCTCAGCTTTTTCTCCCTGTATGCCTTACTTAATATTTTAACTATTTCTTAAGGACATGATTTTCAGTTATTGTTCATCTAGAGTGATAGTCTTTTAGGCCTGCCATGTCTGTTTGTATCCTCCTTTCCACTTTCCTCATTTTTCTAAGGACACTGTCCACACTGCCAGGACATGCCAAGTTTTCAGCTGATAGCTGTTTGGGAATCTTTTTGTTTGTTAAAAGATAGAATTTTACATTTCTCCAAAAATGGTCAGGCACAAGGAGTGGACTGAAAACGAGTAAAATTGCAGCCAACATTAAAAGAAAACATTTGAAAGACCTCCAGAAAGCCTAGACAACTATGTTTGAAGACCACTTAAGAAAAATACAAGAAAGTCTGGCTCCTTGGAAGGTAAATATAATGAACAAACAGTGGAACAAACAGTTCCAATGCTGTAGTTTGCGCTGGACTTTAACATCAATACCCTGCATTCCATAGAAACAGTACAGCTTTCCATCACATCGATGCAAATTAGCTTGCTCTAAGATGGAAAGATCTAGTCACAGTAATAAACTTTAGAATTTGCCAAATTTTTGTTACTAATTAATTTATTACAACATTTGTGTTATGAAGAGTTTAGGGAAGCAGGCCAGGTTAAAGATTTCAACTCTATCCATAAAGCATTAGTAAAATACATATCAACACCGAAAGATGAAAAATAGCCCAAAACATATATGGTCTCTATAAAACACTACTGGAGGGTTTAATGAGCCAGGTGGGAAGAAAATAAGTTGTATTTTCTTAATGGCCAAAGGTCGATGCTTTCAAGCATCATTTGGTATATCTGACTGATTTTGAGGCTCAGAATTTATCTCTGTGCAGCTTCAAACCTTTAAACAGGTAAATCAGACATCACCTGACTGCTTCTGATGGCTGTTTTTTATTCCATTTCTTAATTCATTCATTCAAGAGGGAATTGTCAAATCTTATGAGGAGGCACAAACTAGATGGAAATGATAGGAAAATAGAAGAAAATCTTGACTTACAGTAGATAATCATCATCATGCCAGAAGAGGTCGGAATAATTTTTTAGGTAAGGCACATGAGATATTTACCTTTGTGGTCTTTCCAGTTAAATAAAACAAAGTACTGAAATGTTATCATCTTACTCATTCAGTTTGTTCTCCCTCGGTAAAGCAGTAGTAAACCGCGAGGTTCGCTGGTTTTTATCATTGAATTTTCTCCAAAGTAATCTGTTGTCTTTAGTTTAATATCACAAAGCAATCAGTCCTCCAGTGTGCTACAAGTATGAAAGTGATATGAAGAGGCATCTCGGACGCACTTCATTACTCCCGTCTAAACTCTGTTAGCAAAGTCCATGTCATATTGCTTTCAGTAACAGCGAAGCACATATTCTCTCCGCGACTGTAAATATAGGAATACACAGAACACAAAACAGCTTTGTCTTTTTCCGGTGCGTTGAGTGAAACAGAAATGTCTTTTTACCTTCTTTTTTTTTTTTCATAGATTTCCTTTCTAGCATAATTATACCGCTCCCTGGCTTAACACACCCAGCAGGATATTGGTATTAAAAAAGACTCAGAGAAATGCTCTTTCCAGAGTCCTCATATCCCACAGTGAATATATCAAATGAAGCTGTACACTGGAAGGAAAAGAAAAACATGAAAGAAAAAAAAACTATTTTGCTCCTCATTCAAAGAATGTTCAATTGTTGACCAAGCTGGAAACTAAATGAAGATGCTATTTATGTTTCACTTTATTTTTCACTGTTTTGTTGCTAATCTAATAGAACCACTCTCTCTGTCTTGTGTGAATTGAAATTCATGTTCTGTTCTCATTGCCTGTGGAGCACAATTGCTGGATCTTGCAGGCTACCCTTTCATAATGAAAGGTGTCGAGACATCTGTTTCCAAAGGCAGTAATTAAGTTACTGTATAAGATAAACAAAACAACTTATAATGAGATACCACAGAAATTCACGGGAAACCCGACAAAAACTCATATACCTTTGATCACTGGAAATGGATGCAAATTTACCTTTTCTGCATCTGCAAATCCCAAGTCTGAAATGATATTCTGTGATTTGAAGCTAATTATTGCTGCACAGTAACTGCCTGCTTCAATTGCATCAGATCAACAGATTCAACAGAAGGAAGATGCAGAAATAATGCGTGCATCCTCGGATTGTACCAGAGGTGGCGCGTGGCACAAACTGGTGAATCTACAACTGAGATTGCTTATGGTAAAAATAAAATGTGACTAGTATTACGAAAAGGCAACAGAATATGCAGAGCACTTACCTTAAATCATTTTGGACTGTGCATATTGGTGTATGCAATGCTTTTTGTCTAACATGATTTGTTCCTTAGTTTTAAAGGTGAGAACTTACCCTCAAGTGTTTACTTTTATTTATTTATTTTTTATTTCCTGGAATTTTTATGGTTTTGTTAATTAAGAGAGATAAAAGCAAATACTACAGTCAAAAACAAGGTGTTCACAGGTCTCTATGTAGCAATTTTTTTACTGGGCCTATTGTGCAAGCACTTTTTAAATGACTGTAATTCTGTTACTGTTTGTGTTTCAGACAAAATCCAAACGGTTTCAGAAAAAAATAGAAAGTACGATTTGCAGGGACAGTCAGTGTGTCATGCTATCATAAAGCATTCAAAAGGTACTGCTGTCAGAACACAGACAGAAAAATCAGCTCTGCCTAGATTTTACCATGTGTGCTTCGCATTATCATAACTTTCAACCATTTCGGGCTAGAAAGAAAATTCTAATGGTTCCAGAAAGATGAGAATTATTTAATCGTGATCAGGAGGTCTGTGTGATACTGGGGTGATACATGGTCATTTAACTGATCATAGGAAATGTGAGCACCTCTATAAAATCAGATGTTTTGTCAGTTTGCTGCTCTAGAGCATTCAGTTGTGTGTTAAAACAAAATGCTATAATCTTTGCAGGACTAAACATCCAAGAAAATTTAACCCAAGTTCAGACCATGCAGTGCTCAGAGAATAGGCACACAGAAAAAAAAGCCAAGAGGTTTATCTAAGACTGCCAACAGAAGTCCTCTTCTCTCTAAAATGAACATGGCAGCATGGCTTAGGTTTGCTAAATCATATCTAGAAAAATGTAATTTGAACAGATGCACAATGCCACATCAAGAAAAAACACAAACACACCATATATGTGCCAATACTTCATGCCATTCAAGCGTGATGATTTGGGCATGCTTTGCAGCCACATGAGTTCGGCACTTTGCAATTACAGACAACTGCTGAAACTGGGCCATGCAACAGATCCTAAACATAGCAACACATCTAAAATATGACTTACAAAGAAAAGAATCAAGGTGGTTCAATGGATCGACCAAAGTTCAGACCTCAACCTGACTGAAATGTGGAGTTTTAAGAGCGTTCTATAAAAATGAATGCATGCAAAGCTCAATGAACTGAAGCAACACTGTAAAGAAGAGTGGGAAAACAGTGGGGTGTCAGAGACCAATAAAACCATGCAAAAAAATGCAAAAAAAAAAAAAAATCTTTTGTTATGGAATCACGAGTCGTTCTCAGTTTTTCACAAGACTGCAAAGAATCTTGTGAAAACTTTCTTTTCCCCATGACTGTATGAAACACATAAGCTTTCCTTTGCAAGAAGTCCAACAAGGACATCCATGGGCCTTTAAAAAAAGTACATTCAATAGACTTGCATCTACAACTTCTGCACAAGTTTCACTTTGGAAGTATTTTTTTAACCAAGACATTGAGAGAAGTCGATGCTTATTAGATGCAGAAATATTTGCTAATAATTTTTTATGAGTCAGTGCCTTTGTCAATAGATTTACATAAAATGGTCTCAAAACTAATTTGTCTCCTAAAAATGACTGTTTTCACCACTGAAATGCATTCTCAGTTATTTTTGAGAAGAAATGTATTTCTTGCAAAGAAATGCCTTACAGTTATAAGAATGGTTAAGCAGGGAGTTGATGGAGGGATAATCGATAAGACTTTCATCCAGGAACACTCCTGGATGATAGTCTTATTTATTCTACTTTTTTATAACTCAGTTTAGTATGTATATCTTTTGAAGTAGTTTTTTACTTGCTGTTTAGTTTCATTTTCAGGTGCTGTTCTGTTAGGTATAGACAGCAAAATACTAATTAGGTTTGAGAGGTAGATCAGGGTTAAAATACACCAATTCCCAGTAGTGAGTTTGTTAGGAGTGTTTCCCCTATGGGGGATTAATCCTGCACCATCTAACATATAACTGGTTTTCTGAAAGGGAGAATCAGTAGGAAAGCCAAAAACATAAAGGGCAAAAATGTCTCGTTAATGAATTGTCACAAAGAAATTATAATCCAAATGAGAATATGGATTCATAAAATGTCATTTAAAATCCATTTTAATTGTATGGGAATGTAATTTTAAGCCATTAGGGTACCACTAAAAATCAGTTATCACCGTCCCATAAGTAAAAGCTACACATACCAATATTTATTTAGGTTTTATAGTATTTTGCAATGCACTGTTTGTTTCCCTACAGCAGGAAAAATAAATAAATATAAAAATAAACTAAAATCACATGAGAACAGTGCACATATTCTTTGGAAGTTAATATTTGAAAAATTTGGGATGTAAACAACCCTTTTTGTGTTGCATACTATGAAATAGGTCCATAACAAAGCAAATTTGGGTTTATGTTATTCCCTCTTCTGCTGAGCAGATGTTGCTTCTAACACAAAATCAACTTTTTCAGTGTCTCAGTTTTAAGACACAGACAGCCACTTGGGAAGCATTCACCAGAGTAGACGGGTATACTGGCTGCTGCCATTGAACTGGTGACCTTTTTGTTTTTATATGGTTTCCAAAAGCACTGGGCCAACCTGACAGCCTTGAATGTTCCCTGGCTGGCCAGGCTTGCTTTGTGACATTCAATCATCTCCCCAGAGATGGTTGCTTGGCTCTCAGCTCTGCATTTTACAAGGTCCCACAGTCTCAGGCAGTCCACAAGCAGGTGGGGATAATAATTAAGTATGATTACTAGACATTAATCCAACCATAGAGTGACAGTCACAGATGCCACAGCATTACACAGGGTCTGTGGGTGACTTAATGGCCAAACTGGATGTCCTTTGTACACCTCATTCAGTTATCTTCTCAAAATCAGTATGATGCATCTTTGCTTAGGTTTTTGTGTCTGCTTCTCACTTTTTTCTCCCTTACTATAATCCCTGAGTTATTTGATCATCACTATTATCAGTATCTTTCTATCTAGTGTAAATGCAGAAGTGTACACACACTCATTATGGGCATGAATGTCATGGTCATTTCGAGCTTTTAATGATTTCTTTGAATATACATCTTTAATTAATTTATTTTGGATTTTCTTTATTTCATACTTAAAAAGTATAAACAAATACAAGCTCAAATATATTCATACTCTAAGTTAAATATTTTAATAAGTGGTGATGAGTGTTGTACAATGTCTGATAAGGTCAAGGCCTATTAACGTCTCTTTAGTAATCATGATTGACTACAGTTCGTTGTTTCTCTTTCCCAGAATTAAAAAAAGGATTTGTTTGCCAGCACTCAAACCTCAGAGCAATGGGAAAGTCTGCAAAGCTCTAAGAGCTCTAAGCGCTTTACGCAAGTTGGGTGGTCTCTTGGAGATTCAAAGATCATCATCTCAAACGTTGGCATGTAAGTATAAGATATTTGGGAGTGTTACCACTTTGCAAAGGTCTGGAAGAATCCTAAGATGAGAGGAAATTGGTCAGGATGTTTACGAACAACTTAGGAACCAACACGGCTCAAGCCTGCCATGATATGAAAATTGCTGGAACACCAGTGTCACTGTCCACAGTGAAGAAAGTTTTACATCCTGGTGGACGGATAGGGTGTGAACCAAGGGGAAAACTCCCCCAAAAAACAAATGCCTGTTGGAGAGAATTCGTATGGTCAGATGAGACAAACAATGAGTTTTTTTTGGCCACAATAGCAAGAAGTTTGTTTGGAAAAGTAAAGGTGAGGCATTAAAACCTGAGAACACTGTACCCACTGTCATGTATGGCGGTGGTAGCTGAGGCTGTTTTAAATTTCAAATAATCTATTTCAATCTAAATTCTTCAACTTCATTTCAACCCGGCAGCAATATGTGGTTGAAACTTTGACAGTACTTGGTTTTCCAACAGCACAATGATGCCAAACACACATCAAAACTGGTTTAGGAATGGATAAAGTGGGTCAGCAATAAGCTTCTTAAATTGCCTTCTCAATGCCCCAACCACAACCCCATCAAAAGTTTGTACTTAAAAACTGGGTTTGTGCCAGGGAACCAATCAATTAAAATGAACTTTACCAATTCTGCCAACAAGAATGGTCAAATATCCAGGCAGAAGCTTATTGATGGCTACCAAAAGCATCTGATCGATTTGCAGTTTGCTAAGGGGGATTTTACCAGATATTAGCTGAGGTGTATACATCTGTATATGTAGTTCTAACTCTGTGTTGAGTGGAGAATAGCCAAAATAAATAAAAACTTGTGCAAACAATTCCTGTCTTTTAAAGTCATTAAAAAGTACACCGTATAATCATTACCCCATGTAAAAAGAACCACTCAAAGATGTCATTAAAAGCCCACAATTACAGTGACATTCATACCCATTGTGAGTGTATGGAAACTTCAGACCACAACTGTAGAATATATAATATATTTTCATATAATACTCAGAACTGAATACTACAGCTGTAACATTTTCAGTGTCACTCCTATGTTTAAAGAATATGGCCTTGTACACTTTTTCATTTTTAAGCTGTTTTTTGTTAGCTTGTCCAGACTCTATGAAAAGTTTCTTTCACCTGTTTTTCAGAACAAAGCACCATACAGTGGCTTTCTGTTGATAAATAGTGAATGGGTTCCTGCAAGTGTACTAGAAAGTGACATAAACACATCAGTAGTGCTAAAGTAATGGTTGTTTTGTTACAATTCAACAATACATCCCATGAGTCTTAGCAACAGAAGTTCTGTCAAAGCCTTCGCTGCTGCCTTGAGGGCCCACAAAAGCAAAATGTGCTAGTTTTCCCCATAACAGAAGTCCATGTAGTCAGAGACTCAGTTTATGACCTTCACCGAGTAGCCTCATGTGTTGTAGTAAGCCAAGGCTATAAGGGTTGCTTTTGGTTGTTGTTGGGGCGAGCGTGGCTCAAGAGTTCATTTTGTAAATCGGAAGGTTGCCGGTTTGAGCCCCGGCTCCGACAGTCTCGGACGTTGTGTCCTTGGGCAAGACACTTCACCCGTTGCTGGTGGTGGTCAGATGGTCAGGTGGCGCCAGTGTCCAGCAGCCTCGCCTCTGTCAGTGCGCCCCAGGGCAGCTGTGGCTACAATGTAGCTTGCCATCACCAGTGTGTGAATGTGTGTGTGAATGTGTGCATGTAGTGTAAAGCGCTTTGGGGTCCTTAGGGACTAAGGAAAGCGCTATACAAATACAGGCCATTTACCATGTTTGGTTCTCAACCATCTTTGTCTCCCTTGGCATTTGAACTATACTTGGTCAGTAATGACAAATGATACAGGAAAGAAATAATGTCATGACTTGGATTTCAGGAAAAGGATAAATTAAAGGATACAATAATTAGTTAACACCTGAAGACGCTAAAAAATGCTGTTACTCTTTAAAGTAGAGCTCCCAACAGAAAACATTAAACCTCCACTGACAACACGGCAACAAATGCAAATATGCATTTCCTATCAAAGTAAAATTACTCTGTGACACTTTGGTGGTTACACTGCATTATTATGCACTACAGAGAACTTCACTGATAGCTCACTCCCTGGCTTTATTAGCCATATGCCTTTTCCCTCTAGACAAAATATGATTTTCAGACCTCAGCCAAATGAAGCTGAAAATCTCATCAGCAGTCCCTGTAAGAAATGACACTGCATTATAGATCAAAGTCGACCTCTATGCAACAATATAAATCACAACTGCATATCTGTAAGGACTTCACGTGAAACAAAGTGTATGCACAATAAAGGTGATTAGAAGTAGTGCTTACAGACATTGATGAAACACAACAAATGCACATAATAGATAGATGGGAAATGACTTTTATTTATTTTTATTTAGTCATTTATTCTGAAATGTGGAAGCTTTTGAACATAAAGATACTTTCAAATTCAGGTCTAATTTTCCAGCTATGACAGTTGGAAACATGCTGCATTGATAGATGCAGTGGCTTCTTACTTACTAATAGGATGTGCCAGAAAAACAAGTATAGCATACGTCTTTGCTGAATGTGGGAGACACATCTCCAGTCGTGCTTCTAAAATGGCCATAACTAGGAATCTTTTTTTTTTCTTTGAACGGTGGGAGATTTGGGAAGCTGGTCTGCCTGTGGTATATCCATGGAAACGGCCTTTTCAGTTACTTTATCAAGCGGAGTTGTAATTCAAGGTGTACATTCAAGTTGTAGTGCAAGTGTTGTTCCAATTCTAAAACATCGATATGTATATATAAGCATTTACAACAAAAGCAGATGGACAGGGCACTCTGCAGTGCAAAAAATGCATGCAGCCTAGGTTTGCTCAAACATGAGTGGCCAGTCGTTCTCAGACTACAAGCTAGTGTTGTCCCTTTTGTCCCTTGTCTGCAGACTCTGCATATCTCATTATGGTTGATCTGATATTGTATATATATGTGTGTGCATTTGTGCTCTAGAGACCTCAGATGTTGTTCCTGGGATCTGCTTCTGTATACTATGCCGGCTACTTGATTATGGTGCTCCATGAATGTCCTGCCTGCTAGCATCTTCACCCTGCTGGCCATATTTATGGCTATAAAATGACAAACTGTATGTTGACAATGAGCACAGTGTGAGGGGCGACTCATTAAGTGATCATCATGTGTCGGTTTCATAAAAATATGACCAGTAACAGTGGATAGGCTGTAAAACAACAAATGTGACCTTGACCTTGATGGGTGGGCTGATGGATGATGGATGGCTTGTCATGGCATAAGCTCATCTGTCTTTTGGTTGGATGAGATAAGAAATGCAAATGAAGTGATAATAAATAAATGTGACCTTTATGTTTTATTACAATGAATGTGCATGTATGTTAATTGTTACCTGACAACAACAATTCTAAGCAAGTAATTTATAGTTTAGCCCATTGGCACAAACTGTGTACTAAAATAAGCTCACTGAACCATGGCATTGTATGTGTGGCAATAGAAGAGTTTTTTCATATCGGAATACTATAAACTTAAACACTAAAACTTTTTCAACATGAATCATCACAAACTAAGCTGTAGTTGTAAATAATCTTTTTAACCAGTTATCTGACCTACTGAATAATTAACCTGCAAAGAATTTAGCCCGACTGGAAACGATGATGGACCTGCTCAGATTTCAGCTGCAATGTCAAGATTATGTCAGGAAAAAAACAAAGGAAGCGTAATGATATACCTACCAATCATAACAAGTAACATCTACTTTGATAAAAAACATTTTGTAAATAAAACTCATTGCTGCATTGGAGTGAAATTAAAGTGCTTGAGCCACATCAAAAAATGAAAAGTTTACAAGGGACATTTCAAGAAGAAATGGTAAACACAATATTCAGTTGACAGCATGGCCACAGTCTTGTGCTATACCTTGATAACAGTAAACCAATACACAAAAAATATATGACCAGCAATCACAAAGAGCTAAAAAGAAAAGTACTGGCTAAAGGAATTTCTCAAAAGTTGTGCTAATTGATTTGTCATCACTGGGGTCATACTAGAGAGCCATTGTAAACATAATTTATTGATTTATTTATTGTTCATACCTCATGTTGCTCATATGTACACCAAAACTAATAAACAGGAACTTAGCAAACTCTTAGTTAAAGGTACAAGTTCTTCTTTTTTTTTATTGCTAAGGCAGAAAAAGGCAAATTTGCTTTCGGGTAATTAGCTGAACAAAGTCCATCCATATCCATTGGCAGTGCCTGACAGTTGGAAGCTGTTAGGCATGTGAAAATGAATTTCCTCTCACTATGAAACTAATTATAGACATAAGAGCTGAGTGGGAGATCTGTGGTTTGGTTGGGCCCACGCTGAGCTGTGTGTACATAACTGATACACGTATCAGTAACAGGTCATCACAGATCATGGTTCAGGGCTGTAACTAGATTAGAAACTTTGTGCATTAAACATTGACAATCTAAGGAGTCAGTGGTTTGTTACACATTAAGGATACAGAGGACGGGCTGATACATGATACATGAGAATGGTTTTTGAAATATTAAAAATACGCAAAACAAGGTAAGAACAAGTTGGTGTTAGAACAAGAATAAATGGGAAAAAAGTGTCACCAAGCGTTTCAGAAGTAAAACTCTTTTAATTAATTGCAAACAAATTATTGATCAGTGGGTTCTATGATGGAGGGAAAAAAGGTTCAACTTTAGTAAAATTTGACACTAAAATTCACACAATTAACCGATAGCATGTCATGCTGACAACACTCAAGAGACAAAGAAGCAGAAAGTCATCAATGGAGAAAGGTTTTTGCTTTTAATCATCATTATTATTAATTGTGCTCCTCCATCCACTTCAAGTTAACCCTCTTAATAACAGTCACAGGTCCTCCACAAAAGAATTATAGCCAGCAGACAATAATGAGATATGGGTGAGTGATGAGAATATCTCTTACAAATAAAGTGGCTGAACCTTTATCATTTACCAGATTTTAAGAAATCCTATCCAAAGGTTCACAAGATATCAGATGTACAAGGTCTATTATGACAAAAAAATTTTTTTAATTATGTTTCATGAGGTTACAGCAAGCTTGACCTTTGACCATCAGATTCTAATCAGTTCACCTTTGAGCTCAAGTGAAGGTTTCTGCCAGATATAATGAAATTCTCACCAGGTGCTCATGATATATCATTTAAGTCAGCAGTCTCCAACCTTTTTTGCACCATGGACTGGTTTAATGGTATACAATATTTTCACGGACCGGCCTTTAAGGTGTCGCAGATAAATACAACAAAATATTTTGTATGGTATTTTGTAAATATAATAATAAATGCAAATTCACTGTGTAATTGTGTAACTTTATTAGCAGGATCCTCCTGAAATGCGCCAACAACATTGAGAGTAATATCCTCCTCTCTGCGTTTGGTAACGCGTAATTATTTCTTTCAAAAGAAGACACAACTACAACACGGGAGAAGACCCAGGGAAACCGAGTTAATGATAAAAACCCTGAAAACCATAAATTTCACACCCGAGCCTCAACTCTCGCGGCCCGCTACCAAACGACTCCACTGATTTAAGGGACAGACAGAAAACTCTTAGGCCAAAGCTTTCAGTAACATGAAGGTTACCAGCTAAATCTGGACCATCAGTCTGAGAGTTAAACAACCACACCTGCAAGCGATTAGTCTTCACATTGAAACGCACTGCGAATGCAAAGTTTTCAAGTTTTTACTTAACAATCAGCAAAATTTGATCAACACAGAGAAAAACAGGCAAGCAACTGTTTTTCTTATGACTTTAAGCAAAACAAAAGTAAATTATTATCTAAAATGCATCATAACTTAGAATCTACTGCTCCCACGATGGTCCCTTACAGGAGGTCAGACTTGTTACCTCATTCACCACAGAACCTGAAGAGACGGTCAATTTGTCTGAGCCCTCTTGCCAAAGGTAGCAGTTCTTGTTTTGGTATCAGAATGTTTCCAACCAATCTTTAAGAATCAGTTCTTGAAGCAAGAAGCATTTATTGAAATTCTTGATAAAGCACTTGCCCCTGCGACAGACTCACAAGCTGTCCAGAGTGTTTCCTGCCTCACACCCTATGAGAGCCGGGTAGCTCCAACCCCACCACGACGCTGAGTTAGATAAGTGGAAGAAAATGGATGGATGCAACAAAGGAAAACCTCATAAGGAACTCAATAAAACATAAGAGAAGGAAAATAAAACCAAACAAAATGCAGTCTCCATGTGGATGCTGCCATATCCTGTCATATCCCCCATATATCTTCTTGATATAAGCCTTAAATATGGCCACCTATTATATGTACTGGCTATAGTGTTGATCCATATGATGCCAGTAAAAAATGTCAGTGACTTCAGAAAACCTCTCTCCTATTCTTCACAGCTGTGCACAATTTGCAAACCTGCCTTCACTACCGCTGATTCAATAAAGAAGAAGTGCGGATAAACCATGGTAACAAAACAGGAAAAAGAATCAGAATATTGCACACACTCGAACTAACATACCAGCTCACACATCAAAGTAAGAACAGTGAAGTATTATCACACCACAATGTTAATTTTGGTGACTGGACCCAATGAAAAAAGAAGGAGTGACCCCTTTCCTTCAGATAAAGCGGAGTTTAGCACTGTCCAATGCAGAGGCTAAAGCAAATGTGAGCCTCTCAGTTCAATAGTGTTGTGCTTATGTTGTGTGCAGACTTTGATTTTTGTGTGATCATATTTCCAGTGGATATGCGTCAGAGAACAGCTATAAGGTTTGGCTAGCAATGACTCACCATGACTGGCGCTTCTGTAGCAATTATTCAGCAGTAATAGCAAGCCTGTAACTGTGTGCTGCAACAAATAGGTGAATCATGAAAACCCCAACCCTCCTGGCTCCAGATAACTTCACTTACTTAAAAAAAAGACAACACACTCAATCCAAGGTACAGAGGGAACATGAAGAAAGGTGTTTTTATAGATATACATCAACAGTAGTTTCATACATTTTCAGAAAGAAACTGTTTTCTCAGAATATTAATGGCACACAAAAAATAACTGAATAACAATAAGCATACAGCTGACAGTATTATACTGTAATGCTTATATTTATTATAGCTTATAGACGATGAAATGTAAAGTCACAACATCATGGTGGGGAATCTAGTCACCAGTTATTTCCTGGAATCATGGACGTTTGTTACAGTGTAGCCTTTATACTTTTAAGGATTTAATGTCTGTTAGTCCTGCTTTTACATTATACTTTCCGTGTCTCCGAGTCCGCTCAGGTTCCGGTGACGTAAATTTTATCATCACCTGGTGGCAGACTTTACAGTATAACAGGCTGTCAAGTCTCCAGCTGTTCATGTTCTTGTCCACAATGGAGTATATTCTAGGTTTGAAGGGGCCTTTTGGAATTTTTCTCTAAACAAGGCATTCTTAATACCTTAATAATTCCTTGAACAAATGGCCTGCCCTTCCATTCTTATAAAATATTTGCAATAAAACATTAATTTAAAGCCAACATTGTTATGTTGCAAGAGTAAAGAGGAACGTTTATAAGATTGTATAAAGACCTGTTATGATGTATGGCTTGGAGATGGTGGAAGAAAAGAAGAAGAAGAAGAAGATTATTTGTTTGTTTTCTTTATTTTTTTTTTTTACATCCATGTTTACTTAGAAGTCTTCCTTACTGCACTGTAAAAATGTTAAATTACCTCAAAAGTGTGTAGGAGATTCCCCACATGGACATGCAAATAATAAGCATAAAGAAAGAAAGAGTACTCCGTTATACTACTTGAAGAACACATTATTAACTACTGTTTTCATGCAGTCTGCTGTCATATGTCATAGTCAAGTGAACAGAAATAAAAAGAAAACTATGTTAGGCGATTTCAGTTTTGGCCTGAATAGCAGTCTGCAGCTGAACTTGACTTCCTGAGAACTGCTCCTTGTTAGAGTTAAGGCTCTCGTATTTGTATTCTAATGCAGCCCAGCCTGTGTCAGACTGACCTTTTAGCAATAGGATTAAGTTAAATTGTAACACAACACTTCTAAGTTTAAAAGAATACACCATTGTTATTAATAAATTCTACAAGGGAATGCAATACGAGCAAAAATAATTTCATGGTGGTCCAGAAAATAATGGAACTTAATAAGAACAAGTATAATTGCAATTTTTCTATCTCTGATTAATTCACTGGTGCTAATTACCTCTTCTTTTTTTTTCTACTCTAGAACTGTGATAATTATTATTTTTTCCTCTCCTCTGAAGAGGCGTTTTGTAAGCTTTGAAAGAAAAGAACATGATAAAATTATGAGAAAAAGGAAAAAGAAACACCATCGGGGCCAGATATAAGGAGCTGCGATGCCTATGAGGAATTATTTTACTTATACAGTTGAGCATTTCACATTTAAAGAACCGCATGCTGTATTCCCTCAAACGTTTATTTTATTCTGCTTACTTCTGTGGCTAATATGTGCAGACGCGGGTCAATTATGATGCTACAAATGACACAATTTCAGACAGGCTTCGTTCTTAATCATGAGCGAGTCTATATTTTTTAAGTCTGGGAATATTAAACTGTAATCAGTTTAGAACCGGGAGCTTCTAATCAGGAAAATGCCCTAATTAAGTAACACAGCATGGAATTTGATCGGTTTGATTGTGATAAAGGGGATTAAGGCACATCATTTTTTTCTCCCCATCTAACCTTAGTTTTGTGAACTCACCTGTCTGTTCTGTATCGCTATGCCATGCCTGTGCAGTTTAAAATGTGCATTTCTGCCTTACCTGAATAATCAGTCAGAGCCTAATGTTGATGAATGGGTTATAAATTACACCAAAGTGGTTCACATACAGGTGTGAATCTTCATGAATAAAAGCACCAAGCTGTTTATTATTTATTTTATTTTTTTGTAGTATGAATAAAAATGAAATGCATCTATGAGGCAAAGCATTAAAGCAGCTAATGTCACTGACATTTATGTGCCAAGCTACAATATATCATTTAATGCATGACTCAGCCCAAATGGCATTACTCAGTCTGTTATAATCCATTATTACTAAACTCTGTTTTATTTATGTTTTGCCTTGTACTAATTAACAAGCAGGTAGATAAACCATCACGCTAACACAAAAAGCTTTTATTTAAGTGAAACAATTCCCCTCACTCAAACTTCATGTAGCCACTTTTCTGTCTAGAACTTTACTATCAGTACAGGGTCATAGTTCCCAGTCATTAATGTTTTTCAATTGAAAGTTATGTAAAAGTAAGATGAATAAAAAATGAAGGACAAATCATATTCACTGCATTAGGCAGAGAAACTGAGCATCAGCGGCCACACTTACGAAGGTAAGTGTAAGTTCGCTCCATCCAATAATAAATAGGCTACCACTCTAATCAAAGAACATCCTACTGCACGCTCCTTAGGATGCCCCATTGCATCAGGATATTCCATTTAATTAGGCCAGATCCCTTTCAACTGCTCTGCAAAGTCACTGTGCAGAAATGTCTTTGGGACCAGCATGGACTCGAGGTTTTAGTCATTAAGAAAATCAGGTCAGGCTTCGCGTCTGGAGGAAATCCAAGGCAAAATATGTAATTACACTCATGCGTGTCAGTATTGTTGTTAATGAGCTATTTCTAAACAACTAGCCTAAGAAGGGCATTGCACCTCGGAGCGCATGCCTACTTTCACAATTAAAATATGGAAGGAAATAAGGAAAGAACCGCTGGGTGTCATTTATTATAAGAAGAAATGGACGAGGAAGATGGTAAATTAATTGACACGTACCCCTAATTCGTATCCAAGAACAAGCAGCTGACTGATTAACATGGGTAAATTGACTGAGTCTAAGACTGATCTTGGCAAAGTGCCTAAATCTCATAAAACAAACAGCTTAACAACTGGGGAAGTCCCACCTAAAAGACTATATTTGTTAGTACTGACTACCTATAGTCTGATTTTCAGCTACATCAGAAGGTGTTGAATGAATTCAGATGAGGACTGTGGAGAGTTTTGCTCTCTCGCTTGAGTATATCAAAACTCCCAAAACAGTATCGACACATCTGATTTGCTCAGAGTGTAATGGTGGAGTCACACCAGTGATTTCTCCTCTTGTACAAGACTGAAAACATTGACTTTGTTGCAGTTCTGTTTTTGGTTAATTCATGTTCACAATTGCAAATTACAAGCAACTGGGTGACTGAACAAAAGGCACATGAAGTCACAGAGACCTTGTTTATTGAACTCCATTTGGCAACTTGCCATTACATAAAGTCAGAAAATTAAGCAGCAGTGGAAACAAGAGGAGGCAATCCGATTCTATTTCTGTAACCTACGCTAATTATGATAGACGTGGCAGCTCTGTTCACTGAAATTTCTTGTTTCGCAAAGTTAAGAAAAGCTTAATATGAAAATCCACTCAACCGTTACAGAAATAAACTGTGCAAAGGGTATCCCCGAATAGATACATATTGGACCTTTGTTGACTTCATAATTTCGAGTTTACTACTAAAGCAGGAAACAGAGTGCCCTTTATGCACAAAGCAGAAGAGTAAGAGTGTAGAGGTTATTGCCGGTAGACGGTTGGGTAGTGGGTGTCTTTTACACAAGAGTGATTTAAGAGCTCTACTGCAGCAAATGGTGCACAACCTGTTTCACAAATGAATCATAAATTGCCAATAGATTTGCAAGTTCTACAGTCCTCTTCTCTGCATATGCACAGGTCAAGAGCACAGTCTTTCTTTTGATGATTGTAAGTGTAAAATTATCATGAAGAAATATGAGATGCGCTGTTTCCTTATATGCAGCTTCCTTATATAGCTCATGTTCCATCGTAGCCTTAACACTTAACATTTGATCTTAGGGTAACATAAATGTTAAGTGTTTATGAACCTCAATGTTCAGCTCTACTGTGTGAAATATCTGTTGTTGCTCAACATTATCCAAAGGTTTTTCAGAATCTCACAATGTCTGCCCGACAACAAAAGCTTGTGATTTAGGCTGTTCATTTCCCCTCACAATAAAAATTTCCCAAACCAACCTTTCTACCTGAGAACACTGAGGTGTAAATTTGCCAGTGTTGATCTGTGATCATATTAATGTTTTCCAAGGCTACAAGAAAAAGCCATTTCAAACACAATTCTTGTAAAACTGTTTGAGTCAGAGCATTTGTCAGTATACACTTTCTACCATTTTGATAAAGTCAGTTTGAAAATCTTGCCAGAAAAAGGCGTGACCAGATCGGAGATTGCATCTAAACATGCTATGCCATCTTTTAATCCTGTGCATGAAGCTCCTTTCTTTGCTCGTCACTAATTTGTGTAGAAAACATGTAATTTGCCTAAAGATGGAATTACATGCATGCTTCTCTCCGCATGTCTATACAAATGGACAACTGTAGATTACTCACATTTACCAAATTTCAGCAATGAGTTATGTTAGATTCAAGCTGGTGGCCGCCCAGAGAAGCACATTCCAGACATTACGGTGAATTTAAGACGGCAAATATTTGTTCTGTCACACTCATTTAAGGACATTTTTCTAGGCGTGTTAATGGTATCATGCATTAAACTATATACTGAGTGGTTAAAGGGATGGGCCCCTGACTGACAGGGTTAAAAAACTGTTTGCATGTTCCATTTAAAAACTTTGACTCATTATCTTAATTGCGATCTCAGTCTTTAATTAGCTACACACACACTGAGTCATTCAGGTGTGATCAATGCCCTCTTAATCTCCAACCATAAAATGAAAAGAAAATGAAATCAGTGTTTTGCTATCTTTAATTCGAACGTAATGTCAAAATTAATAACAATCAAGTCAATTAGCATTCGTCGTAGGCTGATGTGCACTGATTCCAGTCTCTAATATTACTGTGATTCCAGGTTAATTGTCATCATTACAGAAGGATTCAGTGGAGCATCGGAGAAATTAATGGAGTGAGCTGAACAGACAAAATGGACTGGAAAACTCTAAATTTGTGGAGTCTAAAAAAAGAAAAGAAGACAGAGCAGAAGAGCAACCATCTCACCTCAGCAGGATCTCTGATTTAACTGTGAGTGAATGAGATCTTTCTTTCCCAGAAATAGCAAACCCACGCTTTTTTGGAGAACCCATCCAGTCAAGGAAATTACTCCCCTATTGGGAGGCAGAAGTATTATTTCAGAACCCCTACCCTACTTACTATACCCAGTTCGTGACAGCTTAATCCCCATATCCTTTGTTAAATCCTGTGAGACAAAGGCCTTTTATATACAGTATTCTTTTCTTTTTTCCCCCCTGAAGATTATAACTTTGAAACTGCACAGCAAAATAAATGTGCAGCTTTAGGGAGGAATGGATTGGGACAAGGTCATTTAAAGATCCTTGCTGGAGAAACACAGTGCCTTTCCGCAGACCCTATTAGGAAAATGATCTTATAGTGAGGAGAATGTTTCAGGCTGTGAATGTGAGGATTTTAGTTTGAGTCTGCCCTCGTACAGCTCGGAGAAATACTGTAGCGGGACTGGAATTGCAGGATCATCAATTAATGATTTACCGGGCTGTGGTTTCCCACCCCAGAGCCTGGTTTTGTAATCTGCAGTGAATAAATTTGTATAGGAAGGCTGCTAATGAGGACTAATAAAGATGTTAGCCATGGGCTGCAGTAGATGGACTGGCGTCCTATTTAAGAGTCACAGGAGTTGCCCTTTGGGCAGAGATGACCCATCTGAGACTGCAGGGTTGTTAGGGTGTTTACCTTAACATTTCTTTCTAAATATTAGATCTTAATTATCAGCGTAGCCATTTTGGATGATAATTTATCTAACAGCAAGCTTTCCTCTTTTGTGATTAAAGGTAAATTGCTTTTTACATGGGAACAGATCTCATGCCCTCCCACCCAGCGCTGTCTGCCCTGCCTCTCATTCAAAAGACATCATATTGTCATGACTAGAGGAAGCAGTATCTCAAGCAGTATAGTAATCAAGCAATCAAATCAGTAACAACATATTTTCAACTCAAGGTTTTTCTACAGCAACCTGAAATAAAGTTAATGGGATTTAAATCTAAGCACACACAGCACCACTTTGGATGATAAAGATAGCGCTTGTTAGTGCCATCAGCTAACTTGCAAACATTGGATCACATCAGCATCCCAGCTGGCTCACAGGAACATGGTGGACAGTTGTGGAATTTGCAAAAGTTTGGTTTCTAATTTGTTTCTGACCTGTTTCCATACACACTCAAATCTGCAAACTGCAGATGGCTGTAGACAAGAGGAAAAGCGCTGTGATTGCACTCCAAAGCCACCACAAAAGCATTACAGAGGAAACAGTCAGAAGAAGTAAAAAGGCTGCTCTGAGATTCGCCTCCCCAACACTTGTCTTCAGGTTTACGCTCCGGTGGGAAGTCCATCACTGCCAAAACGCTCAACTTCTTTCCGTCTTGTCATTTCAAAGTAAGGTGTGATCTCATTGGATAAAAGAAAAATGAACCCCATTCTGCCAACTTTTTATCTTGAAGGTGAACGGCCTTGTTCTTGATTTGTGATGCACAAGCTGCACAAGCCTCTCCAAACTGCCTCCATTCGCTTCCCTTGTAAATGAATTCTATAGTAGTGGGTGTTGCTTGCCTGGTGAAAAGCCTGAAGAAGAGACACACAAGACTTAATGACATGCTTTTGGTATCGCAGCAGTTTAGACATGGCAAAGCTCAACAAAGCCCAAAGCTAGCTGGAAATGTCCTAGGTGAGGTATTACACAGGAGGAGTGCACAGCCATATCGTTAAACTGCATTATGTGTGACCTGAGGAGAGAAGGTGAGATTATCTCAATGCTATTGTCTTACATTTGGAGTACAGCCGAGGGTTTAATCAAATCTTGGAGCAATCAATGCACCAGTTCCAATGGACACTTTCCTTGCCCTTGGAACCCAAGGAGTGTTCACGATACCACCGGCAAAAAGAGTCACTTCGGATACATCATCATGGAGAATGAGATTAACCTCCCATCCTCTACCCACTGGGATATCTAATGTCGCCGAGCTTATCTTCTAAGCATTCAATCAACCTTCATGAACCAAGTCTACAAACACCTTGCGGTCCTTTGTTTTTCTCTCTGTCTCCACAAAAAATGGTCCTTTTATTCAAGTTTCTAGTTTCTACAGCAAAAAATTTTCATTGTTCGCAATGTTGTGTGTATGTACACTCTGCTGCACTTTTCACAAGTGATGACGTTAACCTGCTGTGCTGGTGGGAGTTTTTTATGTGTGCACGTGGCTGAATGAAAAAGAGAGAGACCAAGGGTGAATTAGAACTGGTGGCAGTCGAGCAGCATGGGCATGCACGCCACTTTGTTGTTGAAATATTAGGACACAAACCCCTGCGGTTGGACTGGACACTGTCCCAAATAGGCTCATCTATTATTAAGAGGTTTTCCCATTTCCCTGTTTTCTGCATTTGTGTTTCTGGACAACATATAAAGGAATGGGGACATTATGACTTATCTCACCGAATTTATGTGAAGATGAACTGATTTGATTTAGGATTAAAAGATAAAAAAACGAAGACAGCAAAATGACAACACAGCTTCACATGCACAAATGCACACGGTCAAATTGTTGACCAAAAGGTAAAGAGGAAAAAAAAACATGAGATTAGAAATGCATTATTTTAGAACATTTAACCCAGATTTTCCTGAAATGGAGCTGGGTGGAAACATGATCTTCCTATTTTCAACTACATCATTCCTATCCTCAGTAATCCTGCAAATCCACGGGCCTTGCCGTGTTCTCCCTGCACTCTGCTAAACTGTATGTACTATACGCCTGTGGCACTTCTTTGCAGATATTCTAAAAACAACAAATTGTTTATGAAGTGTAAAAAGTGTTAGTGGTCCCTGACCGAGCAGTCGTGTTGTTCTTCCAGCTGTAGGTGAAATCAGCTGGAACAAGTGTATCGAATTGCTTATTGTGGTTCAAGGTTTGTGCATCCGCAGAGCAGTCCTTTGGTGCCAGCATTACACACAAAAGTCTTCACGTCATAATACAAATTCCTGCAAGAGTTTCAGTCGAACGTGCAGAATCTGACTAGTGCCACCTTATCTATCCTCTACAGTCTCATTTCTAATTTCTTATTCAGCATTTGCATTTTACAAGTAGGTTTTGCTGATCTGCGTAACCTTTGGCACGGGGCTAGATCAGTAGCACTTGAAAAAGCGCCCTATGAATGCCTCTAAGCTGAAGTAACTGGGTGTGATAACTTTTGCCTGGCAGATAAACACAGGCAGAGTCATTCCTGCTTCCTATTTAGCATTACAATGAACTATGCTCTTGGGTGCCAATGTTCTTTTATGTGCCCTTACTCTCTTCGAGACCCTGTCCTTTTCCTCTTCTCACAACACAACAGTAATATGCTTTTTACCATTCTGTTGTTATGCACATGCTTATAAAAAGACACTGAAATACAGACAAAAGTTGGTATGAAAAAAACATCAAAGTATAGAATGAAAATGTGTTAAGAAGAATGCAATCTTTTTCTAAAAATCCACACTTGACTTGCTTACAATCATGGAGATTCATGCGGGTTTGTGGCCCTGAATATAAACACGCTCATTGTATTTTGAATGAGAAGTACAGCTGGATGACAGGAATATTGCAAAGATTAGACTTCAATCCCACTGGTAAAGTGGGTTAACTCAGCTTTTTACCCTCTGTGCAAGGAGAAGGTGACTTATTTCCTGAAACTCTGATTTACACTCCTCTATTGTTTATTCTGTATTAAAAGCAATGACTTACTGCTACTTTTTGTCTTATGAAAAAGCTTTTGTAGTGAGTCTTAGAAATGCACGCTCATAATAGATGTTCAAAAAAGTGATATTTCAAAAACAGCTTAATGGCATCATGGCTCTGTACTATAGTAAAACATCCTCATTTTTAAATGTGTCCTTGAGCAACAAATTGGACTCCTATACCTCTGGTTTTACTAGAAGGTAGACTGGATGGAAATGTAGGCTGAATACATAAACCACAGATTAATGTGACACCCAACTTCTCCCACACTCATGAGAAAATAAAAGCATACCTTCCATCTTGGGTCAGTAATATATGTGAATGCATATTTTAAATAGAATAATCCGGAAAGCAATTTTCATGCTGGCTCTCTGTCAGGTCAGCAGTTATCATTTTTTGCCCTTTCCTGTTGCAAGCATTGTTTCCCTAATCTAAAGGGATGAGGATTAAGGGTATTTTGTCAGCCAGCTATCCGTGTCCGACCGTCCTGAGGCTGTGAACTGCCATCACAAGTTCATTCTGTTTACCCTTGTCATCCACAGAAATATTAACCATTCACAACACTGTCCGACCAGACAGCTTCGGCTGTAAATATGTGGACAAATCCCACAACCGGCTTGCGTCACAGACTTAACTGACAGTCTAGTTGCTCCTTGATTTTTCACAATCCAGACACAAAAAGCAGACGTAGCCTTTTTCCTTAGCCTAATGTATGTTGCACAAAGTGGTGACCCACTTAAATCAAAAGTGTTTCATTTGAATACATCCATTTTCTTCCAGTTGTTGATGCAAACCAAGCATCAGAATGGGGGGAGAAAGAGGATTTAATTAACTTTGAAGGTGGCGTGTTTCTTGGTGTGAGTATTTCAAAACTTTCCATCACACACATTGGTTTACAGAGATTTCACAATTCACATGGGCTCACCAAAACTGGACAAGAGAATATTGGAAAAGCTTCGTCTGTTGTCTTGGTTTCGCCTGCGATATTTGGATGGTAGGTTCAGAACAATGTAAACAGCATGAAAGCATGGATTCATCCTTCCTTGTATCAATTGTTCATGCTGAGGGTGGTGGTGTAATGATCTGGGAAACATTTTCTTGGCACAGTTTGCTCCTCTTAGCACCAACTGAGCATTGTTTAAATGCCACAGTCTACTTGGGTATTGCGGCTGACTGTGTCCATTGCTTTATGACCACAGTGCACGCATCTTCTGATGGCAGCTTCCAGCAGGATAACAGACCGTGTCATAAGGCTCAAATCATCGCAACCTACTTTCTTGAACATGACAGTGAGTTCACTGTACAGAAATGGCTTCCACAGTCAACAGCTCTCAATCAATAGAGCACCTTTGGGAGCTGGTGGAATGGGAAATTTGCATAACGAATGTGCAGCTTGGTGTTGGCTCTCTCTGTAGTATCAGAGTATCACTTCCTGTTCCTGTTACAGCCCACAGTGTTGTTTTTGTGTAGCTTATCTGCATAGCCAATTTAATTAAAAAAAGTATAGATAACGTCTTATTTCATCATATAATCTTCACATGCTTTATCCAAAGTACACCCTCTGTTGATTCAACAGCTAATTATACTCATTTTGCTTCTAAATTCCGATAAAACTGAGGTTGTTGCACTCTGCTCTAAAAATCTTAGAAATGTGGTTTCTAGCCAGATGCTTACTCTGGATGGCATTACCTTAGCCTCCAGTAACACTGTGAGGAATCTTGGAGTCATTTTTGACCAGGACCTTCAATGCACATATTAAGCAAAAATGTAGGACTGTATTTGCAGAATACTTCCAAAATTAGAAACATCCTGTCTCAGAGTGACAAACTAGTTCATGCATATTTCTCCTATATTGGCTTCTCATCTTCGGGTCCCTGTCAGAATTGAATCCAGAATTGAATTTAAAATCCTGCTCCTCACATTCAGGGTCTTGAATAATCAGGCCCAATATTATCTTAATGACCTTATAGTACCACATCACCTCAGATGCTCAGTGCTTTCAGCATTCAGTCCACTTTTCTATGGAAGCAGCTTCCAGTTTGTATTCAGGAGACAGACAGATTTCTCTTAAAACAGCTTTTTGACAAAGCTTAGTGGCACGGTTGGATCAGGTGACCCTGAATCCTTCCTTAGTTACGCTGCAGTACGTGTAGGCTGCTGGGGAATTCCTTTATGTGAGTGTTTCTTCTTCTTCTTCAATCGCCATTTTTAACTTACTATGTGTTTATAGACCTCTCTGCATTTAATTATTTGTTATTATTTTTATGTGTGGCTCTCTCCCACAGCATGTCTTTGTCCTGCCTTTATGCACTCACAGCAGATGGACACCCCTCACTGAGCATGGTTCTGCTCGAGTTTTCTTCCTGTTAAAAGGGAGTTTTTCCTTTCCACCTTCACCAAAGCTCTTGCTCATAGGAGGTTATATGATTGTTGTTTTCTTTGTATTATTGTAGTGTCTTTACCTTACAATATAAAGTGCATTGACGATACTGTTGTTGTGACTTGGCACTAAATAAAACTTGCTGACAAATCTCCAGCGACTGTGTGATGCTATCACCTCAAAATGGAAAAATAAAAGCCTGGTACTAGTGAGGTACAACTAATGACGTGTCCAGACCGTTATGTTAGACTACGTTAGCAGTCCTGAATTGGCCATGCATTTATCATATCATATGAAAATTAACTTAACACAAGTCATCATGACATCGTAACAGATTTTGTTCCAGAAGTAGTTCCACTTTGAAAAGAGTCTGTTGACACCTGCACGGATTCCTGGTGAGTTTAAAATAGGCCATGCGGATTTATGAGCAAACAAACTGAAACTGTAGCCTATAGTCTATCATCGTTTTAATTTATTATGTAGTAACTGTGGTTACTTTGATGAATAATAGAGAATATGCACGCTTGGAGATGTCAGTCATCCAGGAGCATCATGCTTGTTTTCGTGTTCTTAATTGTGTTTGTAAGTTAAACTAGGACAAATTCAGCTTGATTTATTTTTCATTGCAATTTAATTGATCCAAACCTCAAATTACTGTGCAGGTTTAAGGAGCTTGACAAATTTCCCCGAAGGCTATTTTTATGTCTTGTCTATTTGATCCAATGAGGAGCTCTGCTTTGCGGGTAATGGTAAGAATCGTAAATTTGGTTGACTGTTCCATTTGGAATCCTTGCATGACAGTCTGGGAGCAATGTGTGCGATATAGTCCTTGTTTCCACTCTACTCTAGCTTGACTGAAACTCACAATGTGTAATGGGGTAAAATACAGTACTTGCATAACTGACTCAGGTTAAGATGATGTAATGAACACCTTACTTTGACAGTATAAAATGGATAGAATAGAACACAATAGAGCACAATAGGCATGTGAGCACGAGCTCAAATGTTTAGACAGAGATAACTGCAACTTATATGTTTTGGTAAATGGGCTGAATGTATATTGAGCTTTTCTACTCAGTTTGTGCACTCAAAGCATTTTCTTACTATAAGTCTCATTCACTAATTCATACTTGCCCAACACTCACCCCCACACATTCACATTCTAATGGAAGCATCTGGGGGAATTTAGAGTTTAGTATTTTGCCCAAGTATACCTCAGCATCAGACTAGAGTAGCCAGGGATGGAACCACCGACCTTTTGATTAGTAGACGACCTCCTGAGCCACAGCTGTCTAATAGCCATGATGTTTTTGTCAATGAACAATAAGCATTCATAAGGTGCGATGCACAAAGTCTGACTCAGACTCCTGCACCAGAAAATTTGGCAGGGACTTAATATTACAAACAGAGAAACACCTAAAACTATTGCTTAAGGCATAGGACACCTAAAGGCCAAGTTCAAAGTTCAATGTCCATGGATTAAAGGTTCGTTTATCAGTTTGTTTGTCAAACATCCCCAGACACTATGCCTCTCTTTTTCTTTACAGTATTATTATTATTTTTCTGTCCTGAACAGTAAAACATATTCATTCATCTAGCCAATAAAAGAGCATATGAGGCAACCAGCTAACCTTGCTCATTATATAAAACTCTCCTGGGCCATTAGCTCATGCTTTAATAGCTAGCAGAGCAATATCATGGGTCAGAGGTGTGCTGATTTTATGACTCACTGTCACTAAAAAACAGCCCCTTAAAGAGCAGATTTACCAAAGGAAATTTAAAAATGTCCTAATAAAACTAATTTGTGCACTAAGGTGTAAGGAGGGAAAAATATTTAGTTTTTTTTTGCAATTTAATTCTTTGAATTTGAGATTAGAAAAAGAAAGCAAAGTAAGCGGATAAGCTTACTTTGCTATAGCTATAGCTCTCACTCTCACTTCCTACACGCAACAGATAACCCCCTTCTGCGGTGGTGGAAATCACTACCTAAAGTACAAGTAGACGAGGCAGAATGTGAGAGGGTAGGCACACCAAAAGGGTAAATTACAACACTTTATCCTGTGATGCACTGAACAACAGATTGATTGATGGGCTTCAACTATGTGTTAAAGTCACCAAAGGTGTATTTCTCTTCTAGACAGAGCAACATAATGCTGCCTGCTGTGCTCCTGCCTGCATGGAGTACTGCTCTTAATGCACTGTAATAAAACCCTGACTTTACAGGCTGGATAGAGAACGCTATGTTTGGAGTGTTGTAGGTGTTGCATTTTCCCCAGTAAAATCTTTTAAGCAAATTTTGACTTATAAACCTGTGCAAATGTTGTGGTTATAAACTATGCATATATGCATAGTGTTTGCTCCTAAGGTTGGGCTTTGTTTGCACAGAATAAATGTACTGTGCTGGGAAAATTTGTTTTTCAGTGTGTGCTGATCTGGAGTAAAAGACACAACCATCAATGCAGCAAAGATTAACAATGCTGTTTCATGGGCAGTTAACCTCGAAAAGCCACTCAAGCACCATAACATGTCACACTCCAGTGCCCACAGCCTCCGCACACATGTGTCATTGTTTTGGATTAGCCGAAGTCCAGGTTTTAGGTATGTGCCGAGCCGGGGCAGGTAGAATGCAGCTGTTGATTTATCAAGCTGCTGGCTGATTTATGAAGTTTGTCAGAGAGCTGCCAAAATCAGAGCTGCTCTCATGAAAGCTTGAAAAGTGTATTCATTATACATTAAAACATTATCCATTGCAATCTCACTGTGAGGCGTGGAAGCAACATCAAGTGGCGGATGACATTAGAATGATGGAAAGGTGTGGGAATTAAAGAAACGCGATAAATGAATTATAAGGTGATCTGATTAACAAAAATAAAAATAAAGAAAAACATTAGAACAGGTCTTTATGTGGAAATAACAAAAATATCTTCAGTGACACACGAGTTATAAATAAACCAAAGCAAACATCAAAACTAAACAGATCAAACTACAATTCATAACTGTTTTTATTTTTTATGCATTTGTCCGCATAGTCCCAACCTCTTTTTTCAAATGCATGACAATTTGTCTTTAAAATGAGTTGTTTTAAAGTGAACAAAAACAGCATCAAGGGGGAAATAATATTATATATAAGTTTTTATTTGCACATTTCGAAACAGTTAAAAATGACTGCGTGGGTGCCGTGCACATGCACTCTATCACCCTGACGAATGGCATGAAATTTTCCCCAATCTAAATGTGTTTACATAACTGATGAGAACAAATACTCCTCAAAAGAAGACTTAACCTCGCTCCAGCTCTGCAATTGACTTCTCACATCTCAGCAGTGAAGAGATCTCCTCTGTAATGAACTGGGCCAGGAAGCAAAGTAGACGTACTGTGACCTCAACAATGAGTTGGCTGTTGCCCTCGGAGAATCTGAGTGTGCTTGATTGCACCTGGGAACAATTAAAGGCAATAAGGTTAACTACGCCTGACCTCTTACCTTTTCAGTTCAGGGTCAGTGACGGATGAGTTGTTGGTCATGTGACGGTGAAACTGTTTTCCTGCTTTGTTTAGCATGTGTTACATGTATGAACAATGAATGATGCGTGTTTTAAGTTAGAGATGGAACAGAGTGTAATCAAGTGTTTCCAATAACAAAGGTTTATTTGTGGAATTTGAAATGGGGGTATGGTCATTAAGAACATGGCTCACTCTGTTCTGGCATGAGCATCCATTAAAAACAGAGCTTTGTACATTTTTGTACAGTGTTGGCTTGAAGCGGCAGATTGTTAACGGGAGAGTGCCTGTGAAAACATTTGTGCACTTGTCTGTGGCTCTAGTGGGAGCTCTCAAAAGTCTGAGAAAATAATACTGGTGATATCATAGAGGTTCTAATTTTGATGGAAAGTCTGTATTACGGCGGGCACAGAGTTTGACAAGACCTAACAAAAGGATTGTGTAAAGTGCAAAAGCCAGAGTCTTTGGAGCGCTCCACTTCTCCCGTATTGATTTGAACCATTGTGTTTTATTTTTTATGTGCCTGACAAGTCTCCCAACCTTATATAAGTGCAAATAAAAAGCTGTAATACGAAAACAACCTGCATTCTTTTCAAGGTCATAAATGTATGTAAATGTAGATGTGTCAAGGACTAATCAAACAAACAAAAAACTTTCTTTCACTTAAATGCAAAGCAATCAAAGTACCAGGGCTGCTTAGATTTACATGCAATTTTTTCACATATCTTTGTCTTTTTGATAAATACTGCATGTACATATTTACTAAAAAGAAAACTCTTATATTTCTTGTACTTTTATTCCAGATGTTCACTTTAATGCTGTTTTAGGACGGTATTTACACTAAATTATTTTTAAAAAGCATTTTCTCTGCATTAAACACTTTGAAATAATACCTTTGGTACCTTTGGACGATGGGGATCAACTGGGGACTTTCTGTTTGGATGTTCTGTTTCTGTTTCCAATATTCTCCTGCAGACCCAGGACATGTATGTTATGTTAACTGGTGATTTTAAATTAGCTGTAGGTGTCTAGGCAGTAATGGATATCTGCTTTTCCTTTACAACCTGTGCAGAGTCTACCCTGCCTCTTGTCCTCTCAGCTGGGACAGGCTCCAGCACCCTCTCCTGTAACTCTGCTTGGATAAGCAACAAACCAAAAAACGTCAGGTGTGCAGACTTGTTTTCCACCTCTCTGTAGTTTTGACAAAAAACGTGGTCAAAGACTCGCAGTCCAATTCACTGCTCCATGTTAAGCTTAACGCCTCACGGTATTAAAAAATATATTTTAAATAAACACAGGAGGCGTGTTCAAATGGACTCTTTGCAAACAAACAAAAACCCCACATAATTTGAATTTGGTCCACCTCTCATTGCGTCTCCATGTGCATGACACAGGGCTTCAAGTGCAGCTGCTATTTTTACAATGCTCCATGCAAGTCAAAGTCTCGTGTTTGAACTGGTCCTGTCAAAACAGCTACTCCATAACCTGGAGAGGACAAAGTCCCAGGGAGCTAAATCTGGCTAGTGCAGTGTGTGATGAGTTAAGACTGCACTGGTATGGTCCACTAAGTAATGCATTTTTAATACACTGTGTACTGGAAGACAATGGCATGCACCAGTTCAGGGTGCTTTGGCTAAATGTTCTCCCTCAGATCCCTCTGGATGTTACAGTATAACTTCAAACATAGTCTGACTATGGGGAGATGAATTCATGCACTACTCAGCCAATACCAAAAAGAAATATGGTCATGGTCATGTCCCTGACCTGGTGCAAGAGAGTTGGGTACAGACAATTTAGATTTGCTCATTAGTTTTACATTTTTATCCAGGTTCTGTTTTGCAACAACAAAACATGCAGAAAAGATATAATATACTCCATGTTTACAACCAGTGCATAAAAGGTTGCGCCATTACCAATCAAGTTCAGAACCACTGCAGTGCAATTTATATTAAAGTAATTATTATTCCCTTACCCATTCAGTAACCAGTAGCAATGCCCTCTTCGCTTTCATGTTGAATTCCCAACCTGCCGTTGCACAGGAAAAGATTTTGTAATACCTTCAGCCAATCTAGCTTTCAATTAAAAACGCAGCGAACGTTAATGAAGGAACTGATCTCTGGACGGGGACTGAGTAGACTTCTTGTGTCAGTATATGTATATTACCTTGTAATTCTACCTTGTGTTTAACTTTTAATTAAAAATGTATTGTAGATACAGTGTAATATGAGGCATCTGTTACATCTCTTTATTTTCCTGTTTATTCTCTTCTGCATTGTACAGAGAGGTCATCAGAGACTTTGCTGTCAGTCTCTTAGCATCAGATCTCTGTCATAACATGTCTCTGGCATTCGACGCAGCAGCCAAATTCACAGATGAAACACTCCTTTGATCAGCGAGTCCTTTGAGTGTGCTCTTTAAATCTCCGCTGCCACTGTGGGCATTCAGGGGACATCAGCAGCAATGCCACAACACTACCATTGTGCTAAAGCATCTTCCTCTATAAAACTCACTGAGAGCATACGAAAACATGAAGCCGAGCGATCAAACAGCATTCCTTTAATGCTTGCTGTGCTCAAATCATCTTAAATAATGTTGAACATGTGCGTAACGCTGCCTTGTCCAACATCACTTTTGAAATGCTGCAGTATGGTAATGCATTTCTTCGCCTGCTCCCACCGCTTGTATTTTTCATAGAGTTTCATAGAGTTCCCATAGTGGGACATAGTGTAACTTTTAATTCCCGTCAACATATTCTCTTTTAGTAGAGGACTTCCTGCATCATTTCTTAAACTTAAATAGAGCACTACAGTGAAAACCAAGAGGCTGTTCACATCTCGGGTAGCTAGGATATAAAATATTTTTATATACTGTAAGTTTCACAGTTTATTTTTAGCTCTTTTAACACAGTTTTCCATCAATGACTATTATCCAATATGCACTCGATGCTACTATCAAGTGGTATATAGTGTGAGTGGGTATAATGAAGGAATTATTTATGATATTGTACTCTTTATGCAGCCTTTCACAAAAAGCTCATTCCTGTTCTTGTAAAATGTGTCAGCAATAGCAATCTTTACAGCTCAATATATAGTAAAGTCGTGAGACTCACACGTGAGGTTGAACGTGGCGATATTAACAGGATCAAAGGATACATTCTTCTTGTTTCATCACAATTCAAGCATCAGTACTGGAATGTTTATATCTTTTATCAACTGCAAAGAGTCAATCATTTTTCAGGTGTAATAAGGAGTAGGAAGGAAAGTGCAGATAATCAGTTTTACCAGTTTTCTTTAATGTGTAAGTACTGACAAAACATGTATCCAAAACAATGTGATTATCTTCTATATGTAAGCACCATCCATCCAAGGCGATGCTAAAATACCTACCCCACCACCCTGCCTCTCACCAAGGGCGGATCCAGACTGAGACGGAGTCCAACCCTGGTATAGGAGACTGGTGAGCCCGACTATATCTAACCAGTACCTCTCAGTGTCAAACACTAGCTCAGGCTCTTTTCCCACCAGAGAGGTGACGTTTCATGTCCCAATCTTGCTAGTTTGTTAACTGAGGGTTGGTCCGCCATAGCCTGGCCACCGCCTAGCACACACTGCACCCAACTTCTACAGAACCTCCTGTGGGCAGTAGGCCGACAGGAGGGTGGGCCCATGTCCCCTCTCTGGGGCCGGATCCCATGGACTAAGGCCCTCAGACACCGGGGCCCCAGTAACCCTAGCTTTTTTTGAAAATATGTGTAATTAAAGTTTAGAGTCACAAAATGTTGCACAACAGAAAAGAATAAAATAAATAAGAACATTTAGTGTCACAATAGTTAATAGAAAATCACAATAAGATACAATAAAACAAACAGGTAGTTAAATCTGCTTGTTAGCTTCAGATGTACTTTGTCAGAGTTGCACCTTGTGTAGACACAGCACATTAGCATGCTAACTGTTACTTACGTCCTATCAGAGGCATGTTATTTTTTAAAATTATTTTATTATCATATCTAAATAAATGCTTGTGATTTAAATTTACAGTGTGTATCTAAGAACGTTAATGTCCTGTGTCACTGACTGACTAGAAAACAGGTAATTGGAGATTCACCAAACCCCTTACAACCCATGGGAAGATACTAATCTCTATGAACTCATGGCAAACAGCACCTACATAGCAAAGATTATTAAAAGTCTAATTATGCATATCAAACACCACAGACGGGACAATTAGAAGAGGGAAGCTCCAGGCTGCCTGGGACAGATGGTTTGTCCATTAAAGGAAACTACAGACATATGTATTAGTAACACTTAGCTCAGTATTCTTGAGCTTTTGTGTCTTATTTTTGTTGCAGTTTACTACAGTAGGTAAGTGTTTTTGAACAAATGTTATTTTAATGGAAAAGATATTCCACATTAAAGCTGCGCATAGATAAAGAAAGCTGTTGGCAATTATGCCGGATTTCAGTTATAAAATTACAGATTTTCTGTGGTAATGAATAATAACACACACACACACACACACACACACACACACACACACACACACACACACACACAATTAAAAAAATACTAAAACACAAGGTACATAAACCAATATAGGTTTTTTTAATGGTCACTTCACTTACAGCCTTGTGAAAAACAAAGTACAACCCTCTGTTTCAGTAACATATAGAACCACCTTTGGCAGTAATAAATGTAAGAAACAGTTTTCTGTACAACTTCAGCAGGTTTATATTCATATGCTAGTTCATTGAGGTTTGCAAGCATTATTTAAATACAACTCTTTTACCCCACATTTCAATCAGGTTGAGATTTGGACTTTGAATGGGCCACTGCAACACCTTGATTCCTTTATTATCAGCCATTCTTTTGTAGATTTGCTGCTGTGCTTGTAATCATTGTCCTGTTGCATGACCCGGTTTCAGCCAAGCTTTAGCTGTTGGACAGATGGCCTCGCATTTGACTGTAGCATACTTTTGTATACAGAGGAGTTCATGCTCCAGTCAGTGCCTCCGCTATAAAGCTTGACAGTTGGCATGAGGTGTTTGTGCTAATACGCTGTGTTTGGTTTTCTCCAAACGTGGCACTGTCTGTCCAAAGGACATTATTCCAGAAGTCTTTTGATTTGTTGTTCAGATAAGCGATGTTGTTTTTAGAAAGAGACTTTTTCCTGGCAACACATCATATGTGTTCAGTTTTTTTCTACTTGTGCGTTCCTGAACTGAAATGTAAGTCTTTATTTTGTTTGTTTGATTTTTTTTCCAGTTACTTAGTATTGCACAGCCTGACTTTGGGATGAATTTGTTAGGATGTCCACTCCTGGGAGGATTCTGGTTGTGATAACCATACCTGACTGCTTCAGATCTGCAAACTGGAAGAGAAATTTCACTGCTAGTGATAAGATAACGCTAACTGTCACAAAAACAACAGAGGTGCTTTATGTACGTTTAAGATTTCAAAGTCAAAGTTTAGTTCAGATTACAATGAAGTAGTTCAAGATCATAGATGGCAAACATGTTTTTCACAGGTCACAACACCAAAGAAAGAAAAACAAAAAACAATCCTCGTGATAACGCCTTATTGCAATCACATCATAACTAAAACACAATAAAAATAATATTATCTTAATTTTTTTAAATCACAATTCAGGCACGCGTGTGTGTGTGTGTGTGTGTGTGTGTGTGTGTGTGTGTGTGTGTGTGTGTGTGTGTGAGAAAGCTGTGAAGAGAGGTGAATGTGAAGTTAAATTGCAAACCATGTCGAGACCAGAAACAACTACCCACTGCTACAAACATGACATCACATTTCTCCACACACTTGCAAAGGCAGCATGCTAACACTGAATGCGGACCCCAACTAAGCAGCAACAGCTTGATTTTCAGCAGGTAACAAAAGCAGAGATGAGCAGGCCTGTAGCAGAATCAAACAGACGTATACAGAACAAAACAGAGTGACGCATAAACAAGGATTATTTATTGAAATAAAAATGTTATACATAAACTTAAGACATTAAACTGGTCATGAAAAATACAAAAATGTACACGGAAAACACTGAATTTTAGCTCTGCTGGTTAGCTTTAACATTTCAATGTAAACATAAATAGGTATGTAGGCAATGGGTGTAGTTATGCATGTCCATCTGAAAGTATGATAAAAACATAAACAGAGGGTTTGGAATTTGAGATTCCCGAATGAATGTGCATATATGCTGTGTTCAAACTGGGGTCTGCACTACACATCTTTTCATTTATTTATATTTTTGAGATCCACACACAATACTACAGATGGCTGTAGTCATTTTTGGCTTTCACTTATCCTGTCTGTATAGTAACATCTCATCTCACTGCACCACTGATCCAGTTCGTAGCTTATTGTTCTCCCTTTTTTTTCTTATTCAAATGGTAGTTCACCAACACCTGTACAAGCATCTGGAAGTAGTTGCTTAAGTTTTTTGTTGTGTTAAAATGATTCATAATCAAAATTAGGAGTACACCTACTAAATTTTGGTAAACACAGAAAAGCCTTTGGTGAGTGCCGTCACAAGCATATATTGACTATTGTAGTTTTATAATAGCAACTGGCAACACATTGCCAGTTGCCATTTATTAAACACACACAATAGCTGCATTTAACACTCTTGTCAGGTATGAAGTGACAGAATAACACAGCCCTGGAAATGTCTGGTAAAGAAGCAAAAGATGCACTGCTCTGCTAGGTTAGCAAGACAGACCGATCAGAGAGAGATGAAGTGCAAGCTACACTCCAACTTAATGTTACTGTTATCTGATGAAATCAAACTCGGAGGAGAAAGAACACTTGTCTCTTCTTGTTCCTGCAACTGATTTTCATGTGTGTGTGTGTTTCGTTTTAAAGCAGTTGTATAGTCCCACTTCATCTTGAAGTATTTATACCTGATTTGACACAAAGGAGACAGGCCCCTACACAACTTTCCTTGTGATAATATGGGGTTGTCTGTGAAGTTTAATATTATATTGTTTGGATAACTGATCCTATAAACATTAACTATCACCAGAGTTTACACTCTTGTTTTTGTGTCTTTGCAAATGGCTATGTTTAGTTCACTGTTCAGACTGTATAGACTATGATAATTACTTAATTTGAAGCTAAGTGTTTGTTTGTTTTTTTTTCTTTCCTCATGCAGGTGCACTGTACAGGGTTATGAAATTAATCATACCGGATGGACAGACAGATCAATAGAAGAGCAGGCCAAGACTCCTTAGTGAGGAGTTGCATAGATAACACTCTGACTTGTATGGGATAACTGACTCACCTGGCTGCCGGGATATCGCATGTAAGCTCTGAAGAAAACGTTTCACATTCTGCACCCGTACCCAAGTCCATGTTGGCACCCGCACAAGGCCACGGCACAAGGACCACTTTCACATTCAGCAGTTTGCTCCTCCTGTGACTACTTAGCACTACACATTCTCAGCACATAAAGTAACGACAGCACGGTGAAATGACAACTGTGTTTGCATGTGGATGTGTACACACAGCCGCACACAAACCTCCCTTTTCTCCCTCTATCACTCTCTTTCTTACACATACATCAATACAAAGCACAAAAACACACAGACAGTGAGATACTCAGAGATGCACAGAAGGGGGGTGGGGGGGTTTACCATAGAGACTTGGACTCATTGATCTTCTCAGGAGGGGGTTAGTGGAGATCAATCTCCCTGCACAACAGTGACCCCTGGTGGAGGACTAAAGTTCCCCTAACAACCAAGACAAACGTCTTAGCAGCTCCTTCCGCGTCCCCCGTTATTAATAAATAAATAAATGAGGCAACATCTCAAATTCCAAAATAATCTTTTCATGATGCATGATGTAAAAACTCTTAGTCGGACTGAAATTGCCATTTCACTTTTTAAATTGCGAGAGTGAATAATGAGCAGAGTACAGAGGGATTTTATTGACACGCAAGGTGAGAGAGGTAGTAAATTCAAATAAGATGTATCTGGTTTTCCATCATCTCTGTACACATTTGCACACAAAGAACTGCAGTCTGGATGACAGAACTGGGCAGAGGGAGGCAAAGGCTGCCCCCATGCAGTGCTCAGTGCATGTGGAAATCATTTTTCTCTCCATGCACCTCCCACACCATTTTTCCATATACCACAGTTAAGACAAAGCACACCACTACTCATTCCAATTATGCACCAGATACAGTAGGAACAGCTGCAAGACTGTTTCTGACAAGAATAGGTAATGAGCGATTTATTTCAGATTCATGGGACAAAAAAGGGGTACTTTATTTGTTTCAGAAAAAAATGGTAGAGCTGACATTTATGGATTAGAGCCAGCAAGCAGTTCATTAATCAAACAAAGACACAACTTATTGCATAATATCTAGTTGGATTGGTCTAAAATAAATGTACTGTGCATAAAATGTAAATTTAATTCATTGTTTCGTTCATTGCCATTTGGTCTGACAGTGTTGATTCAACAATCTAAATGTTATATACAAGTAAATATGCACAATTGTTTCAATATCTTTAGTTTTCTTCTTCTATTAATAGGAACCCACTGATCATGACTGTGCCTACCTATTCTTGTGCCAGTATTTCTTTCATCACATTGCCCTCTCTGTTGTGCAAAGATTTATGTGGACCTTATACCACTAAATGTATAATGCATGAGCTTGGACTTATAAATATATCAATAAATAAAATGTAACCTGCCATCTTCTGTAATGTGTGAATTTAACTGCTGACTGGGACTTCTTGGTGAGCTTGAGCATAACAAAAATATATTTTATTGGAATGCACCTAGGGCACTAAATAATGTTTTTAACTGAAATATTGTCATACAAAATTGAGCTATATGTGCTCAATGCGCTTCCACTGCTGAGAGAGTGCTTTTCCCCTCAGCATTTTTCTCCATCACAATATCCAAATGTTCCCGAATGCCACCACGTGATAAAAACAATAATTCACTCTATTTTTCGCTAATGGTTCAAATCATTCTAATTACTACTTCATGACTATTAATTAAAATCATCATACAGTACCCAATAGTACTGAATTACTAACTTTAATATAGTAACACAATATGACCTTTTGTCCTTATACTCACAGTGTGGATAAAGATTATTGCGTGCTCTATGCGAAGTCGTTCATAGTGTGGCGCAGATTCAAAGTAGCTCTAACTGACAAGAACCATGCTGTCATTAAAAAGATGTGTTGAATACTGTTTAGTCTTTACTTCACAGAACAAAGGCGCTTGACTGTTGATATGATTTGGCAATAAATTATGTTAAGCACTTTTAAGAACAGTAGTGAGGCATAGGTGCTCTGTTTTTTCTGTAGCATGTTGAATGTACTGTTTTGTTTCTGTAAAGTAAAAACTGATATGAGTGCAGCACAGTGATTAAAACAGAATTTGTTTTCATAATGTTGTTTCCTACTCGAGTCAAGCAAATATTTGCTCAGGATGTTTGGGTGAAAGTCAACGATTTATGGTTATTTATGTTTTTTTGGTTGTTTATTTTTGAAGAGGTTTACGTGTAAAAGATGGAACTAACTCCATCGAAATTTTGCAGAGTGCATCTTGGTTTATCGTACACGTCACATATGTTTTCAATTGAGTTAGTTTCAGAGTAGGAAAAGCGTTTTTAATCTGAGACAAATACCCTAAATAGTGAGTTTGTAATAACGTTAACAGTGATGAGAGGATCAAACAAACTGAAATGAATTGATGGCTCGTTATAACATTGCTTTGTTTACTATAACAAACAGGAGGAAACAGAAAAGACACGCTTCCCTCAGCAGTTGAGGTAAATAAAGGTCAGTGAGATGAAATAAAGTTCATGTCGATAAAACAACATTGTTCCCAGACTTCTCTTCACTTGTAAATGTGGACACCAGCAGAGATTTTAAAGTTTATGTATTTATTTATTTCCATGTTATTCAGTGCAACAATTAATGTCATTCATCAGTCATCAGTGAACACTTTAGAAATCAGTTTGAAATCTTTGATCGCTCAGCTTGCCTTTATTGGCTCTCCCCCCATGAAACACCCTTCAGCGATGATTGGATTTCAGCTGGATTACACCAAATGTTAATATTTTATTTCCTCACTTCGAGAAAAAACAATGGAAGAGGATCGTATGCCCTCTGTCAACTCTACACCTACATTTTCTAGATCTTGGAGGGTGTCTGTGTCCACTACAGGGTCAGAGGGTCAGAGCTGTAGGAGCCAAAGGTCTGCATACTGTGAGACTCATACTGTGAGAGCTTCCAGGATCAGGTAATATTTGCAGACTTTTGGTAAACTCTCATTACCTCCCTTTTAGAAATGCTGCCCAGAATATAAAACTTAAAATGATGTGACACTGGTAATTAAAGTGTCCAATAGCAGCAGAGGGAACGTTAAACCTCACATATTATACAATTGATTATAAACAAGTAAGAGCAACATATGGTGTGGACATTACTTATTCCAGAGACTGGGTTCACATCTTATATCCATTTGTGGTTCGGTAAAGGCAGCAGGGAAATACTGGAAAATGTTTTTTGTAAAAGATGCTGGTTCAATTACGTGATAAAGTTTGCTCTGCACTAATTTCAGCAAGGTTGCTGAAGTCCCTCCTGTTCACTTCTGTGATAGCTGGATCACCTCCAGTGTGTCAAACTATAATTTGATTATTTTTTCAGGAAAGCCAGAAAGCCCCCCAAAAAACATTCATTCTCAATGTAGCTTAGGAGATGAATTCTTGATCCACAACCCACTGAAAGTCAGAAAAAACAAAAAAGTACTGTGTATGATCCTGGTGTTGCCCTTGACACACTGCTTTCAGGTTTAGACGCTGCAGACCTTTCAGCTGAAAACTGCTTGTTCACAGCCAGAGATCCAGCTCTAATCACCAGTGATGGCTCTCCATGAAAAATCTGTGTCACTTTAAAAACAAAATTGGGTGTTGGCTTTCTTCGCAGATTTGATGTTTGTCAGGAGAGGAAGGTACAAACAGCTGCTGCTGGAAGCTGTCCAGACATCTCCAGAGAGACGACCTTGAGAGGGAGAGCTGGCCAAATTTCAATCAGGTGAGGTTTTTAATTTTTGCAGTCCAATCCCTGTAAGTTTTTGATTACATGTGTGATATATGAGAGGAATATGTGAGGATGATATGGGAAGTCTTTATGAATTTGCCTGAAGAGACGTCACTGAAGTCAGATAAGGTTGAAGACTGCGATCCAAGTAAGAAAGACAGAAAGAAACATGCTGTCTAACTGGTTATCTTGCTTTGATTTGGAGCCTTCTTCTAATGTCTAGAAATTGGTAGCTCTGGTAGTGTTATCATTTTTTAAAGATATAGAATAGAATAGAATAGAATAGAATTCAACTTTATTGTCATTGCACATGCACAGGTACAGGGCAACGAAATGCAGTTTGCATCCATCCAGAAGTGCTTTAGTGATATAGATATATTACAATATATATTAGCAATAATATAGATATGTGAGTATATTACAGAAATGGGTCTATTATGGTATGTTATAATGTACACGGTATGAAGTATGTTGTGAATATTCTATAACTATAAGTATGTACAGGCTGTAGTGAGTACAAGCTATGTACAGGATATGAACAGGATATAAATATGAAAAACTATACAGAATATGAAATAAATAACTTTACAGAATCTGGGATATACAGCTATACAGAAATGGGAACTATGCAAGTTGTAAACAGTTGTAGGATTAAAAATTATCGAATGTACAGAATGATTATTTACACAGAGCTATACAGTAGTGCAGTTAAGATAAGTGAGGGTGTAGATAGTTTCTACAGAGGCTATATAAAGTGCTAGTGGTTGTGAGTGGTGGTTCAGTCCATGTTATTATTGTGTTTGAGGGTACAGTTGTCCATTGTGGGTGTGTGTATGTTCAGTCCATGAGTTTAACGTGGGTCAGATGTCAGGAGGCAGAGTTCAGGAGTCTGACAGCTGTGGGGAAGAAGCTGTTCCGGTACCTGGTGGTCTTAGTCCGGAGGCTCCTGTGGCGCCTCCCAGAGGGCAGGAGGGTGAAGAGTCCATGTGATGGGTGACTGGGGTCTTTGATGATTTTCCCAGCCCTTTTCAGACACCGCTTCCTGTAGATGTCTTTTATGGCAGGAAGTGGTGCTCCGGCGATGCGCTGGGCAGTTTTCACGACCCTCTGCAACGCCTTCCGGTCCGAGGCAGAGCAGTTCCCGTACCAGACTGTTATACAGTTGGTCAGGATGCTCTCGATGGTGCAGCGATAGAAGTTCACCAGGATGTCTGAGGACAGGTGGTTCTTCCTCAGAGTCCTCAAGAAGAAGAGGCGCTGGTGAGCCTTCTTGACCAGCTTGGAGCAGTTGGTCGTCCAGGTGAGATCCTCGGAGATGTGGACTCCCAGGAACTTGAAGCTGCTCACACGCTCCACAGCCGTCCCCTTAATGTGGATGGGTGGATGTGGGTCAGCATTCCTCCTGTAGTCCACGATGAGCTCCTTGGTCTTCTCGGTGTTAAGCAGCAGGTTGTTTCTGTCGCACCACTCAGCCAGACGATCCACCTCCTCCCTGTAGGCGGCCTCATCGTTGTCACTGATGAGGCCAATCACCGTGGTGTCATCTGCAAACTTAATGATGGTGTTGGAACCATCAGCAGGTCTGCAGTCGTGGGTGAAGAGGGAGTAGAGGAAAGGGCTCATCACACAGCCTTGTGGTACACCGGTGTTCATTGTGATGGTAGATGAGCAGCGGTTATCCAGCCGGACATGTTGGGGGCGGTTGGTCAGGAAGTCCAGTAACCATTTGCAGATGAGGGAACTGATACCCAGGTCTGTCAGTTTCCTGATGAGTTGTGAGGGGTGGATTGTATTGAATGCTGAACTGAAGTCTATAAACAGCATTCTGGCGTAGGTGTTGTTGTTGTCCAGGTGTGAGAGGACAGAGTGCATTGCGATGGAGACTGCATCCTCTGTGCTCCTGTTCCGGCGGTATGCGAATTGGTGGGGGTCCAGGGTGGGGGGGAGACAGGATTTGAAGTGTGCTAGGACCAGTCGCTCTAAGCACTTAGTGATGATGGGGGTGAGTGCTACTGGGCGGTAATCATTGAGGCAAGATGGGTTGGAGTTTTTGGGTATCGGGACGATGGAGGTGGATTTGAAGCAGGCCGGTACCACAGCGTATATAGCTCCCCTTGGATTATCAACAATGTCTTTATCATGTGAAAAGAGCTGCAAATAGAGGGATTGAGTTTGATGCATAATAAGGAAAGTTAATCTGTGGAGTAAGCAGAACTTTATATTCACCTCTTACTTTTAAAAGCGCCATCTTTTTTTTCTTTTAAAAAAATCAAGTTTTACATAGACATATATGTTAATATTATGACATTAAAACTCCACTAAGGCATTCTCACTGCTTCAGTTTCTACAAGTAGTTTTTGAATGAGAACACATAACGAAAATACACAAGATGAAACATGTTGCCAGTTAACATTGTGATGGACTTCTTTTTCTAATTTGACTATTGACAAGCTATGATAATAGATTGTATTGATAAAAAGCACAATCTGGAATCTGCATTAATTGTCCTTTAAAGCCTGATTACTGTTGCAAATAAGTGTTGCATGACCAGAGAGATGACTCACACTTCTGTAGAAAATGAAGACAATCATTCAGCCTCATGTTCGAATTACCAAGGCTTTGTTACAGCGATTCCATTATGTTCTTAGATCTCCATAATTGAGTGCAGTATCATTTTGCATGAGTAGAAAAACCTAAAACCAAACTGACTCAAACTTTAATGCACCATTGCCTTATTTCAAGAATCCTTATAGTATCTATGGTGTGGAAATCATATGAGTGCTTCCCACCTTCAGCAAGAGCGATATGACAGAAATCACAAATCATAGCACTTCCATACGTGTCTTGTGCTTTACATCTCCAATGCTTGCAGCATTTCCAGCATTTGAGAGGCGTGACATCTACTGGCCCATGTATCTCTTCCATTTTAGCTTGCCAGTGGTACAGTATCCATCTCCATTACATGGTCACAGATGGATAACAAGGCCATGCCTGGCACAGCTCACAGAGTGGCCCTGTTCCTCTGAGAATACACCCCTGCCATCATATTCAAATGGACTTTCTGCTGGCTGTCCCCTTGCTCTCCGCGGCTCACAACAAAAGATAGCAAGAGGTGTGGGAGGGAAGAAGAGGAGGAGGGTGGCTGAGGTGAGCCTGAGGTGGGCTGATGAGAAGAAGAGAGTTGCCATTGTCTCTAAGGGGAACAGGGATGCCAACAGTGAGACGCTCTGCAGACACAGAAATTAGATCATTTAGAAATTCAACTCTTGCACACCAATTGCTTTTCTCCTTCTGCTGTGCCCCTTCCCGCTCCACTTCTTGTTTTATGCCCTTATCGAGGCAGGTTGGAGGAAGCTCTGAGACAGGCTGACATGGACACAGACTACCTCTAAAGTCCTTAAAAGGTAATTGAGCCTTCCAGCCCACACCACTAATTTGTGTGACTCTGCCCACTAGCTAGCAGTGTGAAAACAACAGAAGGAGGGAAACTGAGGAGCGCTGGGAAGAATGACTCCCTCGGACACAATATGTTAATTGGCTCTCTACAACTGACAGCCATAAGAAAGGTTGAGGCTATATGGAGGAGAATTACCAGAAAGGGCATGGTCAGGAAAATGATAATGGCTAGTCCCTGCAGCACTGGGAGAACTACTCTTTCATCACCATCTGCAAAACGATAATCTTCTAGTGATTTTGTGCAACAATAGCAACCATTATAATGAAATATACTGCACTGATTTCTAAAAAAGAAGGAAAAATAGAAGGAAAAAAAGCTATTCGACTGAAACAGTAGGGACTCTCAGAGGCCACTGCTTACAGTGTGTTAGGGGCAATGGGTGTTTGTGTGTGGAGGAGAGGTTTACTGTGGTTGTAATTGAAAGACAACTTCGAGACCTCAAAGGAGTCTACCAGGTATGCGGAAGGTACAGACCTGCCTCTTGCCCTGCTTTAAATTCACCTCAAGAATTTGATTTCTTCAAATGCCAACACTGTTGGAAATGAACTATTTGTCCAGGGTCTGAATGATGAGGAAGACCCTCCCATGAATCACCTTCAGTACCTCTGTGGCCTTCAGCCTCCTAATATCCATATCTCTTCACTTTCCTCCAATCAATAATGAGATGACGCCCTTGGAAATGCAGGATAGATTACTCAAATGGGGTATTATATTTGTTGAGACCACAGAGAGCAGCGCCTTTCTAAACTAGATTGACATGACAGTGGAATTTATTTTTAAACCTACACTCAGAGTTTTAGGTACAAACGTTATTGCGATTAATATTTAGTGTCCATAAGGCTAAAGGAATGAATGACTCTCATCCACGATGCTGACACATAGTAACAGATTTAAGACTAGGTAAACTTGTTGTTTTTAATATGTAATCAGCCAATTGCAGGTCAGGATTTATTAATGTAGTTCAGATGAAGGAGATAACTCCCCAGAAAAAAATAACAGCAGTAACGGCAAGTATGTCACTTCTTAAAAAAGTAAGTTTGACAACTTTCATCTGTTTTTTTTTTTCTAATCTTAATTTTGATTAAGATGAATTTTTAGGCATTTTATTAGTTTTATCAATGACTTCATTGATCATTTAATTACAGATTGTAAAGTTTAAACAGATCAATAAACAAAGGGTATAACAGATAGCACAAAAACACCTAAAAAATATTTTCACACACGAAGGACATTATGCATTATTTAAATTTAAAAAAATAAAAATGAATTCTAGATAAAATAAAGACAACATAAAAACAGACTGCCTACATTTTCAAAGTGACCTCACAGCTGGCTAGAAAAACATAAGAAACAGATTTGAAATAATTGTTGTAAAAAGTTGAGCGGTCAAAGTTTACCTCGTCCACATCTGCTGCCGATCACCAAAACTCTCATTCACCATCCACAGCCCTCCTCAGCTCCTCTCCTCAGGCCAGAAAACTGTTTGGCTGCCGTGATCTGAATTTCACTTTTTATTTACTCTGATTAGTTCTCCACACTCTGGACTCTCTGCTCAGTTCAGCTACGTTTTCCTGCTCAGAACAGCCAGCAACTCCGCCACACCATCGGTTACGCTCCCCACTCCGCCCCGATTCAAAATCCCAGCAGAAATTATTCATATTTTATTTAACGACAGTACGCTAGATATTAATTTATCAATCCCATTTAGCTAGCTCTGGCTAGTATTACAGCCGCCTTCACATTAAAATGCATGTAAACAACCATTTTGCCAGACAACCTGACATTTAGTACTTGGTGAATGTGGTGATTATTTTTTATCATTTTTCTTCTGATCCCGTACACCTGGAGCTTCAGTATTTGATGAATAAGCCTATTTTAAGAAAAGTCAAAAACATGACGGAGATTTAATTTAACAGAGTTACAGGATTTGTTTTTTTCTTTGGTGGTTCTGATGTTAAATTACTTTGAAAATTGCATGGTTGTTGGTGGCAGATGGGTTGGCCTTGATATTGTAGAACCTGCTGATCTACTGGGATTTTTCCACACAACTTATTCTTGGATTTGCAAAATCAAAAATATCCAGTGAACAGAAGGTCAGAAGAAAATGCCCAGGCTGTTTTCATATCCTTGAAATAAATATGTAAAGAAATCCCTCAAACGGACGAGCCCCCATTTATGTTACACACCGGCCCGAAGCCGGGGTGCGACACAACAAAAAAGATAAACCCGATACATAATAACGACAAAAAAAAATCACACCACGGCAGAATGACGAGAGTTGGTTAATTTATTTACTGAACAGGTAGCGAGCTTCAGGGTGGGCGATGCCAAAACAACAAACAAAACACACTAGAAAGAAAAACAGAGCTAACTTACCTCCCACGATCCCAAAACAAAATACAATTCTCTAACCTGTCTCCCTACCCGAAACAGGAGAAAAGAGGGGAATAAAAGAAAACGGCTTCCCACCCCTACAGCTACCAAGCCCAGGTACAACCCCTTTTTCAGCATTAATATTGCAGCCCCGTGCAGTCACACACCACGACGGTCCCCAGACACACAGCTCACGGGAAACCAGGAAGTCTCCTCGCCGACCCAGTCCAACCCCTTTTGTAGCTGGCCTCTTTCCTTCCTCCACCAATGGGTGGCCTCCACCTGGAAACAAGCAACACTGAATACAAATACAAACAATAACAACACCGTACCGCAAATAATGACCCTGGGTCATAACACCCCCCCACCTAAAATCAAGCATCTCATTAGAGAGATGCTAGACCTAGTATCAAAAACATTAAAACAAACAAACAAATCGAACACTTCCTAGGGGGAAACCAGACTCATCAGTCACTGTCTGTGTCATCACTGATGATCCCCTGCAGGTTGGCCCATTCGGACATTTTCCTGCGACCTCTGTGGGTATTGTTTTCCTGATCACTGTCTGATTCCGAGTTTAGAGTGCGCTGATATTCAGAGGATGGACAGTCCTGTTGTTTCTGACTTGCTGAGGCACCCCTGCGTGTAGGTCGACCTTGTGTGGTAATGATGTTGTTGACATCAAGAGCAGCCAGTTCTTGAGCTTGCTCTCTCTTCATTCTGACCTTTTTCCATTTCTGAATAGTTGGCTGACCATGTACACCAAGCTCTTCAAGCTCCTTCTTCAGAACAGCCACCTGGGAGCGGCAGTCCTCCAGCAGCTTCTTGTAATTTCTCCTCACGCCGCAGAGGGCAATATAACGTTCAAGCCTCGCCACCGATTTGTCATCAGACTTTGGTTTTCTGGTGCTCTCATCTTTCTTCACACTCTTCTTCATCTTTTTATCATTTGTTTTATCAGTCTTATTTTCTTTTTCATCTTCCAAAGAAGGTAGTGATGAAACTGAGTCTGGGTCACTGGTTTTCTCTTCCACTTTTGTATCTTCTTTTTCACTGTCAGAAGACTCGTCGCTCCTAATTTTGTCACTCGTTTCTGACTTGCAGTCTCCATCTGATTCGTTTCCTGCATCACTCAGTGGTGTTCTCCTTCCTTCATCTTTACTGCTGGTTACTGTCTCGACGTTCATTCTCACCATTTTCTTTGGACTGTCACTGCAGTTGCTTTCCTCACTGAGTTCCTCATCAGAAGACTCGTCACTGTCAATTTGACGATTTTCATTTCTCTTTTGTTGTGATTTTTTCACCTCTGGCTCTTCACCATCAGCTTGAGATTTGGCATTTTCTTCATCATTGCTGCTTTCTTTACTTTCTGTTTTGTTGTCCTCTTGAACCTCAGATTCTGATGATGAGCTTGAATGATTATTTTGTGATTTCTTTGCCCAGGATTCATCTTCACTCTCACTCATGACCTCGTCATTTCCATTTTCTCTTTTCCTTTTGTTCTGGAGCTTCTTAGTCTCTGAGTCACTTTCACTTTCATCATTATCCTGCATTTTCATCAGTTCCTCTTGCACCACCTGTTTCATGAAAGTTTTTACTTCTGGCCTTAATGAGTCACATTTGTTGTGTGTCTGATATCTCTTTTTTAAAATTCCCAAGGTCAGCGTGCTCAGGTCTGCCTCGTCACGGAGTTGACCACACACAAACCTGCGGATACCTGCTGCCTCCTTCTCCGACACCATACTAAAAACCTTCGCCGTCCCACCATCTACCCCCGGAACAGAACTATCATGCGGCTCAGAGCCGTCCGGAAACATTTCGGATATGTCCACCTCACCACCCAAGCGACGAGCTTGAGCACGAGTAACCACACATGCCGGATAAACTGTGGGGTCACCCAGCTCCGACGGGAATTGGCATAACCGATCCGAAGTAGGACACTCAATAACTTCCGGCATAGCCGGAAACACTTTTCCCCCGGCCAAGTCATTTCCCAAAACAAGATCAATGCCTTCAATTGGCAGCTGATCTCGAACCCCCACCCGCACAGCGCCCGATACGAAGGACGAGGTCAAAGTAACCGTATGGAGAGGCATGCGTAAAAGACTCACCTTGATACCCCACACCAGCAAATCAGAACCACAGTACGACTGCTGAGAGAAAGGCACGACTCCATGCCGCGCCACCGAATGCTTCGCCCCTGTATCCCTCAAGATGGTGATCGGAACCCGGTCCCCCGCATCACCAGACAACGATAAAAACCCTGTCGAAACAAACGGTCGAAACACCTCATCTATCCCCCGCGGAACGACGCCAACCGGCATTAAGCTAGGGCGGGTTACCGCGGAGCAACACTGCACGGCCCCCCCCCCGAAATGTCGGCCCGCGCCCCCTCCCTCGCCCTCAGCACGGGACAAGAAGCAACGAGATGACCGAGCTCATGACAAAAAAAACATCGGCGGTCCCCAGCGGCCACCGTAGGGCTACGCCGCGAGGGCGGGGGAGAACGCCCCCCCCCCACCTCCGGCAAAACTCTAGAACCCCGACGTAACGGAGGGGAAAAACCCCTCTTGTGCGTCAAAGCAAACTCATCTGCCAGAACCGCCGCTTTCGCGAGGGAAACGACCTTCTGCTCGTTCAAATAAACAACCACCCGCTCCGGCAGACACCCCTTGAAATCCTCCAATAACATCAACTCCTTCAACTGTGCAAACTCCTTAACCTCACTAGCCTGGCACCACCGATCAAAGAGCAAACCCTTCTCGCGCGCAAACTCCACATAAGTCTGATCCCCCCCCCCTCACACACTGCCGAAACTTCTGACGGTACGCTTCAGGCACCAACTCAAAAGCACGCAATACGGCAGCCTTAACCACACCATAATCTAAGCTCTCAGATGCTGACAGGCTAGCCCACACCTCCTGAGCCCTACCCACCAGCCGACACTGCAACAGTAAAACCCAGACCTCCTCCGGCCACTTTAACGCGGCAGCCACACGCTCAAAAGCAGGAAAAAATGACTCCACCTCTGATTCACAAAAGGGCGGCACCAATTTAATGTGCCTCCCAACATCAAAATCCTGACGGAGAGCCGGGGCGGGACCAGGCGCCGGCGGCGCAGGGAGCACAGAGGGCGCAGGCGTGGGCGGCGTAGAGTCAGGGGCACGCGGTGGAGGTCCGCGCTCCAACTCCAACGCCCTCACCCTCAAATGCATCGCTTCTACCTCCAACCGGTGACTACTCAACTCCACCTCCTTAATGCGGAGCAACAACTGGAGCTCCTCCGCCGACGACCCCACCACCGGAGCAGGAGGAGCCACAGAGGGGGCGGCCACAGGAGGAACAGACAACGGAGCCAACGGCTCCATAGCCGCCCCGCCCGTCCCACCAACAAGCGGCACGCTCGACAGCAAACCCCGCTCGCTCAAAGCCACCGTGACAAGCTGTCGCAAATCATCCTTTTTCACCCCCGCCGGCGCTCGCACATCAAAACGGCCCGCAATAAGCAGCAAATCCTCCCTCCGACACCGACTCAACTGCTGCAAGGAAGGCGCCTCGGCAAACTTATCCACATCAAACTCCATCCGCGGCCACCCACACAAACAACCCCCAAAAACACAAAAAAACCCCACACACCCACACGAACCCCACTACACACAAACGACCCCGAAATCCCTCAAACGGACGAGCCCCCATTTATGTTACACACCGGCCCGAAGCCGGGGTGCGACACAACAAAAAGATAAACCCGATACATAATAACGACAAAAAAAATCACACCACGGCAGAATGACGAGAGTTGGTTAATTTATTTACTGAACAGGTAGCGAGCTTCAGGGTGGGCGATGCCAAAACAACAAACAAAACACACTAGAAAGAAAAACAGAGCTAACTTACCTCCCACGATCCCAAAACAAAATACAATTCTCTAACCTGTCTCCCTACCCGAAACAGGAGAAAAGAGGGGAATAAAAGAAAACGGCTTCCCACCCCTACAGCTACCAAGCCCAGGTACAACCCCTTTTTCAGCATTAATATTGCAGCCCCGTGCAGTCACACACCACGACGGTCCCCAGACACACAGCTCACGGGAAACCAGGAAGTCTCCTCGCCGACCCAGTCCAACCCCTTTTGTAGCTGGCCTCTTTCCTTCCTCCACCAATGGGTGGCCTCCACCTGGAAACAAGCAACACTGAATACAAATACAAACAATAACAACACCGTACCGCAAATAATGACCCTGGGTCATAACAGTCCTTGATGTGAATATGTAAAAATTGTGTATGTTTTCTGTTCTGTGTCTTGTGTACTGTTTGTTTGTGTCTTTCTTGCTGCTATTACCACTTACATCACCACGGACTGCCATTTGGCTTTTTCTACCTTTAAAACCCGGAGAGCAGCCAAATGGCTTTTAGCTAAGCTTTAGCTTCAGCCAAGTGGAAGCTAAATTGGCTAGTCATTCATATGTATATTAGGTTGTTAGCTGGGAATTCTGGAGGGAGGGGAGTGGGGGTGTGTGGATGAGGGGGTGGGGGAGCTGCTAAAAGCTGTGAACTTCCTTTTGTGTTTCATCTTGATGCATTCTCAATCATCCAGGGAAATAAATCTCCAAAAGTCACCAACTTGGAGTGTTTCAGTTTGCCGTCTTAGGGAGAAATCAACACACATGGGTGTAGGTCCTTTGTTGCTGAGATTTATTGATAAAAACAGTACAAAAAACCAACCATTTGTACACATATTTACAAATAATAATAAAAAGTGAGTGAATACATTTCAACATTATACCAGTGGTCTGATTGATGCCACAATGGAGCAAATCGAGCAAAGACTGATAAGTTCGCTGCAATTTCCAGTGTGTGGGGATCATTGGTCACCAACTGCATCACATGCTACAACCCTGGTCTACATATCACCGTTGATGAACAGCTTTTCCCATCAAAGACTCGGTGCTGTTTCCTGCAGTATATTGCAAGTAAACCTGACAAGTTTGGGATCAAGTTTTGGGTGGCTTGCGACCTAAAATCCAAGTACATTTGCAATGTCTTCCCATATCTTGGCAAGGACCCCAATCGTCCCACTGGGGAGAGACTTTCTGAAAATGTAGTAATGAGGCTGATGGAACCATTCCTAGACAAGGGCAGAAATGTTACCACGGACAATTTTTTCACATCGCTTTCACTTGCGCAAAAACTTCTTAGACTGAAAACCACCATCCTCGGCACAGTCAACAAGATTCGCAGGGAAATTCCTCAATCCACTAGTGGATTGGCTAGTCATTCATATGTAAATGTGGTGGAGCTTGCAAGAGAGTTGGCTCACTCTCATGTAGCTGAGAAGAAGGCAAGAAAAGAACAGTTGCTTCGGACACAACCCTCCACACCTAGTCCTGGAAAAAGAGCCATGTGTCAGGTCAAACACAAATGCAAGAACAATCATGCCACTGTGCGATGTGTTCACTGCTACAGATACACATGTGGTAAATGCAGACTACAGATACCATGGCAGTGCCAGGATTGTGAGTGATTGCTGAAAATGTTGAAATGTACTCACTCGCTTTTTATTATTATTTGTAAATATGTGTACAAATGGTTGTTTTTTTGTACTGTTTTTATCAATAAATCTCAGCAACAAAGGACCTACACCCATGTGTGTTGATTTCTCCCTAAGATGGCAAACTGAAACACTCCAAGTTGGTGACTTTTGGAGATTTATTTCCCTGGATGATTGAGAATGCATCAAGATGAAACACAAAAGGAAGTTCACAGCTTTTAGCAGCTCCCCCACCCCCTCATCCACACACCCCCACTCCCCTCCCTCCAGAATTCCCAGCTAACAACCTAATTTACATATGAATGACTGGCCAATTTAGCTTCCACTTGGCTGAAGCTAAAGCCTAGCTAAAAGCCTACCAGCCATTTGGCTGGTGGTGGGTTTTAAAGGTAGAAAGGTAGAAGCCTGGGACTCCTAGTGTTACACCCAAATTTCCCCTTGTGGGATAATTAAAGGATTATTCTATTCTATTCTATATCATAAGAAGGTAACAGTAACCTGAATTACTCAAACTACTCATTACAACCAATTTATGCAGAAGATCTTCCCACAACACATCAGACACTGAAACATGTGGATTATGGTGAAAGACCACATCAGAAGCCACATCTGTAAGCTACAAATAGAAAATGAATTGCAGACAACGGACAATTGGAAAAACAACAATTTCTTGCCTGATAAGTATCAATTTGAATAAGCAACATGAAAGCATGAATCCACCCTACCTTGTATCAGTGATTTAGGCTTGTGGTGTAATGGTTTGAGGGGTATTTTCTCAGGACACTTTGGGTTAAGTTTAACCAAATAAGCATTGTTTAAAAGTACGGTTGCTTATCTGGTTCATTCTTTTATGGCTGGAGTGTATGCACCTTCTAATGGCTGCTTCCAGCCCCAAAGATCAGATAATTTCAAACTGGTTGCTTGAACATGGCATTGAGTTTTCTGTACTCAAATGCCCTCCACAGTCACAGGATCTCAATCTAGTAGAACACCTTTGGGATGTGGTGGAACGGGAGATTCACACCACAGATGTGAATCAGCTGACAAATCTCCATCAGCTGCGTGATGCTATCATGTCAATGTGGATCAAAATCTCTGAGGAGTGTTTCCAGCACCTTGTTGAATCTAGATTTAGAATTAAGGCAGGAAAAAAACTCAGGACCACCAAGGTGTACATGACATGGTTAAAGCTTAAAGATTCAAATATTTAAATCTTACTTTAGACTTTCTTTAGATTAGACCAGGACCAAGCTAAATATAACATAAACCTTTTCACAGTTTAAATGTTTTTTAATTCCTTCCTTAATTGTAGTTAACTGAATGGTAACTAGATTTGTATTATTACTATTGTTTCATTGTTTAAATGGTCACAATTAACAGTTAAAAACTTGCTTACTTGTTATCATAAATCCAAAGTGAGACAACAGTTATCTGAAAAAATAAAGACGGACACTGAACATCATACTAACACACATTTCCACAATAATGCCAGTACGGACTGACCTCTGCCCTGTTTCCCATCTCCTCTTGTATCACATCTAATTATCTAATTTTCATTCAGACTTAATCATCCAGTTTGTAATAGCATCAACCGGCTCACCTGCTCCACTTCTACAAGCATCAGCACTGGCCCCATGGCCCTGCTTTTTCATAATAAAAATAAGTTTATGACAAAGCTTCTATAGATGTGGGTCAGAGTCTTTCTATATAAGCCAGAGCCCAAGGTCTAAAACTGAACATAATAAAACAGCGTAGCCAGAACAGGGCTCTAGTAAGAGGAGCCTCCTTTAGGCTTCTAGTTAATAGAGAACTCTGACTCCGCACTCCCTCACCCCCTCTCTTTCTCCCCCAGCTCCCACTCTTGCACGACCTTCTCTGTCTATCCTCACCACGCCGTCAATTCATCTCTCTCCATGCAATCTGCAAGGAGGGTGCTGTTAAATCAACCGATAGGTGTCAAGGATTCTCACCTTATATTTATTTATTCTAAATTCAGTATAATGTGCTGGCTGGTTTTTACTACCTGGCAAGCTACATGGATTGGATTTTTACCAAATTATGAGCTTTAGAATCGTAATCATAATCGATTATATAGACCTGCACTGGAGAAATGAAAATAACACTGTACACATAATTAAGCTGATTCGTGAATACACACACACACACACACACACACACACACACACACACACACACACACACACCAGGATTTACTACTGTATTTTGGCATTTATGCAAATTTTAATAAGCTTTCAGTTTAATGCAATCCTATCTATCTATCTGTCTATCCATCTGTTTATTCTGCAAATATCTACTATGTCATAAATACTGTATTAAATCCCATTACTCAATTACAGTATATATGTAGATATCTGGCAGCAGTACAATCTGAATAAAAAACTGTTTTGGCATACTCTTTACCTTCTCTCTGTCATTCATTACACACTTTTGTCACCCAGTGTGACAAAAGATACAACAGGCATCCGGGGCTGCGTTTCCTCCGTCTCCGCCTGCCATCGATGATTCACACCCAACCAGGGGGAAAACAGAGGGTTACTAACTAGGTCCTCCAAGGCACCAGATGTCAGTGATTAATCTTGATGAAGTTGGGACTCTATGTCTCCCTAGCTGTCTCTGTCTGTCTCCCAACCTGGTGCTTAATGACCCTTTCCCTCTGTTTTATCAGCCCATTTTTTACTCTTTAGATCATGCTCAATATGGATAGTTCTTTATGCAGATGAGAAGTGGCTGGAACTTGTGTAATTGTGAATTGTCTGCTGCCATATACAGTAATAGGTTTACTAATATAACAGAGAATTGAAGAGCAATAGAAAACAGTTTGTCTGGGTTAAAATTCCCACTTTGTTTTTTCCCCTCAGGTGTGGTACAGATGTGCAATTTTGTGACCACTGTGTGAGGTAAAAGGCAGCGAGGACTACCACTTGTTCAGCAATAGGGATGCAAAGTACAACATATCACCTATATAATAAATGCAGCGTATAATTAATCAGCAGAGGTTTGACTGATATAATGCAGGAACATGCATTGAAACATTAAAAAAAATAGATCGTTGTAATTTTCAAATTCTTATCCGTAATATAACCATAGTATGTTTGGGTGTACTGATAGTTTTCAGCAAACACTGTGTTCAGGCTTCTGTTCAGATATCAGTGTTTAATATGAAAGTACTGGAAACATAAATGCACCAAGATCTCAAGAAGGGACACATCAGAAAATTTAATTGCACTTCTGATTAGATGCAAACTGTATTTCGTTACCCTGTATTTATACATGTGCATAAACAAAGTTGAATCTTAATCCTAATCGCACAAGTTTTTATATTTCCTTTGAATGAAAGGTAGGACTTAGATATGAAATAAGACTTTTTTTTTCATGACCTCAGTTTAGCTACTGTAATTTTCAAGCATTTGTCAGTTCCTCCACTAATATCATCTCAGCATTACAAAAATTTAAATATCAGCAACTAGTATTAGCATGAAGTTGGTAGATTCAATGGGGAGCTCAGTTTTTGTACTAATGATCATCAAAGCAATAATCTTAGGACTAATATTCCAATTCTTCCCAAACCAGTCCCACTTATGTTAACTGGACTTTAAAATTTTATGTACACTAGCTAATGTGGCAACAATGACCTTTTCCCTAGGAGTGGCCGACCTTTAGAGATAGGGTAAGGAGTTCAGCCATTCAAGAGGGGCTCAGAGTAGAGCTACTAATCCTCCACATCAAAAGAAGCCAGTTGAGGTGGTTCTGACAAGGATGCCTCTTGGGTGAGGTGTTTGTTTTTGGGGCAGACCCAGGATATTGTGGAGCGATCATATCTCTTGGCTGGCCTAGGGACACTTTGGTGTTCCCCTAGATAAGCTGGAGGAGGTGGCTGGGGAGAGGAAGGGCTGGGCCTTCTTGCTTAGGTTGCTGCCCCCCGTGACCTGAAGAAAAGGGCTGGATGGATGGATGTACACGAGCTAATGTTGGATTCCATGAAATGACATTAGCATCTAACAATGTACACAAACTGTTATGGTTAGTATTTTCTAAACTACATATATAATTTTAATTGTTAAGACGATTAAAAAGGAATAGCTGGTCAGCGACCCTCAGGAATATCTCCAAAGCAATGGCCCCCGCTAGATGTTAAATACCTGTGAATGTTGAGCAGTTGTTTATAGAACTGAAGAAGCCTCTTGGATCAACCTAAAGAAGTCTAGTTGCCTTCAACTATGTTCTGGATAACTGAGACATATACAGACATAAGGAAGAACTACTAGATTTAGTCATGATGAAAGAGTGGTTTACTTCATATGAAAAACCAGCTTTAATGAAAAAATTACAGAATTCTGTGTCCCAAAATAAACATATGCTACTTCTTCAGAAAAGGTTGTTTCTGTCATACTGTAGATTTGTCATAAATCATGAACGATCCAAACATGTTCTAAATATAAAGATATATAAAAAGGTTAAGTCATCAACATTTGTATGCTGCTCAAGGCAAATGCTACCCAGCGAAACAAGTTCTGCAAAAGTATAGCTAGTTTTAAAAGTGCAAACTTTTACAGTTGTGCATTATGGACTGGTGTACAATTGGTCAAAATCCTAGAATTACTGTCTGAGAAGATAACACACCATCTGAAATTGGTAATACTTTTTTGAAAGGAGAAGCATGCTACATAACAAATCTATGCACGATGCATATGTAAACCTGACACGGTTCTTGGCTGGCTAAACTAGCATTCATAATTCATGAAAACATTGCTTTTCTGACACTCAGCAAAACATAGAATTTTAATAAGTATCAAAGGTTGAATCTTGAAAGAAATTATGACCCTTATGGCAGTACAACTAAATATATTGTTTGTTAGCTTGCTTCAGTGGGGTGAATAAGGTTAGGACATTTGCAGATCATTTGAATATTCACTTTATTTCTGTATTTATGTTAGGATTTACCTATTTAACCCAGTGAGTCACTCAAGAAAGCGTTTTTTTTTTAGTCGGGATAAAGCAAGCAAAGATCAGAATAGCAAAATGTTAGCAGTTTACAGAAGGCATTAGGAGACAAACACCAACTTGAATGCTGATTACATTATTCTTGTGCATGTCAAGAAACCCAGTCAGTACTTTATCTGGTCCATAATATTGGAAACAGCTATAGGCACTTACTGTGATTATGTGATGAGGAAAATATTAGACACAATTTTTACTCATACAAATAGGCCTATAGGCTGACCTGGCACTGCATAATTTCTGGTCTGGACAGCAATCGGTTTTGTCCACACAATGTTCTCTTAATTACTTTTGAAAACCAATGTAGCAAAAATCCCTGGATTTGAATCAATTTTCATTTCTCATTCTTGTCAGCATGGCAGCAAAACATAGATCGATCACGTTGAGCTTACATGGTTCCCTGAAATACCAACTGAACAACAATGTCACTCTCGACAACAAAGCATGCTACTGGACAAACTACATTTTTGATACACTTGCTGATACACTTGCACATGACATTTGTAAGAGAAATGGTCAGTAAAGCTTTTATTTGATTTTGTTTGGTTTTCACTATTTTGAAAGCAACCACGATCTGAAAAAATCACATATGCAGTACAGTGAGGTACACTTAGTGACTGAGGCATTCTGGCATTCAGTCATGGCAATCTTACATTCCCAATCAAGTAACATCTTGTGAATATGTAAATACATGGATGTAAAATCTCCACATTTAGCCCGGGTGGAATATGGCAATAGATTTTAACCCAAGCCACAATCTCTCCCTGAACTTAACAAAGTAGTTGTTGTACTTACTTATACTCAGGCAAGTGATTTCACATTTTTATTTGTGCTTTTTGAATTTGTCGAAGCCACAGTAGCAAATCAGGCAGGGAAATTAGAGACTAATTAAGATTAATTACTAGATCAAAATGACCACAGCATGTCGATTTGCTGATGGCCATGGACAGTAGCAACATGAGCCATTCAGTAACTTTCCCTGACCAATTCTCTCACATGGAGCCAGATTAATCTATAACAGAAGATTGCATGCTTATAATAGCTCATCTGCAAACTACTTAGATACAAACATACTGCTATTAAAACCAAAATGGGTGACAAACAGAAATAAATGCTATGAGTCGATAATGTGGGTTTGTGATACACAGATGGATTCTCTTATTTTCCCCAGTGCTCAAACAGAAATAACCCCTTTTCCATTTCAGGAAAAGTCACATACACATTTATTAAAATAAAAAAAAAATCATTAAATGCTAAAAAACAAGAATATCTACAGCAACATCCACATTTATTATTATTATTTAATTTTAAGTTTAGGCAATGACAACCATGATACCATGAAAAAGTCTAATTTGCTCATGTCCACCCATACTGCATGACTGGGATTAGTTTTTCCAACTTACACCATGAAGTGCTGCAGGCATACGGAGCCTGTAAAAATTACTGACATATTCAGGAATGAACACATTTACATGCATGCTTTGGTGATAATTACACTGGTCTCGTGTCCCAGTGAAACGAATACTCACAAAACAAGCCTCTTTTCTATTTCACTCATTTTCACAGAAACTGTTTTTCACTGGAAACCAATCCCTGCCTGGTGGCTCGACTTTGATAGTGAATATGCAGTTAAACACTAACTAACAAAAAATTTCAGTGTTCAATAAAATATTTAGCTTGTAGTAATTACGATATCATGGCAATGTGTAAACACCGAGTGTGCTTGCTAAAGATAAGGACTTAAGGTTAGGCACCAGTCTCTGGTGTCACAGCCTTTCAACTTCATATGGATGGTTGTAAATTAAGTTCAACTGCGTGTATTTTTAAGTAATTACCCCGAGAAAGACAAAAATTTTGTACATGCTTTGTTAATGATCCAACTACACTTGTCTTTCTGTGAAAGCAATCCCAGCTGAAGCTGAATTATTCTTAAAAAGATTTTTTTATGCTTTGGGTTGATTTGCCAGAAATGGAATTATTATGTCCTTTATACACGCATCAACTACACTTCATTCAAAGCTCAAATAATCAAATTGCCCGTTTTACCAACAACAATCCAGTCAAAGGATGACTAGAGGCACACTGCAGAGACATTTTGATGAAGGTGCCAGTATTTCAGGTTGGTGGCGTTGCTTTTAAGGGGACTAAAATGCCTGTTTGCAGTTTCTTAGAGTTAGGTCCATAAAAATTTGGACAACGCATACACCCTCACAATGGACTTTAAACCAGTCAAGACGTGATTGAGGTTCAGAACTTCAGCATTAATGCAAAAGGTTAGAGCTGGGCGATATGGCCCAAAATTCATATCTCAATATTCTTTAGCTGGATGGCGATATACGATATATTGCTCAATATTTTTTTAAAGCCATAAAGAAACAACAAAAAGAGAGTCCTTAGTCAAAGCTGTGTTGCAGATCTTACACAGGCACTTTTATTAACATACAGCATAGATGTACATGAAAAAATTACTCAGAAATAAATTATCAGCATTTCTTAAATAATAATGCTCCATAAATAAAATAAAACAATGTTGTTTTTGTACTACATAAAATTTGTCCGCGGTCAGTAAACACAACCAGAATTCATACATGAGGCACACTGTCGATTTTTGAGAAAAAAACGAAAGGATTTCAGGCGTCAACGTGTTAGCGCGGTTTGCTCGTTAACGCGTGGCGATCCACAGTAACTTGTTAACTGAGATTTGCCGCGTTAATGCAGTTATGCCGTTAACGTCATTTTAACGAGATTAACACTGACAGCAATAAAATAGTAATCTCCAAATGTTTTCTTTTTACCAACCAGCTCCTCTTTGATAGCTGCCGTGTCCATCTTGTCGTTGCTTGCAGGTGTAGTGATGGTGGAGCGCGGCTCAAAGAGTTGGCGGTTTGTCTTGTAACCGGAAGGTTGCCGGTTCGAGCCCCGGCTCGGACAGTCTCGGTCGTTGTGTCCTTGGGCAAGACACTTCACCTGCCGCCTACTGGTGTTGGCCAGAGGGGCCGATGGCTCGATATGGCAGCCTCGCTTCTGTCAGTCTGCCCCAGGGCAGCTGTGGCTACACCTGTAGCTGCCTCCACCAGTGTGTGAATGTGAGAGTGAATGAATAGTGGAATTGTAAAGCGCTTTGAGGGCCCTGAAAAGCTCTATATAAATGCAATCCATTATTATTATAATGTAACCTAGACTATATCAATATAAACGATATTGTCACCTCTCATATCTTGTATAAAAATCTATCAAAAATATTTAAAAGCTTGATATATCACCCAGCCTTACAAAAGGTGCAGCAAAAGTATGACACTAACTAATTTTAACCCCATTTTAATAAATAGTTGGACAAACACAATTTTAAATATAAGGCAAAGAGGCAAAATTCTGACATTCTGTCAAAACTTATGGATTCAATGGAAATTTTGTATGAGCTGAGAAACTCAGAGAAAAAGATTGTAGCAATTCAGGCTACCTCATGACCCCAAACATGCAGAGGAAAAGCTATGGTAATTTAAAAGGCTCCCTTTCCTCCATGCAATTTACGGTGAGCTCTAATAACTCTCTCCTTCCACCCCTCTCGTTTTATTCTTCTGTTTTTCACTGAGAAGCTGAGACTTGGACATTAGTTACCATGAAATGCACTCAGCTCTCAGTATAACTTAGACTTTTGGAAAATCTGGTATCTGATCACCACAGAGGCAGCACTGTTACTGCACTGGACCCCATTTTAAAACACTATCTGAGGGACCATCGCTATCATGAGCCTATCCAACCACTGAGTATTAAATCCTCTGCAATTCTCTGCTGCTATTCTCCAGTCTTTAATCTGTATTTTACCTGTGTCTCTCTTTACAACATTACATTTTTACATCAGGATATGTATGTAATGCAGGGTAAGACATGCCGGCAAGTCTGTAGAGCCAAGACAGCTGCTCACTTCTCACAGCTGTAATTGGTAGACCACTCCTGCACGATTTGACAGATTGTGGAAGATAGTTTCTTGAGACATTCTGGTGAGATGTACAACTCAGTCCTGGCGGGATGTGACGTGAACACATTTTACATCACTAAATATAACATCTCAAAAAGTCTACAGGTGGCAGATCCCTCTTACCAAGAGCTCGAATTCTTTATAACAAAGCACTGCTAGGGACCTCAGGAACAGACACATTTTTGACTAGCAAAAAGAGAAAACTTGCTTTTTCCATGTAGCCTTTAACAATTTTCGGCCAGCAGCGCCAACAGATACAGAACTCGACATAATAAGGACGTCTGAGGTCATAAGAGCTTTTATTCAGCTCCCATTTAAAGCTTGCTTCAGAACATCTTAGCTTGGCTTTTGTGAATAATCTTATCTCTAAATAAATTGGGACTTGCTATTCACTATTTACCAAGGTGTTATATTTGGTCATGTAAAATCAGCCTTCGAATTATACTCATACAAAAGGTTTGGTGGAAAAAATTGTCTGATCTTTCCATCAAACTCTGTTATTAACCCTAGTTTATAATGAATAATTCTAAACAAATTATTCATGTCACTGTGCAGCTGGTCTTTCTTAGCTTTGCATCTGTTATCGGTCACCATATTTTAGTGTTGCTCTTTATGGTGAAACTAGAAAAATCTTCTTGCACATCATAAGCACATGTCGCTCCACTCAAGGAGTAAGTAGGTAGCCCATGTGAGTATGTGCTTATTTAGGCAATCTACAGAGGAATTGCTTGTGGGTCCACGATTTGGGGAAAGAAAAAAAAAGAGAGAGAGGTATCTCTTCTGTCTGACCTCCACCGTCTGGATGCAAAAGTGTTATGTACTTAATTAACCCCTCCTGGCATTACATGCTTACTTAAACCGCCCAAAATTGTGAAGAAAAACGTCATCCTGGAAACATATTCAGAACCAAGCCAGCCCAGCTAGCGAGATATCAGAGAGCTTACGTACATTTCAACAATTGATTAATTGTCAGCATGCTTCTCAGCATGAAAACACAAGGATTTAATGGAAATGAATTGAGGAGCACATGTATTCAAATTGGTCTAAATTTGTTTGAAGGATGCATCCTTTAAATCAGAACCCCTATTCATTACAGTGACAACATGTAAGAGGTTCCACAGTGTTTCCCGGACATATTTTTTCATTCACGTATGTATTACTGACCCAGTTAAAATGAAAGATGTCACTGCTTTAAACCACTTAAAATAGTAATTGAAAAAAATGACAACTGTCAAACTTGAATGTGCGTATTACGACTGCAAATATGGAAAAGACAGAAGCATTTACAAAAGGCTTTTTAAATTGAAATCCCGAAGAGGCTGCTTGGGTGAAATATTTCAGCTCAGATTTAATTACCTCATATTTTATCAACAAGATACCATGCTGTGTAAAACTAAAAGGAACACAGCCTTACTTCTATACTTCTATCACCTTTAGAGCCACTAAAACACTCACTATTCAACAAGAATTTACTCAAATCTGTGCAAGATTAATAAAACATACACATTCACCAGCTCAAGCTGCTGACTGACAGGGATAAACATCCCAGATGTTTACTTGCAGACAAAGAATGCATCACATTATGCCATAGCCAACAAATGGGATGACCAGTTCAATGCATAAACAATGAATCATGTCCAAGTAGCACAACACTAGGTAATAAACAGCTGGCTGGAATAACACCTGTGCACCTTATTTGATTGCACAATGTCAAAACCACAGTTTATCTCAAAAATGTAAATATATGTTTGATATTTTGCATCTGAGATAAGTTCATTTTCCAAGACCAGAAAAGGACACAATGACTGACTGACTTATCGTTTATTGGATTTGGCAGTCAGTGAAGGTCTGACGTACAGAGAAAGAAAAATCTATATTTTTCTGCTTATTTCTCAATGCTGGACCAGAACACACTAGGGGAGTTATAATTATGATCCACCAGCAGGCACATTTTTAATACTGGGTTGTCTGCAGCATGAAGACCTCAATTCTACAAATAACACAATAATAGCATATTACAGTATATTTCTTACAAAAAAAGTTAATTAAAAAGTAGTTGTTCCAGTTAATAATGATGCTAAAAATGTTGATGTTCATACTGTTTTTTGTTGTTGTTGTTAATTCCACACTTTACTGTCATAAATGCTTCAGTATAAATGTAAGAAAATCAGTGATCAAACCACTATCTTAGTGTATAGCGGCCACATACAATAAACCACTCTGTCATTTGTCTCATTATTTTAGGGTTGCTTGGTCATGTAAACACCAGATTTGTATGAGCATGTACACCATTTTTATAGCTGTTATCTCTTTATATGCACCCCTCAATCCATTCTGGTCTGTGGAAATCTTATTGGTTACACAGTAGCAACTGAGAAGCAAAGGGAGCCATGCAAATACAGCTGACAGATGGAATAAAAAGTCAGACACTGGCTGTAAAGAAAAACATGGCAGCAGTCTTGAAATTATTCTCATAAGGATGATGTCTTTGTTGTTACCGCATGTTATAAAGTCCAGGTTTACTTTTAGAGGCCCAAATAACTGTGAATGCCACTATAGATATAAAGGCAAGGCAAGGCAAGTTTATTTGTATAGCACAATTCAACAACAAGGTGATTCAAAGTGCTTTACAGAGACATTAGAAACAAGAACAAATAAAAAGCATGATTTAAAATTGAATAAAACAAGCAAATAAACTAACTAACTAATTAACAAACAAACAAACAAACAAACAACAGTATATAAAATCAAAACAGATAAAATCAGAACAGTAGATAAAATCAGTAGTTAAATGTAAGTTTTGAAATTTAAGCTTAAAGTGTGGATTTGGTGCTTTATTCAAATGCAGCTGAGAACAGGTGAGTCTTCAACCTGGATTTAAATAAACTGAGTGTTTCAGCTGATCTGAGGCTTTCTGGGAGTTTGTTCCAGATATAAGGAGCATAAAAGCTGAATGCAGCTTCTCCGTGTCTGGTTCTGACTCTGGGAACTGATAAAAGACCGGATCCAGATGACCTGAGGGATCTGGAAGGTTCATACTGGGTCAGGAGGTCACTGATGTATTTTGGTCCTAAACCATTCAGAGCTTTATAGGCCAGCATCAGAACTTTAAAGTCTATCCTCTGACGGACAGGCAGCCAGTGTAAGGACCTCAGAGCTGGACTGATGTGGTCCACTTTTTTGGTCTTAGTGAGGACTCGAGCAGCAGAGTTCTGAATGAGCTGTAGTTGTCTGACTGATTTTTTAGGTAGACCTGTAAAGATGCTGTTACAGTAATCAAGCCTACTAAAGATGAATGCATGGACTAGTTTTTCCAGGTCCTGTTGAGACATCAGATCTTTTATCCTTGATATATTCTTGAGGTGATAGTAAGCTGACTTTGTTATTGTCTTAATGTGTTTTTCTAAGTTTAGGTCTGCATCCATCACTACACCCAAATTTCTCGCCTGGTTTGTGGTTTTTAGATGTATAGATTGAAGTTCTCTGGTGACCTGTAATCGTTTTTCTTTGGCGCCAAAGACTATTACCTCAGTTTTGTTTTTGTTTAGCTGGAGAAAATTGTGGCACAACCAGTCATTGATTTCCTCAATGCATTTACCAAGAGCCTGTACAGGGCCTCGGTCTCCTGGTGACATTGTGATATATATTTGTGTGTCATCTGCATAGCTGTGATAGTTTATTTTGTTGTTGTTTATAATCTGTGCCAGTGGGAGCATGTAGATGTTAAACAGAAGGGGTCCCAAGATGGAACCTTGGGGAACTCCACATGTGATACTTGTCTGCTCAGATGTGAAGTTACCTATTGATACAAAGTATTTCCTGTTTTCTACGTATGTTTTGAACCAGTTTAGTACAGTTCCTGAAAGACCTGTCCAGTTCTCCAGTCGTTTGAGTAATATGTTGTGGTCAACTGTATCAAATGCTGCACTGAGATCCAGTAAAACTAAGACTGACATTTTTCCACTGTCTGTATTCAGACATATGTCATTAAACACTTTGGTCAGAGCGGTTTCAGTGCTGTGGTTCTGTCTAAAACCTGACTGGAAGGCATCGTAGCAATTATTCTGTTTTAAGAAGTAACTGAGCTGTTGAGAAACTGCTTTTTCAATGATCTTACTTAAAAACGGGAGATTTGAGATCGGCCTGTAGTTGTTCATTTGTGTCTTGTCAAGATTGTCCTTTTTCAGTATAGGTTTTATTACAGCAGTTTTTAGTGATTCTGGAAACACACCTGATAATAAAGAAAAGTTGACGATCTGTAACAGGTCTGACTCTAAAGTCTTTGAGACCTTTTTGAAAAAACTTGTTGGCAGGACATCTAAACAGCAGGAGGAGGAGTTCAGTTGACCTAAGATGTCCTCCAGGTCTTTGCTGTTAATAGGTTGAAACTGTTTCATGGTGTTTAAACAGTTTTTTGGTGGACACAGTACATATCCTGGATCTGCTGTTGATGTACCAATTGCTTGTCTAATTTTTTGGATTTTTTCAGTGAAGAATTTGGCAAAGTCATTGCAGGCCATGGTCGAATGAAGTTCAGCTGCCACTGACACAGGAGGGTTTGTTAGCCTGTCAACTGTAGAAAATAAGACCCGAGCATTATGGCTGTTTTTAGTGATGATGTCAGAGAAGTAGGACCTCCTTGCATTCCTCAGTTGTAAATTATAATTGTGAAGTTTCTCTTTATAAATGTCATAATGAACCTGGAGGTTTGTTTTTCTCCATCTGCGCTCAGCTTTCCTACACTCTCTTTTTTCATTTTTCACCAGTGTGGAGTTTCTCCATGGAGACTTTTTCCTTCCAGAGATAACCTTCACCTTAATGGGAGCAATAGTGTCCATTACATTTAACATGTTAGCATTGAAGCTATTGACGAGCTCATTGACTGACCCTCTGGGCAGGTCAGGTGTTAATGGGAAGACCTGGTTAAAAATTGCACTACTGTGTTCAGTTATACACCGTTTTGTGATCACTGTTGTTGATATATTTGTGTGGGCTGAGATTTTACTTTCAAAGAAAACACAGTAATGATCAGACAGGCCCACATCAGACACAGTAACCTTTGAAATGCTCAGGCCTTTGGAGATCAGTAGGTCAAGAGTGTGTCCTCTATTATGTGTGGCCTCTGTTACATGCTGAGTCAGCCCAAAGTTGCCCAGAGTGTTACTCAGGTCTTTAGTCCCTTAAAGTAATCTGCCTATGTTTCTCTCTATTATAAAGCAGAGATGAATGTTTTAAGTGACAAGTAAGACAATTTTCTTTAACAAACAACTTCTTTTTTTCTTAAGTCCTCAGTCACACAGGTCTGGTTACCTACAGGAGAGGTTTCACTTAGGAAAAATGTCTATTCCTCCAACTGGTTTGCAAGTGGTTGCTGGTTATTGGTATTTGATCAGCAGTTCTGCACTGAAAAAAAGGGACTGGCCATCTCTTGGATTTATGTAAGCATCTTGCATGTATTTAACACAATTGCCTCATGTTTTAAAGATAAATGTAACTATATAGTGTAAAAACTACATGATATGCAGAAAGGGTGTATTAAATTGTTCATATCATGTTCAGGTGAAGTAAGTCAATAAGATAGCAACGTTAAATCTCGTGAAACCACGCGTGATTTCATCTCGCGGGCTTTGGATCGTGGTTTAAAAAATGCATCCATCTCAGTCAAGTCGAGCAGCCAACTCTACGTTTTTTGGTATGTCTTGATTTTTTGAATTAATATTTACCATATTTCAGCCAAATGTAGTTAAACGTCTAAAGTGCCGCCATGTAACATGCTAAAAAAGAGCCGTTAGCTTATTTGCTGTTTTATCTGTTATCAAAGAATTGGCGCTTTTTCATTTGAATTTGTCTTTGGCACAAGAGCCGTAATATCACATTAAACCTAATTACGAGGCACTCATAACATAATTTGGTTTTCTGTGTGAATAGATTTGTCAACTGACTCTTCAGTTACATTGTGTATTTACTGCACCGTGGTGTTAGTGAGATTTTGGACATTGAACAGCTTTAGCTAATATCATCAGCGGTATTATGCTAGCTTACATCCCTACCCCTCCTGCCCTCACCTGCTGTCCTTTTGTTTTTGTTTTTGTTTTTGTTGATGCACATTGAGAGACCACATCTATTCTGCATTTCACCAGGAGTCAGCTGATGGATTGTGGGTTCAAGGTGTTATGGTAAGAAAGTATATTCTATTTTCGCTTAAGGTTTCTGTAACTTAATTATAATAGGTTTTTTATAATTATTAGGTGCATGCATACTCAAATAGACCACCCTATTAATACAACTGAGAAATCCAAAATCTGCCATAGGTTTAACTTATACCTGTATGTATTGTCAGAAAGGTGATTACTGGACTCACATTAATGCACACTTGAACTAAAATGAGGTTGTAACTTGTGGGTTCTTGGGTTGCAAATCAGAAATAAACATCTTTGGATTTTTTTAATCCCATAAGATCTGGAAACACAGTTTTTATTCAACAAAACATTACTGATTATTAACCAAGCACAGTGCCTGCTGTTATTTCAAAATAATTTTATGTCATTTCAGATGAAATGCAGCATTCCAGTGCATCCCAACCATGCCTTTACAGTCAAGGTTTCTGACGGAGCTGAGTTTCTCTCTGACAGTCTGCTGAAAGTGTTTGCAAAGTGATCGGGGGAACAGGGCACAAAGCTAAAGGATGTAGCTGCCATGATGACAGTAAGAACTTTAAAATTCTTTAACTACAAAGTGTATATGTATTGCATTAGGTCAGTAAAAGATTTTTATGCTGCATCCATTGAAACAGTCAACTATTACCTGTGAGTACTGATTCCACCGAAAGGATGCCATAATTTTCGTCATGCATTTACTGGCCCACTGAGAAAAATTGATCTTTTTAAAAAAATAAATGTTCTGGAAACTATATATCCATAAAGTTGATGTCAAACAGGAACTTTTGATATTGCTTTGTAGATGCTGGTGTTGCATGTTGACTGGTTTAAGTTTTGGTCTGGGATCATTTTCTTCTGTGCTACTGAAAAGTTCACAAATCTCTGTTTTCTTTGTTATAATACTTTAGGATGACATTAATGCTCAAAGGGAGTCTCATCAAAGTGCTCCGCATCTGTGTGAAAGACAATTGCAACATCTTGGTGCAGGAGTTCATGGTGAGTGTTTTATGAGTAGATTGTGGCTTTGCAACATTTAAAAATGCATTTAGTTATCCACTTGATCCTCATTGGACCAGTTAGGACCAGTAGTCCTCTTTAATAATTTGAAGTTCACATGAGGCCTGGTAGTGAACTCAGCCGCCGGCCCTTGAGGCCCCACCCCTGTATTAGGGGTCACATCAGTGTGAAAAAACTTTAAATTTGTCATTCTAGTGAACAAAGGAAAATCCCACCAATATTTACATTAGCTTTTGTTTGAAAAAAAAAAAAAGACCAACAGCTAACCAAATTGTGGGGCTGAAAGTCTAAATTCTAACATCTTCTGAGTGACAAAACCTGGATTTCTGATGGGCCGGTGTCTTTCTAAGAAAAACTAATGTAAAGCATTTGAAATTATGTTTTTCACCCTCTCTTAGAAACTCTGTTAGACCATGAATGGCAGCATGGCAGGCCACTCTTTGGCTATAGCTATTTACTATGTTGCTTGCATTGGTTTAAATTACTCTAACATTAGAACTGGTAGATTCAAAAGAGATGAGTTTAAAAAGGAATCTTAAAGAAATGTTTTGTGTTTAACCAGGACTTGACTGAGGCCACTGCACAGATTGAGAAAACCACAATGAACATCTGTCTCCAGAGGATGCACCAGGCAATGACTTTTCTGACGTTGGCATCATCATCGAGGGTATAGTAGTTCTTCAAGATCTGGATAACGTGACCTTTGCAGTAGCCATGCTGTTTGGACCTTTTTTATTCCTTCAATATGAGTTACCCATCACAACTCTGCTACACTTTTGAGGTGATTCAAAGGGTGGTAATGGAGTTGGATGCAACTCAGCTCTCAAGAAAAGCTCACAACTAAGACAAAACTGCTCCTGCAACGAAGCTCACTGTTATGCATGTGAGGTGACCAGCTCTAGGTGAGAAGACATTTAAATCTCACACTTGTTCTGCTGCATTTTTGAAGCTCAATTCCAGGAACAGATCGCAGGGTTCATTTTTATATACACTGCAACTGCCATGAGGACGAGCCGTTTTTTTGTTGTTGTTGTTGTTTGTTTTTCCTTTTGCTCTGTACAAGTTCTCTGTCTGTTTGGCAGCATTTTTAAATTTCTCTTTGTATTTTTTCTTTCTTTTACTAGTGAAGAGATGTAGCATGAACAGTTATGCAGTCTAAATATCCCATATGGGCCGTGTGAAATGGTATTTTCAGTTTCATTCAGTTGAAGTAAGGAACATTGAATATTTCTAAGTGTGCTGTTTTGAACCAAGATGTCACAGTATGATCAGTGCCGTAATTTTTGACAGTCACTGTATCAATGTTATTTTTGCATCTCTTGAATAAAGGTTTTGACCTGCAAGTGCTAATTTCTTTAGTTATTGGGGTAAAATGGGTAATGTTAATAGGAAGGTGTTTGCCAATTCAGTAACCTAATTTAATGTTAATGGAAACTAACATTACCTCAAATTGTTTAGTTATAATTGTTGTTTAACTGAATCTTGACGTTAGAGGCCTTAAATAGAATGTTTTGTATTGTTCTTTCCCAACATTTTTCAAAAGAAAGAGTCTAATTTCTTTGCTGTGATTGATTCCAGAGAACACGGAAGAACTGACATTATTTAACTGTTGATTTATATAGATTCAGTAGTGGAGTAATGTCAGTTTAATTCTTTACCTACTGTCAATGCAGTGAAATTAGACATTTTGTTTTGAAAGGTTACTGGTGGATGCCAGCAACCATCTTGGAAGAGAACAATATAATCTGTTATAAGGCCTCCATTTGAAAATTGTGTATTTGATACTAGAATATAATAGCAAAATGTAATTTGAAGATAACATGTAGTATTTAAGTGACCAAGTAGTATTGGGTAAAAGTTATTGAATGGTGTTGGGATAAAGTGAGAAAATTGTGAAGGATTAAAATATTTCAAGAGCTCAAATTACTTCATCAAAACATGTTTAAGTCACATTTTATCAACACAAATTGCACAGGTTTATTGAACATGAATAAATTGTGTTAATTTAACTCAATTGTTTAAGTTGCTGCCAAAGCAAAACATCTGTGTGCAACAAATGTCCACCATTGAATTAAGTAAATCCAACAACATATTTTTTTCAGTGTGGACCAAAAACGTTGTTGCGATTGTTTTGGTCAGTAGCAAGTTACCCAGGTCATCTGTAGTTTGCATGGAAGCCATCGACCTAGATGATGACAATCACCAACTGACCAATGGCTGAAACTTTAAAAAGTGTGATCTAAAATTGAAAGGGCATTTGCCTTTGAAGTAAAAGTTGTGCCTCAGGGCTGCAACCAACTTGCTTTTGGTGTAGCACTGTATAGTTTTGTTGCTGATTTCACCAAGCAACTGGCAGCAGTCTCCAGAAATCGAGTTCAGGAGTTTTGTATTTAAATATAAATGTTCTTGGAAAATATTTTAAAAATGTATATTAAAGACATATTTAGCTATTTAATTATCAGCATTCACCTGTTCTGATTGATTGGTGTAAATGGAACTGAAATCATCCAGGTAAACAACACCATATTGGTTTTTTGTGTGACTTAAGAGTCTCAGTAAAACTTTAAAGTTCAACTTTCAAATTTGAAAATATATACAAATTGTTGGAGCCACCATTTAACTTGCCTTATGCCTCAACTTTGCTTTCCACATTTACCATGTTGCTCTGAAAAGGCTTTCTCAGTGATTTGACTCCTAAGACCCACCTCTGAAGAGAATATAGGATGGGGAGAGAGCTACCCGCACAAACCAACAGACAATAAGATTATCCAAAGGCAATTAAACTTGGGGCCTTGTCTTGAGAAGTTCACATCCAACCCCATCCCTTTTCATCCCTACCTTTACTTTCCTTTTCATCCTTACCTTTCCTTCCACTCCTCTGCACCTCATTGTTGTGTGATTAACTCCCAAGCACCAGCGGGTGAGTCTACATTCCCATTACCCAGATCTATGGCGAGGACAAAACATTTGTTAATCACCAATCACTACCAGGAGCAAGGCACTCAAGTCTTTGCCAGCTCTATAATGTGAGTGATGTGCTGCCAGCTTCTTCAAAGACTGTGTTCTGTTTTTGTTAAATCTCCACTCAACACTTCATATGGATATGCTCAAATAAATGTACGCTTCTTGTTACCAAGGTGCTCTACCATCAAAACAACTGAACATGGGTAAAGTTCACTTTATCTCCAGAACATGATTTGTTCTAAGAGCCAAAGGCACACAAAGCTGTTTCCCTTTGAGCCTAGACAACATTTTAATTTCAGTATTTAATTTTTTCCTGCAGTTTCAACAAGCTTATAATTGTAAGTGCCTCTCAAATTATTATGCAGTTTGGCATAATTTGCAACAGCCAATATCGAGTCTATAAAACATGTACAGCATGAGATCTGGCTTCTTTGTAAGAAATATGAGACTGCTGAGTTGTATTATGTTTCACAGAGAGTGTCCTCCCAAGAAAAATAACAAGCATGCATTTTAGAAGAGTTACAATAAAACATATATTTACAATCAAGTAACAAGCATTTCAAGTGGCGAAAAGTTAAATATAGAATACAATTGTTAGGAGCTACAAATTATACATATGGGGGGTGTCTGAGTGGTTAGAATGATTGAAAATGATTCTAATGCAGGAGAGGGCTGATTTATTATTATTTTTTAATGTAAAAACCTGTTTTCCCCATTTTCTATAGTGTCAGATAAAATGACAGTAACACACTAGATTTTGACATTCAGTTATGTGGACCTGGGTTGGTATTGCATTATATGGCAGATCTAGACAAATACTTTTGGTATCTTGGTGGTGTTTTTTTTTTTGGCATCTAGGTTAAGCTGCACTCTCTACAGCAGCGGTCCCCAACCTTTTTTGCGCCACGGACCGGTTTATGCCCGACAATATTTTCACAGACCGGCCTTTAAGGTGTCGTGGATAAATACAACTAAATAAAACTAGTACCGGTATGAAAAAAAGAGAAGATTTATTCATAACACACGTAAAAAGACCCAGGAAAACAGAGTTAACAATAAAAACGATAACATAATAACGCTTAAAACCGATAAAAACCCTGAAAACCATACGTTTCACACCTGAGCCTCAACCCTCAACCAAACGACTCACAGACCGGTACCGGTCCGAGGCCCGGGGGTTGGGGACCGCTGCTCTACAGCTTGACAAATATTTCCTGGACTTAATATTGCAACAGTTTTGTGCAGAAATCTTACTTCCTGCACAAAACCATCATCATGAAAGGGAATATCTGTTACCTGAAATTGTAAAAGGAAAGCTTTTGTGGTTTTTGATCATAAATGTCCTTCTCCGTCTGATAAAACTGAACTTCTATGGTCACTCAAAATGCAAACGGCACTAACTAATGAACTCAACTGGGGCACTGCTGTTTACTAATCAATAATTTTGCTTTGACTTAGATTATACTATATTTTTTTTGTTCAGTGTATGTGAAAATGTTTCAACGCATTTCAAAATGTATTTGTTAATTCCAATAGCAGGGTAATGAGACTTTCTAACTACATCAATTCTGCTTGAGCATTCTTAATTATGATATGTAATGAAAATCATAATTGATGAATTGACTAGTGGCTCAGTAATGAATCACTTTCCATGCACATTTTATGCCAATTTCGTTTTGACTTTGAATAAACCCTAATTATCTACATTAGTGGAAGTCAATGCCTTAATATTTAATAAATCCAGGATAATCCCATAGCAATCAATTTAGATCAAAATCGCTTTCCACCAAAGGTAGAAATGCTCAGCAAACTCATCCACTGTACCCTATAATGATGCCTATTTATATGCAGGAGCTTTGCCAAACTGCAGGATGGGTAATTACTTTATTTACTTCTAATCATGTCAATGAACCATTGTGCAAGGGTTAGATTGGCTGAGCTCATTATTATTATTATTTTTTCTCTTCAGGATCACATTAGGAACTTTAGTCTAACAAAGGCTCAGTTTGAAGAGATTGACCACTGCACAATACCAGAGCACTCCATTAGATGCACGCTTTCAGGGAATCCAATAACTGACTGTGACATAATTATTTAAGTCAATATATATCCGTGTGCTCTTGTACACAAATCCTAATAGTTTCGAACGGATCTGTAAAATCATTCTCATCGAGTCAAGAAGAAAAAATGTAAACGAAAATTAAGTGCACTGTAATAGCAATCTGTGACTGAATTGCAAGAACAATGTCTATTCTTCTATTCATTCATTGCTTTGTCAGTATTTACGTGATTAATGTCCTATTCAATAATCATTAATCTTATTTAACAAAAATATTTGACAAAAATAATATAATGCATTCTCCACTGATTGGTTATTGAAATAAAGGTCTTACCAAGATTACCTATATCAAATTAGATAAGATCGGAATATGACATATAAACACTTATGGTCTTGAATTCACAGCTGAAACTGGTGTGAAGTCCTGGTGCAGCATATATACACGGCTTGACTGGTAATGTCATGGTCCCTCTGTCCTCTCTGTGCTGTTTTCTGTCTTGTCATTTCTGTCTCCTTGCTCTGTGCCTTGCCTGTCCGCTATCCCTGTTTATAAATGTGTGCATGTGTGTACCAGTTTTTGTGTCTTGGCAGAACTCCACATACCTGCTAATCATGACACATCTGTTCCTAATTCCTCGTCAAAGCCCCTTCATAGGGGAGTGGCTAGATGAAACCCAGGCTCTGGTCCTTTTTTTCTTGGTGTTTTTTTTTTTTTTAAATATATCTGTGTGGAAAACTTACTTGTATCTTATGTATGTAGATTCCTGTGGAGAGAATCCATCCATGAGATTGGTGAGCAAAGTGGGTTTGGAGAGAGGGTATCTGGGAAGAAACATTCAAGGAGATTCATGAGTACTTGGGAACTGGAATAGTCACTGCAAAGGACTTCAAGATTAACCTTCATTGCACCATTTTAACTGTTACATTTTAAGACAGTCCACACAGGAGTCTTGCTTTTGCCAATCTGAGGCCAATGGGTCAATATTTATATATTTTTTTCTTTATGGGTATACAGACTACTGCTGGTTTAATGTGGAAGAAGTGGTTGACAAAGATGGAATGACAAAAGCAAAACTGCAGCTGAATAATTACAAGAACAAGAAACTACAAATAGATTAAACAAAATTAAATTAAACATATTAGCTGTCGGGATTGCTTCTGCTGCACCATCCACAGTAATACCAACAACTAGTAACGAGCCCTCACAGTCACAAGAGGCTGGTGTTGCTAGCCTCTTGTGGCTGTGCAGAAAGGATAGCAGCTGAACGGTGTAAGACGGAGCAATGTGTAATTAACTGGGTAAGAAATTAGATGGAAGGACATTTAAGAAGCAAGAGATTCAAGTATTGAAATATGGCTACTTTGATCATGAGCCACTGCTACTAGCTAAAGTGTAGCTTTTAATTGTGACATGCCACACTGCAGTGCAAACATGATGTTCTTACTCAACAACATTTGCACCAGCCTAATCAAAGAAATTGAAATAGACACATAATATATTTATGCAATAATGCCACGCACATTTTTGTCTGACAGTCTAGATCTGTATGTGTCCCAGCATGTATATTTAAGATTGGATGCATAGCGAATGCCTAGTTTTTAATGGCTGACTAGGTTTGGAAACTACTGTATGTACTTTGACTGACTTTTCTCTCATTCTACAGCAGGAAATGAAGTGTGTTGTGTGTGTGGTAGCATTCTCATCCAAATGGTAATTGGAAATGTCAAATCCTGCTCAAAAATGTCCAAATGCCAGCAACACATAAGAGGGTTCTTGGGCGACATACAGTTTGTAGCGTTGGTGTATTGCAGGTCCTTGTGTAGTTGTCATGTCAGTGATGGATAACAGATCTACAGTGGGGCAAAAAAGTATTTAGTCAGCCACCGATTGTGCAAGTTCCCCCACCTAAAATGATGACAGAGGTCAGTAATTTGCACCAGAGGTACACTTCAACTGTGAGAGACAGAGTGTGAAAAAAAAATCCATGAATCCACATGGTAGGATTTGTAAAGAATTTATTCGTAAATCAGGGTGGAAAATAAGTATTTGGTCAATAACAAAAATACAACTCAATACTTTGTAACATAACCTTTGTTGGCAATAACAGAGGTCAAACGTTTACTATAGGTCTTTACCAGGTTTGCACACACAGTAGCTGGTATTTTGGCCCATTCCTCCATGCAGATCTTCTCGAGAGCAGTGATGTTTTGGGGCTGTCGCCGAGCAACACGGACTTTCAACTCCCGCCACAGATTTTCTATGGGGTTGAGGTCTGGAGACTGGCTAGGCCACTCCAGGACTTTCAAATGCTTCTTACGGAGCCACTCCTTTGTTGCCCGGGCGGTGTGTTTTGGATCATTGTCATGTTGGAAGACCCAGCCTCGTTTCATCTTCAAAGTCCTCACTGATGGAAGGAGGTTTTGGCTCAAAATCTCACGATACATGGCCCCATTCATTCTGTCCTTAACACGGATCAGTCGTCCTGTCCCCTTGGCACAAAAACAGCCCCATAGCATGATGTTTCCACCCCCATGCTTCACAGTAGGTATGGTGTTCTTGGGATGCAACTCAGTATTCTTCTTCCGCCAAACACTACGAGTTGCGTTTATACCAAAAAGTTCTACTTTGGTTTCATCTGACCACATGACATTCTCCCAATCCTCTGCTGTATCATCCATGTGCTCTCTGGCAAACTTCAGACGGGCCTGGACATGCACTGGCTTCAGCAGCGGAACACGTCTGGCACTGCGGGATTCGATTCCCTGCCGTTGTAGTGTGTTACTGATGGTGACCTTTGTTACTTTGGTCCCAGCTCTCTGCAGGTCATTCACCAGGTCCCCCCGTGTGGTTCTGGGATCTTTGCTCACCGTTCTCATGATCATTTTGACCCCATGGGATGAGATCTTGCGTGGAGCCCCAGATCGAGGGAGATTATCAGTGGTCTTGTATGTCTTCCATTTTCTGATGATTGCTCCCACAGTTGATTTCTTCACACCAAGCTGCTTGCCTATTGTAGATTCACTCTTCCCAGTCTGGTGCAGGGCTACAATACTTTTCCTGGTGTCCTTCGAAAGCTCTTTGGTCTTGGCCATGGCGGAATTTGGAGTCTGGCTGTTTGAGGCTGTGGACAGGTGTCTTTTATACAGATGATGAGTTCAAACAGGTGCCATTCATACAGGTAACGAGTGGGGGACAGAAAAGCTTCTTGCAGAGGACGTTACAGGTCTGTGAGAGCTAGAGATTTTCCTTGTTTGAGGTGACCAAATACTTATTTTCCACCCTAATTTATGAATAAATTCTTTACAAATCCTACCATGTGAATTCATGGATTTTTTTTTTCACATTCTGTCTCTCACAGTTGAAGTGTACCTCTGGTGCACATTACTGACCTCTGTCATCATTTTAAGTGGGGGAACTTTCACAAACGGTGGCTGACTAAATACTTTTTTGCCCCACTGTATATATTGGAGGTGACAGTACTGCACATACGTAGTTATTATGTGCCATTTATGAGTTACATGTCTCAGAATTCTGACTTCTTTCTGTGTAATTTGCAATGAATATACATTTATTCTCCTTTTTTTTAGTGGCAGAAAAAACCTTCCATCATCAGTCTGTTGTACAATCAACTTACATCCACAATGTATGCAACCATGATTGAATCAGTGAACGAACAAATTAAACCACAGATATAATATATGGACATACTGTAAACATATGCATGCTTGTGCATTGAATTTAATAATTTTCTCTCCTCGTATGACCTATGTGTGTGAGTGAGATTGATTTTATGTGTGAACCTAACCAAATATTAGTACATCTCATTTCAGACCTTTTTCTTGTAAAATGAAGTGATCAATAAACTATTGGGCACTCTTAATTTGAAAGTTCAGCCACAGCTGACCAGATATTATCAGCCCATCTCCCATTTCCCCACTGGGAAGTTAGTCAAGGTGCTGTTGTGAGACTCATTTCATGGCTGCACATTAACTCGACCGTCCTGGACTGTAGCTGGTGATGGCACTCTTTGATATGCTGTGATGATCTTCCAGTTGAAGGGTCACTCCAACTAGAACCTGAAGCTGGCTAAAAACAGTTTCATGCACAGCTACACTGTTTACTTACTAAGCCTGCAGAGTAGATGACAGAGTACTGTCTCAAACTGCAGTCTAAGATGAGTCTGTCAAAGCGATGGGAAACTCAGTCTAGAGGCAGCTGAAACGTGGTCTGTTGTATATTATCACAAAGTATTCGAAAAATCCTTTATTAGTCTATTCAAGAAAACGTGGGTGGCGGTCGTTTCGCATGCACCCTGTTAAAGCTTTAAGAGTATTATTTTATTAGTTTTCCTTTCTCTGGACATTGGCTTTGGGCCCAGTTGCAGACTCCCTGGCCTTATTTTACACCTGTGTGCACTGTAAACTTCATTTTTCCATGCTATCAGGGTGTCTGATAGCACGGATATAGATAGCATTTGCCTGTCTTAGAATAATCTGCCTTATACTTAATTAATATTATTAATGTATGCTTCTGCAGGAATTGTCAGACAGCCGATTAGGTCCAGATTATGGTTAAACAAAGGCACCAGATTGGCATATATCTGCCGCTGGTACTCGAATGAAAGGAATGCTAACCTGAAACCAATTAAGCTTTTCACCAGTATGACTGTCTTCCCTCTGGGGGTCTTTCCTAATTGCTAAGGCGCCACTCTTTTTTTAATCTCCCTTTTTATCTCTATATTGCAATGCTAGTGTTAATTTGCTGGAAGTGCAGTTGATTAATGAATGACTTTAATCAGGATTTGAAATCACGAGGCGCTCTCCTAGATGCTGGTGATCACTGAAAACCTAAAACCCGTCACTACTATATGCGCATTCTCTTTTACTGAATGATTTTTCTTTGATTAGTAAAAAAAAAAAATCAAGGATAAATCAATGGGAATATTTCTTTCAAGCTGCGACTGTGAAATCCGAGTTTAAAAGACAGAAACGATATATAGCAAGTGATATTAAAACCCAGTGGTGTCATTATTGGAGGGTACCGAGATAAACGGTGTCTCTGATTCTTGAGCGAGTGGAATCCTTGGCTATCAGATACAATAAAAAAAAAAAAAAAGACTGTAGGAAGAGGCAGTTAAGCTTCATGTCATAATCCTTCCGATCTCAAATCCAAAGTGTGATTTTCTTCCTCAGTCTCCCAGAATTTCCTCTCAGAAATTACCATTTACCAATTACACGGTGTCAGGAGTGATTCATATCTCTTTAATGAGAAATGACAGTAGATAGTGGAGAGCCACCTCGGGTTTGATTTCATTCTCAGTGGGATGGGATGATCTGTTGACAGAACTACCCAGCAGACAGAAACAGTGGCAGAGGAAGCCGTCAGCAGTCTTTCAGTCATGTCCTCAATGCAACGAAGAGCAAGAGGCCACTCAAGGCAGGTGGAGGAAAGCTTTCAATCACTTATTCTTAACCTTGACTTTGTGGAACTACTAGAGGGGTGGCCACTGCAATTAACATTGTTAAACCTGTGTCCAAGCATTGCATTCCAAATCATGGTTAAGGTTATACTCTTATCAAGTCATTTTCAGGCCTGATAAGAGCAAAATGTTCCTGTCTGAAATTCTGGGGGTTTCTACAATAAGTGTTAATTTTTTTGCAATAAGAAAACATGGCAAACAGCATTTGGGGTCAAAATGCCGCGATACAAGATTTTAACAAAAGGCAAGTCACTTGTTATGGAAAGTAACAAAACAGGTAAACCAAAATAAATGAACTGACCATGAAAAACCTAGACTGGGAAAGCTAAATACCTAACCAACTGAAAGCCTGGAACACTGGGAATACTTGGAGACATATTGGAAATATCAAGAGAAGATGGAGAAACAAGGAGGGATAAACATATGGACCAACAAAGGACTGAGGAGGACAGAGACAATATATATACACTGAGAGATGACAAGGTAAGTGGAAACCTTGGGGAACACAGCAGGAGCAAATGACATGTTCCTATGGGACGAGACAGGTGAAGCAAATTTGAACACACTAAAAGCAAGATGAGAGACTGTCAAAATAAAACAGGAAGTACAACACTGAGACCAAGACTAGTTTAAATCAGTATTTCTTTTTATGAAGAAAGAGTTTGTAAGTAAACTAATTCAATTTAGATTAACTGAATTTTATTGTGCAAGTTCACATTAAAAATGATAAAAAAGTAACGATGAAAACTGATAAAAACCCTGAAAACCATAAATTTCACAACTCTTGCGGCACAGAACCAAATGACTCACAGACCGGTACCGGTCCGTGGCCTGGTTGTTGGGGACTGCTATCCTACAGTATTTGCAACATCCCATATTAGCAAATACGGGATGTTGTGATTGTTGGGTTTTCTTGCAAATACTGTAGGACAGCGGTCCACTTGGTAATAAGAGGAAGAAAGAACTCCCTTTTAACAGGAAGAGGCCTTCAGCAGAACCAGGCTCAGGGAATGGCAGTCAACCAGTTGGAAAACTAGCAGAGAAGGAGAGTAAGACCAGATTGAAACTGAAAAAATTAATGATAGAAAGTTTAAGTATTCATGGTGAGTGAAAAAAAATGTTCCATAATTTCATGTCTAATACTTTTTTTTCTTTCTGTCTATTTCTCTTTGTTTTGGAAGAGTCGAGCAGGCCGTTCACTAGCCCTCATCTAACACCGAGGCAATTTTAAAATAATTTCAGGCCGAGTCTTGATACAGATATTGGATACTCTTTGACTGAATGCTGTGATATGTTTTTGAACTCCTAGGGTTGGTGTTGATATTGATATTCAGTCCACCAAACTCTACTCTGATAGATCACAGGTCAATGGAAAATAATACTTTTTGGAACCTTGGGGAGGGCAAGAACTGCCATCCAGGAAAATAAAGCTTTAAAGTCGTTGCCAGTAAAATTCTGGTCAAGAGCACAACTTCTTGCGTTCCCGGGAAAATTTTCTGTGTCATTTGACACCTAATCGGCAGGACAACAATCACACAACACCTGATGTCTATGTGTATTGGTGATATTGTTGAGAGAGGCTGGTGAAACAAGCTGTTTAACCCTGATTTATCAGGGTTAACCTGGCTGATTTATCAGTAAATTGACCAACACTAACAAAGTTGTTTCCAGACCCAGTCAGAGGTAAGAGCTGCAGGGGTTATAAATGCAGCCATTCACATCATAAAAAGACTTGGTGCAACAGCAGTCTAAACTGTGCCCCCCTGCAGACCTCCACGTGAACAACTCAGAGGAACGATGTACTTTTTTCCCCTTTGTTTGTGTGCATGTGTGTGAATCAGTGTGTAAATTTAAACCAATTCTGCAGAACTGACTCCTGCCGTGCGGTCTAACCTTGACTCCTGATTGCTACAATCAGTTTTTTTTCTGTGGCTAGACGGACACACAGCTTGCTCACTTATATGAACTTTACTTCTCTTTGATTCCTCTGTTTTTAGAAATACCTAGAAAACAGCCATAAAAGCTGGAGTTGATTATTATTTTTGAAAATTCTCACAAATGTTTTTGCCAAGGGCAAATATAAAAAGAACAGGATTGGTGATGTGCAATAAATCAGTCCTCATATTGCAGGTTCTGTTTGCTTTTTTGGTTTAGTTTTTAAGTTTTGGATTTATAGTCTGAAAATGCCTTTTATATTATATTGGGAAATGTTTTTATTACAAAATTACATACATTCCAACAAAGTGACAAACTTAAATAAGAAAAATACAGTTAGTCTGTCACGGCTGGTGGAGGGAGCCGTGTGGTGTGGAGGAAAAGGAGGACCCAAGATGCAGCGAACTGATGACAGAGTGATGTTTATTTACAAGGTGGTGGTGGTGGCAAAAACAGGCAACTCAACATGAGCAATTACAAACCTAAACTGGGAGAAACTAAAGACAAACCTGAGACCATACAAAAGGGGTGCGGGGCAGAGAGACGCAGAGACAGGAACGAAACACCATAGAATGCAGAGCTACACGGAGGAACGCAGTGATACATGGATGAACGCAGACGAGCCGACAACAAACACAGACCGACACCCACTAAATATACACACACAAGGTAATCAGGTAATCGCACACAGGAGGGAAGAACAGCTGATCTGAATACACATGATGACTGGAGGACACAAGCTGAACACAATGACAACAGACACAGACTTTCAGAACAAAACAGGAAATCTAGAACCCGAACCAGACACAAGGGGGGAGGACACAGAATAACTAGACAGAGGGAAATAATCACAAAACAAAACGCTGGGTCAACGACCCAGGACCATGACATAGTCTCCATTTATTTTATTTTCATTAACTTGCTGATTTATCAAAAAGTTATAAAAGTTAAAAGCTAATTAATCAAAGTACAAAGTAACTTCCCCAAATGTTGTTTGTTTTAGAACCAATAACTGAAACTATACAGTTTAGGAAACATTTAGTTTTTGAAGATTTAAGTCTAACTTTGTGTACAAAGAGGTTCGAAAAGCTGTCCTTATATAATGTTCATATAAGTAACTTCACTGCAAAGCTCATACGTGTATTGAAAAAATGGGGTGGAGGAGGAAGCATAGATAAATGAGACTGTGGCGGTCTCCAGGATGACAGATTTTCTGGGGATCTTGGTGTATTTGCTGGCTGAGAACAGTTTGTGCTGCTAGCCAGGAGTGTGCATCAGCATGGCATTGCTGATTGGTGTCTTAGTAGTGTGAATTCTAGCTGTGGCAACGAGCTATCTAGGCATGATCTCAAATACTGACTACACCAGTTGCACCCGTTGCCATGACAACCATGCAATGAAATGGAGCACTATGCGTTAGTGAAGTGGCTATCTAACATGAGAATTTGACAGTACTTGACCATATGGTTCTTAGTTGCATTGTGTTTGTTGCTTGGAATCATGCTGATTGGTCCAGTAAGGAAACTATGAACTATAAAGAGAACTTTTATTTAGCCTTTCCTTTTAGCAGACTGTTTTGACTGAAATACTTTGTGAAAGCTTATGAAAGCAGTTTATGAAACTAATATACATTCTGTATTTACAAGTACACCAACTAACTTGTCAATTACCTTGCTGTTAATGGATTGCATTGCAGGTGTATGATCCATCTTAGCTAGTACTGAATTGGACCCCCTTTTCCTTCAGAACTGGCTTAATTCTTTGTGGCATAGATGCAACAACTGGAAACATTCGTCAGAGATTTTGATCCGCATTGAGGCAGAGCCTTCAGTTTTCAGGCGCCTCTTCCAGTTTGGATTCAGGAGAGAGACACTATCTCTACTTTTAAGATTAGGCTTAAAAAAATCCTTTTTGCTAAAGCATATATAGGGCTGGATCAGGTGACCCTGAATCCTCCCTTAGTTATACTGCTGGACATTATGAACAATGCTGGGCATCCTCTGCACACGGCCATAAACAATCAGAAGAGTCTGTTCAGTGACAGGTTGCTTCTCCCCAAGACAAGAACTAACAGACTGAAAAACTCCTTTGTCCCACACGCCATCAGACTGTTTAACTCCTCTCTGGAGGGGAGAGGGAGGGGAAACAGGAGGACAAAGGAGGGGGGAACAACTAAGCTGTAGTGCCTCTTCACCTCACTGTACAATACCTTGTGCAATACTTTTGTAAATAGTCAACAGTGCAATAGACTCAATACTTGAAATGTGCAATTCACTTGTATTTTTATTTTTTATTCCTATTTATTCTATTTATCCCCTTTGTATATTTTATTTATATTTGTCTCTGTATTTATATATATGTCTGTGCTTTTTTTTTTTGGAAGTCGAATTTCCCAGAGGAACCCACCCGAGGGATTAATAAAGTTCTATCTTATCTTATCTTATCTTATCAATAGGTGTAGGCTGTTGGGGGAGTATTTCTTCTTCAGTCACCTTTCTTACTTACTATGTGTAAATAGATCTCTCTGCATTGAATCATACCTGTTATTAAATCTGGCTCTCTTCCACAGCCTGTCTTCCTTCTCTCACCCCAACAGGTCGCAGCAGATGGCCCCGCCCCTCCCTGAGCCTGGTAAAAGGGAGTTTTTCCTTCCCACTGTCGCCAAAGTGCTTGCTCATAGGGGGTCATATAATTGTTGAGTTTGCTCTGCATATATAATTGTAGGGTCCACCTTACAACACAAAGCACCTTGAGGCGACTGTTGTTCTGATTTGGTGCTATAGAAATAAAACTGAATAGAATTGAACTGAATTGACATAAAAGCATCACACAGTTGCTGCAGATTGTCAGCTGCATGATACGTCCATGATAAAAATCTAATCCACCACATCCCAAAGGTGCTCTAATGGATTGAGACTGTGGAGCCCATCAGAATAGAGTGAACTCACTGTCATGTTCAAGAAACAACTTTGAGATGATTGGACCATCAGAAGATAGGTTGTCATAAAGGTATGGTTAATTATTTGAGATGAGTTTGATTCATTAAGTTAAGCTCCTGTACATTAAGTTCATGACCTACGCTGACAAAAATAGTACAGATAGTACTTAACAATAGCTTAATATGTCTACTTTATGATGGCGTATTTAAAATGCAGTTAAATTAGTGAAATAATAATTTTAATAATTGACTTTTATTTATATTAATTGCTTTCCTCCTCCATAACCAGCCGGTTATGTATCATTACAAATTACGACAGTAAGAAAACATTCAAATTGTTACACATAGCTAATTAAAAGGATTTTGCATGTCATTACTAGACTAGAAATTTAACTGCTTACTCAACCATTGAAAATGTGTCTGTCTGGTTTTGGACGCACAGCAATGTTCAGAGGCAAAGAATATGAATACTAATTTGAACGTACACTATTTTGTAAAGGATTAACATGTGGCCCACTGACTCATCTTGGTGCCCAGGGAGGTTTTGTGACAATCTAAACTTCATAAAGCTCCAAGAGGAAAAATAATCCTGTGCACACTGAAGGGAAAAGGTTTCCAATTTTTAACTGCAAACAGAGTGTCTCACAATGTAAGTTACACATGTAACATTTGGGGACCAGTTAATAGAGCAAATATTTTCTTTGTTATATAAACTCTGACTGACTTGCAACTTGTATTTATCTTTAGTTACATTTCTGAATTTGAATTTAAGCCCTAAATCCTGGAGACAACCGTGTTCCCACGTATGCTAATACTCCCAAGCTGTCAAAGAAATCATGATTTTGTGTCACTTCAGAGCCATTGCATAAAAGTATGCTACACTCCAAAAACATGGAACTACACTTCATTATCATGACACTGCAGACATTTCATTTTCCACTGTGTTTTGCATTTCCAAGGCCACTGTCACAAAACCAACACATTTAAACTATTTTTTTCTTCTGACAACTGCTTGTTGTCACTGTATTTTTAACCATTGCGCTCTTGCTGATCCCAGTTAATTTGAAAAGATACTTATAGTTCATTTTATATTCCTCCACAATTCAAACTGGCTGAAGACTGTTTTGCTACCCTGTAGGAAATTAATTAATTCCGAGTCCCCTGGATACCTGAATACTCGATTTAGATTTACCTTCTGTTTTGTTTGACTTTCTTGGCAATGAATCGGGCTTTATGAAAAAAATCCACCCGCAGATAGTCGTAAACTGTTATCTTCACTCTGTGATGAAGCTTACTCCTTTCCTGTAGCCACTTTGCCTCTGCCTGCCTCGTCTCCTTCCACGTCAATTAGTGACTTCCTTCATTTCCCAGGAGGACTTTTGATAGCCCCCAGTGAAGGGGTATGAACTTGTTGCTTTCAATAAAGGAGGAATGAATGGGCACGTAAATAACTTGAAAATGTAATCATGCAACTGAGAGTTGGGTGTTTACACTAGGTGGAGAGTAATATAGTGATAGAAGAGCGTAATGACAAAGTATCTTCTGGCACCAATTACAAACAGTGGTTTTCTAGGCATAATGATGTCTTTAAACCAATATGTGTTCAAAACATAATAATAAAAATATGTGTAGTGCATGCATAATCTTTCATAGACAAAGTTTACATTTACTGTGCAAATAAAAACACTCGTGATACTCAACAAAACCTTTGGAAGGAAAGCTATTCTTCTTATTATCAAGCTGGCATTTGTTATATCACGTCTGAATTATATTATCCCATAAAAAGTATCTCTAGAAAGCCTAGAAACCTCCTCTTGTGAATTGTACATAAAACCTAAGGTATTTAATTTTAATTTATCCGTTGCACTGAAATGCCTGAATCAGCGTTTTATTCAAGTATGAGGAATTAAGACTAAGCAGAAATGCTTGGTACTTGCTATTCTACTTCAGTTCCAGAAGAGATACAGCTTTGCATAACCCAAATTATTCCTTCCTCCTGTCTATATATGGAGCTGTGATTACTCTAAGCTGTCAGTTATGCTGTCATTGCAAGGATGACTGACAATTTTGTACTACATCTACCTTAATTTATTTTTGACTGGATCCATTCTTTTAACATATTTCTAATTTAGGTATCCATATGTTGCAAACAATCTGTTGGTACCACCTGTACATAACAGCTGTAAGCAGTTGCCACTGCTTAAGATATCCCTGTCCTGTGCATGCACTATCCATGCAATATTTTATACCGTGATGTTTTTTACCCTCTTTTATTCACGGATGTGTTATTTAGTTTTTTGTTTTTAAGACTTTGATTGCATTACTGCAATTTTAAGTCATTAATGCTTGAATGATTCCAGGCATATGCTTGGTAGATCAGAGTGTAGATCATTCTTGTCTTATCTGTTCATTATGAGCCACCTAACCATTATCTGCATTTGGCTAGGACATTCAGCATGCTGGAAAGCTATCTAGTTTGGTCACGGAAGAAGACTCTATCAGTGTCAGCTTTGCTCAAATGGCTGTTATGGTCCTGATTAAACCGCTAGTTGTTTCCAAGTCAGTGTGATCAACATCTCCCACACAGACAAAACAATTTATGCAGCTATTAAGCGAAACGTAATATAAAAAACTGAATGACCAAAATGCATATGAGCTTGCATCTTTCCTTGGCTTGGTTGTAAACAATGCTACAACTCATGCCAAACAGAAAATCTGACATTTGTCATTTTATTATTACTTCCAGTCTGTTCTTGTAATATGAGGAGGAAGGGTAGGGATTTTGGCAGCTAGTGTATTCTCATGTGTGTATACAAGTATTTTTGTGCTGATTACTCATACGAAATTTCTAAATGAAATTAATATTGCTGTGTTATATTGATCCCAGGACTGTGTACATCTCCTACTACAAATAGTGCTGTTAGTTCTTTCTACTTGATTAATAATTGACATATTGGACAATGTACCCGCAGAGTCACAGGGAAATGACAGGAAACAAAGAGAAAAAAGTGCTTCAAGGCTTGACATAAGCCATCAGGGAAATTTGAAAAAAAAAAAAAAAGTATACTTCGTGCCACATAACAACCAATATGCCCTTAAAGTCTTTAGCTGTCACCAAGTACCCACAACTAGTCAAAAAAACATAGCTAGGTTGTTTTTCTTTCAATGAACATCTCAGGTACTGTAATACAAAAGACCAACAAGGATGTATTGAAACTGACAGGCTGTCTGGCAGCTATTTTCAAATTTATTTCCATGACAGGCATTTATTTCAAATACATCATGTGCTGTTGCTTCTATTGACATTGCATGTTATACCGGGTGGTGAGAAGATGAAGGAAAAAAAAATCTTAGTGACAGCATGCATTGCCATGTACAAAGTGTCCTGGCAATGGACATTAATCATACTTTGGATAATCAGATACCATTTTTACCTTGCACAAGAAGTTCAGGCTTACATCCAGACGTGTAATCTGTCACCAGTCTTTAGTCCTGACAGGCCCAAAGAAGATGCAAGAAAAAGGCAAAATCTTGCAAATGTGGAATCATCTTATCTATGATGAGGAATATTTCTGTGAGATAGAAGCCAGGTTTAGGCAACCTTATTATATGTTTGATCCTCTTTAAAGTAATGCCACTGAATACTGTTGTCTAAGTAAAGATGAAAAATAATATTGCAACAATATTAGCTGGACAACTGATTTCTTACGTTTTGCATTGTAATGCTGAGCCTTGTTGCAAAGGCCATATAAAATATTGGTTTGACACATGCTTTACAGATAAGGGCAGATCATTTCCATTGCTTTGATACTCAACCAACACAGAAATCATTGAAAGAAATGAAGACCGCTCATTGATAAATAAATAAAATATCTATATATCATAATATTGTTTTCAAATTTATTCATTAATAACTCACCAATAAACTGGACATGGTAATACTTTATCTTCAATTGCATGTATTCATGTTACATCTGTCCAGTGCGGCACATATTTAAGAAAAATATGGGTTAATTAAACCAAATTAAAGAGCTGAATAATTGGTTTGCATTGCTGAGATAAAAGCCAGCTACTGTGTTCCCAAGAGTAGAGACCGCTGACATTATGAGCACAACAAATTGGTATCATATCCTCCACCTGGCAAGAAATCTACACACCTGGACATAGCTGCCCTTTTTGACACTAATAAGAGTCCAAGAGGGAAGGAGAAGGTGAAATCCAACTGAAAACTAGCCAGTGGCAGACAGCTGAGGCCTATTTGGCACTGATCTCCTGACTGACTCACTGAGAACTTCACAGATGGCTCACTTATACTTGGTTTGGGCTGCAAAGTAAACAAAGTGTATTAGATGTTGCTAATCTGACCCCAACGGTGTACGGTGGAAGGTTCACAGGGAAAATGATGCCGAATGAGGCCGTGCGATTGCAGTACATGGCAGTATATTCAGAGCCATGGTTACAGTGTGAATGGGTGAGGTCTTGCAGTAATGAACTCTTGTGATTTCTGTTATTATTTCTGTTAATTGAATTCAGCATAGCTTTATGTTTGGTAGGGTTCACAATTTTTATCTACCACCCAGTGTGCATGTCTGGAATGCGGACCTTATTAACATGCAACATTTCTTTTGAACCATTTGCATTTAATTTTGTACAATTTTGCAAAAATATTCATACAGCACAGCGTTCTATGGCTTTCTGTTTCATTTATATTCAGATGCTGTACTGTACTAAATAGCCATGGCTTGATAGGCTGATTCATAATATGATGTCACTCAACCATTCTGGACACTACCACCAACAGGTACATGTTTTATTCATAGAGCTTTACTCTTCTTTAATTTTCTTTTCACTTCCTGTGAAGGAATAGAAAAGGAATAGTTGGAGAAAAGTGTTTAAATCTAGCCATGACAAACCAGTTGCAAGCTGTATGTTTCTATTCAGCTTTAATCTATATAATTAACTAATTATAATTAAATCTGTTTACCAAGTTGATGCTTTGAAAATCAAAAATGTGAACCTCTTTTAAGTGTTCAAAGGACTAACAGCTGTCGCACTGCTAACATATAATAGAACAGTTTTTGTGCCTGAAGCACAACATCTGGTGTTTTGACTGATAAAGTTTATGTGGGTAAAGTAAAAGAATAATTTTTTAACAACAACAAAAAAGACATTTTTTTAACAATTATGTTACACAATCACAAGTAATTTCTTACACTACTTGTTACATTTAACTTTTGCTCTTACTCCTTAACATGCCCGTAACATGCCACAAGATTACAGCTTAATAATAATATAAAACTTGGGCTGCAGTTCTACACTGACATAAATCCATATCCTAATGAAGACATACACATGATCTTTCATGTAGTGGTTAAGTATGAACTTAAAGCTGACAGCAAGTTGAAAACCTGTCTAAAGAGACACATGCTGCCAGCCTGCCTGCTCATCACTGCCTTTGTTTCCTGCTGAAGTAGGTACACTTTCTCAGACAGCCTATGTTGTGTTAGCAGTATGATGCGGTTCTTTTTGTGAAGTTGTATTTTCCTCCTTCCTGCACATGAACTGAAATTAGCTGATTGTAGGGCAAATGCACATGAATATGAATATGTTTGTTTTTTGTTATTCCTGTACGTATCCACTCATTATGCAGATAACTGAAGAACATTTATAAGTAATGAACTAATTGCCACTGTAATGTGATTACTGAAATTATCAGAGTATTGTATTACATTAAAATGTTAGTGATCAATATAATGTGACTACATGCCATTTTGTAACATAACACTGGTCAAATTATATAAGTAAATGAGTAAAATCAGAGGCTCTTAGTGGAATTGGTAGATTTTTTAAAATGGATTGTAGCATGGCTGTTTATAGAGGTTGGCTGTAAAAGTGAGTCATCCCCAAAAGACTTGAATGTTAAAATGCCTGATTTTAGCAGAAATGTTTACAGCCCCATTCAAAAATAGGTCTGTGCCATTACAGCCAATTTCCCCATTCCTAACAGCTGGTTATATTCTTTTAAAACTCACTTGCTAAAATTATATTTACTCTTAAAGTTTGTTCACTTTTAGTAACAGGTGGTGGTCAACTAAGCTGTTATTTCAGCTACATCAAGCTGAACCAGCATGAATAAGTTCATATTTAAGATTCATGTGTGCCTATATTACTGTTTCACAAAATGTCCAAACCACCTACATATTTCTGTAAATGAACAACATAGCAGATGTTTGAAGACACAAGATTTTGATCAATTTTGAGGGGAAAGGGAAAAACACTCCTAACACAATATGCTCCCCCCAAGACTGTTTTTTCAACTAGAAAACCAAAATTTGTATCTTATTTAGGACTGGGGAATTTAAATTGGAGTATTTCACTCTCACTTCATTTTAGAAAGGGAAATATTTCAAAAGGATTGCAGTTCTTACAAGTGTTTTAGCTGATATGGCTGCCAGCCATCATTAATTTAAGTTAAATGTGATTAAAAAATTGTTATACTGGATTAGAATTATGTAATGTTATAATTATGACAGTGTCTTTTTCAGCCCTTCTATATTTCAGAACCATTTTGCTAAATCCCTTTAATCCAAGAATGGATACACACACACACACACACACACACACACACACACACACACACACAAACATATATATATACACGTATATTTATGTATATGAAAAAAGTTGTATACATGAACTCACTGCTCTTTTACTATACTGGCTCTTAATGAACTGACCTGACCACACAAGCACATCTACATATTCTGTACATGCAGTGCTACTTGACAGCATCACAAAGAAGTGGTATTTTTTTTCTTACAATTTGTGGATCTTTAGAAAGATACTGTTGTGCTGTTTCACATTTGCGGTGTGTCCCTGAATGTTATAATAGTTCATCTCACCATGGATAATTTTCCATCATAAAGGTAGCATAATTATATGATAGGATGAAATGAGGTTCAAGAAGCAAATTAACGAATTTGAGAGTAGCACAGATAATTACGTGTTTTGGGTAAATGTGCTTCATTGCTAATGTGGCATTTAAATAGATTTTTCTTTTAATTAACCATGTTTCTTTGATCTCAGGAACATAAAAATACATCTCTTGAGAAAATAAAAAAACAAACATATCATAACATAAAGAGTGACTGTATATGTTAAAGGTTACACTTAAACGTATACATGAATGCTACTAAATATAGAATCGGAGGTAAGAATAGAAATAAAGTCACTGGTAGACGCTGAGATGAAATGTGTACGTGCAAACAGTCTTGCTTATGCAAATCCTACCGACAACAACTCAGGTCAAGCTTCAGTCAAGAGTCAGCTGTGAAGGTCGAGATGTTTAACTAGCCAGGACCCCAGCAAGCTTAGATGTCAGCTGGTATTCTACCCTAAAAAGGGCTGCAGTGAATAATTGTTCCACAGTGGTCACATCTAAGTATGTCATTGCCAGCAGTGCTGGATGTAATGCATAAACACATTACATTTTTCTGTTATGCAGTAATGTAATGCATTACTGTACTATATTCATATATTTATATTATCTGCACAATGTAGAATTAGAAAAAAAAATCAATCACCAAGCGTGTTTTCCTGATGCATACTTTGCCTGTAATCAACTGATTTCAGTTAATGTGAAGGAAGAAGGAAAATGGTTTTGTGGTCTGCAACTTCTAAGGAGCAGAGATATGAGATATTTTATTATCACTGAAAAAATTGAGACTCTCTGCCTGCTGCCCGAAATACCTCACACCTAGGAGGTCTTCAGGAGACATCCTAGTCAGATGCCTGAAACACCTCAACTGGCCTTTCAATGTGGACGATATTTAGTGCTTTTCGAATGACTGCGCTACACTTGGTGGTGGAGAGTCTCTCCATAAACACTATGAACTATGAATCAATAATTGACGGTAAAGGTTTCATTAATTCTGAGTCCACCAAAGTGGAGACCCTCCACCACCTAGCTATGCCTAGATATTCTGTCCATAAAAACTATGAACAGACAAAGGGCAGTGCTGCCACCAAAAACTGAGTCCGACTTACTATTGATGTTAGGAACCAGCCTCTCACTATGGTTGTACAGGGACCTGATTGCCCATAACAATTCGACATAATCCTTAAATACCCCAGAATAGGATATGTCAAGGATCTTCTTGCTGTTCTTGCTGGCATCAGTGCTAACCACTGCGCCCGCTATTCTGGTTATGTCAATTTTAAAGAGCTCTCTAATTACCCATGCTTGTGCACCAAGATGCACATTTGTAAAGAAAGAAAAAATATTATGAAAAATTTGATAGGTTGGTGATAAGTTGCCAATATTTGAAGGTCATTGATTACTTGTTACTTTTTGTTTCAACAGCAGACACAGACTACCTGCCAATAACGGACAGTTTATTGGACTATCTATATGTCACTATGAATGACAAGTAGCAAATTCCCCCGACATCTGTCTTAAGTCAAGTGTCCTACATATTTAAAAGCCTTAATGAAGTGTTCAGTGATGGATGATTGAACGCACATAGTCAAATAGAGTGATTATTATACAGTTTGCCTGACTAAATTTACACAATACCCTTTATAAACACCTGATGCTGTCGTTATTTATTTATTTGTTTAAATTAAATGTCTCCCTAAAGGAATTAAATGAGAATAGATGCAGACCTCTCATTTCCATAATCTAATGCTATGTTTATGAGCTACCATGATGCAATTTGAATAAGAATGAATCCTGATAGAGATTCAGGGTCTGACAGTGTAGAAGAGTGCCTCCCCAAGGTTCCTGAGCGCCAATTCAGACACACAGTCAAAGCATCTGCTGAATCCAAATACTGTATACCTCATGCTAGACTGCAAATATTATAAATAATACAAACTTAAAAATGCTGACGTAACCTAAGACTATTAATTTCTTTTGGGTGCAAAATTGTTGAGAATCCATTTATGCTTTGAGGACCACCATTAATGCTGTGTTTGAGAGGCCTTTAAAAGAAAAGAAAATTCACTAATTTACATTGGAAACATACATTTTGTTTGTGACAGAGCAGCCCTTCTCTCCAGTCAATCTCAGCAGTGCAAGATGTCAATATTGTGTAGAAACCACACTGTAAACCAAACTGGGAATTGCACCATTACTGTAAAGTGTCTGCTGTAATGAAGCACAGTGGGTTTGAACCACCAAAGCCAAATAATGACATTAAATCAAAGTCTGAATGTGGTGCTAAAAATATCCAATGAGAAAGAATGAAAATAAAGACATTAGAAAACCCAACAGCAACACAAAACTCTTCTTTCTGTCAAATTCACACTGAACATGGAATTTATTCTTCTTAAGCTTAAGCAGTACTGAAAACAGTAAGCACTACAGAGATAAAGTACTAAGACGTGCTTAACTACTATGGACCTGCGACTGCTCTTGAGTTTTACCTTGTAAAAAATTGTGAAAAAATTCACAATAATAACAGCAAAACATCAGAACATTGGTCCATTGGTGTAATTCTACCATACAACATGCATCAAGTGCAAATAATATCCACAGACTGATTCTGTGCCTAATTTCGACAACTGGATGCAATGCTCCATCTATTGTGTGTCTGAGGAGAGGGGAGGTGCGAAAATGGGCAGACAAAAAAAGAAAGAAAAGAAAAAACTCATGAGAGAGTGCATGCTTTTTGCGCCATGGTCTCACCATTTTTTGACTGCTAATGGACACCGAGTTATGTATATCCAATAAAATATTCATCTCATGGTTTAAGCCTGTTATTCCTTTGTCTTTATACCTTCGTTTATTGGGACTGTGAGGCTCTGTGTCCCAGTTACTGTACTTTAGACAGTGCTCTATGTGTCTCTGGGGCCACACTGAAAAGGGAACCGAGGTCCTTTGGAGACTGTGGGAACATGCACAGCATATGAGATAATACAGAGGAACAATGGAAACCAAACCCCAACAGGACTCCCCATACCGAGCATACCTCCTGCAAACAAGACAGTGCATCAAGGAAATATGTTCGTCCAAATTCTCATAATGTATCACAGGCTCGAGACTATTTTTATCTGTTCTTTGCCAATTCACCAAGGTATGCTTTTGTGCCACTGTTGTAGTATTTCCCTTTTCATCTCTGAATGTACATAGTTATAAATCATAGGAGAATTTTTCATTTTTGATCCTCCTAACCATGACCAACTGAGCTGCTCAGCTTGATAACTGCTGCCATGTCTGACTGAACTTAACAAGAAATTTAAGCAGATACTTAATGACAGCGGCGTTTTGACATCACTATACAGTCATCTAACATCAAAGCTGGTTTTGTCCAGAAAATACAGAGAAACTGTCACCAAAGGTTTGTCTATGTGTATCTAACATAAATTCTTTGAATAGTTTCAGTATCATAACTTACTACTTCTCATTTGTAAATTCTTTTGCTCAACATGTCTAGACTAGTGGACATGTTTTAAAGGTCAGCATTTTTGAATGTCAATGTTATACCTAACCCTTGCCTAAAACATTTAAAAGAGATTCAAATTAGACTCCTGGGAGTCAAACTGGTTTTCATAATTAATTTCATTATCATTCAATTTTAAGCCATTATTCCATGTTATTAAGAATGTTGTTGGTAGTAGATATAACCTCACTGTTAAATGGCATGGCTTTTATAAAATGTCATTAATATTCAAGCACAAGAGAGGGAACTAGGACGGTTTGTCTACCAATGGCATTAGAAATTCCATGCATTTACGTGCATTTAAAGACAGAATATTAAAAATAATGTGTACAAAAATAGGATTAGAGGTGTTTTTTCCCATTATAAAGTCACTGAATATTTTCACAGAGTAACTGACCAATTTAAGCCAACATTTATTTTCATTTTATTTATTTATTTTTGACTACTCCATTACTCAATGTCCCTTTAGCTCTTGAAAAAACATCTAATACCTTTTTTTTTTTAAATGATTGACCACTTATACAATTAAGAAATTCATAGAACAAAGAAATCCCAAATGTTGTGACCTCTTGGATAGAAGCATGACAGCAATCGAGTGGTCAAAAAACTGATACTCTGTCAATTGGCAAGTGGTTAGAGGTCAAGTGAGAAATCATGAACGTTTGCATTGCAGGTGTTGGAAAAGCAGACAGCAGCAGGTGGTCTCATCAGGTTGTTGTGCTCTACTGTTGCTTGTAGCAAGTCATGTGGAAAAGTGGAGAGGAGCACTTAGGGTTGTCTGTGCTTGATTAATAAGGACACAGAGAGGCAAATATGTGCACACAGTCACTGGGTAATGAGCCGCAAATGTGATTAGGTCTTTACGCTGCACCTGCTTCCAATTGAGCATACAGCTTAGCAACCCCATGCAAAAACCTGTACATACGCACACCCGGTGATAAACAACATCCAAGTGTTTGTTAGTTGTGGCAGTGTGTCTGTGTGTGGGTGTAATTTCTGATTTCTTTGAAACCTTTGACAAGTGAATACTTGATTGCGTTGCCATATTCTCTTTATAAGTAAGATACAGATGTTACCTCCTATCCAATAGATGCCTTGACTGTATAATGTTGTACTGACAAAGTGCTATTACCCAGCATTCAAACACATTAAGAATTTCCTATTTTATGGGGATCTCCAGATAAGGTGCGGGACAGTTTAAAATTAGTGGCAAGAAATGGACCCGAGGGTGTAGGCAGACTTGTTATTATCCTACTGGTTTTCCTCCCAAAGAGACGTACCGATGTCGATCACACCTGCCATTGACAAGGTAAGCACTCGAGCCATCAAAGACACAAAAACATCTACCTAAACCTGTTAAATAGTTAAATCCTGCACCTGATTTTATTCATGAGGAAACAAACCTCACAGAGCTCCTTGCAGCTGGTTTCTCAAAACTACACCATTAACAGCATGTGTGAAATTGTAAAACTCAAGCTTTCCACAGCCTAGAGCATTTAAGTTTAGACAAAATAAAAATATTTTACACCACAACTCCAGTGAGTAGATTTAGTCGCAGTGCTCTCATTGCTGTTGTTGAGGACAGACTGAGTGGCCTCCAACTGGAGACAATATTTAGTGGTGTGGAAGCACTTAGATCTATAGGGCTGTGGAAAAAATAAAATGCAGAATGAGGTTTTCAATTAAAATAAAAATAAAAAATCCTAGTTTTTCATTTGCATATTGTGGTATTATAAAAAAGTGTTACATCAGACGCTCTCTCTCTGTAGCCTTTGTCTTCGACTTCTCTGCCCTTTCACAAATGCCTGAAAGCCATTTCTTAGTAAAGACCACTGCATGACTCCAATAAGGACACAGACTTGAAGGACACGAGGTATTCATCCTTCTCCAGCAGGGGTAAGCATGTGAGCACCTTGAATTGCAAATAAATAGAAAGCAATTCAAAGTAAACACACATTCAAATGATTTTTTGAAACTTAAAAAAAACCCATTCTGACTTCATTCACACTCTGTGAAAGTCGTGTACTCAGTACTGCTTTTGAGTACCCAGTTTTGTTGCAATTCATATTACTGTGCACAGTAATATGAATTGCAACAAAACTGGGTACAAAACATGGCTCCGGATGCAAAGCAAGTGATTCAGTTTGTGAACATTTTTCTGCATTTGTATTTTCAAAAAAAATAAATATTATTAAGGAAGATGGAACAGTGGTATATAGTCTGCACGTATGCAGTCTTGTTAACCTTGGTAATATGTTTTTCATCACAGTTTCATACAAACTCAAAAAACAAGAGTCATTCTCAAAGTCACCTGCACATGTGGAGGGGCTGGAATGCATCAATGCAATTGGTGAACATCTCTTCTACCACTTGAGTCATGATTGCCCACATCTCAACTTATGCTTTAGCCTTAAACTCTTCAGAAATGAGCAGGATCTGAATTTCTTCATTAATGGGAATTTTTATTTTAACAGTTCAGATTAGTCCCAAGGATGATGCAAGTAGTTTTTATATCTTTTACTGTCTTTTGAATATCACACACTCTCTAAATATTAGCACGCCTTGACCTCCAGGGGACTCCATCAAGCCCATTGATAGTATGTTTCTCCATTTATCAGCTTCTACATATTGTTTATACTGTCAGAATGGGAAGAAGATGTTTTATAGATTTTGAGGTTTGAACGATTATAAAAAAAATAACACCTCTTAGAATGACCGACAGAATCATTTTATAAATTCTATAATAATGTAAAATGCTTTACTCAACATTCACAGTATGCTGGTTGCATCTTTTAGCTAACTTTAGTTAGCTAAAAGATGAATCATTACAGCAGAACTGAATGAATGGGTGACTGATGGAATATTGAGCTGGGCCACACTGGAGCACAGGGTATGACTACATGCACAACCTGCATGGAGAACCAGGCAGGGTGTTGCCTGTGCAGAGCAGTGGGGGCAACCTTAGCTGAACTAGCTAATCATAGAGTCTAGAGTAGATTTTTTTAAATGTTTTATTGCTCTAACACAGTAATTTCCCTTGCAGGATCAATAAAGCATCTATCTATCTATCTATCTATCTATCTATCTATCTATCTACCTACCTATCTACCTATCTATCTATCTGTGCTGCAGACTGGGGTGAAGCACAGATAGAGGCAGAGGTAGATGACACAATAAATTTTTACCGTTGGACTTTTACAATAATTTAAATATTACAATATATTTCTTATATCATTATAGACATCAGTTTTAATGAGCTGTTCTATCAGTTTCTGTTTGTATACCCTGTTTATTTTAGCGTAACTACTACCACACACATCATCACACATTTCCATAATGCTCTTTTCTAGAATAATAAAAGAAAAAAGCATGGAAAACATAATTTTAAATACTTATTTTGTCAAGTCTTACTTATAATTACAAAAAGAAATAAAAATTAAGAACTTATCTTCTTCAAGAAAAGTCTTTGTGATTGCTGCTGTCTTTGCAGGATGGGGTCATGATTGTAAGACTTTGTCTCCATCTAACAATGAGCAGTCTGCTTCCATGAAACTAGTTACCAGATACATCCAGCACACTGCCATTTGTTAGATGGACAGTAGAGTTTATTGTAGTTATCCTACATGATCTCCCAGGGCTAGTGGGATGACACAATATTTTTTACAATACATATCTTCTAATGATTGTGTCTGTAGCAGGTTTCAGATATGAAGTCCAGACAAGTTTGGGAGAATCAAGTCTGCCTAATATCTGAAGTTGCTTTTCTCAAATGTAACAGACAGCAGGTGATCAGATCATATCAGACTGCATCAGATTCTCTCTCAATCCTGGAAACACAAGGATTGGTGTAGGCTAGGATGCTGGATAGTGCATGCAGGGGGCAGGACACATGACGCCCACTCATTTTCTGTAAATTCCCTAGAGTATACTTGTGCAATTTTCATATATTTTTCTATGCATAGTTTGGTATTACAGAGACAAGAAAAGTTCAGGAAAGCAATACAATATATGTTTTGCATTCAAGTAATTCATTCCATGGTCATTTACCGGTACTGTGGTAAATCTGATTTATTTTCCTTAGTTGAAAAGAAATGTAGGAAACCTCCTGAGCCTTCTGGTTATTTATTTATTTATTCATTTATTTATTTTTATTATGTTTTTCAGTAAAAGTTCAATGCATTGCTTTAAATAACCGGTTAAGCTTTGGCATCTTCCCTTCACTAAGACCAGGTCATGCAAGCCAAATAAACCTGCCTTCATCGAGTTATGTTCACACCCACACGAAGTACCCTCAGGCAGCTGAACCCAAGAGCAATAATTGCCAGACATCTATTTTTACCTTTTTTTTTTTCTTTTTTTTTTCTAAATGACATCAGAAACAGCAGTATGCGACATTACGTGATGGCAGAGCTTCAGTTCATCCTTTGTCATTTTTTTTTTTTTTTTTTTTTTAATAAATAGGACAGGGGGAATGAATGAGAGAAAGAGGGGGAGAGAAAGAAAGAAAACCAAAGGGGAGAAGAGACGGTACATACAGCTCCATACAGGTGACCCAGGAGTTCTTTTTTTTTTTTTTTTTTTTTTTCTCTCTCTTCCCCCCCCTTCTCACCGTCTCTTCTCCCCTTTGGTTTTATTTTTACCTTTCTTTTATAACTGGGATTAGCAATCTATTTGCACTAGTTCTTTGTCAGATTTGCAATGGAAAAAAACAGATATTTTGACTTTTATTTGAATAATATAATACCCTCATCACTGCTTTTAAGGTATACATAAGGAACCACAGGTGGAAATTGACAACCAATTGAATATGGTTAAATCTAAATAGAAGTTTAACATTCAATAGAATCTTCTATTCATTTAGCTAAGAACATAATGTGTTAATTACTGCATTTGATTAAGGTTCCAGTATATATTGCCGATTGATGTCTTATATTAGAAGCTTATTTTACTATTCGTGTTTTCTTTATAAAAGAACTTAGCATACCAGACACCAAATACCAGTAAACTTAAGCTAAGAAGTACTGGTCTTGCAGGTAACATCTGTTAATTGTGTTAGTTTAAAATGCATGCTGTACCTAACTCAAACAGCCATTTCTGAATTAACCAGCAAGTGTTGGTATATCAGTTAGATGACTTTGTTTAATCAACTTCCGGAGCTTTGTTCCACCCAAGCGACATGCCACACAAATCAGTAGCTCACCCAGCAGGACAGTCTGAGTCAGAAGGCACAATCACATGCCATGCAAGAATTCAATGTCACATAGTTTTTTCATCACCTGGAAATCACAAGTGCCTGCCAATGTGACAGATGGCTATGGTACTCATCAAGGTGATTCAAAACTATAGTCCTGACTTCTCTAAAAACTAGAATGTTTGCCAATGTATGAGTTTGGATTTTTCTGTGACAATTATTCAGGGTTGACAGGTGTTGATTGAAGTGTTGTTTGTCCTCTCATAGAGCTGATATGTCTGTGGGGCTGTTGCTCAGAACTGTCAAAAGCATTAAGCCTGATGGATGTGGACTGTGGCACACACTAGCATAATTTAAATGTTTGTATCTTTAGTCACATTAGCACTGGCATTTTTTTCTGAGGTTATTTAAGTGGCTGTTTTAAAATGAAATAATCAGCATTTCAACAAGTAAAAACCTCACTGTGAATATTTAAAATGTTGTTTTGTACAAACCAATGCATTGGATGATTCCCAAGCTGTGCGGCTCTTACTTTATATGCAGAGGATAATCAGTATTTACTATATGCACGTGAAAAATATAGAATGAAGATACCTTACCGCTGCAACCAACACATTTCAAAATGAATTAGTTGGCAAATGTTTCCAGACATCGTCTGTGCAAACTATAGGCAACAGTGCCATGCTGCTATTATTCATATCAATTAAAGGAAGTTTTCAGTATAGCACATTAGACATCGTTGCAAGCAATTTTGCCTATTGACAGACAGCAACATTGTGCAACTACTCACCAACTGGACTAGGAATAAAACATTTTCCTCAGTACTGTGAAGTTCCACATAAGTAGATAATCTGCTGTAGCTTTGAAAGTAGCTTTCTAGTTCTTACTTGATACGGAATCTGAGTGCATCTCTTTGATAGGTCATCTGTTTTTGGAAAGAGAAGACCTGTTAGTTATTCAAATATTACAGATAGATAAATATTACAATAACCTAACTGTTAATATGAAAGTGCTGCAAAATTGAGAAAGTAAGAGATTAAAGTATAACTGATATCTTTGGGAGAATTCAAATAATAGTCAGGGAGTGTGAATTTTAAAAGGTTGTCTTGGGAGTTGCAGTTTGTCCCTCGACAGGAGTCACAGTACTAAATCTAAATTCACACAGGCATTAATTATAACCACTGATTAACAACTAGCACATCTTATATCATAAAAATGCAAAAACAATCCTATTGCATATCTGTCTCATCAGTGTTCATGAGTGTACATATTAATAAGTAATAGAAAGTATGCTTTTACGAAGAAAAAACCCCAAAAACATTCCTACATACCAGCCAAACAAGCAAAGCTTGCACTGTAGATAAGGAGAAACTCGTTTCGGTATGCTCTGCATGAAACGCACACTCCAGCGTAATCATCAGTGCTGCTCATAATTGATTGACTGAAGCTGATTGACTTCTACTGCAAATGCATGTGTTTCAGAAAATTTCCAACAAGAAACTATGTGCTTATTTGCAGCAGCTGAGTCAAAGAGGGGGTCTCTATTGGTATTCTTCTCACAGGCGCTGTATCTCATAATGTCAGTTTTTATGGGCATCAGTGAAATAGACACTAATAACCCTTACATGATGAGCAAAAGGATTACATGAACATAAAAATTTATAAATATGACTGTAAATTGAAATGTATGCCAATGTCAGTTGTGTACTAAAAGATAGTTGAATCAGAAGTCACCTTAATTTAATGATGAAGCCTCGCACCACTAAGACTGTGTGGATGCAGCACAGATGCATTTTTAACAAAATGACATGTATGTTGCTGTGCAGATTTAGGAAGAAAATAATATTGCAGTGCTTAAAATGATTAACTGGGTGAAACTACAGGTGCTGATCTAGAAAAGGTTGAAAAATCAGTCTAACACTGAAAGAAAGTGTGCATTTGGAAAATTATATTTAGCTTTAAAGACCTGCTTTAAGGAAGTAATCAACCTTTAATGACTCAGTATAAGGTAAATATTACTTAATTACTAACAAATAGAACCCCCCTTTTGCCTTCAAAATTGCCTCAGTTTTTCATAACATATAGTCAACAAGGAAACATCACACTATTATTATTGGCTGCACATCGATAATGTGAATCTCCCTTTCCACCACATTTCAAAGGTTCTCTGCTTGATCCAGATGTGGTGATAGTTGAAGCTAGTTTAAGGTGATTTGAGCTTTGTGACATGGTTATCGCCAGCTGTAAGCTGCACTGAGCCATAGTGCTCGATGTGTGTCAAGAAAACATCCCCCACATCATTACACCACCACTACCAGCAGCTGTTAAACAGGAGCACCGAATAAAGTCTTCAGTAAATGTAAATAATAATTGCATATCTCCAAATAATAACACTTAATCCCTAATTCAGTGGAAGATTATTTTTATTTAGAGTTCTGAAATTACTGATGCATGTCCCATGAATCCATAGACTCAGGATTAGGGCTGAACGATTATGGAAAATAATCTAATTGCGATTTTTTGCCCCAATATTGCGATTGCGATGCGATATGCGATTATTTTTTAAGGTCTTTGTCTTCTGTATTATTAAACAAAGACAAGCAATACATCATATAGCATGGCCAATACTATATTACATTAATTTTAAACTGTTCTTTCCTGGAAGACAGACCTCTGTTATGATGACATGAGGTGATGCATGAATTGATGACTGACATTTTTATTTAACTTCTTCAATCACAACAGTATATTTGAACATACACAATAGTTTATTTTTAGCTTACAAACATCTGAGCATAAAGTGCTGACAAGGAACCCTGGTGTAAACATTAAAATGAAAGTCAGTACAATGTGCAGATTGCAGAAATATACATAAAAAAAATCAGTGGCTTTACCACACTCAGTTTTTCGACATCTGTGAACTACTAGACAGTCATTCAATTAAAAAATAATATTAAATAAATAAAACTAATAAATAAAAAATACACACATCTTACTGATCTTTGCAGTCAGTAACATTACACATAAAGTGCAAACATAATAGCAATTGTATAAACACACACACAAACACGCCTTTAAAGTTTAAAGGCGTGAAATTGGACGGTCTAGTTCTGATTAGCGTCACCGCTGTCTCGGTGGAGTTTAATAAACTCGGCCGTCTGCTTCTTGCTATCTAAAATATAACCAGACACTGGCGTAAATTCTCGACTGTCTCATACTTCTGTTTAATAAGTTTTCTGTTTGACGTTTAGTCAGCTGTGTGAAAACCAAGGAGGAACCCACCCGGGGGATTAATAAAGTTTTATTTTATCTAATCTAATAACTTTAATCTCAGCCAAACCGATTTACTCACGAACAAACAAAACACTGAAAAAAGCCCAACAATAACATTTTTAGGTTGTCTAAGTGACTTATATATTACGTTTAACCCGAGCAGCGAAACTCCGCGGTGATCTGAAAATGATGTGCCGGGAGTTGTGCCGTTCTCGGCCGCATCAGTAATCCTCGAGCTCCCGGCTAGCTGTCGAGCTGGTGGGTAGCAGACGCCTCTGAAAACGTCGAAGCACTTTTGAAAATATGGGATATCTTGATAAACCGAGCAGATATTTGATGTTTACACAACTACTTTCTCGCCTGAAAATATGTTAAAAGTTTATTTTGTGACCCTGAAAGATTAGTATGAGTAATTTTAAAACTTAGTAGCGGCCGCCATTGCTGGAAACTGGAGTTTGGCTGGGCCGCGCTATGAATTCTGGGATATGGTAGTAATTTGGACAGCCTTCGGCACGTCGCTGTGACGTAATCGGTCTACAAATGCGGCCTCAGGAGGATGCAGCCCATGAATTTGGACATGTCCAGAGTATAATCGCAGCCTTTGCGGTTAGAAAATTGCACTTGATCATGTCGCGATATTATCGCAAATGCGATATATCGTTCAGCCCTACTCAGGATCACTGTAGAGTTAAGTAAATACATTCTATTTTGACGTCAGGAAAGACTTTTTTCACATCCTCTAAGAGCTATTTTTATGGCAATCCATGTAATAAATGTTAAAATGTTTCACTAGATATTGAACCCCCCCTCCCAAAAACAAAAAAACAAAACCCAGGGCAAGTCAGAAAATCACAAAATATATATTTTGGGCCCCATGATAACATCCAACATGTTGTGATGTTGTTAATCATCAACTCTGACTCATTCATGCCACTAGAGAAAAACCTGTGAACCAATATTCACAAGGCTGGTGCTAATAAATAATTATTTTGAACTGTGAAGTAAAGTGAATACTGTAAGGACAAAAACTGGTATGAACTTATGTTTTGGGTTTTTTTTGGCGAGGGGTGGGGATTTTTGGAGATTTGCTTCATTAGATTATATTAATGTTAAAAAAGAAAAAGTTCAATTTGATTAACATGTCTAATGTTTTTTTTCTAAAAGTTAGATATTTTTATTTTATTCTTACGTACATGTTCAGGCCGGACATTCGTTCAGTAGCATCTGGTGTAAAGAGGATGCATGAGAAGCAGACAGTGACCCCTTTCTGAACCAGTTTATCCTTCTTCCATAGCCTCCGGTCACTCCCTTGAGGATTAACAGTTTCTCAGGCGAACAGGCTCAGACTTGAGTTATCATACCTTTGGATCATGGATAAAGGCAACAATTGATTCATTATCTTTGTGCATCAGCTCCCTGAGGCTGCGATGGATACTTGTCAGAGCATTGGTAGTGTAATGGGCAAACATTCAAGGTCAAAGCCAGCAAAATAAGACAAGGAGAGAGAAAATGTGTGGCTATTTATTTTGTTAACAACCTAATGGAGACAAATTTTATGGTTTGTATTTATTATTAATGATTTAAAAGTTTTACTTCAGTACAGATTCCTTGAACTTTATTTGATCATCTTGTTTACTAGTCTATTAAATTGATCACACTTTTACATCATCGTAACACACTTTTACGTCAACTTTCACAAAGCAACCACTGCGGTCTTAGAAATAAAACATAAAATGACTTTCACTTTCCTCACTAATCTCCAATTTTACTCCAAAAGTTTCTTAGCCCATTAATTTTCCGTGGAATTGAATATTCTTTTATGTTGTTAATCAGAATTCCTTTCCGAAAGCCCTTCCTGGATCCTGTTTCAGCTCCTTTATAGACAGGGAAAAGATCCATTTTCTAGTTCAAGGGAATTCAAATAAGGGGAGGAAATGAGAGGCTTATCTGATCAGAAGTGAGGCCTTTGAACAGAAATGCTGACACGATCATTAAATTGTAGTGCATAGAGACAGTAATGTAGTACAGTACTGATACTTTTGTTCACCTATTGGTAGCATAATAGATTAGAAGACAGTTCTGACTCAACATGCTCAGCTTGCATTTTTGTTATTTAAAAGCTTGTGATCAGTATGTTCTCTGGATAGTTTTGATAGAATATTCATGCAATGAATACTTATCATGTTAACCCCTTATGCAGCAAATGTCTTTAACCACACTAAGAAGGTTTTATGCAATCTGGCACTTTTCCACTTAGAATATCCAATTTCTCTTTGGCTGTCCATAGGCTGCTTCTGCTTGCTAAGGAATGAGTAAATGTAGATTTAAGAAAAGCAGCCATGGGACAAGTTTTTCATGCACTTAATCAGAGGTTATTTGTTAATTCCTTGTTGTCTCATTAACAACTTCCCGGAGTGCTTTGCAATGTTAGTCTGCAAAAATCACACATCACATCTCCTCCTCCTCCTGTTTCTCTAACTGAGTGTCACATCCAGTTAAGTGAGTTTGGCATTCATGCTGCTATACTGGCCAGTGGCATTGTTTATTTCAATCAATCAGCGATCTACAAAATGAGCCCAAGTTAATCAGAGTTACAGTTCAAAGCTCAAAGGTACAACAAAGCAACTCATTTAAATGTAGATGAAAAATATGCATTGATGGTTTTTTTGCAGCATTGGACTAAAACAAAGCCACACAAGCACACTACTTGTTATGAAAAGTTTAACAGGTAAAGTAAAAGAGAAATTGTTCATATAAAAACTAGCAGGACCATATGCCAGGTGGGACCAGTATTTCTCTCCGTGGTCTGGCTGTCTACGAGCACATCTGAAATACAATGTGGGAGATGATCGAGTCTTAGTGTCAATACATCACCCCAGAAAATTACCTCTTCTCTGCTTGGCCTACTTTAATCTCTAGCCCTCTATTGAAGGAATGAACACTCTCTCCTCTGTCCTATTGACAACGTAAAATAGGTTTGCTAGCTTGATTGACAACTTTGTCCACCTGACAAAATGTAATGCAGTGAAGGACAAAAAACAGATCAGGAATTCTTTGGAACCAATCTGGTGCTGCCGATTACATTTTCTCAGCCGTCTTCTTCTTTATTGTATCAGATGAGTCTTTTGAAGTATTGAAGTAGAGTGTTTTATTGTGCATTTTCTGTGTGCCCCTGCATGTGTGTGTGTATAGTTGCAAAAATATTTTGGTGCATGTTTGAGAAGTAAAACATTCCACCAAGGCAACATAAAAGTCATTAGCATTACATAACACCGACATTTCTAGCATATGAATCAGACTTTTATTCAGAGGGACTTCTAAGTCCCTCTGAAAAATGCATATACAAAATGAAAAAAATATTCTAGGTCAAATGGAATTAACATTCCATTAAGAAATGAGTTAGAAATATTATCATAGCACTGAGATTCTGAGACTGTGATTTATTTTCGTCTGATAATATTTCAGTTACTCTGATTTATTATTCTTGTTTTTGCAATTTTTTTTTTTTAGCTCGCTAAATTATTCGTCAACAAGTGCGATTGTAAACAGGAAATCAGCATATCTTGCAAATTGCACATCATGATTCAGTTCTGATTAGAAAATGTGCCATGCTAACAGTGGTATTTAAAGCTATTTCTTAGGCTGATGCATTTAATTTATTTCAAAAATGTTTTAGTGAAGTAAATGTATTGGTAATGGTCACTCTGTATAATTTTACACACACACACACACACACACACATATATAATAATTACTGCATCTAAGACTATGGACAACTACCTTTACTTTGAGCTAGAAAAAATTAAAAAATGCACAAGTTCCCCTTGAAGTTGTGTTTCAATAACAGTTTTAAATAAACATCTTCACAAAGCTAACTTTTCTTAACTGTGTAAGTTTGAAAATGCTGTTTTGGTACTGGTACGCAGAACACTTTGAGTTATTTCCAGGTCGATGGTGCATTAAAGGCATGCTAGTTGAAGTGGTGAGATCTCAAATAGCATCCTAAAATTAGCACCCACACAGAATGTGGTCCAGGGGTTTACAAGAAGATGACCTCAATAAGTTTGGCTAATTTGAATCTTTTAAATTCATGGATAGACTTGTGGAACTTGATAATTAATCGTATTTGATTGTTTCTTGAACTAAGCAGAAAACATGAAGAACCACGAACAACAAAGGCTAATGATCTCAAAACAGTCTCTCGCTGTTTCAGTGGCATTTTCATAAGTAGATATTTGCAGAACCTATACCTGGTGTGGACTTTGTGGGTCATTCCGTGATCCAAACATAAATGATGTTGATGATGATTTTACTTTACTTGCTTTACTTTACTTTATTTATATAGCACATTTAATAACAACAAAATGTTGGCCAAAGTGCTGTACAAAGATTTTAAAGATTACACAGTAACAAATAGCATCAATAACAAATACAAATGACTAAGTGGATAGTTAGGCTGGGCTTTTCTAATGTGGAGAGGTAAATCATTTGGGGATTAAAGCATTAGTTTTAATTCCTTTAATGTGCTGAAAAGTTATGTCGAGCTTTTATTTGTGTCAAATAATGCCAAGATCATGCAGCCTACCCAACCTTTAATGTAGACATACACCCAGAAAATATTGATTTACTGAAAAATGATATTTTCCAGAATATCAGTTAAAAATCAGTTATTAAACATGCATCTCTGTGTTAATTTACATGAATGTTTCAACATATCTCCGTTAATAGTGTACATGCACATATTCATGGCCTTCAACTAGTGTTAACGCAAATGTCAAAACATTAACACCAGTGTTAAATATCTGGCTACACTGAGCTGACTTCAGAATAAAGGCAAATATTAATTATGGACCCTTTTAGTGTTTAACAATATGCATAAAATACTAAAAATCCAAGTCTTTATCTTAGTTTTAGCAGGTCTGCTAACTATTTCAGTAATCTTAAAGGAGAGATAACTAATTTAAGTGCACTTTAAGGGATTTACCCTTACAGATTTGACAGTTTTTCAAAGCTCAATATCTACCAGCAGTAAGAGAGGCCCTTATAGCATTACTGCAGTGATGAAGGCAAAAAAATATACAGCTTGTGCGCTAAAAATAGAACAATCCCTAATTAAAATATTATGGTCCCATGTTAATTGTCTTTTTACAGTCAATGGCAAAACAAAAGAAAGTATTTCCCCTGACCCTCGCTGAGTTGGCTTACATCAAATGAAATAGCTTTGAACCATAATTGTCAAATATTTGATCCTTGCTCTGAATGACCTTTCATTCTGTGGTGTGCCAGTTCAATTATAGCTTCCAACTAGTGTTAAAATCACAGTCTCCTTCAAAGTCTCACAGTCATATAGAAGTGTCATCCAAATGTGTCAACATAATTGAATTAGCGAAGGATGACGATAATGGCCAGGGCCAATAATTACAGATATGTCAGTGTGTGCTCTAATAATGTTGATCCTGCAAAACTTGCAATGTAATTTGCATTTTGCATGGGGGCAGGGATGTTATTTAGGTGTTCAGTTATATTCCTTCTTTAAAGTAGATGCCCAAACTGAAAAGGTGTCACGGCTGGCGGAGTGAGCCGTGTGGTGTGGAGGAAAGGGAGGACCCAAAATGCAGCAGTGACTGATGATACGAGTGATGTTTATTTACAAAGTGACAATGGCAGAAACAGGCAGTGAGGCATGACAAAACAACTGAAGAAACCTAAACTGGGAGAACTAAATGACAAACCTGAGACCATACAAAAGGGGTGCGGGGCAGAGAGACGCAGAGACAGGAACACCATAGAACGCAGACGAGCCGACAATGAACACAGACCGACACCCACTAAATATACACACACAAGGTAATCAGGTAATCACACACAGGAGGGAAGAACAGCTGAACCTAATACACATGAGGACCGGAGGACACAAGCTGAACACAATGACAACAGACACAGACCTTCAAAATAGAATAGGAAATCCAGAACATGAGCCTTCAAAGTAAAGCAGGAACACACAGACTGATTTACAACACAACACGGGGACATGAACAGAGCACCAAGGACAGACACAGGTAGGGCTGAATACACACACCAAACTACAGGTTCAACCCTAAACCAATACAAAATCAGAATAAACACAAAGCACAAAAATGAACTTCAAGGAAACACAAAACGCTGGGCCAAAATGACCCAGGACCATGACAAAAGGAGTCTATAAGGGAGGCTACATCAGAGAGCAGGAGGGGTTAATGATGCCATTCTTACACCTTGCCAACATGATCCTTATAGCTATTTCCATTAAGTCATGGTTGGACCTTTTTCATTATTCCATCTGACCTTTAGAAAGGTTAGTTGTACTATAGCTCTACGGTTATCATTGTTCTTTCAACCGAAACAATGGATGTATCAGTCATAGTTAAACTAATATATCATAAGCAAGGTACTAAAGGGCAAGTCAAGTTGTGAGTCAAGAAGAAAAGGTGCCATGTTCATTGTTTTCACAATTTTGTGAAAACTTACAGTACAAGATTTTAACCTGAGCATTATTTAATCACAGCACATAACTACAACCTAAGGATTAACCTGCTTTCATTCACCTTAGAGTTCAGTTCATTTGTTCGTGATTTGTGTTTTTGTTCTGTTGAGAATGTGAAGGTGAAGAGTGTCTCCTCGTTTAGGCTGCACTCCAGACAAATTTTGGGGATCCAATCCTGAGGGATCAAACTTTCGGAACAGAAACCTTTTGCTGTTCTAGCAGGAGATTAAGGTAAGGGAATACTCATCTTAAAAGATAGAATCAGGTTAGGGTAGTGAGTTCTCTCAAGGAAAACTTCTTGTGAAGGTTAGCCCGGCTCTGCCAGTAGTAAAAAGAAGAAGTGCACAGGCAATAAGAGTCTGCTGCGAAGTTGAAGTGTGATTTTGTTCATTACTGACGCTGTATTTCAGTCTATGAGGGTCAGTGTTTAGATAGAGTACTGGTGGAAGGGGAATTTTTTCTTATACTTAAGTAACACTTTCAAGTAAACTGCTTCAAATATATGGCTCTTTTTATGTGAATGCTTCAAGTAAAAGTCCTCACTTGAAAGCATCTTTTATGGGAAAAACATCTGGTAAATAATGGACAATCATTGGAGATGCATTAACACATTAGCAGCAAAAAACAGGTCAAGGCTCAAGGTAAAAGCAGCTGTTATACTTTATATATATTTTTTCTATTATTATTAATACGCAGTTATAATATGATGTTAGTGGTGGATAGTATATACACATTATAGTATATACATGGGTTCTCAGGTCTCATATAAAATAATGACCAATAAAATGATTCCATCTAGTGAAAAATGTATTAGTATGTTGAAATCGGTCTGAAAGAGCAGCTTGAACATATGCAGTAATTGAGCACATCAGGCCTCACTCTGTCCTTCACCCACAACACAGAAATTTATTCATATCATACCAAAAGGATCAAGCTTTTTTCCCCCATCAGAAATGACAATTTAAAGTTTGGGGACAATAAGCTGGTCAAGGTTGCTGTCTAATAAATGACTTCTTGTCATGTTTGCAGAAGCTCAAGGTCCCTTGACGTCCACCAGATGGGATAAGGGGATGGTCCCTGAAGCTGATGTCACTATGATCGAGAGCACATTATAGTCAGATGCCTCTGAACTGGCTAACAAAAGCTATTTAGATGTGAGACTGCTCCATTGTTCCCCCGCTCTATCTCCCTGCCATGTTCTTCTTCTCCCACTGTTAAAAACCGGAAGGCATATTCATGAGGGAAGCATAATTAACCAGTCAGGGTTTGGATGACTTCCAGATGGATGAGTTATTATTGCCATTATTGATACTGGCTGGTATGAGCCCTGCTATCTGGGATTAATGCTGTTAGAATTTAGAAGCCCGACACCATCTTACCACTTAGTCCCATGATGAATAGTGTTAGGCAAAGTCGTTTGCACTGACACTCACTTACTTCCCCTCATTTTATGTACTTTGCTTGCCTTATTAAGGCTCTTACCACTGGCTTAATTGCCTATTTAGAATTCTCCTCTTTGTGACCTAGATGTGTTTTATTTGGTGAATGTAATTAAGTTACCTGTAAATATCTTCGTTAGAGCCCCATCCATCTCTGTTATGTGGGTACTCTATTTTTGTTTTAATTAATTTAATGGCTGGTGTGTCTGGACACTATTAACCCCTAATGAAACCAGAGGGTGGAATTGCTTTCACTTGTGCCAAACACAAGGCATCTGTTTTGAACTGCAGAAAAAAAGATTCATACTAGTGCACTGAACCTCTGCATGGGAATATTTTTTTTCTTTACCAAATAGTAGTTTTTTAACACCAACGCTGGGAAAATTTGGCAATATATGAGGAAGTACTTTAGTATGATTGAAAGGGGAAAACCTTCAGAGGCTTTTGCAAAAACATGGAGATTGAGAAGTAAAAAAAAAACCTGACAGACTTTCAAGGGAATCCTGATGTGTGGAGTATCCATTAAGAAATGGGACATATCCCTACCACCAACCCCAAAGAGCGTGGAGGACATGGTGGATGCCCTCCAGAAACACTTAAACGACATGAAGGAACAAGCTCTTCCCTTATTAATGTGCTCTTTTACAAAGCAACACACCATGCCCTGTTCCCCCAGGACAAGGAAGTGCAATGAGTTCAGCGAGTGGGTCTGTTCATTTTTTAAAGTTGGGTAACCTGTCCTTAAAGGTACTGTAGTAAATCAAGATGCTACTTACTGTAACTGCTCGGGTAGGCCTTACTCACTTAGCACCTATTATATGTAGTGATTCATGAACCACCGGCCTCTGACAGAGGCTACTAAAGCAATACAAAGGCATTTTGCTTATAAAATTTAGATGGCTGTTACAAGTAAAGCGAACCGCAGTCCTGTATATCTTTGCAATATTACCTAAATGAGAAATACGAGGGACAAATAAAGCAAATGTTATGAAATAACTTTTTGAAACGATTGGCAGTTTTGGCCATGATTCGTGCTCACAGCCCAAAGGACATTGCTGAATGCTTGGGTGGTGCTGTACCTATTAAAGGTGGTGCTTTGGAATGGGGAAATGCTTACTTTGATTTCCCCGAGGCTTTTTGCTCTCTGAGCGGAATGAAAATGTGCCTTCTCTGGGAGCATAAAAGGTACTACCCAGCAAACAATCATCATATGTGCACACACATACGGGCACTTTTTTTATCAGTCTGTGCTCCTGCAGTCAACAAATTTTAACAGTTAAAAGATTCCCAAATGACCTTGTGTACCTTATAGATTATGATGGATGCGGGGATGTAGAACAGCTTGACAAGAGGATGGATTGTGTTCCATAAGCAAGGAACTTTATCCTTGACACAGTAGTACTCACATTTCAGTGCAAGGCTGAAAAATTACAAGAGGGCATCATCACCAATCCATATTTATTGAGAGTTATATTTTTAACAGCTAGAATCCCTGCTTGGCTTTAGTACACCCCACCTCACCGCACCCCACCTGCTCAGACCTCCAGCATTTTTTTTTCTGTCTCTGCTGATCAAAACACAGGGATATATTCATGTGACATCCTGATCTGAGATCTCTGATCCCTAACTGCACATGAGCAATAGATGGTTCTCAGGGGCAGGATGAGCAGATGTGCTGTGTGGCCAGAAGCACTTTGACTTCGAATTGCAGAAGGGAGGTCTGGCTCGGCTACTGGCAACTAATACAAGCTCACACACTGCAGGAGGTGCAAGTCGTGGGAGTCCAAAGGTCTTTATTTTTGTGTATGTGAGAAGGAAAAAAAAACCCCAAAACAGGAAAAAAGCTGCCAGTAACCATTCCCCCTAGCATCATCACACTTGAAGCTACAGGCTATTATTAATCATTTAGTGGGTTTCATAGTTTGCTTCAGTGCTCATGCACAGCACCTGTCAAACCATGCTGTGGCAGGCAAGGTTCCATTTGATTGAGTCTCTTTAGCCTTCAGATCCTCCCATAAAAAGGTCACCATGCATCCTTGTCTGATAGCTGATAGCTTTTATACTTTGCTTATTTAAATTTTCTCCAACAACCCTAAAATTGAGCTCGTCTCACATTTACACAGTGTAATGCATTTTTCCCGCTGCTTGCCCAAGTCAGAAGTCATGTGGGCTCACTCTGCATTTTTATGTGAATGGCTTTGTGTGAACAATTCCCAGCCACAGTCAACCTCATTTTATCATTTTTATTCCCCTTTAATTGTAAAATATAACTTTGTCTTAGTCCTGTGATATGAAACTACTGTCTTTCCTAGAATGTTAAATGCAGGTGGTATCTCAAAATTACCAGCGAAGTGTCCTTTGACATCACAGTCATGAGAGGTCACCCACTACACCCTTCATCGGGTATACCTTGCTAATATCCTGTCTTATAAAATATCCTGTCTATTCCTGTCCTTCTTCTCTCACCTCAACCGGTTGCAGAAGATGGCCCCGCCCCTCCCTGAGCCTGGTTCTGCTGGAGGTTTCTTCCTGTTAAAAGGGAGTTTTTCCTTCCCACTGTCGCCATATTGCTTGCTAATATGATATGTCATATGATTCTTGGGTTTTTCTCTGTTTGTATATTTGTAACTTCTACATTATAATATAAACTGCCTTGAGGCGACTGTTGTTGGGATATGGCGCTGTATAAATAAAATTGAGTTGAATAGTTGGGTCACACCTTTAAAACTGCTGTAATTCTTTATGTCGTAGGTTTAACAAGGTGTTGGGCAAATTCCTCGGATAATTTTGTTCATATTGACATGATAGTAATTTGCAGTTACTGGAAATTTGTTGGCTGCAGATCCATAATGTGAATTTCTTTCCATTACATCTTAAAGGTGCTGTGTTGGAATGAGACTGTAAAGCCCATTTGAGTTTAGTGAACTTAATGTCATGTTCAAGAAACCAATTTTAGATGATTAGAGCTTTATGACACGGCACGGCGCCCTACTGGAAGCAGCCATCGAAAGATGGCAACCTTTATGTTATCATAAAGGGATGGACGTGGTTAACAACAACACTGAGGTCTGCTGTGGTGTTTAAACAATGCTGTGTTGATATTAGGGGAGCCAAAATGTTCAAAGAGTGCATTGTAAACTTAGTTTGCTGTTCTTAGCTGACATGAGTGTCACTTGGTGTGGTCTTCTGCTGTTGTAGCCCATCAGCTTCAAGCTTGGACATATTGTGTGTTCAGAAATGCTTTTCTATATATCCTGGTTGTAACAAATAGTGGCCATTCTCCTTAGATCGCTTGTATCAAAGTTCCAGAGAACTGATGCTAGCTGGACATTCTCTGTAAACCCTCGAGATGTTTGTGTGAGGGCTGTTGGATGCCCAGTATTGTCACAGCCTTTGCACCAAGGCAGAGGCACCAAAGAAGACGATGGCATCTGACAAAAAAGCAGTATTTTGATGAGATAACTACATATTATATTTAATTCTGTGATTTTGTAATGAAGAATTAAGCTTATGCAACCCACACCACCCATTCAACACCAAATGTCAATCTGTTTGTGAGAATAGTTATAATAATTCAGAAAGATTTTATGCATGTGCCAAATATTAATTTGGCTTGTTTCTGTGTGACATAGAAGCAGGTAGACATCGGACAAATCAATAAAAAAGAAGCCAGTGTAATATTCATAGGTTGAGCATTACAGAGAATTCTGTATTCACTGACTCATCTTGGAAAGTGTACTTTATAAATTACACACTCTGCACTTTTCACACAGGATTAAAATCACTAAGTCTGCAATTATTAAAAATCATAGTGCTACTTGGATATTAAGTCACTGCAAACTTGGTCTTTTAAACTCAGCAGATAATATGTAGGGAGAGACAAGTATTAAAATGACCGTATCACTAAGACACCTGTGTTTTAACTGTAACTCAGATCAGCGTGCACAGATAAGGACACAGCCTTTGTATTCTCTCTGATGTCGGATCAGAGAAACTACTACATAAATGAATGAATAAACACCATGCACAGAGAGATACAGAGCAACCCCTGCATCATACTGATGCAACAACAAAGCAATCTAGCACTTGCATGGCTTCTGGTTATTGTGGTATGTGAAATTTCATGCACTAATTCACGTGTAAAGAAATGACGATGGTGTCATTTTTTACCTCTGAGGCCCTGAGCTGTCTGGGTGACGTCTTGATCCCCAAGTCGAACAAGTTCTCCTCCTGGAGTGGGACATTGATTGATTATTTATTTTTTAAAAGGGCGGGTGAGTGCAGTTTTTCTTAAACTGACGAGGACTCAACGTGTTCGATGATGTCACGTTACCTTATTATGTCATGGCCTTTAGGAGGAGAGTTTTAGCATTAGTCCATATACAGTATGGGGAAATAAACCTGCAGTAACTGATCTTGGATAATCTAACAGAGAGTTCTGTTAAAAGTAAAAGTGTTCATAGAATTCTGTAGTTACACATCATGATCATCATGACTCAGTAGCTTGTAGAACCACTGTTAGCAGCAATAACTTGGAGTAATTGTTTTCTTTATGACTACACAGCAAATTCAAAAGTGTTAAATGTTTTGGTGTTAATAGTCTTCTTGCAAAAGTAGAGTTAATTTTACTCTAAGCAGAGTCACATTCTTTTAATGTAACTCTGAGGTGTAAAATGATAGTAGTTAAAATCGAGTGTTAAAAATGAGTGTTTCTCTGTCAAATCTGGAGGTGTTAAAATGGAAACATTAACTCTTGACCTCTTAACTCTGAACTCCTAGAGGGGCTATGACACCAACAGAGTAAATTCACAGACTCCGCCCCCAGCACGGCTCCAATCGAAGCTGAAGTGAAGCCGTTTCAGAACATTTTGCTCTACATATTTGAGTTGTTTGCCATCCTTGGTAAGTCATTTTTTCAAAGATTGTTTCAATTATTATTATGAGCTTTTACTTCTGTGGCTCTTTGGAGTTGAGACAAAGCTGTGTGAAAGGCATTAGCCATGTTGCTCGGTGATAGCATAATATTCTGTTTTAGCTAGCTGAAAGGTATTGTTTGCGGGCAAATACCACAGCCTTGAAAAAAAGCTTGCATGTGAATTTTCAGTCAAACTTTTGGTCAAATACACCTAAAACAATGTGTAGAATGTAAAATGTTGGTATAATGGTGCTACTTGAAGCCTGAAAACGATCGCCCATAAAAAAAATTAAAAAAAAGCGAGCAAACAGCAGTAGCAGACGTCCTGACTGGATTCTACGTTAGCATAGATCCCTCCAGAGTTTTGTGCACACGGTTTAGGTAAAAATGAAAAAGGTTGAGGTTTTACATTTAGTTCAGTATTACCTGTTGCCTGTGTCTTTGTCTTTTGGGAAAATACTTTACACAAGTAATGGCTCAAAGAGGATTCCTTTTTTTTTTACTGTGCTGCAATTGTTTACTGGATTATTTGTGCCATTAATTAGTGTCAACTAATTTTTATTCAATCTCCACACAGGATATGCTTGTGAAGATGGAATATGGGGGAGAGCAGAAGTGCGTTGCAGTTCCACAAAGTGATGAATGAAGGACATGCATATTGTATTGAAGAAATAAGTGATGAGAATGCTGTTATTTGCATTTGCCATGTCAGACCTTTTGATAAACACAATTCTAATGAACGTGAGAACATGTACACTGTTACATCTTTCAGAAAATGTTTTGAAATCTTGGTGCACAGTTCAGAATAAATGTTTTTCAAAAACCATTGCATCTTTTTAGTAAATGTTTATTTCCAAAAGAAATTTCTAGAAGTTCAGAACAGTAAAATTCCCGCTTTTTAGAATGAATTAGAAGATAACTCTTATGTAGTTAAACTAAAATACTCTTTGAGAGTTAATATATAAACTCTTAACACCAAGTGTTAAATTATCAACTCCAGACAGATTTGGTGTTTAGCACTAAATGAGAGTTAACGTACCAACTCTCCAAAAAGAGTTAAATTAACACTCTCTGGTGTGGACCCATATAGACACTTTAATAGTGTTGAAATCAAATCCGACAGTGTTAATTTGGACATGCTGGATTTGCTGTGTACCAGTCTCCCACATTGCTGTGGAGGAATTTTGGACCACTCTTTTTTATGGTTTTGCTTTAGTTCATTCAGTTTATCCACAGTTCTTTTAAGGTCCCACGACAGCATTTCAGTCAGGCTAAGGTCTGGATTTTGACTGGGTGACTGCAACACATTGATTCTTTTCTTTTTGAGCCATTCTGTTGTAAATTGGTTGGTGTGCCTGGGATCACTGTTCTTTCGCATGATCCAATTTTGGCCAAGCTTTAGCTGTTGGACAGATGGCCTCACATTTGACTCTAGAATACTTTGATATACAGAGGAGTTCATGGTTGACTCAATAACTGCAAGTTGCCCAAGTCCTGTGGCTGCTAAACAAGCCCAAATCATCACTCCTACACCACTGTGCTGACAGTGAAATGCTTTCTTTGATTTTTGCCAAACATGGTGCTATGCATTATGGCCAAACATATCCTCTTTGGGCCCATCTGTGGCGGACATTGCTCCAGAAATCTTGTGGTTTGTTCACATGTAACTTTGCAAAATGCCAGGGTCTTTTTAGACAGAAGAGGCTTTCTCCTGGCAGCCCTTCTAAACAAGTGATACTTTTTCTGTCTTTAATTGTGCTAGCATAATTTTCATTACCTGAGGTACTCAAATGTGAATTGAAGTGAATTAAACCTGCTAACTGATGCCTGTAGACTGTGAGATATAGCTTTTGTTTTGTTTTTGTTTTTCTCTCAGGATTTGAACAGGATTTGCTGGGACCTGAATACTCCAAACCAGAAAACTGACAAAAAGGCTGACTTTACAGAGGTGCGCACACTTGCTGATGATGAAGTAATCAGGTGCCTTTTGATTAGCAGCACACTTAATAGAAGCATAAGTGTATACTTGGTGTTTTCATATGACTATGCAAAGTCCTGTCAAAACTGCCTTTTTTCATATGACAGCATTTGAAAGCTACTTCCTAATCAACTGCTTATCATTATAAAATGAATAACTTTTAAAGGCTTGTTTCCATTTAATATGCTGGATTCCACTGAAACAGTACAATTTACAGCAGCTGCTTACTTAACTTGGCTACATTACTGAAACATAACATATTATTTTAAGCATGAAGACACTGAAAAGAATTAAACTATGACCATCAGTCCTTAATGTACTTATATTATCAAGCAATCAGTTTGTAAGATTTTTTCCTATTTTATACAAAAATAATTATTTTTTGTTAATAATTTGACTAGATGATAAACATCTTATTAACGACTAGAAATTGAAAGGCTATCTTAATTTATCGTTGGCTAAGCCTCAAATAACAAGTCCAGACAATTAAGGCCTAATGCTGCAACAAGGAACAATTGCTGTGGGTATTGAACAGATTTCACAACAGCATGGCACCATTTCTTGCATGTTTATAGTGGCATTAAACAAGTTTAGCCCAGGCTGCACCAACGCTTGATGAAATAACAATGGCTGTCATGTTATGCAATGTGTTTTTGAGACTGGTGTGTAACAAAATCTCTTAATAGCATACAGCAAAAATACCAGTGACTCATTCACTTCATTCATACAGTCCGAGCCGATACAGTTGCTTAGCAAACGAGTGAACGTTGTGCTTCAGAAGTTTAAAAAAAAGATAACCCCAAGTGCACTTTTCCTGCACATACACAGGTTTGTTTTGCATTCATTTTTGACATTGTTTAGTAATTTCTCTCCTTCGTGTTCTGAGAATATCAATTCCATGAAATATCATTTGCCTGCTGCACTGCAAGATTTCTTCTTCCATCATCATTCACGCTGAACAGTCAAAACAGAAGCGTGCTTTTAGTCTGTTTCAGTCCCAAATGAAATGTCACTCCCCAGAGTTCCAGATGCTGGAAATTAGTTCCTTTGTGTTCACTTCTTATCTTTATAAATCACAAAATAGAATTTCACTCAGGGGAATATGCCACACCGCGTGTTTTAAATGTAAAACCAATAAATTCCTGACACAGGTTTTAAAATTCAGATTTCACAGAAAATGCAGGGTAAATCAGATGTGGAAATACCACAGAGTAATGAATATTTCATTGTAAAGCACAGATCAAGCCGCATTTAGAGGAAGAGACGAGCCTGAACAGACAGAGTATGGCAGTAAGGCAAGTGTATTCATACAAAAAGAAAGCTAATGTTGTTAAGGTTTTTATTTATTTAATTAGCACAGCACTCTGTGGAAATCCTTGTTTATCCACCTGGAGGGAATTCCGGACCCAGGAATGAATTTTATTGGATAGCTGTCAATATCAAACCTTTCCATTATACAATAGTTTTCCTCCAGTGATCTCTGAAGTATTCATCAACAGTCAATCAAAGGGAGTTTATGCACAGCCGTGGTTTGGTTTCCTCTTCCCTGCAAACACAATTTGAATACCCAATGCAACAACACAGTGAAAACACATTATACATTCATGTTGCCCTTACTTTCACGACCATGAAGGAGTTGTTCTTCCACCGTCAGTCAATCAAGGATGATCACAGATGCTTGTTCATCACAGGAGCAGAAAAAAGAGAACTGGGCAAATCTGATGCACGGGGTAAAGTCTGAAGCAAATCCCATTAGATACCAGTGCTCTTTATGGTCAGCTGGCTATTGAAAGATCCCGAAGTGCCTTGTTTCTTCTGTCACAATTACATCAATGTTTGGGTGATTTTTCAGCCTTTTTTTCAAGTGTGATGTTTGTTTATAATAAGAATAAAACTAACTTTATTGATCCCAAAGGGAAATTCATGTTTAATAGTACTTAAAATTTTAGACTGTATACAATTTTTTAAGCATAGGCATTATATGTTGAACAGTTTCACACTGAACATGACACAATGAGCGTAGTTTCCACTGAAAAGGTACTTAAGGCATCTATGTTTCTGTATTTCATTTCATCCATTGCCCTGGACTTTAACTTCTAGTTTACCTGGAAAACTTCTGAAGTACTTTTTCCCACTTGCAATGTCGTTCAACCTCAAGCCCAAGGTCAACAGACAACACATTGCACCTCTGAAAATTCTAATGGTCCCACCTGCTTTAACAAATCAGTAAGAGGAGCTTGTACCTATTATATTTAGTAGATTTGAGCCTTGAAGACATCGGCTTCTCCCTGAGAAGCAAGCTGTCAAGTTGCTACCTGATCCAAGTTTCTTGGCGTGTATATGGTCTCAAATCATTTAGCAGATACAATTGTTTCTCTGCAATTGTAATAATAATAACTTAATAGCTTAAGTTTGAATGTATATTATGTTCATCAAGATAAGGGCTGTCATGATATAGAGCTACGTTAAGATTAATAAAGCAACATGAGATAACATACCATCTGTTGCATGCCCAAATTCTATTGTAACAAAATTAGTGAAGCATTATGGGAACCCAAAAAGTCAGCATGTTTACTTGACCTCTTTGAGGACCATTTTGAGAATCAGATCTCTAGACAAGGATTACCATCACCTTCATCTGTTTACTGCCGCTTGTTTACAAAAGTAGGTAAAAATAAAATAGTTTAAAATATTATCCAAGAATACTCAATCTCTCTTTTTCTTTAATAATAATAATGGATTGGATTTTTATAGCGCTTTTCAAGGCACCCAAAGCACTTTACAATGCCACTATTCATTCACTCTCACATTCACACACTGGTGGAGGCAAGCTGCCCTGGGGCAGACTGACAGAGGCGAGGCTGCCATATCGCGCCATCGGCCCCTCTGGCCAACACCAGTAGGCGGTAGGGTAAAGTGTCTTGCCCAAGGATACAACGACCAGGACAGAGAGCCCAGGGATCGAACCAGCGACCTTCCGGTTACAGATGCGCATCCCAACCCCCTGAGTCACAGTTTACACAGGAAACATGTAACTGCATGCTGCAACTAAAGCGTGCTGAGACAGTCAAAAGAACTCGGACTACATGAATCTTCCCTATACATTTACATGCTGATATCCATTTATAAAGATTTTTCACTATGAAGATATCGATCTTGTTTCTGTGACTCCCAAAGTTCCTAAAATATTGAGCTAACTCTAATGATACACCCTTTTTTTGACAGGCAAGCAAAAATGAAATAACCTAAATATCTCACACTTTAAATTTATTTGGAAATTATTTCATATCAGACAGTAGAAACTTGGACTTGTTGAATGTAATATTATAGCTCTGTAGGATTTGCCTGCATATAAAGATAATTGATATAGACAAAAGTCCTAAATGGGGCTTGAAAACGTCTTCACATAAAACCCAATGGCACTATAAGCCTTAGTGAATCTGCAATAGATTCCTCTATGACAAGGATGACTACTTGGCCAGAAAGTCATAAAACAAAGACTCTAAGTAATTACAACTATACTTAATGGTTTACAGCTCAGTTCCTGTGATATTAAATGAACAGAGAAACAGTTGAACACGATGAGATTTGTTTAAGGACATTCACGAATTCAATTTTTTAAATCGAATGCAGGAGAGGAGAGGTAGAGGACGAAAAAATACGATTTACAAAAATGAGCGGGCTGCATATTCCCCTCTATTTATGTGGTCCCAATGCCCTTAATTTGATTTGACCCAAGTTCATTTCTCGACACTTCAAACAAACATGGCCACTTTGGGCTGATGTTCAACGTTAATGGTGTGATTAGTGCTGTATCTTTCCCTTGGTGTGGCAATTTATTTTGCCCCATTAAGCCTTTGAAGCTATGCCCTGCTGACTCAGATGCTCTTAGTAACAAACAGTAATATTAAAATGGCTATTACCACCAAAATCTATCATCTGGAATGGCCTATAAGGTCATAACAATGTAGCCCCAGTGAAATGCTTGAAAAGGATAGCAATAAATCCACCTGCATGTTCTCTGGCAGGAGAAGTGTCCTTTTTTTGAGAGATAAGCAAAAAAGACTGTATCTCTTATTTTGCAAGTTTGATCAAGGGGGAAAAGAAAGTGAAGAAAGAGCTGCATTAAATAACATTTTAAAAACAAACAAACCGAAAAAATACACATATGCAATTAGGTATCAGGAAAAGAGGAAGACCTCAGGAAAGAGTCAAAGATATACTTAAGTAAAGAATGCAAAGTTGTGTTGTGACAGAAGAGGATGCAAGAAATAAGCTCAGATTTAAGGAGATGATTTGCTGTAGCTACCCCTAAGGGGATCGGACAAAAGACAAAATAGGAACACAGTGGAGGCTGTGGTTAAGAAACTTGTTTCGTCCTGATAATCATCGGCTATACTAACGTCTAACATCTTAAATGACAAAATACACAAGTACACAATTTCCAGCAAGAATAACATAGTATAACACTGACAGCCTTGCAGAGCTGCAAACATGTATTGACCTTGACATTACTTGAAAGAGAAAGGGGAGGAGTGGAAATGGCAGACAAGCTCGATTTTCTTGTAAATTGTTAGTAAACATCAAAACAGTAGATCTGTATAATGTGTACAGGAGCTACATGTGGTTAACACACACACACACACCCCTACACACACATGCATACATACAAACATGAAGAAACATGTTCCACATTCCAGACAATTCTAATAGAAAATGAGGAATATGATGAATTCTGCAGATTTAAAATGAAGCAAAATACTTGTTACAGTCCCTAAATCTATAGATCACAGGAACATATGAGATTCCACACTGCAGCTAACAGGTCATCAACCTTTTATTTGAGAGTTATAAAAATAAAATAAGACAGAAACAAGAAAGAGGTTGGTGCCCCATCTAAAGCAAACAAAGGAGGGAAAAGATCAGGACCCAGCCAGGTAGCGGGCAGTCGGATTTGGATAAAAAAGTGTTTGTTGTAAGTTAGTTTTATGTCTGTGAAGGTTCTCAGTCATCCAGGTCATCGTAGTCAAAGGAGCTTGCAAAGAAAAGCGTCTGGATGTCTTCAAGTAACTTAAAGAAGTCCAGACGCTTTTCTTTGCAAGCTCCTTTGACTAAGTTAGTTTTAGTTGACAGTTCACAAAGAGCTCTTTCAAACTATAAATAATCAGTTAGGATTTGACTAACTCTGCCTGTCCCTCTTTACCTGAAGCCACATCTCTTCAACTGAATTCAGGGCTCTGACATAAGAAAATATACATAAGCATGCTTCTTTATTCCTGACATTGTTGCGATTACTTATTGTCAGCAGATTAGATATACGACCTTTCTATCTCCAGACAGCTGAAAACAACTACGACTGGTTATAAGCCAAGATTAGGCTTGAGTGTCCTAAAAATCACACTTTCCTGTGATTAGCAATTTACACACCTTTGAGAGTTTATTCACTAATTAAAGTCTGACCAAGTTAAATCCACTTCAAAGAAAGCTTTAATAAAAATGACAAACAACGGCTAAAACTGGGATAAACAGCAGCTCTTACTGACAGAAGTTGAGAATATCCTCAAACAACTCATCACAGTATCACTTATCAGAAGTCAGAAGTGAGCTTCACTGAGTCATCGACGTATATCAGACTGCTTTAACAGTTTACAGATTCCTCAAGAGTACATCAACGCTTCACAGCTGACTGATGAACACTGGTCCGAACATTTGAGATGATTCAGGGACAAAAATGTAAACCATTGCAAAATATTTAACTGACACATATACATTTATAAGATCCAAATATATTGTTAAACAGTGTTATTCAAACATATTAAAATATGATGAATACAAAAAAGTATTTCATACACAGGCATAGAAACCTGCTGGCTGTCCAACACTGTTATGGCACAATGAGTAAAGTATTTGATTCCTCCCTAAGAGAAGTCAGTGTTAACTGGTTTTGAACGGCAGGAAGTCAAGCATCTTCTCCAGTTCATTAAATGGCTATTACAGGGAGCTTTCAAAATAAAAAAACAACAACAAAATGTTCTGATCTCATGACAACAAGTGTTATGGGAAAAAAACTGTTGCTTTTCCCATAAGAGCTGTTAAAACTGTGTCAAGGCTTAAAGCTGCTTTGAGTATCCCATTAAGGGATGCTGTAAACTCACTGTAGTCACTGGACTGGACATTGTGTAGTGTGTGGAGTCCATCTGTAATGAAACTGATGGACAGATAGCATGCCTTGTGATTTTTTGAGAAGTAAGAGCCAGTTTCGTTCAGTGAAATTCTAGTTTTTGTTTCAAGTAAATAAGATCTACACAATGAATGGTTGAAAGTTCATTTAAAAAAGTCATTTGAAGCAAAAATACACAAATTAATAAATAAAAACATAGTCATGACTTTAGATTCTAAACAGGGAATCTGAGTGGAATATTTGATATAAAGGTAATATCTGACATTTATTTTAATGTAACAACGCAACTTTTTCTAACCATAACAACCTACATATGTCATGTATGCCTATGTAGCAGGCAAGACAGGACTCAAACTCAGGACTCAGAGCTAGGGTAATAAAGGAGGCAGCTTTATTTGCTATAATAAGATACTCGAAAATTCAAAGATACAAAACGACCAGCAGGAAACCAGGAAACCGTAAAAGTAGGAAACTAGAGAAAGCAAGACTGACACAGGGGCGACTAAACACCGAGGGAGGTAAAAAATCCAAAAATAAAAGTACTGAAGGCTAAATATACTGAATACATAACGTAAAAAATAACTATGACCCTATGTATGAATCAAATACATTATTTAAAAAGAAAGCCAAAAAACACCATAATGTCCAGAAACTTAGAAACTCTTCTTTTACTCTCTTTTGGAGAAGACTAAAAGTTCTTTTAGACACAATATGGCATTATCACTGGACCACAAGTTGAAGGGATTTTCTGACACAGAAATTTGCCGTGGAAAGGAACGATTTTGAATTTCTACAATCTACCATCTGCAATTTTGTATATTATTATGTATATAACACCAACTATCCCTTTAATTTTTCTTTATATTGTTCATTAATATTTTTAAAACAACAAGAAAACATGAAATCTATTCAATAGTTAGTCCTCATCATTTTGGCTTACTTTACTGAACATAACCTAAAAAGACGATACTCACCATGGACTCCAGCCTGGAATCACAGGTGTCTGCTTTTTTGGTGGGGTAATAAAATTACTAAAGATTTTGTACTAGTGCTCACTGACTGGCCAATCAGATATTAAGTTCAGAGGCCATATTTGCATTTGATTTAACATGTCCAGACTCTGGCTCAACAACAGAAATGCAGCTAAAAATCAAGAACAGTTGCATTGTTTTGTGATGAGATTTTGGTGAATTCTCAGAAAATGGTTATCCCCAGAGAGCCCAAACATAAGTACATGGATGGAAATCACAATGGAAATTTATAACATGGAAAAGATAACAGCTTCTGTTAACCACAAGCTGGAGAAATTTACATCATATTGGGAAAACTGGGTTAAATATATCACGCCTCATAGGCCAGATTTTACTATTACAAACCAATAATTATGATGTATGTATATATATTTATAGGATCACCCCATACCAACACATCCGTGTTTTTTTGTTTTTTGTTTTTTGTTTTTTCTCTTTTCTTAGGTTTGTTAGTTTTGTTTTTTGTTTTTTGATTTTCGGATTATGTGATGGTTTCAATTACTTCTATCGTTGTAAGTATTCTTCCCTTATGACTTGGATGTAAATTAAAATACTATTTCAGTATTTAAGGCAGATAACCTAAGTATGAAGAATGCTTACATGATGTACATACTGTGAATGCCTGCTTTTGAAACCTTAATAAAAATATGAATTAAAAAAAAAAAAAAGAGATTTTGGTGAATTCTGGAAAAAAAAAAAGACAACTGTTTATTCTCATATTTCAGCTGCATTGTGGTTTACAAGCCATTAAAGCATGGAGACTAGGGATGTGTTCTTTCTGACTATGATGAATTGCCTGCAGCTTATCAACATGAGTTGGCATATGGTGTGAGGACATGGCTTGACGGGGTGTCAATCAGTCTGTCTGATATAAATGTGCTCATAAGATTTTCTTCACCCATAGTGAGGAGTATTCCCAAGATGTGCCTTAAGTAAGCATCAGTCTAGTGTAAGGATGTTTTGAGGGAGATTTTCTTCAGTGTTAGACTATACAAGTGCCATCTGCAGGTGTTTGATTTAGGATTTAGAGGTTTTTTTTTTTACAGCAGAGACATTTTAATTGTAGCAAATGAAAAACAAAACATTGCTGGCATTTTTTCATTTTTTTAGTCACCTTATCAGTTCCATAGCGTTTTTAATGTAATATAAAACCAGATATTTAGAGAGACTGATCAAGGTTATGCACAAAGTACATGACAGCAATTTTATATATAAAGAGTGGATGGAAACAGTATTTTTTAGCAATGTTTAGAGATAAGCTCATATAACACCATCTAACAGAAGTGTTATGCGACATGTGTGGCAAAGGATGTTTCAAGCTATCATATCATCAACCCACATATTATTTTATGGATTATTGAAGTACAGTGTTCCCTCGTTTATCGCAGGTGTTACGTTCTAACAATAACCCGCGATAAGTGAAATCCGCGAAGTAGCAAACTTTTTTTTTTTTACAATTATTACAGATGTTTTAGGGGTGTAAAACCCCTCACTACACACTTTATACACTTTTCTCAGACAGGCATAGACATTTTCCCACGTTTCTGTCTTGTTTAAACACTCTCAAATTCAAACCTTCGTAGAAAAATAAGTCCAGTATTATAGAATGAAACCAAAGGTCAAATCCTGTTTTCAGGTCCAAAACATGGGACTAGTCCTTTGACGTCGACACTGTTGTGTTTGTTGTCTTCTACTAGCAAAGATTTAGGTAAATTTGACAAGCTGGACACATTCTGTACTGATTGATTGAAAATGGTCTACAGCCAATCAGGACGGAGAACACAATGTGCTGTTAAAAAAAAAAATCCTTGCAAAATTGCACCCCCCAAAAAATCTGCAAAACAGCGAGCCTGCGAAAACTGAACCGCGATATAGCGAGGGACCACTGTATTCGGATTCTGATTATTCTGATTTGGGTTTTTTTTTTTTTATAATTTTTTGCTTCTAGAATTATTCAGCGGTAAGAATCTGATGTTAACAGCTTTAGTAAATCATTTCGATCAAATATTGCTTTGTTTTTAGCAACAATTTGATGAAATTTGTCAGTAATATTCATAAAGACTGGGCCGAGAATGTAAGAAAAAGTGCTTTTAAAGCAACAAATGTAAATTTTAGCAAAATTTGGTCACGTGAATTATACTTCTACTTCAGATCTACACCATAACTGGAACTCCATTTTAACCCTATACCACAACCTGCTACTTAACCTGATGTGCACCTTCCAAGAAATGTAGCTACATGTTTGGTTGAAGCTTACAACAACGACTTAAATGGGCAAATTCAGCCTAAATCAAGCTTGTGTGCAGGTTTTCATGGCAATTCTTGAAAATTGTATACCTCTAATGACTTGTGCGCTGATTTAGGAAAAAGACACTTTAAGAGCTACAAACCTTGTGGCTCTTAAAGTGTCTTGTTGTGTTCATATATGAACACAACCTGATAACCCACTGAATATTATCTGATGAATAAGCCTCTGATAACGGCTAATGCTTTTGAGCTCTGGGTGTTTCTCCAAAACCTGGTTAACCGTTATAGACTGTTTGGGCCAAATATGAACTTTTTTCACATTCAACAGCAATAAAATGGTTGTAAATGTGATTCATTTTGCCTGGCAAGGCTTTCCCAATTTGAAGGCATATAATAATAATAATAATCATCATCATCATCGTCCTTTTTAATGCATACTGTTGTACAGGTGTATAGGTCTCAACACCACCTTTACCCCCTAAAGTGTTCTAAAAACAACAAAGATTCTATCTGCCATTGTAAACCCCAATCAAAGATTAGCTATGTATTTAATAATGTCAGATATGCTGTCTGTACCAATAGATATATTGCTGTAGATCACAATTTGGTATGGACACTTATTATGGGCGAATTATGCATCAAATATAAATTCTATATATAGGTTAAAACAAAAAAGAAAATATAAAATCTGATTATTCTTTATTAGTTTAACAGCAGGGAAACTTCTAGCCTTACATTGGCAAAGAGATAGGAGTATAGCAGTGTAAAACATAAACACAAATAGAAAGAAATAAGTTCTAAAACATGTAAAACATGTTTAAAACTTGAGATTTTTCATTACACCTAAGTATAAATCACTTCAGAATACCAAACCTGAATGCGGTAACTGCTGGAGGCAATGTGGCAAGACTATGGCTGACCACTACCATATATTCTGGGATTGTCCAGCTATTAAATCCTATTGGGCCAAAATACTAATGAGGATTAAAAATGTAATGGGTTTTGAGATTGAGTTTTGCTTTGCTACAATATATTTGGGAAATGTACCAGTTGAGATGAATACGAAAGATAAATACCTTTTTAAAATATTCCTGGCAGCAAGTAAAAAAGCAATAACTAGAAGATGGCCGGACAAGGACCCACCAACGGTTGGAGAGTGGTCAGCCATAGTAAAAGACATTTGTGAAATGGAAAAGATGACCTTTTCTCTAAGACTCTGTAAAGACAAATTTCAAAGATATTGGTCAAAATGGTTTTCGAGTATGCAAAAGGGTTGTGAATAATGTAGGGAAAGGATCTTATCCATTCCCGTCCCATTCTGTTTTCATTTAACCAGATTTTCCGGTGCTCGACTGGTCTTAATACCTTATGATGCTGAATGGACACTTGTATAGACATACACAAAAATATGTCAAAGGGTATACGTGCATGAGTGTGCATGTAGATATGTATTATGTATGTATATGTAGATGGGTAGATGCTTGAACGTGTGTGTGAGTATGTACATAGACGTGGGTATGGAGGTATATACAAACAAGCAAGATGCACGGTGTCTCTCCAAGTGGAAAAACTACTTTTTAGTAACTTCCCATAGCCCTGGGTGAACCCCTCCCTCCATTATTTTTTATTTATTTATTTTTTATTTACTTATTTATCTTACTTATTTTCATTATTATTATTTCTACTTCTTTTTAGTTGTTTACCTTTTTCCCATGCTGTGTCTGTGTAAATGTTAATGTTCCTGTTCCTAAAACTAAATAAAAATAAAGTATATAAAAAAAAACTTGTTTAAAAAATACACCAATAAAACAGAGATAAAAGATAAAATAATATTAAAGGTAGAAAGAAGACTGTATGAGAATAGTTGACATTTTTTACATAGTTTTACTATGGTTAATGCTGCTCACATAATAAAAATCTTTTCCCTTGAACAAAGCATTCTGTATATTCATGTGCATCTATATTTATTGAAACTATTGCCATTACTTAAAGCATTTTCAATAAGATTTACTGACCGGCAACAACAACAAAATAATTAATGGTACATGAGTAAAACTATATGTTTGGAACCAACATAAGCAAATCTGTAAACAAATAAAGAACAGGGGAAGGGGTGCACCTTAATGCGCACTAAACAAAACTATAATTCTAGCTGTACAAACATGTACATTCATAAGGTGACTGTGTGGCAAATTCCACAGGGAGCAATTTAGCATTGGATGATTTGTGATTTGCTTAGTGGTGCGTGTTAAATATAATCAGTCAGTATTTACTTGGTAATATGGCATGCCTGTCATATAATATATAATTTCCAGGATAACTGCAGTTTTTTTTCTTATTCTAAAATAACTGCAGGGTGAATACCAATGTCTGCTTTCACCACATAAGAATGTTGATGTGTGCGAGTCTGCATTGAATCGGCCTTTCTTGGCATTTAATTTATTTTTTTTTTGTCTGCCAAAGACCATCAGATTTTAGTTTTAGTGAAACAGCACTGAGGTTGTTATCTGTAGATCGTAAATATATTTGATGTGTCTCTTCACAAAAAAATACTGTCATCATTGATTAATCCTACATATTTTATCTAAATATGTATGCATATTTGTTTGCAGCTGCAGGCTGGGGTCAACTATAAAATCCTTGTTATGGACACAGATTGCTTGCTATTCTTCTTCACTTTGGTCTGTTTGAGGTACGGAGTAATAATTTTAAATGACAACAGCAAAAGCCAACGAAACTATCCAAACCAGGTGGCAGGAAATCATGCATTTCCTGTTTCCTCAGCATTATTTTGAAATATTTTCTCGGGGTTGTGTCCTTTCTTGCATTACACCATCGAGTGTACATTAGCCTTATGTCTCTGCCTCTCTCACACGCGCACGTTCTCTCCATTTATTGCAGCATTTGGCAAGAACAACACTAAGAGGCATTATTAGCCTGTCACTGAAATCGATATGGCTGATTAAGTTGTTCATTTGAACATGGCACTCAGGCAAGGCTCAAGGGTTGAAAAGTGGGTTATAAACATGCAAACACAGGTTATAAAACATATTTAATAAGCTGGCATTAAATTTACGTATCAGTATATGACTATATCCTTTTAAAATATAGAGTCTTTCAGGTTTTGAATTTTAATTCTCTGGTGCATTAATGGCAGTGATAGTGGTGTTGTACATTTTTTGTTTAATTGAGTTCAGATGTGTGTTCAGAGATAATAAAAGGTGTATGAGATAATGAAGGTCAGACAATATTTTGTGGTGTAATTAAATGTGATCGCTGCTATAATTTTTAGTCCTAAAGTATGATCATACAGCCTACTAAAGATTTCATGATTTAAAAATGTCCCCTGCTTATTTAATTAGAAGAAACGATATCAGGAGTTTCTCATTAATGTAACTACTAATTTATTTTTTAACTTTAATTATAAGTTTACAAGGTAAATTATTTAAGTACAACTTTGTATTTGCAAGTATGCCCTGAATATGTCATAGTTATCTGTTATTTTGCAAAGAGCAACTGTGTTTAAGGGTGGGGTCCAAAAGATAGGGTGTCGCAATTAGAAAAAAGTCACACAATAATTTGTTTTATAAGCCTCAAAAAACTTGTCTTGATTTACAACCCTTAGACACTATGAAACTAGTACAAAAGGTAGAATTTGGTGAGGGAAACTCAATCAGCTTCATTAACTAAAGTGTAGATTTATGTCTGCTCTAAATAATAATTAAATTAAATAATAATAATGACCTATTAAACTTTTACAATGCATGTAGGGGTTCATCCAATGTCTGATTAAAAACTTTTAAATGAGTCCAATCATTGAGCCAACCATGAACTCCTCTGTATACCAAAGTATACAGGAGTCAAATATAGAGCCATCTGGCCTGCAGTTAAAGATTGATCAATATTAGGTTATACAACAGAATAATGATCCCAAGCACGGCAGCAAATCAAAGACAGAATGGCTGAAAAGAAAAGAATGAAGGTGCTGCAATGGCCCCATCACAGTCCAGACCTTAGCCTGATGGAAATGCTTTTGTGTAGCGACACTGAAGAAACAGTGGGCCAAAACTCCTGCGCTATGATGTGAGAGACTGATAAAGTCGTACACAAGATGATTACTTCAAATTATTACTACTAAAGGTTGTTCTACAAACTACTGAATGTTTAGGTGCACTTATTTTTCCAAAGGACTCTGTGGAGTCCTGTGTTTTTCATATAGTGATGTTGATCTACATCTCTACCCTCACCTGTGGTCACGAGCTGTGGGTAGTAACCGAAATAATGAGATCGCGGTTACAAGCGGCAGAAATGAGCTTCCCCCAAAGGGTGGCTGACCTCTCGCTTAGAGATAGGGTGAGAAGTTCAGCTATCCGGGAGGGGCTCAGAGTAGAGCCGCTGCTCCTCCACATCGAAAGGAGCCAGTTGAGGTGGTTTGGGCATCTAACAAGCATGCCTCCTGGGTACCTCCTGGGTGAGGTGTTCCGGGCATGTCCGACCAGGAGGAGGCCCCAGACCTAGTACACGCTGGAGAGAATATATCTTTCGGCTGGCCTGGGGACACGTTGGTGTCCCCTTGGACAAGCTGAAGGAGGTGGCTGGGGAGAGGGAGGTCAGGTGACCTGGCCACAGATAAATAGAAGAAGATGGATGGATGTGTTTTTTGATATGGTTGATATGGTACTGCAAGGGTTAGCATATCTACAGCAGTGGTAATTTAATTACCTAGCATCCATATCGGCAGGCCCTACTCATAAGAACTTAAACTTCTACGCCATTTTTCTTAGGGTATTTTTCAGTTTATTCATCTGAAAAATATGGTCTCTTAAGCAAACACCAGATTTTTAGGTGGTAACCTGCTTTTCCATTTTTATACAATTGACCTGCTCCTTTACTACAATTACCCCTTTTTTAGGTTCTTGTATTTTTCTTTGCCATGTTGCTATATTCTGAAATTAGCCACTAAACACACAGCAGCCTTTTTAACAGACATACACCGCACCACTGTTAAGTATTTGTAAATTTGTGTCAAAACTGTGAAACCCTGGAAATCATAAAAAAAGATATCTGAAAAAGAAAAGCTTAAATTCACAGTGCAAGAAAACACAAACTGTAAGGACTCCAAATAAATGAAAAAGGAAGGGAGTGTGGCGATTGCCACAGTTTGTGAAATGAGATATAACAGTGTATCTGATAAGAGAAACCAAGGTACAGAAGATTGGGGTTTATGACACTGAGGCTGGTAATAAACCAAGGCCTGGGGTTACACACTTATTGAACCATGGCAATTTATTGATCTCTTCTCTGTTTGTACTACACAGTTTGACACAAATGCAGAGTTAGTAATGCTGATGGAAAGGATAGATACTTATTAGATTAAAGGCTGGTCCCACTTACTTGGTTTGGAGACTGTTAGGTCAACAAATAGATCATAGCAGTGATCTTAAAAAATGAGGCTGGTTTAAAAACAGTCATCTATACATCATTTCTTAACTAATTATTTTATTGGTTCAGCAATTTATTTAGAAAAAAAATATTGATGTCTTCCCTCTCTGTCTAAATTAGTTTAAATTAAAACACAATTATTTCCCAATTGTAAGATTGAAAAACATGTCCAAATGTTTTATTTAGAAACTAAAAAATAAGGTTTGTTTTTGTGTAAAGAGAAAAGCTGTAAAAAAAAAACAAAAAACAAACAATAAATTTCAGCTAACTGTGAATGCAACCTTTCTAATCACACCTCATGCACCACATCAGATAAAAGACTTTACATAGCTCAATGACTGCTCTGTTGATTCGTTGAATATACAGGGTTATATGCACTGCCAGTCTGTCTCCTCTGATCAGTCAGCTAAAAGCAAAGGGATACAGCAGCAATACAGGATGTTGTAGAGTCCATGCAGAGGAGAACAAACAGTATCAGCAATGCACCCTGAGAATATTCTCTGCTCAGCAACATCAAGCTTGTTGGAAAGCTCAAAGAAACACATCCTCTTGAAAACTTTTTTTTTTTTTGTGGAAGAAAAGCGCTATACAAATGCAGGCCATTTGCAGGCCATTTACCACTGTTGGAATGCTACTACACAATTAATCTCAGTGGAAAGGGTTACATAAAGGTATCCTCTAAGATGTGAATGCAGCATTACACACAATACCTACGGCAGCAGTGATCCTTGAGATGCTTGGCTGTAGCCACAAAGCGCAGTACTCTCCATGGAGAAGGAGACTAGAGGCCAAGATCAAAGCAGCATTGAGGGAAGTTAGCCAGCTGTCAGAGCTGTAGAAGAGTGTGATGAAGAAAGGGATGCATGCCTAAGAAATACAGTAAGCTGTCCATACCTGAGGCCTTGGAAACTGCCAAGCAAAGACACACAGGCTTTGCCAGCCGCTTAAAGAGATATACCAGAGAGATAGAAGCCAGGAGAGTAAACCAGATGTTCTCCACCGAACCATCCGAGGTGTAGTCTGTGGCAGGGGAACAATATGAGAACAGCTCCAAATGGGAGCGGGAGCAGTACTGGAAGAGCATGTGGGAGAAGGATGCAACGCATAACAACAGTGGTCTCCATGGTAATTGGCACATTAGGGGCAGTGACTCTCAAACTAGGTAGATGCAGGAGATCCAGAAACAACATGTGAGATTTCGGTCCAGAATAGCACAGTCCTAGGAAGAGCAAATATGCTGTGCAGGACCCTCAAGCTTCCAGGATCCACGCTTGAAGTATAAAGACTGCCTGCAGGGCGAGTTGGGATTATTTACAAATAGTTTTTGTAATTCTGTCTGGCTCTTGGTGCCAGAGAACTACTGCTCTGATGATTTGCGTTTCAGTGACAGTAAGAGTAAGTTTGAGCTTATATAAGTGGCTTCTTTGTCTTCTTTACTTCATTTGTGGTGGTTTTCACTGTTTATGTACATCCTTACTCCACGTTATACTTATTTAAAATTTACTGGTAGACACCAGGGGTTTCAAATATATCGTAGTTTATGGGTCACACGAAATATACACTATATCGCCGAAAAATATTTGCTTGTCTAACTTGACATGCATATGAGCTTGAGTGACATTCCATTCTTCTTTAATATTACATTTGCCCTCCCTTTGAAGCTACAATAAGTTCAATTCTTCTGAGTAGGTTTTCCATAAGTGTGTTTATTTGAACTTTTGATCATTCTTCCAGAGGTGCATTTTTTAGGTCAAACACCGATGCCAGACGAGAAGGCCTGGCTTCTCCACTCTAATTAATTCCAAAGGTGTTCTGTTGGATTGAGTTTAGGATTCTGTGCAGGGCACTTAAGTTCTTCCACACCAAACGTGAATATGTCTCAACTGCTGAGCCTTATGGTGACACACTTTACACCACTGCATCTGATGCCTTACACTATGCTTGGTGACGTAAGGTTTGGATGCAGTTGCTCGGCTATGGAATCCCATTCTGTGAAATTCTCTGCGTACTGTTCTTAAGCTAATCTGAAGGCCACATGATGTTTAAGACTGTGGCGATTGACTTTGCAGAAAGTCTGTGACCTCTGTGCCGAAGTACTCATAAAAAAAAATGCACACCAGCACATTGAAAACATTCAAACTCCCCACTGAAAGGCTCCAACTGGATTCCAGAATCCTATTGCTGTGAGTTGACAGTACTAATCACTGCACCACAGCAAAAAAAAAACCCCAAAAAACACTCTGAAAGTGTCAAGATTAATGTCCATTAACAAAACAGATGTTAAACAGGCTCAGATGAAAACAGAGAAATAAATTTAATTTCAATAATATAACTCACTTTATAGCTCAGTTTGCTGTAATTATAGATAAACACCACTGTCATAAATCAAATGAAATAAATAGCAGCATCAGTGCAATAAGGGTGAGGTCTTTATCAGTAGTAGGTGGATAAAACTGGTGCTGCTTTAGATGTCTGGTTTGAATGAAATAACAAGTTTAGATAGCCAGTGTCATGCCATGAGATATTCTTAAGAACTTGTAATGCCTCTTAATGCAAATTACAGTGGAAAGAGTCCCAGAAAAATGAATCTTATGTCCCTTGGTGCCCCAGCTCTGGTTCACGGGTCATATGTTTGACATCCCTGCCATATGCTCTCTGAACATGTTGTGAAGGGATTTTTTTTCTCAGTTCTTGACAATACAGTCAATTCAGCTTATTAAAATATGGTTGCTTTAGTCTCTAAACTGAACCACCTCACAACATCTTCTGGCAGTTTATTAATAATAATTAGTTTTTAAATCTTTACAAAGGTTTTAATTATATAATATACTGTATATAAATGGAAGCAGTTGTCATCTGAATCCTATAAATTTTTACAAGTTATATTGAAGCATCAAAATAGAATAAAAGCAAAAATGTTTTCAACTACAGTTTTCAACTTTTTTAGAAACCCACTCTCTTACAAGAAACTTTAATCTTTAAGGCACTCCAAGGCTTTATGATGAACCCTTAGGAACCGTTAATTTCTGCAGTGTTCAGGAAGTTCTATGGTTGGATGGATGATGAGCCCATATTGTGTTACTGGTCCAGCCAGGAGGATTAAAAGTGTATGGGCTCCACAGGGATTAGTGAGAGGCAAGGAGCAGGGACTGTGAGTAGCCCATTAAAATAGCAGGGAAGGAAGACAAGGTTATCCATCTTATTCGTGTAATAAAGGCGCAATTGATCTGTTCCAATTACAGTGAGAGCCACAGAACATGAGGTATCCAGGTTTGTTTTGGTTAACAGCATCCATGTCTAGAAGGAATGAGATTTAGTGGGGAACGGCAGTCTCACTGAAACCCTGCCCACCCAATTCCTCTGTATTTTTAACATTGTGTGTACTACTGTGGCTATTTTCAACTTTTTTAACACAGCACATGCTTGTATACTCGACTCCATTATAGGGATACCTATGGTTATGGTGTAGTATTATGTGAACTATGTGTGCAGTCAATGTGCTTGTTCTGAGCCTACGCAAATCCATAAATAGTACTGCTTGCAATTTAAAAAAAATAAAATAAAATAAGAACCCGCTGAGATTTCTTTCCCCAGGTATGGTCATTAGATTGACACTCCAATTCTGGAACAACACCAATGTTTGAATTAACAATTCATACAATTAACAGTATTTCTGAAATACTCAGTTAAATAAGGCTGTTATATATTTATATGCTTCTGTTAATATTGTCCATTACAAAATGTGTTTATTTTACTTTGCAGAATATATCGCAGACGATGTAATTACATAGTTCAGCAAAATACATCCAGCTGTCCACCTATTAATAGTATTGTTAACATCAGAACATGCATTGCAACTGATAATGGTGGAGTCATGTGATGTCTTCCCCTATATTTAGTTTATTAACATTATTGGAAAGTAGCACAGATAATGAGTGTGCAATTTCACATTTATTTTTCTAATTGCTTGTTTTTATTATCTACTTGTATTGTTAACTGTGTTAACTGTATTTTAATTTTCTATTATAGTTTTCCTATTTTTTCATAGTTGCACAGTGCTTTGTGATCTCCTGTCTGTGAGAAACACTTTATAAAAATATTATTCCAATAATGTTAATATCTGTAAGTAATCCTAGATATAAAGACTGTAAAAACTGATGGGGCATTATTTGCTCATAGGCCAATGATGACATGGTAAATATTAGGTAATACCAATATATTACAGATACCTCTGACTTTTTCTTATGCAGTTAGTGGGGGAAAGGCACTGCTAAATAGTTACATACTTTATTCAGTAATCAGTGTGGAAAGTGTTAAAAACTAAATATCATTTAAAATCAGTGAAACATTTCACAAATACCCTTTATATAAGAAATTTCAACGCCATTGAAATTCTAATGTGGATTTATACACTGTCCTGATTACAACTTTTAAAGGTGAAATATTATTTCTTGCTATCTTTTGTGCGACAGCATTGCAAAACTAAGATTGTTGTTACTGTTGTAACACTACAAAAAAGTAAAAAAAGAAAACAAAAAAACAAGTTTAGACTAAAAAAATAAATAATTTTTTTTTTCAATTTAACACTGCATGATAATAATTTGGTGTTTAATTTCTTTACAAAATTTAATTGCTATTTGAAGATAAAGTTTCTGCATGTTATTCATCCAGTTTTGTTCAGTTGCTTGGGTAATGTTTTTCTCCACATGTTTTTATTTAGTAATTGTGCATTACTGACCCACTACTCCCTGTCAAATAGATCACATGACCTTGGCAAATGGATCAGTATGAAGCTAGTAATTATTAATCTGACTGATGCTTGTGGGATTTACATTATCTAACACCCAAACCACACGTGTAGCAAGGTTCTAGCTAAGGATAAAAGTACAGATAAATATGAAAACTAAAATCGTTTCCATCGTAATATTCATTTAATGTCAAAACTCATCAACACAGCTTATTCACTTTATGTTTCCTTCTTGTGCCTACATCAGAGCAGTATACCTTTAAAGTGATGCTCTTTTCAGATGGCCACATTTCTTCCTGAATCAAATTCACAAGTAGGAGGAAACTGGGGGGAAAAAAAAAAAAAAAAAAAAAAATTATATATATATACACATATATATATATATATATATATATATATATATCAAGTTGTTTGAAAAAGAACAATAGGATATGCTTTATATAACAGCCACAGTCCTACACAAAATCCCTGCTGATACAAGTATACAGAGTTAGACTTACTGTCTGTACAGTATTCCCACCTGGGACTTCTTCAGTATAGTAGCGTTCCTGCACCTCTAACTCTGCAGACTGCAGGCACTGGGTCAGAGTTTTAATTCAGTAGTTTGGCTGCGCAAAAGGATTCAAGCGTGCTGACATGTGCTTTAGTTAAGTTCAACATGATCTCAGGGGGAAAAATAATCATGCCTTGTTGGGTTCAGTTCCTTTGCATTTTTAATACTGCTCTTTGTACCCATTTTGCCCAAAAGGCCAAAAAAGTTGTGTAACATTCATAACATAAGAGTTTGTGAACCAATTAAAATAGCAAGGACCTAGAATCATTTAAATGAGAAATTGCAATGTGTGTTGGTGTGGGTGCAGGTGTGTGGGTGCATGTTTTTTTCCTTAGGAAATACTGACCACTACTTCCTGAAATCCCATACATCAAGTCTTGCATCTTTCTTTATAAAGCATCAACAGAGTTTATTTTATCAGTTGGTGTACTTTAAGAACTAACTCAAAGGTTCTATTTACACTGTTGCCTTAAGGGTCTAGTGGTTGATTTGAAATAAATGTAATATACTGGCAACAAACAGCAGTGTTCTGCTTTTTTGTACGCTACTGTTCAGTTTTGCCAGTTTTGTTGAGACATGGGTAAGCTGTGTAAAAATCAATCGTGTGACATGTTACCTTTGAGTAAGATATTTTGAAAATATAAATTTTTTTCTGAAATATTGGGATACTAAGCAGACATTTTTATAATCAACTTTCACCATTACAGATGACAGAGCTAAGGACAAAGGCGTAATCAGAATTTAAAGATAAATCATACTTTAGAAACTGAATTAAGAGTGACCAATTTGGTTACAAGTAGCAAGAAAGAATGATAAGCTTAAGAAAATGTGGTTTATACTGCATTAATATGCTCCAGTGCTATAATAAAGTACGGAAAAGAAACTAATTCGCTGCTAACTACCAAACAGGGCCAGAAACAGGTGCCTCTAACAATGATAGAGATTGTCACAAGTAACCAGCGACTTTAGTGCCATAGTGCCACGGGAGAGACCATGGACCATGTCATGGTCTTAGATCCAGGGTTTTTGTTGTTCTTGGACTTATTAAATTCTGTTCAATTCATTCTATGCTTACTGTTCATAATTGGGTTTTTTTTGCATTTTTCCTTAGTAGTTAGCCCTAGTACTTAATTGTCCTTCACAGCAGAATTTCCTTTTATTCATTTGTCTCTATTTAGTTCCAGATGTTTAATGTTTTAGTACTTTCTTGCATTCTATGTTCTTTCATGAGCTCTTGTTCTAGCCTCCTGTGTCAAGTCCTTTATATTCAGTGCTTTCACTCCTGTTTTGACAGTCATTCATCACTTCTGCCTTGTATTTAATTGCGTACTAGGTGTTTGCTCGGAAGTTAAGGGTTTTTTCTCTGTAAAAAGAAGTTTTCTTCCCACGCAGTGAACAGCGGACGCTAATGTTTTCGTCACTTTTTACGGAATCAAACTCAAAGTAAGGTCAGTACTTCCACGCTTTAAACGCTGCACGCTCATACTCTCTCCTGCACTCGATATATTATCCATTGTTGATCTGCACACAGCTGTTGCCATGAACGTCACACTCGCTTACGTCACTGTCATTAGACACTCTTGCAAAAAAAAATCACGGTTTTAGTAACGCAGTAACCCCGCGTGCTTATGGGAAATTAACAGTAATCTAATTACCCTTTTTGCAGTAGTAATCCCGTACATTACTCGTTACTTGAAAAAAGTAATCAGATTACAGAACTGCCCATTTCTGTATGTATATATATGTATATATATATATATATATATATATATATATATATATATATATCCACCAGGAAAATAATGCACCAACCACCAGCTTATTTTATTTTGTTAAAAAACGTTCATAATTCAAGCGTCTAGCTCTAATACACATTTAGAAGGATTGTACATTTCCAGATTAAAAAGCCTGTGATACCTCTATAAAAACACAGAGTCATATTTTCCAATTCTGCAGTTGCAATTTAATTTATTTGGTTTGCACTCCTGCCATATCTACTTCAAAAAATAAAATAAAAAAAGTAAAATAAATTGGTACATGGCCCAACCATGGAGCACATAAAGCACTTAACCCCATATCACAGCTACAGAGAAGTGTTTGTCTATGTGTGAACAGAAGATGAGAGGGGGCAAAATAACTCTAGTCTCTGTGGGTGGAAAGGCATATTTGTTATGATAATAATTCGCAGCACATCGCTTATCCACAAGAGCTGTGTGTAGGACTCCCTTGGTAATGGTATTTCCTCAATATTGTTCACATCCGGTCCAGGGATGCGTTTTACCCATTGTGTTGCTTTATTGTGCTTAATGCGTTATTACATATAATTTATTTATATTTATTCTGTTAGTCATTGGCTAACACTGTCCTGCAACCTTCCTAAAAATGATCCAACAAACACCATTCTGTCTCAGTAAATTATGAATTTTATAAAAAATATTTAAAGCCAAAAGATTATATTAAAACAGCAACACCATTTGTGGTGTATCTTTTTTTTTAACTAATACATTATATATGGGTTTAATAAATATGTGAATATTCTGTTTTTATGCATCAATATGGCATAACGTGAGTGTTTTAACGTATGGAAATCTGGATTGAAAACCAATCTATAAAGTCTGTATTTTATTATTTTTCTTTTTGTATTCAGACGAAGGAATTTCAAGACTATAACTCTGAAAGAAAGATGTATAACACAAACAACACCTGAAACTGTCACATTGGGTAATGATGTTGCTTTTGACTTTACAATCAGGACAACAATACTCTGAGCAATGTTTTATCGATGGAAGAGGCCAAAATAGAAATATATATAATAAGAAGTGTTATCTGAGATTAAAGGAAAACCAGCATTCCAACATAAGAGTAAAGACAGCTTGTGATGGCTGATGGAACAATTAGTTCCATAGAATGCAATCATCAATCAGATAAAGATATTCAAATCTCAAGTGAAAGTAGTGAAAGTTCTTTGACAGGAGTAGTAAAAGAGGAATAAAGTTAAGACACACATTACTTTTATCTGAACCAGTTGGCCAAAATTTTGCTAAACATCAGTACAACGCGAGTGTAGTAAAGGATTATTGTTGCACTGGGTGAGTCACAAGAAAACACAGATTCTCAGATCATCGTCATGCATTACTTTTCTCAATAAAATAAATAATAAACAACTCTGATATTTCTATTTTATTATTTTATTGAGTTCTCTTTATGTGCTTTGAGGCTATTTTATGCCGTATTTTTGCACAAATGTATAATGTGATGGATTTGCAAGTGCTTTCTTGCAGCTATATTTGAATTATGTATGTGCTGCTCTGTAACATTTAAACCTTTTAGCGACAAAAAGGACTTCCACACAGGCCATTTGCTTAAATCATTATAAATTATAAAAGGTTCAATTTAATTCATCATTTACCAAAAGAAAAACATATATATATATATAATATTAACAGATTTTCCTAAGAATTTCAGCAGTTAAAAATATTTTTGAAGGATCCCCACTGAGAAAGAGGAAAAAAAAAAAAAAACACTAAAGGATGTTTGTAATTGAGTTGGTGCGTCTTCTTAATCACATATAACAGCAGTGCTGTGCAAGTGCCCCAATTGAGATCACTCTCTCTTGTCTTTGCACTCATTGGCTTCATTAGTTGATGTCAAAAACTGGAGACGTAGCCCAAATTGCTTATCGACTGGGCTTTTAACTAAATGTTACAACTGTGTATGGCATGGATGTCCTCCAACTATCTTTAAAAACCATCTGCAGCAATAGTACTTAGCTCATTCACTAAATCATAAGCAGCATTCTTCAAATTGTTATTATACTGACAATGAAAGTAATGGTATTGCCTTTAAGATTATTATTCCTATCAGCTCATTGTCTTTTCTCTTCTCTTGCCCAGGCCTTAATTGTGATATCAATTAGAGATGACAATTTTCAATTAGAATTTTATGAGAGCAAGGACACCGAACAGAAATGAGGCTGTTCATTCCTGTTCATGTTCAGGAATAAGATGGATAATCCGCATTATTTCATCACAGCTGACTTCTTCCTCTTTATTTAAGTGTGATATATCAACAAGTCCTCATGAGCCACTCTTTGTGTGATGTATGTCGGTAATAAAATTTTTCCAATGATCGTAATATTAAAACAAATTAAGATGAAAAAAAAAATCACCTGAATTTCAACATTTTTAGGAGGTCTGTAATTAACACAGAAATAGTGAATCTTGATTTAAAAATGTACAACTTCAACTGAGAAAAAAAGTTTAAAAAATTAATTGAATGGGCTTCCTCGATATGGCAGAGGGCGATCTGATCTATCAAATGCTTTGATGTGGGAAACTCATCATTTTCAGCTGCGGCTTAATTTGTTCATTAAAGCTGTAGAGAAACTACTGTACAACCATGTTTTTTAAAGGTTTACAGACCAAAATATCTTACAGAACCCTCCAAAAACAAATGCCTCAAAATTCTTTGGACATTAAAGTGATATAAAGAGATGCATATTTCTGAAAGAAGAGAGTTCATATCTAGGTATTCTGAATTGTCTGATATCCAGCCATTGTGTCTTGAATTACATACATTAATACATGCTCTTGCCACAGAATTGTTTGTGTTAATGGCAAACTGAGGAAATTAATCGCACTGACATACTTTGTACAATTGATGATCACCTTTATTCTTCAACACGTCCTGAACTCTCTTAGCGAAACTTTCTTAAACGTTCTTTAAGTATCTTCCTCTAGGCTTCTTGGAGGACATTCTAAAGCTCTTCCTTACACAATGGTTGCGTTTTGTTCCATTCTCTGTCATGATGATCCTACACAGTTTCAATGAATTTGATGGTCCGGCTATGGGAAGGCTAAACCATGGCTGATAGTGTTATACTGTGTGTTTTCTGTCCAGATATGCTTTTATTGCATTGGCAGTGTATTTGGAATCATTGTAATACTGAAAATTTAAGCTGGTGCCAATCAGACGCATTGCCAGGTGGATCAAAATCTGACAGTACTATTCTACATTCACTCAAATACATTCTACTAATTCTGTAGACACTTGTTGTATCTTGTCCTGACTTGTTGCGTACATATTGACAATAATTTGAACCAAAAATTTCAAATTTGGATTAATCACTGCAAATATCTTGCCAATAATTTTTAGTCTAGCTCTTGGGTCATTTGGCACATTTAAGCTTTTTCTCCCTGTTTTACTTAAAAAATGGGGTCTTGACAGCCACCTCTTCCACCGGGACCATTTGTGATGAAGCTTCAGTGAACAGTAGATGGATCAACTGAAGGGCCAGCTGCATCTCTCAGCATCCCTGTGTCATGTCTTTTTGGGTTTGATCCTAATTCTTGAGGACATGGCTTTTAGATACTGTTCATGTTTTTTTATTTTTTATTCCTATTTATTCTATTTATCCCCTTTGTATATTTTATTTATATTTGTCTCTGTATTTATATGTGTGTGTGTGTGTGTGTGTGTGTGTGTGTGTGTGTGTGTATATATAAAAAAAAAAAAAAACACCCAGCACGCCCCTGCGGGCGGTTTATCCTTCAAGCTCGGGTCCTCTACCAGAGGCCTGGGAGCTTGAGGGTCCTGCGCAGTATCTTAGCTGTTCCCAGGACTGCGCTCTTCTGGACAGAGATCTCCGATGTTATTCCCGGGATCTGCTGGAGCCACTCGCCTAGCTTGGGAGTCACCGCACCTAGTGCTCCGATTACCACGGGGACCACCGTTACCTTCACCCTCCACATCCTCTCGAGCTCTTCTCTGAGCCCTTGGTATTTCTCCAGCTTCTCGTGTTCCTTCTTCCTGATATTGCTGTCATTCGGAACCGCTACATCGATCACTACGGCCGTCTTCTTCTGTTTGTCTACCACCACTATGTCCGGTTATATATATAACAGTTCTGTAACTAACTTCGGTCGTTGCTGTGCTTTTTTTGGAAGTCGAATTTCCCAGAGGAACCCACCCGAGGGATTAATAAAGTTCTATCTTATCTTATCTTATGTGTGGAAGGTTGTTTTTTAGACACTTCTTCTCTCACTGTCGCTTCTTTTGTCTTTATTTTTAACACTATTCCAATATTGACCAAGTTTTCACCTAATGCCTCCTCAAGAATCACCTGGATGTTTCAAAAATACTATTTCACTTCATCTCAAACTATATTATCCTTGGGTTTTACATAGGTTTAAAATGGTAGTAATATACATATTTTTATGACAGGCTGTTTATAAATTCCTGTATTCAAGACATAATTAAAAATAGATTCTTTGCTAAGACATTATAGTTTATAGTTTACATTATAGTATAGTGTCTGAAATTAAAAACCATGCACTGATTTTATCAGGTGTTACAGGTGCATAAACTGAAAATCTGAAAACTGCTCTTTGGTACGTGGTTGCTAGGCAACATGATAAGACCATACTATCTGACAGATAAGAAACTTCGGGGACCTAAGATGTACCTGTTTGCCAAGTTTGGTTGCTTAACCCCTGATCATGTAGGAGTTCGATACACAGTCAGAGATTCAGTGTGTTGTAGTAAAATGCAAGTTCAATCTGGTACTTCCATGTTTTACTGTCTATTTAATACACAAAATCTGTCATTTTAGCGTTCCTGGATTATGCCAAACATAATCAAACAGATATTATAAACCCATTAGAAGGTGTTCCTACTGCAGAAACCCAGTTTGACATTAAACAGGTGCAACACGAATAAAGGTTAAATTCACCATTCATCGGTTCATAAACAATTAGATTATGACTGGAACATAAGCAGATGAATGTTTTTACAATCTCAGTGCATTTATAAAGCTTTCTCTGCATGAGAATACAGAAATTAATTAAGTGAAGTTTTCTCTTTGATGCTAACGTGGTAAACTATATGGCTGTTTGAGAGATTCAGCAATAGGGACATCTGATGCTGCACACCTTGCTGGGTAGCATGGGATTTTATGGCATCTGCTCATGTCTGTGTATTTCTATGTTTAAAAAAACCCCTACTAATTAAATTCTGTTCATGCTGACAATTCACCTGAACATTCCTCAAAAAATTAAATATGCCATAACCAAGCAGTCATTGAGAAAAGAGATGGTTTTTTGTTCTTGTAAATGGGATGAGATGGAAAAAAGTAGTGAAAGTTTTTTAGTTGTGTTAAAATGTAAGTATCTAACAATAGGTCAAGGTCACCAAGACTCAAACTTGTCCAGAATTTTTAGGAGAAGCACCTATGGCAGGGGTGGGGGAACTCCAGGCCTCGAGGGCCGGTGTCCTGGAGGTTTTAGATGTGTCCTTAAACCAACACAGCTGATTTAAATGGCTACATTACTTCCTCAACATGTCGTGAAGTTCTCCACTCTCCACCATTTGACCTTAGAACTGAAGAAGCTTCTCGGATGAGAGGTGAAACGTCTTCAAGTAACTTAAAGAAGTCCAGACGCTTTTATTTGCAAGCTCCTTTGACAACTAATCATTTGATTCAAGTGTGTTGACCCAGGGTGAGATCTAAAACCTGCAGGACATTGGCCCTTAAGGCCTGGAGTTCACCACCCCTATCCTATACTATCAATTTGAAAATCCTAGGTGACTTCCTTCTTTAGTTATCACATTCACAAGATTTTCAGAAAACTTGACATCTGACATTGAGGTTGAGGTCACTGAGATTCAAACTCATCCAAGATGTTTAGCAGATGCACTTATGGTATCAATTTCAAAATCCTATGGCACCTCATTCGTGAGTTATCGCATTTGCAAACTTGCGACTTTACGCCTTTTATGACTTTTATGGCTGAGGGGTAAAAATAATGGAGGAGAATTGTGACTATTAACGTGCATAATGTGAGTTTTTAATATTTTCAAGAAACGGTCACAGAACTGTGAGCCTACATGAGAGGTTGAGTCGATTATGTCTTTCTTAGGGAAAAAACCCAACTGCTTTATATCTGCTGCTCTTATCTTAAAACCAATTAAAAGGTTAATTCTATTAAAAAAATAATCCCTCTATTAGATGATTAAACAGAGTCACATTGCCTTTGCTTCATTAATGGTCTCAGAAAAAAGGAAAACAATGACATAACCACCTGACTGGAAGACTACAGATTAACACGAGACATGTCTCATACATGCCAAAATTAATTATACAGTATAATAAATAAAAAAATAATAAAACTGTAGTCTCAGCGTAACTTTATGAAAATAATGATAAATAGCAAATCACTCAACCAACAATTACTGTTTGAAAGGAACTGCTAATTAGCTAAGTCACTGCAATATTTATCACACGTCAGGGTTTATTGGATAAAACCTAAAAATACCAACTGTGTTACACAAAAACAGAAACATTCTTTTGCACCTCGCAAGTTTAAACTGTCGATGATTGAGCAATTTTTCTTTACAACGCCATGCAAAAGAATGGAGACGGATCAAGATAGGTCAGAATAATGAACAAAATCATAATGAAAACATTTTACTTTCACATAATGAGTTGTTCATTCGTTCAGCCGGGTTATAGCTCTAGTATATGCAAGACACTGGCAATCTTTCTGTGGCAATGAGCGCAACTCATCTGCAACATTTGCAATAGGGCACTCGACCCAAATGGTTCTATTCTGATATGTCTTGCTAGCACTACTACTGGGATCATTTTTATATCATTTCTATATCATTTTTTTGTATGAATTTCTACTTCATGTCCATAAGATTCTGGCTTTACTCTGAATGTAAGTAATTAATGTGAATGTTCTTTGTACAGCAACAGTTTCAGTTAACCACTGCATTGCAAGTAACTGCCAACTTGAAGCATTCAATCATATATTGATAGCAGACTCCATGTTATTGCTGTTTTATCACTGTTTTGATGCAAAAATACATAATACAGGTACAAAATTTTGAATTCATTTCATTAGGTCACAGGAATGTTGGCCATGGATCAGTCTCCCATCACTGTTTTCCCTAATCCATTATTTTCTAGGGTTAACAGAAGACTGCTACAACTTCAAACATCTGTTTTTATTATATATGTATTACCTTTCATTAGTGTTACTTTATGTACTGCTTGAAATGACTGTTTTAGTAACAGTTTCTGATCTGTCCACAGTGACTGACGGTGGCAGATTAATTTATAGAATTACACTGATTCTTTTCATTCCTTCTTTCCAAGCCTCAAAGACAAAAAGGCAAGGTGTAGCTTGGCTTTACGGTATATCACCGGCGGGCGCTCATTCCACATCACAAACTAAATTAAAATGTCACTCCTACATAAGTCATTCAAATTATTGTTTTTCATTTACAAAGAAAACTATTTTCTTATCCTCTGTGGCAATAGGTGGATATGTATGTCATCAGCTAAAAGATTGTCACTGTATGAAGAAGAGGGAACAAGCGGGGCCTTGGGCACGTGTTTTTGAACAGTGAAAATAATTGAATTCTGGAAAAGAGATTGTAATTGTTTCTGAAGAGAACAAAAAAGAGCAGCAGAGCAAAGGTAGGACAGTGTTATATGCATCATAGCTTTGTGGGAGGGAGAGAGAGACAAACACAACTAAAACACCCTGAAAAAATGAAAAGTAAAGTAAAGAAAAGACAAATTGCCAGAAGGCTTTGAGAAAAAATAATAATACAAAAAATATTACTGTGACCAAGCTGCCCACAAAGCAGCTTAATAAAGATTCAGCAGATTTAGAAATTATTACTTAAGTATACTCTGAAACTGCACCGTGTGTAATACAATAATAACTCACAATAGTGGATATGTGTAACTTTAAAGAGGCCTTTTTGTGAACAGCTCTACAGCCAATAAACCCATCCATGAACCAAACACAATTGCATTCAGCACTACAGAAAAAATATCTCCAGCAATCTATCCTAGAGCTGACTTCATATTTTTCTCTATCCTGCAGGGAAGAGATGGAACTACAGGCCATTATATTGATTCGTTTTCAAACACTATGAGTGAACTTACTAAAACAAGTGAGCTCAACCTGAAAGCCAATTCAATATTTTGGTTTAATTGAAGATGTGAAACAAATTTATCTGATATTAGATTAGAAAGTACTGCCCTCAGGTGGAAGGATCAATTACTACAAAAGATTGAATTGTCTCATAGTCTCTTTGCTCTGTGCATAATTAGATGCAGTGTGAGGAACTAGGCAAAGTACATACACAGGCTCATACGGAGCAGAAGACAGACAAATGCTCAACACGCCGAGGCACAGCACATTAACACTGAAAAGCATATTGCATTTACATAATATATATACACACACATATACATATATATATATATATATATATATATACATATATATATATTAAAAAAAAACCACCCAGCACGCCCATGCGGGCGGTTTTATCCTTCAAGCTCGGGTCCTCTACCAGAGGCCTGGGAGCTTGAGGGTCCTGCGCAGTATCTTAGCTGTTCCCAGGACTGCGCTCTTCTGGACAGAGATCTCCGATGTTGTTCCCGGGATCTGCTGGAGCCACTCGCCTAGCTTGGGAGTCACCGCACCTAGTGCTCCGATTACCACGGGGACCACCGTTACCTTCACCCTCCACATCCTCTCGAGCTCTTCTCTGAGCCCTTGGTATTTCTCCAGCTTCTCGTGTTCCTTCTTCCTGATATTGCTGTCATTCGGAACCGCTACATCGATCACTACGGCCGTCTTCTTCTGTTTGTCTACCACCACTATGTCCGGTTGGTTAGCCACCACCATTTTGTCCGTCTGTATCTGGAAGTCCCACAGGATCTTAGCTCGGTCATTCTCCACCACCCTTGGGGGCATCTCCCATTTTGACCTCGGGACTTCCAGGTTATACTCGGCACAGATGTTCCTGTACACTATGCCGGCCACTTGGTTATGGCGTTCCATGTATGCCTTGCCTGCTAGCATCTTGCACCCTGCTGTTATGTGCTGGATTGTCTCTGGGGCATCTTTACACAGCCTGCACCTGGGGTCTTGCCTGGTGTGATAGACCCCAGCCTCTATGGATCTTGTGCTCAGAGCTTGTTCTTGTGCTGCCATGATTAGTGCCTCTGTGCTGTCTTTCAGTCCAGCTTTGTCCAGCCACTGGTAGGATTTCTGGATATCAGCCACCTCCTCTATCTGCCGGTGGTACATACCGTGCAAGGGCCTGTCCTTCCATGATGGTTCCTCGTCTCCCTCCTCTTTCTTGGGTTTCTGTTGCCTGAGGTATTCACTGAGCACTCGGTCAGTTGGGGCCATCTTCCCAATGTATTCTTGGATGTTCCTTGTCTCATCCTGGACTGTGGTGCTGACACTCACCAGTCCCCGGCCCCCTTCCTTCCGCTTAGCGTACAGCCTCAGGGTGCTGGACTTGGGGTGAAACCCTCCATGCATGGTAAGGAGCTTTCTTGTCTTTATGTCAGTGGCTTCTATCTCCTCCTTTGGCCAGCCTATTACCCCAGCAGGGTACCTGATCACGGGCAGGGCGTACGTGTTGATGGCCCGGATCTTGTTCTTACCATTCAGCTGACTCCTCAGGACTTGCCTGACCCTCTGCAGGTACTTGGTGGTTGCAACTTTTCTAGCGGCCTCTTCATGGTTCCCATTCGCCTGCGGGATCCCCAGGTACTTGTAACTGTCCTCTATGTCTGCAATGTTGCCTTCTGGTAGTTCAATCCCCTCAGTTCTGACTACCTTCCCTCTCTTTGATACCATCCGACTACACTTCTCCAGTCCGAACGACATTCCAATGTCATTGCTGTATAGCCTGGTAGTGTGGATCAGTGAATCGATGTCTCGTTCACTCTTGGCATACAGCTTGATGTCATCCATGTACAGGAGGTGGCTGACAACTGCTCCGTTCCGTAGTCGGTATCCGTAGCCAGTCTTGTTAATGATCTCACTGAGGGGGTTCAGGCCTATGCAGAACAGCAGTGGGGACAGAGCATCTCCCTGGTAGATCCCGCACTTGATGGTGACTTGTGCTATGGGCTTGGAGTTGGCCTCTAGTGTTGTACGCCACATCCCCATTGAGTTCCTGATGAAGGTTCTTAGGGTCCCATTGATCTTGTACAATTCTAGGCATTCCAGTATCCAGCTGTGGGGCATTGAGTCATAGGCCTTCTTGTAATCAATCCAGGCAGTGCACAGGTTGGTCAGTCTGGTCTTGCAGTCTCGGCTGATTGTTCTGTCTACCAGTAGCTGGTGTTTTGCGCCTCTGGTATTCTTGCCAATTCCTTTCTGTGTCCCGCTCATGTATTGACCCATGTGCCTGTTCAACTTAGCCGATATGATGCCTGACAGGAGCTTCCATGTAGTACTGAGGCAGGTTATTGGTCGGTAGTTGGAGGGGACCGGTCCCTTCTTGGGGTCCTTGGGGATCAGGACCGTCCGGCCTTCAGTTAGCCATTCCGGGTGTCTCTCGTTAACTAGCAGTTGGTTCATTTGTGCTGCCAGACGCTCGTGGAGTGCAGTCAGCTTCTTCAGCCAGTAGGCGTGAACCATGTCGGGCCCTGGTGCTGTCCAACTCTTCATACTGGAGACCCTTTCTTGGATATCTGCCACTGTGATGGTTACTGGACCCTGTTCAGGGAGGTCGCTGTGGTCTGCCCTCAGATCCTCCAGCCACTGAGCATTGCCGTTATGGGTTGCGTCCTTCTCCCATATGCTCTTCCAGTATTGCTCCGTCTCCAGCCTTGGTGGTGCTGTTCTCTTATTGTTCCCTTGCCACTGAGAGTACACCTTTGCTGGTTCTGTGGAGAACAGCTGGTTTATTCTCCTGCCTTCGATCTCTCTGGTGTACCTCCTCAAGCGGCTGGCCAAGGCTGTGAGTCTTTGCTTGGCAGTTTCCAAGGCCTCAGGTATGGACAGCTTGCTGTATTTCTTAGGCACCTTATTTGTCGCACCTTTCTGCAACTCCGTTAGTTGGCTAACCTCCCTCCGTGCTACTTTGATCTTGCCCTCTAGCCTCCTTCTCCATGGAGGGTACTGCCCCTTGTGGCTGTTCAACTTGTAGCCAAGCATCTCACTGATCACTGCTGCCGTATTGTAGATCAGCTTGTTAGTGTCGGTAATCGTGGTTGTAGGTATTGCCCGTAGTGCTGCATTAACATCATCTAGCAGACCTTCTGAGGGAACTTCACGTAATCTTGGTAACCGGCTCCAGGATCCAGGTTTCAAGCTTGGCCATGATCCTATTTTTCAGGTCAGTTCCTCTCGCACTCAACAATCCTTCTCCTATCGCACTTGGGGCTATGTACCCAATCTCGGGTGGGGGTGATGATATCTCCCCCCTGACCTGGCGTCCTGACTCCTCCTTGCCGTAGCATTTGTGTTGTACCTCGTCAATCTCTAGCTGTGAGAGCAGTCCCTTCTTTCGAATGTTGGAACACTGAGCTACTAGTTGTTTCGCCGTCATTGTGGATGTTGGGTATCGAAGAATCCATAGGTCCCTCATCCTATTCATGTAGCCCCTTCCGCCGGGGTTACTTGCGTAGTAGCATTCCAACAACGCCCTGTTTTCGTCCCTTATATATATATATATATATATATATATATATATATATATATATATATATATATATATATATATATATATTTTTTTTTTTATATTTTTATATTTTTATTAGGGGTGCAACGATACACAAAATTCACGGTTCGGTTCGGTTCGATACTTTGGTGTCACGGTTCGATATTTTTTCGATACAAAAAAAATGTTCATGCCTTTTTAATTTGTCATTTATTAAAATTATAAATATATATTTTAACTCAAAAGTACAGTTTTTAAATTTAACCCTAACCCTTGTGCGTGTTTTTTATTTTGACAGCGAATGCGCACCTGCGGACCACTTATGTGCAGCCCTGGTTATTTAGCTCGTCATATTGCAGCCACAGAAATTATTTTGTCCATGAAACCATAAAGCTGCACTTTCTTTTTGCCTTATAGTCTGATTTGTCATAACTTCTCCGTTTTGTGGTAAGCTTTTCTTTGGCTGTCACTTCTTCACCCTGACCTGTCTTATTTGGCTCAGCAGAACTAAAATATATATACTGCTGCTTTTACACGCGCACTCACATAAGCTCAGCGATTCTCTGCGCGATCAACCTCTCACATGTTTAAGCTTGCTGCGGGAGATTTCACTTGTCATGTTTGCATATAAGCTAACGATTAATAAGACAATGTCAGAGGAATTGGTGCGCAAATTATCATCACTCACAGATCAGTGCTGTCACTCTCTATACACAGTTCGCACGATTGCAAAGTGAAAGCAAAAGAACAAGCGCAAATTCAAACGCGATTTCAATATGTCACATATTGACAGTGGCTCACCGATGCCAATGACATAATTACCCAGCTACATTTCTGAAAGAATGCAAAAGCATTGACATATATTTTTCCTTCCTACAATAGCCCAACGGGCAGGGAAGAGATAGATTTTGGTAGCCCGACTGAAAAAATCGCTAGCTCCGGGACGTCGGGCTAGCGATTTTGCAAGCCCTGTATCTGATTGAGGAATCATGCATCTTTGGAAAAGAGAGTTTATTACAGAGAAATGTCTCTTTCCAAAATAAAAGCTATACTATCCGCTTCTTCTGGGCTATATTCTCAGCAGCATAAGGAGAATCATGTGCTAACAGCTGTCTAAATGACTCGGCTAAAGTTAGTAGCATGCTTGTTGTTTTTGTCTTTGCACTAGGATGATGTCGGCGTAAATGTGCAGTCATATTCGTTGTGTTCCCACTAGTGCTTTCAGGTTAATCTCGTTGAAATGACCTTAACACCACAACACGGCAAATCTCCGTTAACGAGCTACCGCCGATCGCCCCGTGCATGGGGCTAGACGGCCAACACGTTAACGAGCTAACTGCGCTAACACACTAGTTCCCACCCATGTAATTGAGCATTGCATGGCACATCCAACATACTGTTTTACTTTAGTCCATGACTCGCTTACCTTCAGGGTCATACGTCACATGAAAACCAAAATAATTCCAAACGCCAGATCTGAATGAGGGTGGGGGAGGGTGGGGGAGGTGCCCTGCGCTCTTCCTTCTGACGATGCTGTCTGTGTGGAGCGCTCAGTGGATCTGCGCTCGACAGTGCAGCCTAGGCGGAGTAGTCGAACGCAGATTCACTGAGCGCTCCACACAGACAGCATCGTCAGAAGGAAAGTTGATAAAATAAATTACAAATGTTGTATTGTTCGATACATATGCGTACCGAACCGAAAGCACTGTATCGAACGGTTCAATATCGATACGAATATCGTTGCACCCCTAATATATATATATACATATATATATATATATATATACATATATATATATACATATATACATATACATATACACATATATATATACACACATATATATATATATATATATATATACACAAAATTCACGGTTCGGTTCGGTTCGATACTTTGGTGTCACGGTTCGATATTTTTTCGATACAAAAAAATGTTCATGCCTTTTTAATTTGTCATTTATTAAAATTATAAATATATATTTTAACTCAAAAGTACAGTTTTTAAATTTAACCCTAACCCTTGTGCGCGTTTTTTATTTTGACAGCGAATGCACACCTGCGGACCACTTATGTGCAGCCCTGGTTATTTAGCTCGTCATATTGCAGCCACAGAAATTATTTTGTCCATGAAACCATAAAGCTGCACTTTCTTTTTGCCTTATAGTCTCATTTGTCATAACTTCTCCGTTTTGTGGTAAGCTTTTCTTTGGCTGTCACTTCTTCACCCCGACCTGTCTTATTTGGCTCAGCAGAACTAAAATATATATACTGCTACTTTTACACACGGACTCACATAAGCTCAGCGATTCTCTGCGCGATCAACCTCTCACATGTTTAAGCTGCGGGAGATTTCACTTGTCATTTTTGCATAGTAAGCTAACGATTAATAAGACGATGTCAGAGGAATTGGTGCACAAATTATCATCACTCACAGATCAGTGCTGTCGCTCTCTATACACAGTTCGCACGATTGCAAAGTGAAAGCAAAAAAACAAGCGCAAATTCAAACGCGATTTCAATATGTCACATATTGACAGTGGCTCACCGATGCCAATGACATAATTACCCAGCTACATTTCTGAAAGAATGCAAAAGCATTGACATATATTTCTCCTACAATAGCCCGACGGGCAGGGAAGAGATAGATTTTTGTAGCCCGACTGGAAAGATCGCTAGCTCCAGGACGTCAGGCTAGCGATTTTGCAAGCCCTGTATCTGATTGAGGAATCACTCATCTTTGGAAAAGAGAGTTTATTACAGAGAAATGTCTCTTTCCAAAATAAAAGCTATACTATCCGCTTCTTCTGGGCTATATTCTCAGCAGCATAAGGAGAATCATGTGCTAACAGCTGTCTAAATGACTCGGCTAAAGTTAGTAGCATGCTTGTTGTTTTTGTCTTTGCACTAGGATGATGTCGGCGTAAATGTGCAGTCATATTCGTTGTGTTCCCACTAGTGCTTTCAGGTTAATCTCGTTGAAATGACCTTAACGCCACAACACGGCAAATCTCCGTTAACGAGCTACCGCCGATCGCCCCGTGCATGGGGCTGGACGGCCAACACATTAACGAGCTAACTGCGCTAACACACTAGCTCCCACCCATGTAATTGAGCATTGCGTGGCACATCCAACATACTGTTTTACTTTAGTCCATGACTCGCTTACCTTCAGGGTCATACGTCACATGAAAACCAAAATAATTCCAAACGCCAGATCTGAATGAGGGTGGGGGAGGTCCATCTTGCAAGGAGAGCTTAACTTCTGTCTCGCTAGCTTGCCCTGCGCTCTTCCTCCTGACTATGCTGTCTGTGTTGAGCGCTCAGTGGATCTGCGCTCGACAGTGCAGCCTAGGCGGAGTAGTCGAACGCAGATTCACTGAGCGCTCAACACAGACAGCATCGTCAGAAGGAAAGTTGATAAAATAAATTACAAATGTTGTATTGTTCGATACATATGCGTACCGAACCGAAAGCACTGTATCGAACGGTTCAATATCGATACGAATATCGTTGCACCCCTAATATATATATATATGTATGTATGTATGTATGCGTGTAGTGGCTGGACAAAGCTGGACTGAAAGACAGCACAGAGGCACTAATCATGGCAGCACAGGAACAAGCACTGAGCACAAGATCCATTGAGGCTGGGGTCTATCACACCAGGCAAGACCCCATGTGCAGGCTGTGTAAAGATGCTCCAGAGACAATCCAGCACATAACAGCAGGGTGCAAGATGCTAGCAGGCAAGGCATACATGGAACGCCATAATCAAGTGGCCGGCATAGTGTACAGGAACATCTGTGCCGAGTATAACCTGGAAGTCCCGAGGTCAAAATGGGAGATGCCCCCAAGGGTGGTGGAGAATGACCGAGCTAAGATCCTGTGGGACTTCCAGATACAGACGGACAAAATGGTGGTGGCTAACCAACCGGACATAGTGGTGGTAGACAAACAGAAGAAGACGGCCGTATTGATCGATGTAGCGGTTCCGAATGACAGCAACATCAGGAAGAAGGAACACGAGAAGCTGGAGAAATACCAAGGGCTCAGAGAAGAGCTCGAGAGGATGTGGAGGGTGAAGGTGACGGTGGTCCCAGTGGTAATTGGAGCACTAGGTGCGGTGACTCCCAAGCTAGGCGAGTGGCTCCAGCAGATCCCGGGAATAACATCGGAGATCTCTGTCCAGAAGAGCGCAGTCCTGGGAACAGCTAAGATACTGCGCAGGACCCTCAAGCTCCCAGGCCTCTGGTAGAGGACCCGAGCTTGAAGGATTGACCGCCCACAGGGGCGAGTGGGGAATTTATTTTTTTTATATATATATACACACACACACACACACACACACACACACATACACATATATATATATATATATATATATATATATTGATATATATTGGATGTAAACCTCCAATAGGGCAAAAAAAAAATTCCAGCCTACTTCAGCTTTAGAATAAGTATTATAGATATAAATAAGTAAATATATAATGCTGTTGGTAATCAATATTGCAGCTTACGTAAATGTAATACTTTTATATATATTCTCCCATGACTTTCTGATAAAACACATGCCTTTACATTAAGTAGCTTGTCAGAAAATGATTTAATAATGACAAAGCAATGCATACAGTGACATTTTGTGTTAACTATCTACATGTTTTAGACTCTTATGTTATTTATAATGAATTCATACCAGCATTGACTCCAGTGTGGATCAAAGAGAACCCTACATTTCAAACCGGCTGGTATCTATTTTCAGTCTGTAGAGAGAGAAAAAAAAAGAAACCCACACACACATATACACAGTTTTAGTTCATACAGATAAACATTGGTAGGTAGATATTGAAAGGTGGTCATAAACAATGGCTGGGAGACAATATAATATTTAAAAAGTGCTAATTAGTGGCAGTGATGTTGGAAGAAAAGGTTGCCATAGTGATGACTGTACAGTCATGATCACATCAGTCCAGATCTAAACTCCACAACTCAGCTGATGTTTTCTATCATGCCTGGTCTACAGTTAAATAAGTCAGTAACATTATGGTGAAAGGGTACAACCTTACCTCAGTGATTACCGCAGCCCTGCTCAGCCAGGCACCAATGGTGATGCAATGTTGAAATGCAGTGTCAGAATAATGAGTAATAATTTCATAAACACTGCTGGAGTTTTCAAAGGCTTTGATGGGTTTATTTGCTCATCTGCCATGATCCACATATTTAAAATGTGCATCTTCAGCTAACCTGCCCCAAATATGACGCTGTTTCTGACTTGCCCCATATTGACTGTATTTAAAGTAATAATGACCACTCCTTCCCACTGTACAAGAGACAATTTTATGCACCTTCAGGCTAGAATGTAGTGGCAGAGATGCAGAATCAACATCTTACCACTATCAAGATGGCACTGTATATATATATATATATATATATATATATATATATATATATATATATATATATATATATATATATATACACACACACACACATATCACCACAAATTCACCCAATGGTGGAATCCCAGGGAAACTAGGAAGATTTCCAAAACTATGAAGTATAATTACTGGAAATATACACGGCACAATCCCAAGCTGTGTTGTCACATGTTCATCTCAGATGCTTACTGCAAACATTTTGGTAATCATTACGACACATTTGGACATCTGTGGTAGTAGCTGGAGGAGCAAATAGCATTATAGCCAGGACATGAATAGTCTTTTGTTCCTGTCATCCCATTGCCTGGTTCCACTTCAGGCTATCCTGCACAGAGACACTGTAAGCATTTATGAGGTGGGTGCTAAGGGACCAGGTAGTTTAGTCTGATTTTTCTGTGGTTTGCCAAACTAAGGGAATTCATCAGCCTGGAGAGTAGATAGCAGTATTCCAAAGGGTTATTGGCCAACGAGCAGTATTGCATATTATAAAGTGGAACCACCAAATGGAGACACTCTTACAAGCCTACAGTTTAAAGGCCTTTATTATATTTATATTGGAGGCCTGCTGAGGATTGTTTGAAGGAAAAATGAAATGGTGCCAAAGTTTGAGTTAGCTCCCCACTGAGATCGTAATTTTCAGTCAAAAGTGTAAGAGTCTATCGGTCAAACCCGATTAGAATAGGAAGAAGGAACCACAGACAGTGTTGCTGTTCCTCTGCAGGGTCATTCTATCCATTCTGGTGTAACCAAAAGAAAAAATACACAAGAAAAATCCTCAAATATATTTATTATATATCAGCATACCACTTCTCTCTGGACAAACCAGCATCATGGTTGACTGCTGCTTTCCATTCGCCAACTGGAAAGTCCTCTGTGGTAAGGGTATGCAACTGATTATGTTTTGAGTGATAGATAACTACGGTGGAAACACAAAAAACCTTACTTGGACAGTTTCTCTTAAAGCAGCCAGTCCGTTTGAACAATGAATATTTTATTTCAATCTGAAGTCCAGACAATACAGCTCTCTGGATGCAACAGCTGCACACATTCTAACTTGATTTTGCTCTGTCACCAGTGAAAACTACTAAGTGCTCAATTTCATGGTTGATAGGGTATTGCACTTGTTTAAACCTGATGCTGGTGAGTGTGAAAGAAGAAGATTTAGCTTCTTTTTTTTGAGGAGGAGAAGGAGGAGGAGGCTGGAAATGTTAATGAGGCCTAAAGTGTGTCCATTGAAAAGGTTAATGGCAATGTGAACTCTTCAGGGGTGACATTTTGGTAATATGGGTGCCTGACTCACTATTAAAAAAAATGCTGACCTGTACATCATTAACATCTAAGACACGACTGCAGTGTTCAGCAGATTGTTAGGTTGTTTAACTTTTGCATGTGTCCAATTAATCAAGAGAGAGTAAAACTTCAGAATGTGCTGTGACTCCAGACAGCTTAACTCAGACAATTAGAAGTAACAGTCAATATCATCATTATTGGCTGTGAAGCTCAAATTTAGATTAGTACGCTTTAAAATGATCTAAAATGTTACTTAAACACTTACTAAAGTTGTTTAAATCAAATGTATTAATAGATTAATCAACCATTTTTTGCCACTTACTATTTCTTTACGTCTCAGAAGTTAGATTTTAAGTCTCGCTATAACGCACATAATGCAGCATGATTACTGAAAAACAAAAGGCAGACAATTTCTGAGGCATGTATTATTCGAGCAATATCCTTTGTGCTAAATCATTGGTAGGGCACCGCTGTGTAGCTGCTTCCGGGGATGCAGATAATTTTATTTACAGGACAAGTGACACTAGAAAAGCTGCCTCTTGATGCTGTGTGTATGGTATCTAAAGGAGGATCCTGTGGATTATTCATTCAGGCATATTAGAAGATGTCACTTGAGCTTGTAATGTGCTGCATGTTTAGATAGATGAAGAATGTTTTGGGTTTTTTTGTTTTTTGTTTTCAAGACAAAAAATAAAAAATAACTGAATGCCAGACTTATCAGCAGAAAATCTAAAATTACGTTTAATTGTGCATGAGGTGAACTTAAAGGTACAATTACAAAAAAAGTTGTGACACTGTGGGAAATATAAGTAAAAATCTTGTGTAAATTTAAATAATATAGAAAACATTAAATGCATCAAATAAAAAGAAGATGTAACTAATAATTAACCAGCCACAACATTAAATGCGCTCAACTGCTTGTTAGTTTGGTAGTTCTCTGGGGCGAAAAATGCCTTGCTGATGCCAGAGGTCTTAGGAGAATAGCCAGATGTATTTGAGCTGATAAGAAGGCAACAGTTACTCAACTACTCATTACAACCAAGCTATGGAGAACAGCATACATGTGGAAGCCTAGCAGCAGTAACGACCACACCAGTTACCACTCCTGCCTGATAACAAAAGAATACAGAGTCCACTGTTTAAATGGGCTCACCAAAAGTGGGCAATGAAAGATTGTAAAAATGTTGCCTAATCTGATAACTCTTGGTTTCTGCTGTAATAGTGGATAGTAGGGTCAGAATTTGGTGTAAAAAGAACATGAAAACCTGGAGAACTGAAGACTTGAAAAATGTTGCCTCATCTGATGAGTCTCTATTGTGGCTGTGATTTTTGGATGGCAGGGGTAGAACATGTCATAAATATCAAAGCATGGATCCTGCCTTATATCAGTGGTTCACACTGATGGTGCATTAATCTTTAAATAGTGGCATTTGTTTTTCTTTTTTCATTTCAATTTTAACGGTTTTGGGGGTTTTTTTAGAAATGTGGTTGTAATTTTTGGTATTGTTTTTGTCAACACACACACTTCAGAAACATTTTTTGCATGCAGATGTTTCAGTTCTGTAAGTAAAACTCTCTGGGTAAACCAAACCCCTCCACTTAGGCAAACTAACAAAATAACATTAGAAGTTTAAGTGCAGTTTCGAAGTTCACCATTCTGTCTTATTTTACAGTTTTAAGGCAGCTGTGTGAAATATCAGCTGCAGATGAGGTCGGGCACCGGCACCAATAGACAGAGGTTTCCAATTACCCAACAGAGAAGGCAGAAGGAATGGAGAAACAGGTGGCGCCTTTAATTGCTTTTTGCAACCCCAGAAGCATAACGTGAGAGGGAGCAGAGCTGTGGGTGGCCCTCTGGGGGAGGAAACATTCACCAAAGTCTTTGTAATTGGTTTTAGTAAAATGTAATAGTAAAGTGAAGAATTAGTAAAAGAGTTTGTATACACATGTATAACGTAGTTCTTTCTAAATAAGAAAGAAATAGGTACTAGCTTGCTTCCGAGGTCAGTTTGAACCTGGCTAATCAATACAGTTATGATGGAATTTACACTTACAACCCACCTAAACCTCTGTATCATTTTTGTTTCATTGTCATAGTAATAATTTACATCAATGCAGACCTGATTTAAGTGGGATTTTTAAAATTAAATATTAATATATTAATAATTCTGCATCTTTAGAATCAGCTGTTACCTCACTCAAGTATAACTTGGGGAAATGACTACTGTCATACATTTTAAAAGGTAAAATTAGGTGGTGATGAAACTATAGAGAGGATAGTAGGATGCTGAATATCTCCTATCCCTTTGTTCTTATCAGTGGAATCCCTCGTGTTACGTTTGTTAGCTCAGTTAGCTAGTTAGATAACGTTTATTGCTTTCAAGTCAATGTCAAACTTTCTGTTGAAAATGATGCAACACGCTTACCCCCTTTTCAGGTTGTGGTCTCTCTGATTCTGGAGCTAACAGTTGCACTTTGCTTTGAGGGGAAAAAGCAATCTGATCCTGGCCTTATCCTATCGCTTTTGCTGAGGGGATAAGATCAAGCAAATGCCAGTTTGCTACAGTACAACAGTTAAAAACTCCAAATACAGAATATACTTACATTGTGAAAAGTAAGAAGTAAGGCGAGCTTGTGTTTTGGATTCATGTATCTTAAGTGTTTCATCTTCAAGGCTAGACGGGACTTATGGGATTGCTACAGCCATATTCAGTATCAAGGAGGTATGATTTGTGAGGATATGCTGATTTCCAAGGTTGAAGAATGGATGCATATTCATATGCTGAGTTCACAAAAACAAAGTGGCAAAACAGCAGTTTATATAACCTTTAGAATTCCTCATCAAAAGTGGAATATTTTGCAATACAATTGTTATTGCATTTTGTCTGCATGCATATGCACTTGCTTGTGCATGTGTGCATGAAAGCACACATGCACTTTGCGAGTATGTGTGTTTGTCCATATTTTTCTGATGTGAGACTGCTGGCAGCGATTGCCCTGTTTTCCCATTTCCCCTCTGGCTAATCACTAGAGTCCCAGTAAATCCTTAGTATCACCACAGGAAAGGCCTCCAAGCCCCAGGGAGCCTATTTCCTCTGAGAGCAGAACAGAGACTGGAAAGCTTCTTGATATATTTGCTGGCCCAGGGATGGTCAAGACTTCAGGGCTGAACGATGCTCCGTGATATCACCCTGCTGCTGGTAGGTCTCCATTACAATTATAACCCACCCAAGTTCACAAACAGAAAACTCAATCTGATATATAAATGATGGCTGAAGCTCCAGAGAAAGGTTATGATGACAAAAAAAGAGAGAAAAATATTGGACGTCATCTACATCACTTGTAATAGGAGGAAGAAGGTCAGAGATAGGGATCACACTGTAATGTCTCACTCCAAACCTTTATTTTCCAGCTGTAGTGGCTGCATTCCAGCTGGTTGGTTACACAGAATAATTAGTTTGGTTGGAACAGCACCTCAGGGGCTGGATTAGCTCTTGGAGGGCAGTTTCTCTGGCAGCCCTGTGTTCTGATGAGAGCTGAGATATACTGTCATGCACCCAGCACTGAGAAGCTTTTGATGGTTTTAAAAGCCTTGAGCAAGTGACAATTACAGCCTGAATGGCAAACAGGGTCAAAGGGAATGAGATGCTCTGGACTCCAATGCTGAAGGTCACTGGGGATATAGCTTGTTGTAAAGCTGTGCATTACAAAGTTGAATAATGGACAATGTCCAGAGAGAAGTGGTAAAAAGAGCAAAATACACTTGCAACATAGTTCCCATTTTTAGATTGAAAAGCATAATACATTCAAATGGGAGCCATAAAGAAACGAAAGGACAACAACTTAACTATGTATTCCTCTGTGATGATGATTGAGCTGCAACACTACAAAATTGCACGCCTCATAGTATTTACAATAGAAGACAAGGAAATAATAGACTCTCTGGTGCAGCACATATGGTATGGTTATATCAGAGTCATGGGAGATTACAGTTGAATGCTTGAATTAAATTAACACCCCCATGTTGGCATACTGCAGTCCAGCGTCAGTGGCCCTCTGTTTAGCTGCATTTTGTGGATGTAGGTCAGTTCAGTGAAATGAAATATATTTGTTAATGTAGATGTTCTGATAACCCACACTCACAGGTTATACATATGTTATGTTGAGACACTTTGATTAGCCCAAATTATGATGTTTCAATAAGTCCCAGTGAATATGGGCTCAGGAAAATATTTGAACAATCATAGCTAAAGATGGATATTAGGCAGTACCAAAACAATGCAAAACATTTATTCTAACATGGCTGACATTTTTAGATTCTCCTAATAATGAATCTTGAAGTTGTTTTGTGTTTGCTTCTGTGTTCATGGTTCATGTGGTCATGGTGCATCTTGTATTTTGTATTACCAAGGGTATTAGTATAGTATCTATGCTATACCAGCGGTATTCCTAATAGAAAAATCCTAATAATACCCATACCTATTAAGTCAAATTGGTGATTTCATTGCAGTTGTGGAACAGACAGTCATAAAATCCCAGAAAGTAGAAAGTTTATGATCAAGGACATTGAGAAAGACCTAATATATATATAATTGCAGAAATCGACTGTCTATTGTAAGTTTGGTTTGGCCCTAGATCCACTCGAGGACTTATGAAAAAGTCAGTCTGGATGATGTTACAACACCTCTAGTTCTGAAATAATCTTACTGGGCTCCAAAGGGGCTAAAACTCATCATTGAGTTTGTTTTGTTTTATAAAACATGGTGTAACATTCTGCATTAAAAGAATAAAACTGTAAGAATGTTAAAATTAACTGACATAATCTTATAGTAGCCTCTGAAATTACTACAGATATCTGCAATGTCATTTTTACTCATAAAACTGCAAACTACATTTTAACTACACTAGAAATACACTTTAAGTAACTCAATTTGGACCTGGAATTAGTCATAATTCAGTTGCAGATAGTCACATATCAGCAGAAATCTGATGTCATATGTCCCAGAAAAAAATCAATCAGTCAGTCAGTCTATCTATCTATCTGACATGCCAGTTGTGGACAGAAATAATGCCATTGTGGTTCAGAAATGTTATTTTTCCCTAGAAAGCATTGAATTATTGTTTTCAGCAATACATATCCAGACTCGCTGTTAAATGGCATGATGGTAACTATTTTTATGGTGTAGACATCAAAAACATTTGCACTCAAGAGAGAACTGTGCTTTGAGATCTTCATGTCCAATAGAACAGCACATTTGTATGTTTAGTTACATGGCATGTATGTTTGGTGTGCCCGTTCTACTGAGACAGATGTTCACCATGAGACTCAGCTATGAAATGACTTAAAAAAAATTAACTACAGGCAAAAAGACCATCTCCTACTGTTCTTAGAGTCTTGTGAGCTCACACTGAAGTGTTTTACAACACTGCAGATAACACAATTGAAACCTACACTCACTGAAATAGCAGAATTATAGTTAGGATCATAAAGGAAAAAAGAAATCTTCCTGTGAATAAAATTGAATTTTTAATCTTATGTATCTACACAGAGTAGAACATTTGATACTCTGTCTTTAATTTGCATTTGCGTATGTCCCATGAGGACAAACAAATGTTTAATAAAATCATCAAAGCATTTTCTTTCCCTTAATTTTCTTTTCCTTAGTATTTGATATGCTATCAGTTTACAGCTATCAGCAAATCTTTTTGAAGATCTCGCTTAAAATCAGCACAGTCAGAGAAGGGCAAAACTATTGATAAAACCCAGTTTAATAGTTTAACAGTATTATCCTCTGGCGCTAACCCTAAAACGCCATCCACTGCACTGTTTATCAGTAATCTCAGCTCTGAATTTTTGGTTTATGTTTGACAAATATTCTTCCTTTAATAGTCTTGCCAGTGACAGATACATCTGACAACCATGGCACATTATACTGCATCTCTTTTCTACCAGGCTTCCTGTATGGAAATTACAGTAAATTACTGTGGCTTTTTTTGTTTTTTTTGTATTCCTACACAGTGATGCTAGGACAGATTTTGGTGACAAACAGAGGGAATGAAAACAAATAGCTTAGAGGAGAAAAATCCTAACCAGAAAATAAAAACAAAGGTCTGGAAATCACTTGAATGAAGAAAATGCAAAACTGTCAGATGCAAGGGGTATAAAATCTGAAGAACTGTGTCTGTAAACATACTCTTGACAATATAAAATTAAATAGATGCTCCAAAGTAATAGAACTACTAATTGTGTGAAGTGTTCTCCAGATTTTGGTTTAGAAACCTGATGTGCTACGACTTAGAATAATAGGAAAAGCGTTGGCATCTTAAAGTAAAAGAATATCAAAGAAATTATTATGGTTATAATGTTTCGACTAATGCACTTACAACCTCCTACATGCATTTATAATATAAAGAAATGCACTTGCGAATAAATTTACACCCACCAGCTAAAATGTTCAGCTTCTTTAATCCAAATGACAATACACATGGCAGCAACTCATTCTTTTTATCTATGTAGATATGTATAAGACAACCTGCTAAAATTCAAACTGAAAGAAAGGTGATTTAAGCAACTCTAAACATCACTTGGTTGCTGGTGCCAGATGTGTATTGGGCTTTACCAACAAAGAAACTACATAATAATCACTTGTTTCAGCCATACCTGTGGTAGCATTGCAGCAAAGGACCACACAAGATGCCACTTCGCTCAGGTGAAAACAGGAACAGCTTGATCTGATGAGTCCACATTTCTCCTGCAAAAATCAGATGGTCAAAATGAACAACATGAATGCCTGGATTCATTATGTCTTATATCAATGGTTTAGGCGGTGTAATGATGGTGTAATGATGTTAAAGATATATTTTGGCATACTTTAAGCCCTTATTACTAGGAATGGGTACCGGTATCTGGCACCGGTTCTGACATAAAAGGTAGTAACCAGACCAAAAAGCAGCGCACATTTCGGTGCTTTATTTCGGTGCTTTTTTTTTTCCTGAGATGTCATACACTTCGGATTCTAGCCAATCATTTTACCTTTCCAAGGATAGTAGGTGGGCCCAGGTACATACGTTCTTTTAGAGCATAGCTACAGATTAAAAATGCCCAAGGCAAGCGGTCAAAAGTCTGGCTGTACTTCACAGCAAAAGATGCAAACTCAGCAGCCTGCAACAAGTGCTCTAAGGTGATACTGTGAATCTGATGAAACACCTGGCGACACATAGTGTTTTTTCAAAAGCCGAGAAGTGCACCGTATTTGATAGCTTGCTGCAAGACAGAGCACATCTACTGCGGGTGTGGTGCCTGTTATCGGACCCGGAGTTTGCAACATCCCCCAAGAACCTGAAGAGGAGAGTCCTAGCCCTGCCAGTGTAGCAGAAATGATGAGGATGATGATGGCAGCAACAGTCGTTCTTCTCTGCGTGAGTAGCTTAATGTTGTTCGTGTGTAATTTACGTTGAGTACTCTAACCACGTTATTACATTAATGCATGTAAGGTGAACTAGCAAACACCATCGTAGTTACATGCAGCTGTCTTCTTGTTTGATGGCAGATACTCCCTTCACCCTGACCAAAAAGGCTAAAATGATCAAAGAAAAAGTGGGAAACAGCTAAACATGAGAGGTTTTTGGACAAAGTTTGTGTTTTTTCCATTGTTTAAGCACTGCTTGCAGCCAAGAGTGATACCATATATGCCCTATAGCTGCAGCAAAGGCTAACATTGTTATCTTTTTACAAAAAAACAGCTAAACATGAGAGGTTTTTGGACAAAGTTTGTGTTCTCCATTCTTTAAACACCGGTTTGAGCACCGTTTAAGCATCGGCACCGTTTCAAAAGTACCGGTTTGGCACCGGTATCGGATAAAACCTAAACGATACCCATCCCTACTTAGTACTGACTGAACATTGTCACTACAGGCTACCTGAGTACTGTTGCTGACCATGTCCAGTGTATCCATCTTCTCTTGGGTGCTTCGAACAGGATAACACTCCATATCGAAAAGTTCAAATCATCTCAAACAGGCTACCTAAACGTGACAATGACTGGCCTCCACAGTCATAAGATCTCCATCCAGCGACGCACCTTTAGATTTTTGCATCTTGGTAAGGAGAATTATGCCAGTTCTGAAAGTAAAAGGAGTTCCAGCCTGGTGTTAGCAAGACATGCCGAGCAAAGCTGTTGGTGAGGCTAAAGTAGGCTCTAGGTTTGCTGGTTTTATTCTGTGAAATATCATCAAAGGACAACAAAAAAAGTTCACAACTTCACACAGTGTTCCTCACTATCAGCTCAAGCAGCTGACGTTCACAACACTGAATAACATTTTATGAGACATTTCGAGAGGTCAATAAAGCTCGTGTTTCAATGACATTGTGCGTTAACGTTAGCTGCTTAACTATTAGCAGACACCCAACAGTCACATAAACCGTCTGTTGTCATTAAGGAAGCAGCTATGGCTAATAATTAAAAAAAGGTAAGGTTAGTTTTCGACCTAGGCAGTAAACATTATCAGTCCTGGCCCTCTGTAACCTTAACAGAAGTGTTAATTTAACACGATAACACAGCTATTTGTATCCAGAAAGTGTTATGTTTTTTCCTTAATTGAAGATTTAAGAAAAAAGAAAAACGGTTGCCAGCAACTAAACAGAAATGTTGACAGCCTACCTCACAACCAACTCTCTTTGATCAGCAGCCAGATATGATACCAAGTCACTGAAGCTCAGCACTTCCAAAAACAAAATAAAAACTTTAGTGTAAAAAATTAGACTTACAGTTATGTTACTAAAATTTGAAAAACAATGTTGCTATTGATGTTTGAATTGTATTGTTTTTTCTAACAAAAAAAAAAGCCATTTTTAGTCATTTCTGTTTTTTCTTTTGTCATTTCCTGGGAATTGTTATCAAGTTTGAAATTCGAGTATTCTGAAAACCCCACTTCCCACTTAAAGACTACAGAGATCAACCACAGTCTTTGTGGATTTCTAGGTGCTTCATATCTCAGCATGAAGAGATAAGGAAGAAGATTTTACACAAAAGTCAAGAGATATGCTAAACATTACAAATAATACAAAGAATGCATGAAAACCTTACACTACATATGTTGCCTCAGCCTGGAGATGTCAGATTTACGCTTGCGGAATAACAATACCTCTGCAAATCTGTTACAACCAATTATTCTCCATATTTATTAGTAACGACGCACAGCTTCAGTCTTTTCATCTTAATTTGTTGATTCCATTCTCATTGTTAGTGCTCGCTAAATCTTAGAACCTGCTGCTTAGTGTTTCGACCACCTGCTGTAAAGTCAATACAGTGATGAAAAGTTCTGCTAACTACTATTATCTGGCTATTTGTTTTCCAGGCTCATTTGTGTAGATTTCAAACCTAAAGAGAGCCGGGATGAAATGCGTTTTGAAAAACAGAAGAAAGCACATCCATGATTGTGTAGGTCAGACATAATAAGCTGGCATGTGATTCATTTGGTATAACAACATTGAAATCAGATGGGACTGTTCTCACCCACTGACGAGGTGTCTGTTATCACTACATACGACTCATTAGCTAGCTGTGCACAACAACAACAACAGCAACTGGTAAATCACTGTCAGGTCTCTAATCACACGAGTCCAGGCCTCTTCTTTTATTGCTGCATTAGATCACACGCATTTATGTTTACATGCTTTTTAACCATAGTGATGCGGAGCAGGACAGAGGCCTGTATCCTTTATAATAGTGAGCCAAATATAGAGTCATCATTTGTGGGCAGAGCTTTGTCAGAAAAACAACCACACTGTCTGTGTCCCCAGTGAATTCGCTTGGCTTCAATTAAATCGGGGAGAGGAGCATTTAACGTATCCCAGTCCCACTAGCTCTCTGCTGTTTTCAGCCTCGCACATTTTTCTCTGGCAAATGGGGGTATAGCAGCATGTACTCCACTCATAAATCTTGAGTTTATCTAACTGTAGTCCACAGTACAAATACTAATGATAAACTTACAAGGCAACATAAAAAAGGTCAGCATCATGGTAAAATTTTAATGGCCTGATAGTGCACAGAATGAATAAAACAATAAATATAAACTAGAATTTATAGGTGGGAGCGAAAGTTAAAAAAGGGGTCCATCGTTCAGAACGACAGATGTGATGTTCTAACTGGGCTGGATTTAGGATTAATCTCGGTGCAGCCCTTCATTACGAGATCCACATCATTGTAATGCTTGTTTTGTATATAAACCGAAGCCAAAAAGCAACTTGTTTGATTTATAGCTACTCGATGGCATCTAGATAAGTATGATGCATACTGAATTATGACTCAAAGAAAAATGCATTTCTAGACAACATCTACTGTATTCCTTTAAAAAAAAAAATCTGCAACTCTGTGACAAAATAACTGAAGTTGAATAATGGCATCTCAACTTCAAGCAGCAGAATATACATCTTTGCTTCATGGATTATTCATGCACTCCACACCTGCCACCCTCTTATCAACATGACATACATCTAACAGAAAAATCACCCCTCTTCCAGCCTAAAAGGAAATGATCATCTTTCCCACCTCAATACGCACACTTTCGTCCAATCAATAAATTAGACTAACAAAACCAAAATAATAAAGCATGATTGCAATAACAAGGCACTTAATCTGTGTCCGAAGGTGTGTGATTTATAAACTGATGCTGCACGGGAAATAACCACGAATGCCATTCTCATGGCGACAAACAAACGTGGCAGTTTCTCACATAACCTCCCACAATTTAGGTCTGGGGACTTGTGCAGAGAAGGAGTGCTGATCTTATCCAAAAATGTGTGCAGGTAAGCAGAGCTTTGTGAGAAAGCCATACATTAAACCGTGTTGTGTGGATTTTCTTGCACAGTCACTGCATTCGTCATTGTTATCACCCAAAGGCTCATCCTGCATTGGCCCTGTTGCTGCTCATATGACAAATGTGGAGTGTACTGCTACTAAGCACTAACCAGAAAACACAAGGAAAACTGGAAATTGTTCAGAAAATTTAAGGAGTATTGTTTAATAAGCACTAATACTGAAACAGGTGGACATAAATTGCTATCAGGGCTCTTTGGGTTTTTCTGTTTTGTCCACAGGGCTTTCAAAGTCAACTCATGCAATGTAATTTCTTACAGGGTCTGAAAAAACCTTTAATGTGAGCGAAAATGCTTTTTAACTTCATACTTTCATTAGCTTCCTACAAACGAAATCATTACAGATGAAAACAATCCAAAAAAAAGCTGTTTATACACGCCTGTAATTTCTGCTGTTTGTTTGAAGAGAAACAGCACTGTCCAAAAGTCTCAAGCTGCCCCTCATTTCTTTATATTTTGCTAGGAACATGGGGTATGGATGCAGAGATTTACTAAAATATGCAAACACTGAAATACAGTAGATGCAGAAATGCAGATCTCATAAAATTTTAACAAGCTTGAAAGGCACTATGTGGTATGACCACCTGTATTCTTCAACACAGTTTGAACTCTCTTATCCAGGCCTTCTTGTAATGTTTTTAAGTAGTCTTTAGGAATAGTTTTCCAAGCTTCTTGAAGGACACCTTTTTTGCTCTGAGCTGTGGGGAGGTCAATCCAAGGCTAATATGTGTCCAGGTGTACTTTTATTCTATAGGTACCATGTTTGGGATCACTTCCACACTGAAACATGCAGGTTTTGCAAAAGAGACACTTTCTAGATAGAATTGCATGATAGATCACAGTTTCTCAGCCCATGTGTTCATAATTGCTGAATTGCAGCCACAAAAACACAAGACAAAGCTGCCAACTTGTTTTTACAGATGACTATAGAAACTCACTGTTGTTCCTCTCTGCTGACCTTGTCTGACGACAATTTGAACTTTTAAATTGGGAAATTGATTTGTTGCCATTGATTTTTAGTCCGGTTCTTGTCTAATTTGGCATACCTTAGTCTTACCTTCCTTGACAGCCACTCTTCCATTGAGAACATTTCTATTGAGGCTTGCCAGGGTGTAGATGGTTGATGTTATCCTGGGTCCTTTGTAAGATCTTTGCCGAAATTTCTTATTTCTTGAAGAGTTAACATTTAGATACTGTCAATTGTCTGTAGATCTATATTTTCTTTCATCCTTTGCTTGTTCAGTTTCCTCAATCTTTTTAAAGGAAACACTGCATACCATGCTGAGATATGACAAGTTTTCAACTAATAACTCTTTGGAAATCAATTACTTGTTTTTTATGTGGTATGTGTGGACACAACATTATTGAAAAAAACAAATGATTTTTCGAGGTCTACGATGAACAACATTTTAATTGAACTATGCACAACATGACTGTGTTGCAACGTAAGAACATATCTGTTCAAACAAGTGAGCTTTGTGCATCATGTCCACTAAACATCAAAACAATCTAAGGAAAATAATGTAAAAGTGATTGTGGTTGTATAAACTGCCACAGTAAAATAAGACATCTTACTTTATTTAATTATTTACATTTAGACAAAGATTTGGAAACAAATATATAGAAGAAAATTGGGTCTGTATGTCTACATTGATTCATATGTGAAGCTCATGTTTTTTTGTTTTGGTTTTTTTTGTTTCTTTAATTTTTATTACAGAAGTGAATCTGCTTTTAGGTGACATTTGAGACTGCACTACATGTCATATACTAGTATTATTTGCAATGCAGTTAATGTCCTTGCACTATTTTGTACAGTTCTTCTAGATAAGGGTGCCCCCCCCCCCACCACCACCACCACCACCACCCCACACCCCACCCCCCTATGACAGAGAGCCACTCTGCACAACTGAACTATTGGTCATGTTCACGGCTGAATCTGTCTAATCCTTCATTAACTAACAGCAGGCGTGTTGGCCTTGTGTTTCCTGAGATCGTCCTGTAACCAGATGGTCACAGGTTCAATCTTTGAAACAGCCAACTTGCAATGTCATGGCGTCCTTTAGGAAATAACCATTCCCTACCTGCACTACTGTGTAAGTTGATCTGGGTAAGAGTGTCAGATGAAAGTAGGAGGTGTTAGTTTAACAATACAGTGGGAAGTACAAGGTTGGATGGAGGGCTTGGCCTTGGTTTGAGCTGAGCAACATCCACTCCGTGGGACCGTCTATGTCCCTGGCTATGGTGTGAATGAGACCATGTTTTATTCTGCATCATTACATATGACAGCCCATTTATTAGCACCAAGCAAAACAATTTGAATCAATGCCCCTGCTTCTCATAGAACTACATAATGGCTTTTAGTGCCATGGCAGCTAAAAGTTATTCCCTTGATTATTCTGTTATGAGAATGCCCCCGTGTCAGTGTCTGTCTGCTTTCTAGCTGTATTTTACAGCTTAAATGCTACAGCAGTGTTTAATTAAATGCATTTATCATATAATTGCAAGTAAATGAAACATGAATGTGGAAATGTTGATATTAAGTCATAAAGTTTGTCACTCTAGGTCTAAAAGCACTAAATCAATTTTAACATTTTCATAAGCAAAACTGTATGATGCCAAGGGTATAAAAATATGCAGCTACATTCTGGTACCCTGGATAGTTTAACATTTACCTTTAATCCGCTTGCTGCAATGTTACTGTTTGTAGTTCTCTACTCTCTACATTCCTAAAGAGTCAATACCCAGAAAACTGAAAATAATCATGGTCATTTAAATACAGGAAAATCATGTAAAAATTAGATTTCCTGTGTGCGCTGGTCTATAACTGCATGTTACAATGAAAGATGTGCCCACAAACATCCTCTGTAATTCATTTAGCATAGCCAAGAAAGCAAATCAAAAATGACCAAGCAAACAAGCTTTGCTGAAGCAGAACAGCCTTCTGTACTAATAATACAAACAGCTAATGCATTTTGTCATGCTATTCCATCCCTGTTCACTCATAGTGAACTAAAAAAACATAACAAATAAATTATAAACATGCTCAGTATCAGTGAATGGTGCAATTTATTTTCCCACACATGCAAACACAAGATTAAGTTGCTTTTATTTATTTATTCAGTGTGGGTATGACCATGGAAACACGAACATATCCCCAGGCTTTAAAAATTACAGCCAATGCGGGTGCACCTTAAACTTAATCTTTTCTAATGGCCAACAGGATGGGACTCCTCGAGATGCCAAAACAAGTACTGTATAGGAATCTGTCGGAAAATGACCAAACACTTTCCTGGTTTATAGTTGCAACTGTTGTGATGTGATGGCTTGGTGATAGCTCACCAATCAAGGCAGCCTTTTACTGATTTTTATACTGATGCATTGAATTTATCATTATTATGAGATTCATAATAATTAAATTTCCGTCATTATAATCTCTTGTTATTAGTTTTATTTTTCCCACATTTTTGTGAGTGTAAAACTCTGGGTGAGACGTTTTAACACCGATGAAAACAAGCTGAATAAGTTAATAGAACTATAAGTCTAAGGTACTTATTTACTCATGTTAACTATTTACTAGATTACTAGCTAAATCATTAATTGTTGTATGTAAATGTGTAACATTTCCTCTAGAAGCCTTCACAGAGACAATAGGACGATTGGACTACATTTGGACAGCACAGGTTGCTTAAGCCTAGTCTCAGCTGCCAATTTGAAGTTGTATTTCACACAGTATGAATGCCAGTTTTTAATCAGTCAGTATAATAGATAATAGAATGGGCCATTGTCTGTCATTTAAGCTTGAAGAGTCCTCAGCTTCTACCTTAGCTCAACCAGCCCAGTTTCAGAAAACAATGATGGCGACAACCAAAAAGCTAAGCTTACAGCGTCAAAGTGGGTGTGACAGCATCTGGATGATTGATTGGTGGCTATCTAGGTAGGAGATAGAGGGTTCTATTAATGGGCCCGTGAAAATCAAAAACCTTACTAGTTTAAATTTGGCCAATTATTATCTTCAAAGTACTTTGATCTTCTCATGCACTCTTGTATTGTGGCTGGATTTTTTTAGATTACTTCCTTAAAGCTTTATTCTAACCACTTGTGCTATGCACTCTCTGGGATCACCATGTGAACAAAGATGAACAACTGACTCACATCTGCTATGTAGGATCACTGCTGGTGATGAGCGTTGGATGGCTGACTAAGAACCATTAAGTTTTTTATTTATTAGTCCACAGACTTCAAAACAAATGATAGCACGTCAATTGAGAGTAGAATCACCAGCATTCATTCTGTTTTATTTTTTTTAACTATTGCAAGCTTGTACTTCTGCCTGTACTCCTCCAGGCAGAGTGTGTCATTCTGTTGTAATGTTCTAAGATGTCAGAGGCAGAACAGCCTGTGGAAACGACGCAAACTGTGTTGCATGCTAGCCAACAGCATATTTTTTAAATGCAGACTTTTTCTTCTTCTTTTGATCACGCAAAAACAATCTTCACTCAGCAGTTGCCATCATCACATCACATTCATCTGTCTACAACTTCATGTACTTTCCCAAAATAAAAAGCAAAAGGTGAAAAACCACTATCCTGACACACCGGAGGAACTCCAGTACACATCGCAGAGGCTAGAAAGAAACGGGACAGAACAAGATGAATAGCACAGAAGTTGAAAGCATCCCAAAGGTGCACAAAGAGATCATCTCTTTGTGCGCTTGGTAATACGCTAATTTTATGAGCCTGTTCCCCAAACTTTTCTCATCACATCTCATTTCGTATTTTTTCAGTACAGAAAGTCGAGTAAATGTGATGCAAGATGCTGGAGGTAGACTTGTATAAATAAGCTTTTAGCTAGGTTGTAAACAGAGTTCAAAGACTTTTCAAAGAAAAGTGTCAGACAGGAGTACTGTTTATTGTCATTCCCTTATATTGTTGCTATTTTAACATTTACTCTGGGTTTAAAGCTTAATAAGTGCTTAACAAATAAACTAAATCCCTGAATCCAAAATTCCTTCTATTATCATTAAGCACAACATGACACACAACCTCAATATTTAGTTTTCGTTATTTGTATTGCAGGATGTGTTTCAGTGGTGAACCTTTGTGTGTGACTTGGTTCCCTTTAAGATGTGCAGCTTTGTGTTGGGTGTTGGGATTTTGTAGGGATTGAGTTGTAATGGGTGGGCAGTGTTGGGGAGCGCTCAGCTATCCCAGAGGATTCATCTGATGAGCCAGTATTGGATTCATCTGCTCCGTCTATCGATTTGTTTTTGCCACACGGACACTTCAGTCCAGTTTTGAGCTTGGCTTTTTTCATTTTTAACTAGTTCTCAAAAAAAAACAACGTAATTCTGTTGAACACAATCTCATCCCATCTGAACCAGCTTTGTCGGCTTGTTCTTGTTTTGATCAGTGTTGTATGGTACAATTGTGCTTGTGTCCAGCTTTGAAAAGAAAAAAAAGTGGTGTTACAGCTGAGATAAGAATCATTTATAGAGAGATATGAGTATCTTTCTGTCCCCCAGTTTGATGTACCAATGAATTAAGACTGCCATTAATCATTTCTTGCATGAAATAGCCTTGGTAGAAAAAAGTCTTGTCAAAGGCTGGCAGTGAATACAGTAGCAGATAAATTACATTTCTACAATTAAAAAAAATAAGCAGTTTGTGTGATGTTTGTTAAAACCTATTTCTTACAGAACATTTCCACAACAGTTAATGCTATCATATAAAGTATGTGCCCATGGATAATTTCAAAGACAGCTTCTTACTCAAGACAACCACAACTTTTATACAGTTCTTTCAACCACAGTAATGTTTATGTTAGTCAATATCTTGTTAGATTTGTTTGATTTTACTCTAACCAGTCAATAGTAATTACCGTATCTATCCCACTGTCCTTATTTTTAGTAAGCACAGTGCACCTGTAAGTTCCAAATATTTAATAAAAGGACGACACTGCAATTCAACTCACTTAAACTCCTTATTAATGTCAGATTAAGAGAGCCACTATAAATGGGCACAACCCCAGCAACTATTTAAATCTGTGATGTGGATGGGTTTGGAGTAGTAGTAGTAATAGTAGCATTTATACCACGATTTTAGTCTGGATTTAGTCCAACTTTTGTGACAAATTTCTCATTAGTTACTTGGAGAGAGAGCACAGTTTTGTTTTTTGTTTCTTTTTTTGGGGTGGGTGGGGGGGTTGTTGCGCTATATATGGCATTTGATAGAGTGGACTTGGATTTTTGACTGATTTAACTTAATGTGTCCAGCATCAGGTATACATAATTAATGGTGTCCCCCAGGGTTTGATTTTGGGACCTTTATTTTTCTTTCTTTCTTTGTTTGCATAAATGATATAGACTTCACAGAGGCTTCAAAAAGTTCAGACTGCATTTCAGTCATTACACATTTCAATCCTGTGTTTAGAATTGGTTGAAATGCTTAGATTAAAAAAAAATACTATTATTCTTTTGTTTTTTTCCAAGAACGTGCTTACTGATTGCTTAAGAGTAAATATAGTGAAAGGGCTTGTATTGCTTCATGTACAACACCTTTATTTCATGTTCATACTGTTAGTCTAAATGAAAAAAACAAAACAAAAAACAACTTGCACTTTAAAAGTGAAACTTCTTTTGCTATTATATGCTGGAACTGTAACACTTTACACACATACTATATTATTCTGTTATATAAACATATATGAGCTTAATGTCTTTCACATCCACCCTGCTCTCTTTCCTCAGGGATGACTCAAACTGCAGTAGATCTTGCAGTTTGCTGGGTTTTCCACAACAAAGACAGATCTCCCTCATTTTTTGAGCCAGTGCTAGAGAGTACAGGGACTCATTACTGACAGGGAGTTTGTTGTCAAAGCATAGAGTAAAAAATAATAATAATTAGTAAAAAGAAGTTGACTTCAAGGTCTGCAGGCTTCGAGATTTCTTTTTGGACAGAGGAGATCAAGGCACATGGGCGTCCTGGCAAACATAACACTTCCCAGCATTCAACAGAGCCCAAGAAGAACATCCTTAGCAATATAATGGAAGCTGCAGCCAGCCCATCCTAAAAACAAGAATCTCCTTTTAGGTGATGTTCTTACTCAAGGGTAAACTATAATTATGGAAGGTTCAATTTGGCTGTGAACAGAAAACAAGTATTTGGCCCGAGGTACGTTAATGCAATGTCTAGATCAGGGGTGCTCAATACGTCGATCGCGATCGACCAGTCGATCGCAAAGGTAGTATTGGTAGATCGCATGGCATTAAAAAAATAGATGCCAGCCTATCATCCATCCCGTCACTTGATTGATACAGGGAAGCCAGTCAGATGACAGCAGATTTTTTCTGACGCTTAGGTCGCTGCGCATGCGCAAACAGCGGCGCGAAGTGTAGTAAAACTGACAAGCTAGTCAGCGAGTTAACTCCAATTTTTAGCTCTCGGTTTTTTCTCTTAAACCTGGCCGTCAGCAGCTACTGTCCGGACTATGCATCCCTGGCTGATTCAATTCAGTGCAAGTCATCAGAGTAAACTCAGGTAATGACAAAAAATTTACATAGTTAATTGTGTTGTGAAATATTGGATATTGCGGTTATGCATGTATATACATTGTAGATATAAAGAATCCTCAATATATTTATAAATAAGTATATGTTTTGGATTTTTGTAGTGGGTAGATCATTTTGACTTGGTCATTTTATAAGTAGCTCACATGCGGAAAAAGTGTGAGCACCCCTGGTCTAGATCAATTGAAACAGCAGAAGGTACCAATTTGTTTTCACATACACAGACCAATTTCCTTCTCATTAGGACCACCCATTGAGCACAGTTTTTGTACCCACTAAGCAGAGATGAACAAGCATTGCATTCTACGCAGAGATTATGGGATATGTAAGAAAATTCTCAACAGAGGCAGCACAAAAGACGTTTTTATTGAGCCTTTGCACTCATGAGGGAATACTAAAGATCAATTAATGAACTGGCTCCGTCCACTGTTGGCTTGAGTATTCAAAGCATGCTTGCTGGAGTAGAGTAAATTGACAGCTCAGAAGCCCAATGGGTGATTTGAGTGATGAGTGTGTTGCATTAGTGGGTTTGCTTATCTTTCCATCAATTTATATTAGACAGGTAAGACCATATACATTTTAATTAAGGTTAAAAAAAATGCTTAAAACTGATGAGTTGGTGGGGCTCCCAGAGTGAGGCTACGTTTACTTTGAAGCAGCATCGCATCATAATTTAGTAATAGCAGCCCATGGCTAATATATCGCAAAACACTTAAAAAGCAAGCAAGCGAACAAACAGAAAACACAAACACCCAAAATATAATATTAATGGAACAAATGTGTTTAATTCATTAATTTACCTTTTTTTCAACTGGAGAGAGACCACTGATCATTAACCTCTTTTAATATTCAGCAGAGACACGTGCACATATAACCTCACAACCAAATAGTTATGCAAACGGAATCAATACATCTGAAAATTTTAAAATGCACTTTTATCATTTTTTGAGTTAACATTTTTGTTAAGTAAATATGTTGCCAATTACAAGAGTGTGTAGATGTTAGAACTTGTATTTTGACATTTTGGCTTGTTTCACACACTTTTTTAATTGTAAATTCAGTTACAGGAAAAATAATAATAAATATACTGAAATTGAAACATTTAAATTTTACTCATTTATATATTTCTACTACTTACAATCACAACTCTGTGATTAAACCATCCCAAATAACACAACTCCTCAAATATCCCTTCATGAGTCACAAAGTCACATATTTTGACTTTTGCAACACTTCTTACAGTAAATGTGTTACAAAACTCACACTTGTAGCTGAGATGTAAGAGAGCAGAGTGGGTGGTGGGGCTGGGAATAGAGGTCAACCAACCAGAAAACAGAAGACCAAGCGTTCTCTCCCTGCAGTCGTCTGTCTGCAATTTGCAACTGCCAAGTGCACTGAGCCACGGTTAGTTTCCTTCAAAGCTTTGTTGTAATGTATTAACACTGTGATTAATGAGTAAATAGATGTAGACACCAGAAATCCCTCATTCCTTATTAAATGGAATAACAAACACAAGAGTAAACAAGCTTTCTGGCTGTGGGTAACTGTGATAGCAAACTATCTATCTAAACTCTGATCAATATGCTGCTGCTCCCGTTTTAACTTGAATATCTGAGAGATACCAGATACCAGCGGTGTCTTCTCACTCAGTTTGCCCCAGTGTTAGCAGTAAAAGAGGACTGTGTCTTACCTCTGAGCCCTCCCTTTGAAACACAACACTGTTGCTCAGGGGCAAGAGTCCATCGCACTTAATGTACATCATTCTGATTTATCCATGTTTATTGCACTAGAAGTAAACTGTAGCAAGTTGGCCTCTTGCAGCACATTGCTCTGATTGCTAATGGGTAATTGATTTTACATCATTCAATTTAATTGTATAGCGAGAGAACCTTGCATTTATCTAACTAACTTAATGTTGATAAGCACTTTTTTTTCTAAATGCTAAACAGATGTGTTTATTGTTGTATTACTAAAGATGAAAACAGACTGTATGTTGTATGTATATTATATTTTGTCACTTTCGTTACACACACTGGATCTACTAACCTTCTCTACACATCTCCACATAATCTCAACCTTGCCTCTCAAACTGATGTAGCCATCTCAGTTACAACTTTGTCAATTCCCGTTCAGTGTCCTGTCCTTTTGCCAGTGCCATGTCCAAACCATCCATCATAGCAAGTGTCACTACTAAACCATCCTTTTTACTCTTGCTGCTATCATTCTGTCAAAAACAACCTCTGACAGTCGCCCTCTGCACACTGCCAGTAGTGTCTTCTTTCCATCTTTTGTATTCTGTCTTGCGTCTCCTGACTTCCTGTCCTCTTCTCTCCAGAGCATACCTCCACCTCTACAGGCTCTCTTCCACGTGCTCCCTATACTACAGATAACAGTGTTGTCTGCAGACGTCACAATCCACAGCATCCTGCCTGAGCTATCTCGACCTTGAACCCATCTGGAACTCCTACAGCAAACTTCACTGCTGGCTTGTTGTCCTCATACATCTTTTCTATCACCCTCACATACATTCCTGCCACTCCTGACTTCCTCATACAGTGCCATAGAATCCTATTATTCTTTTTCTATATGTACAAAGACACAGTGGCGCTGGCTCTGACCTTCTCTATACTTCTGTCAGCATTCTCTAAGCAAACATCGCATCTGTACTCTTCCTCGGCTTGAAGCCATAATGCTGCTCACTGATCGTCACCTCTCTTCTTAACCTACCTTCAACAAACTCTTTCCAATATCTTATCCCATATCACCTATCTGTAGTTACTGTAGCTCTGCAGATCTCCCTTGTTGATCATCCTTTGTCTGTCAGCTATGTGGTTGTAACGTTTTCTCTCAAGTAAATTGCAGTTTGTCTTTCTTTTGATTACTAGATTGAAAGGTCACTAATATTTACTTTTAGATTTTAAGTATGTATATTAAAACATATTCAGATACTATAAGTTGTATTAATTGTTTATTATACTATTATTTAGGGATTGGTTCACACTATTTCTCATAAATTCTGTGCTGTGGATGTACCTGATGAAGGACGACACAGTAGGTGGAATTTTTTTCAGTTACAGAACTGAGCTACTCTGTCACAGTTTACCAGAGGTAGTGTGTGCTAAGTCTATTTTTGCTGTAATGGGTTGGGGAATGGGAGTTGGATGAATACAACCCTCTTATTATTTCTCAGTTCTTTCCTCATCTCCTTTTCCAACTAGAGCCTTACTCCATCCGCTCCATCTGCAAGCAGAAAGGGCGAGGAGGCGAGAGGACTCCAGTTAGCATTGTTGTAGTGATGAAATATATTTTATTTGGAGTATAATTTTTAAGTGATGTCAGTTACAAGAAATGTGGCACATCTGTATCACCTGCTCTTTGTCTTGTTACAGTGAAATCCTTTGTTTTACGATCGCTGAAAGATGAGCGGAAAATTACACAAAACGTTTCATTAAACTTATGAATCTGCACAGTGTCAGTGTGTACAGATCATTTTGTCACACCCACAAATGCGCAAAGGCACAAAGTCTGATCACATTTTTTCAATAACTCATGAATACAAAGAAACAGAGTCCTCATAATTTGTATAGTGTGTAGCCTACTACACATTACAGGTAAACCACTTAGAAAAGCAAACACCACCTCCTCCAGTACACCGTCTCTGTCCTCCAGAAATCAGGAAATGAGTAAGATGACTAACTGAAATCGTTTTCAGGTCTCTAGATAAAGAAGACAGAGGGGGCGCAAAGTTATGCATTACATGATATTATTATTTTTCTCCTCCTCTTGAAATCATACTCATCCGTGAGGTCATTATATGCAGGTGAGTCTGTGGTAAATCTATCAAATTACTAATTACTAAGAACATCACTGACAGATGGTAACTAGCCCAGTCAACCCTGATTAAGCAACCACCACTGAGTCTTTTTATTCAATTTATTATTCATTCTATTGTGCATTTTAATATTTGTCATGTCACAAGTTGACAAAAAATGTGTGACTAAGAGCGATTTCTTCTTTGTTAACTCAGAGAGCATTAATACATGAACCAGCATGGTGTTTCTTGTGGCTCCAGCTCTGATATTGTCAGAGCCTGAGGGCTTTAAATACTCTATTAAAAGAATGTGGTAACACATTTAGGGCACTTCAGAAAATTGTGATACAGATATATCTAAATGTTTAAAGTGGATTTCCAGTTATTTATATTCATAAACGACACAAAGTTACGAGAAGTGAATGTTTATTATAACGTCTCCCAAGTTTATTATCAGTATTTTTGGTGGTGTTCTGAAACATTTTTTATCTGTGAAGGCTCTGACTTGGAACTTACTGTACAGCATGGCTGTGGTTTAGGTGTTAATCTCACCTTCTGCTATAATCACATGGCTATAGATTTGTTCACTGTCCCCCCAGCATGTAAAAATTTCCTTTAGTAAGATGCCGGACACAAGGAGCACTGAATAGTGGTGCATTGCTTGGCAATTGCGCTTCCATTTCTATGTGAGAGTGTGTCTAAATCAGTGAATAAGAAATACTTTGGCAACTGTTGAGGTTAAGAAGGGCACATACCATTTACCATTTACAGGATCTGTTGTTAACATGCCAGATACCACAGACCTTCAGAGGTCATGCAGAGTCCACACGTTGGCAGGGTCAAAGCTATTTTGGCACCAACAATGTTTTGTGTCACTGTATAGTTACAATGTCCCTATAATATTGGCAGATTGCCCTAATGATTATTTTTGATATAATCTGTACACATTACACTGTACCCAATCAAATCATGTCCTGACTGACATTATAAAGTTTTAAATTTTGTAGTCACATAGTCATATAAACTCAAACTGTTACATCAATAGTTTAATATGGTTCTATACAGATTTTAGGGAGTTTTGGGGACTGAAATGGCAAAAAAAAAAAAAAAACCCACAAACTGTGGGAATGAAAAATAGCTAAGTACGTACAGAGCATGGTTAGCAAATTGTTAAGATTTTACTTTCAATAATAATTTCTGCTTAGTTCTTTTAATTGTAACCCTAATTCATGTTTTTTTCCTAATTTAACTTTTTATAAAATTAATTAATGTAATTTGTTTAAGAGCACAGGCCAGAACAAGCAGCTTCCTTATTGTTACACAGTACAGAGGTGATAAAGGACTTTGGGTCTTTGCACCACACTCTGTGATTATGTATTTTGGGGACAAAGAAAGTCTGTAATTGGACCCTGAAAGAAACAAAACAACATTAGGCCATTAATTATTTTCTAAAAGGGCTCATATGCTCTGTATATCAGAAGAAAAATGAGCTCCAAATGCTAATCACATGGATACCCCACTTGAAATAAGAAATAATGAATTTGAATAAATAAAATACTTTCGCTTTAAGATGACTTTGGCGCATATTTGCATGGGTATCTGTTTTCATTTGCATTCCTGTGATCCATAGAAAGTATTATCTCTGTGCAATTCAGCATCCCCTCTTATCTGCAACACACTCAATCAATAGAGAGCAGCTCTGAATATGGATTAAGGATGGATATCTAAGGAGCAAGCCTTACATGAACTAGGAAACAGTTACGCATTACGAAATGTACTCATTTATTCCTATTTGCTTCAGCAGATATTGTATAACCTCAGTATCGTTTCATATGCTTTGAATTGCACTCTAAATCAGAAAATGATGCAATAAGTCTTAAAATAACTTAAAAATAAAACGAAAAGAACAAAAAAAAGCTATACTTGTAATTAGCATGTAATAACCTCATTCTGTGAGTACCTTATTATGACATGCTCTCGGTTCTTAACTCTTGAATTACTTTCGGAAACTATTTTTAATTGTATTAAAAGAGTGAGTCATCACTTAAAAACAATGGATTTGTTTCTCATCTACATATACATTGGATTGCACGTATACCCAAACCTATGGCTTCCGAAGAAAAGCATAAATTGTACAGTGAGTGAGAACAGCTGGATATCTCCTTTGCCCACAGTCTTAGAGCAGAACTCAAAGCTTGATAAATGAGGCAAAAGTCAGACGAATCTAAAGCGAGATAACTTCCATTCTGCAGCCGAGAAGGGGAAAGTGTCAGCTTTTTCATCCTCTGAGTGATTTAGACTGCCATTGGAGAAAACTGATGAGTGCTTTTTAGATTTATGATTCTTTTCCTTGCACATTAAATATAGACTTTGTAACATGTACTCAGAACCACTTTGAAAACCTAATCACACAGTAAAGCAGCACATAAAAGAGTAAAAAAGACAGCAATTGAAAAAAAAGAAAGAAACTCACACACTCTAAAAACTCCTGCTAGCCTTCAACAATTCTGAACCCACAAGCAACATGTCGGCAAAATATGTAGCACATAAGTTTTTAGAGTTCTTTCAGATGTAATTTGAAACTAGACTTCCCATTTTCTTCCCTTTGTTCTCATATTGCAATACAGATGGACATTTATTTTATCAGACAGCAACAATAAAAATGCCCCATGCTGTGAAACTTCACAGTATCTGAGCGAAATTTGAAGTAATTGGTCAAATAAGTTTAAAAACGACATGGACAATCATTTTAGCAAGACTCAGTCTGGATGATGGAGGAAATGTGGAGAGAGAGTGTAAGATATTACAATGTTCAGTCAGCATGTGATAAGCTCATATGAGTCTACTTTCAAATGTATTCATATCATGCATTAAATATGGCATTCACTATAGCTATATTATTTATATTGAGCTATTGCCTTCCTGAGCATATTTTGACCACAGTGAAGCTGGCCTGCATTAAAGCAAATTTACCATAAACCAGAATTTACATAATTTTATTACAGTGACCTTGAAAAATTCATATCATAAAGCTCCTAAAATGAGCTTTTGCCACTGTTTTGTTGAGAACAAATTTGATCCTGGGACCTTTTTTTTTTCAACACAATAAATTTATTTTTTTTAATCTATTTTAAAATAGCACTTAGGTGTTTGTCATATTAATGTTTTATTTTTCTTATAGCATGTGATTCAGGCTGTAGATTAATCAGCAAATTCAAATTCATACTGCTCCATAATAGCAACATTCAGACACCAGCCACTTTGTTAGGTACACTTTTATAGGACTGGGTTTTGCCTTCAAAACTGCCTTAATTTGTTATCTCATAGATTCATCCAGGTGCTGGGAACATTTCTCAGAGATTTATGTCCATATTAACATGATAGCATCACACAGTTGCTGCAAATCTGTCAGCTGCACATCCATGATGTGAATTTTCCTTTCCACCAAATCACAAGGCTGACTGTGGAGGCCATTTCTGCTGAAATCAGCTATCAGAAGGTGGGTACAGTGTGGTATTAAAGGGATGGACATGGTCAGCAACAATAGTCAGGAAGGCTGTGGCACTGAAACAATGCTTTGGTAATAAGGGGCCAAAGTATGGCAACAAAATTGTATTGCATTACTGCCGCCAGCCTGAACGTCTGACATAAGGCAGGATAAATTCATGATTTCCTGTTGCTGATGCCAAATTATGAACCTACAATCTAAATTTTATAACAGAAAGAGCGACTCATCAAACCACAGCATGCTTTTTCCAGTCTTGTTAGTCTCCAGTGTTGGTGAGCTGATGTAAACTGTAGCCTCCTGTTGTTAGCTGACAGGAGTGCATCAGGTGTGATCTTCTGTTCCTGTAGCCCAAAATTCAATGTGCTGTGCTATCAGAGATGCCTTTCTGTATACCTTAGTTATAACCAGTGTTGGTCCAGTTACTTTAAAATAGTAATTAGTTACTAATTACTGATTACTTCTCCAAGAAAATAATCCAGTTACTTTACTGATCACTTATTTTAGAAAGTAAGTAGTTACTTTGTTACTTAGTTACTTTTTAAAGACATGATCTACAACCTGAATACATTATAAAGCATAGCTCTTTCAGCCCAATTCTATTTTTTCTGCATAATCCATCATATAACGTTTAATCAAATGAAAAAGTCTTTTTCTTTAATTGTTTTATTAGTTTTAATCTTTTAAGTTTACGCTTCAAGCACAAAATTTAATTATACACAACATTCTTTGACTTGAATGAATTTGTTTAACATTTTAACCTATTTTCTGCATATTCCAGCATATAAAATAAAAAATTTTGTGTGCTTACACTCGCTCTTTCAAATAGATGCAAGCCAAATACAGCAAAAAATTGAATAAAATCAAAGACTCAGTGGCACTAAGTCCTGTCGCTTCAGTCTATTTCCCCGTTTAGCAGGAGTGGGGCCAGTGGAAGTTTGCCTGGTGCCACAGAGGTCATCTCAGTGGGGGGATCCGGGGGTGCTTGTTCCCATTTGAAGTTTAATTTTTCGCTGTGGAAAGACGTTTTCTTCCCATGCAGAGTGTACAGCTCAAAGTAATGTCAGTACTTCCACGCTTTAAACACTGCATGGTCGCACTTTCTCCTTCACTCCATATTATCCATTGTTGATCTGCACATGTCTGTTGCTGCCACTAACCTCGAACGCTCGTACGTTATTGTCATGAGACACTCTCACAAACAAAATCATGGTTTAGTAACGCAGTAACAGAGCGTGCTTACGGGAAAGTAACAGTAATCTAATTATCTTTACTAATCTTTTTATGCAATAATAATCTCTTACTTTACTCGTTACTTGAAAAAAAAAGTAATTGGATTACAGTAACATTACTTTTAACGCATTACTGCCCATCTCTGGTTATAACAAGTGGTTATCTGTGTTAATGTTGCCTTGCTATCAGCTCTAAGCACTCTGGCCATTCTCCTCTGGCATCTGGCACCAACAACCACACCACGTTCAAAGTCACTTTAATCCCCTGTGTTCCCTATTCTGATGCCCAGTTTGAGCCTCACCTACGTACCTAAATGAATTAAGGTAATATGTGTTTGTCTAATTAGATATTTGCACGAATAAGCAATTGAACATGTGAACGTAATAAAGTCAGAGTACTTTTTACTTTTGTTTTCAGCAGCTGTTTCTTTTCAGTTGGCTACTTGGTTATTTAGCCACATGATAGAAAAATCTGTGTGATAGGCCCAATGCCCTTTCCAAAGATTCCAAACATTCATGTATTACTCACACAACCACAAGATGTCGCCTACTTAAACAACAAATTGTTTTATCCTCCTTCAAAAATCAAAAATTATTGATATATTTGTAATGTGATCAGGATAAACTAAGTGTACCGAAGCATGACTCACTGGCATTTTTAACCAGCTCTCATGCTTATCTGTACTCTCTAGGTTCCATTTTTAATCTCCTCAGCTTACTGCCTGCAGAAATATTGTCATCGTCTTCTGCAACTTCTGGCTGTGGCCTTAAATGTAAATCAATATATTCATTACCATGTGTAGAATACAAAACAACCCGCAAGGGTAAATGGGTGCTGCTCAGAGTGACATCCCCAAAAAGAAGCAAGCATAGAAAGGTTAGGGCTATTTGCCATGCTGAAACTTGAACCTGCAGAAAACTAGAAAACTGAGACAGTGGGGTTTGGTCATGTTTTTACAAGCCAACATCCTTTTCAATGCATTTAACATATATTAAGAAAGTTATCGAAATATGGGATAGGAAATAGCTGCCTAGTAATTAAAACAAGATAATTTACTTTTTCTTTTACTTTCTCATTCATATGTTTCTAAATCATATGAAAGCTCTTTGCTGCTATTTCTAGCACATTAACTCATCCTCAGTAGCTCCCTGTTAAATTCAGAGAACTGATTTTAAAATCTGTAAAAATAAATTGCAAGGAACACAATTTTCTCTTTATCAGTACAGAGTGTGAAATGCATTTAGTATCAAAACTTTCCTAGTCAGGCTTTTCTTCATCAAATATTTGCAACGGATCTTATTATTAATATTGTAACATTGATGCTTGAATTTGTAAAGAGGAAATAAAACACAAACATACAAGTGATTTTATCGCTGTTTATACATCAAAAAGGGGTGGGTATAAAAGTTGTTATCATTACTCAAAAAATGTTTGTGTAACAACAATTGTACACTATTGTGTACCATTGCTGCACAACGGAAAAATGTAATGTAAATGCAATCAAGTGATTTAATGGAGCTACAAAAACATGGAATGGTGTTCCAGTGAATTATTGATTAATTACATGTGATATGCAGTATGTGCAAAGTAATATAAAGTGATGGTATAGAGATACTCGCTCAGTGGGGTGGAAAGCAATGATATCCCCATCGTGCTTAAACCCTCAGCACAACCTTTTGCCCCCCATCTCTGTCATGCATTCATGCACGCAAATGTTAGTAAAGTTGTGGTCACAGAAGCTCAGCACAGACCTTTCTATCTAATAAAGCAAAATGTGAGGGAGCCCAAAAAATGTAGTCAAACACACAAACTGTTTGTGTGCAGTTTCACAATGCAAGCTAAAGGTTTAGTGGCTGTATTTCCAGGGAGAAAAAAAATGTCAGTGTGTGGTAAATTCACACACACTGACTTAGACATGGAGAGAGATGTAACGTGGGAGAGGAAGACGATTATTGAAGATTACTGTTGCTCAACAAGTGATAAACTAGAAATGTAAAGCTTAAACCTAACGTACGTTTAAGCCGGCGGTACCCAATCTATTTTGCACCACGGACGGTTTTATGTCCGACAATATTTTCACTGACCGGCCTTTAAGGTGTCTTGGATAAAAACAACAAAATCGCCGAGTTAACGATAAAAAGGATTTAAAAAAAAACAACGCTAAAAACTGATAAAAACCCTGAAAACTGTGAATTTCATACCTGAGCCTCAACTCTTGCGGCCCGGCACCAAACGACTCACGGACCAGCCCGTGGCCCGGGGGTTGGGGATCGTTGATTTAAACTATTTCAAATTCAGAATGAATTTTTAAAAATCTGACACTGGATCTGTGTATGATGTGATGATGAAGTTACTGGGTTATTTTGTGTTGAGAAATGACTTGAAAAACAAATTATACTCACTTTATGTTATTCCAATGTAATGTAATGCAAGATGAATTAAATGTAATTATTATTGTTTTTATATAGAAAAAATACAAATTGCCAGCTGATATTCAACATAGACAGATTCTATTGCTGAGCATTGATACATTTTTATTCAAGTTATTTAAGCGTCCTGAAGTCAAGCATGCAATGTCAGTTTAAATTTTGGTTGATAATGCAAATGTAACATATATAATGTTAAATACAGTTGTGTAAATCCATAATCAAGCCTGCAACGACAAGTCACAAATGTCTACCTTCTTTCTTTTTTCTCTGTCTTTCTTTCACACGGTACCAATACACCCAATCTAGAAAACAACCAACAATGTAACATGTATCAAACTTCCTAAAATAAAATGGTAAAAGTAAACAATCACTGACAATAACATTGCAGCTACAGCGATTTTTAACAGGTACTTAATTTTTTTCTCATATCTTCTTAGCGATCATATAGAACATGTAAATCAGTTTGCTCTCAGGCATTTGTCAGAGCACAGACAGTAACAGCGTGAAATCATATGAATTGAAATTACAAGAGAGAGTGATTAAAATTTCAGGTTTGATGGGGAATTGTTTTCAATATGCAGCTGGATTAAGCATGGAGGAACTGCGAGGTATTATTTCAAGTGAAAATAGGATGGGGTGATGCTTCCATCACTTATATGAAAGTAATAGAGGCAGAGAAAAAAATACGACATAATCTAATGCAAATTATATTGTACAGGTTGGATGAAAGGAGCTGTTATTTTATCTTGCCAGACTGAGACACCTGAAAATTACTGTGTAACACAGTAAGGCAGATTGGTAGAGACTTTCCCCTCGCTGCACCCACTTTACTTGGAGGGAAGACACCTTGAATTGCTCGTGGTGATGAACACAAAGTTTCCATTAACTTTTATTAAACCAAGATATTCAACTGCATATGACTTTAATTAATTTTATTCTCAGGTTATAAAGTAATTTGATTATATGGGCAAGAGGGAGAGCGGGGATCCGTATCTGTTCGCCATCTTAGGTTAAGCATTTAGGTTCCAGTGAATTCATTCATTACACCAAAAGCAAGGCTACATTAAAGATAATTTTGCTAATAATTGTGCAATTAAATCGCCTCGTGTGACTTTGATATAATTGAAAAAAGTGCTGTGGCATCAAAGTAGCACTCTTGTCAAACTGAATTGGCTTCAGGCAAAATTGTAAATAGGAAAGTCCTTTCTGCTCTTCAGTCCCACGAGCAGATTGATGCAAGTGAACACTTGCATATTTGCTTGAAGGAATTATTTAATGTAATCAGAAGGTGCTGTGTGACTGGCAAATGCTAGTATGTTGTTTGAACCCCTATCAAAACAAGGAAAGGAAAGTGGGAACTACAGGCAGGAATTAGGCTTGTTAAGTATCAGAGGGAAATAGACAAACAGGGCACTTTAAATGTTGACGTCAGGCTAATGTATACCTTGTGAGCTTAGTGCTGTTATGGAGGGTGTGAAAATAGCTTGCCATCTGTAAGAGATAATATTTGCTTTTGGGCATTTCAGTAACTCTGTGGGGGAGTGGGGCAGTATACGGTGTGGTAGGCAGTACAGTGTCTTGGATAGCAGGAAGCACAGTGAAAAATTGCTTCTGTTCCCTTCATCTTTATTATGGTTATTGAATTTGGTTCAAAAGGAGCTGACATCAAAGCGTTGCTCAGAGATTCATAATTCAAGAGGTTCAGTGCATTTTATTGTGAACCCAGAAAAGGAATGTCAGAAACAACATTAAAATGAAAGGAATTTTCACAAGTGAAAAGCAGGTGTTTTCTGCTGTATATCAATGCCACTCTTAAGTATTTTTCTTAGAGTGAACCTAACAGAAAATGCAAAAATTAATATTTGTGCAATATGCATTATAAGTGTACCTCATTCTTTATAACTTAAACTATGTGCAAAATCAGTAAAACTGTGTGTTTAAGTCATGTGGACAGTATAACAATATAACACTGATTCCATTTGCATGTAAAGACAATAGAGCAAAATGGGTGCTTCTCAGTGGAATAGGGCAGATAATTATATCCTTACATCCCTTTGAAAACCTATTACATCTTTACTTTACCTTTGTAGATCTCCTGTATGGTCTAGCTGGCTACTTGACTTTGATCTTCAAAGCTGACCTCCTCTCTCTCCTGATTGATGGATAGCCCCAGCACTGATGCCTGCATATCCATCAAGTAAAACCACCCATGATGAATGAAAATGTCCTTTATCAACCGTGCATCACCTCATGAAGTATTGTCCTTTTTCATCCAACGTATTTATCCTTCAGCCAAAGATTGATTAACTATGGAGGTGATTCAGTCAGCAATTATGACCTCATCGCTAATCAATCTACCGCTCGCCAAGGGACAACCCCCCTTACAGTTTGGCTCCCATACATTATTGCACACATGGAGACACAGATAATTCTGTCAGTTATCAGAAGGTAGTCAGATGTTTTTGCTATAGTAATGGTGTCACTTCAGGGATGTCAGCATTGGTCGGACAATTTGTTGGTTGTAAACACTTTGGTCTGCAGTGAAACATTTCATTGTTTCTAATGAAGTCTCCTGAAATCTGGTAGTCTGTCTTGGTTTAGACACACTTGTCATTTATATTTAAATTACATGCTTCCCTATAAAATGTATCATTGGGAAAATATATTTATTTTATTTAAGTGTTATTCCGTTTACTTTAAATCACAGTTAAAAAGGGTTTCGTTATACTGTACCCCTTGATTAGTACCTTAGAAAATATCCTCCTTAGAAAATAGAAAATATTAGAAAATAATATAGAAAATGCTTCTCTTGATATATCATAGACATATTCATCTGGAGACTGATTGCCCCCACTGTTTGACCCTTTAAGGTCAAACTGTAATGGGCTTACTTTCTAAGCAGTGACCAGGGGCAATCTTCATCTTTAAGAGACAACGCCCCCATGGTGAGCTAGAAGCATTTCCTAGCTAGAAGCATTTCCTAGGGCACTGTGAAGAGACCAACACGACATTATAATCTGGACATTATAAACATATGTGCCACAGCACATAGGTGCTCTGCTGAGAAAGACCCTAAAGATAGAGAAGAACAAAAGACTTTGAGGATGTCACAAAAAATTGTGAGGTGAAACAACAAAACTGGTGAAAAATAACTTTACTTTTCAAAACCCTGATAGGAAATGGTACGCTTAACAACAGTGCTAGCAGATAAAGTGCTGAATGATCAATGTTCAGGACAGCTATGGTTGATGTTACAACAAATGGCAGTTCAGCTGAGGACATTCAAGTCAAGTCAGTCAAGTCAAGTTTATTTATAGAGCACATTTAAAAACAACCAAGGCTGACCAAAGTGCTGTACAGTAAATACAGATAAAAATACAATAGAACACAATTTCGTAAAACACCTCGCTGATCAAATAAAAAATAAATAAACAAATAAATTAAACCTTTCTAAAAGCCAATGAAAAGAGGTGAGTTTTAAGAGCAGTTTTAAAAGTTTCTAGGCTTTTGGAGAATCTGACGTGAGGAGGTAAACTGTTCCACAGTCTGGGTGCAGCCACAGCAAACGCCCTCTCTCCCTTTGTCTTTAATTTATACCTGGGAACATCTAAAAGCATCAGATCGGCTGACCTCAAAGATCTCCTGGGGCGATAAGTACTAAGGAGTTCTGACAGGTAAGAAGGTGCAGTGCCATTTAAAACCTTAAAAGCCAGCAGTAAGATTTTAAAATCAATCCTAAAAGCAACTGGGAGCCAGTGGAGAGAGCAGAGAACCAGAGTGATGTGGTCTCTTTTTTTTGAACCGGTCAACAGGCGAGCGGCAGCGTTCTGCACCAGTTGAAGGCGATGTAGACAGGAACGATCTAGGCCAGCATAGAGGGAATTACAGTAGTCCAGCCGTGAAGTAATAAAAGCATGGACCACTCTTTCTAGATCGTTCCTGCAAAGGTAAGACTTGACTTTGGCTAAAATCCGTAAATGATAAAAAGATCCCTTAACTACAGAGCTGATTTGTTTATCAAGTTTAAAAGCATTGTCAAAAATAACTCCAAGACTCTTAATGGAAGAAGTGCAATCGGAGGTTAGGGGTCCCAAAAAGTCAAGAGAGAAGTTGGGATCTTTAGGAAGCCCAAACACAATGACTTCAGTTTTGCTTTCATTAAGGTGTAAGAAGTTAAGAGTCATCCAAGTCTTAATGTCAGACAAGCAGGAGAGTAGCGGCTGCAAAGAAACATTGCAGTTCAACCTCAGAGGGAGGTAGATCTGAATATCATCGGCAAAGATGTGGAAGGACACATTATGTTTACGGAGCACATCGCCCAGAGGGAGCAAGTACAGAATAAACAACAGGGGGCCTAGTATGGACCCCTGAGGTACGCCACAGGTTAAAGGAGCTCTGGGAGATGACAGTTCACCAAGGTGAACAGAAAAACTCCTATTATTCAAATAGGACTGGAAAAACTTTAAGACAGTGCCCTTTAAACCGACACAATGTTGAAGGCGGGCTAGCAGTATGTTGTGATCTACAGTGTCGAAGGCTGCTGTCAGGTCCAAGGTTACTAAGACAGCAGCACAACCAGAGTCAACAGTTAAAAGCAAATCATTAAAAACTCTCAGTAGGGCGGTTTCTGTGCTATGCCGAGCTCTAAAACCAGACTGGAACTTCTCATAGAGATTGTTGTTGTCAAGAAATAGCTGGAGCAGATATGTATTTTTTTGATAAATTGTTGTCTCCTTGCAGCTAAGGGCATTCAGTCTGCAATTTAATAATTTTGTCATCACACAACACTGAGGAAGCCAACCCTAAAGTTACACAAGATATAAACATGCCAGACTACTAAAGTTTGAGGTCAGTGATTATAGAAAATATTTCTGCAATTCCATAATTTATTGTCACTCCGCAAATGAATAAGAAGAAAAGTACATTTTGAAAGTAAATAGTTATTTTTAAATAATAAAAAACTGCAAAAAGCAAGCAAAAACAGGCGTAGGATGTGGTTGATAAGCCATTGTTTATATATATTCTGTTGTTGCAAGTCATGAAGAATGCATCCCATCATGAGAATGAACAATCAAATACCCCTGGACTGAAGTAAGGCTATGAAGTAAAGGGAAAAGGCCTTTCTGGTTTTCGATTCATGCGTTAGTCAGTTTGCAAAACAGACATAATAAACAAATAAAAAGAAACATATCCACACCCACATGTCAGAATGACTTTCTAAAAAGATCTGTTATAATGTGTGCTAGTGTTCAGAGTGCAATTGCAGGTCTTTCCACCAAATAAACAAGGGGACATCTGAGTGTTTTGTGGGATATTGTGCAATGATTTTGCTGGTCTATCCCAGTCAAGACTAAATTGTGCTTTGTGTGATCCATGACACTAAAATAAGTTTGACACCTGGTATAAAGCCGTGGGGAAAAAATGGAAAATACATTTTAATTTTGTGTGTTATAACATTTGAAAATCAGAAACACAGTGGGAATAGTCTATGTTGTTCTAAATCTCCAACAGGTGAACTGCATTGTTCACAAAACCTCAGCAAGCCAACCTTTGTCATGGAGAGGCTGCCTCCATCTCACCAGTTTTTGTGCTGTTAACAATACACGCTCTATCCTGATGCAATACATCCTCCAGTAAATTTGTAACAATTTCACAGAAATTTTTCAGCAAAAAAATATTGTTGAGACAATAACACTGCTTTGCCATGGGAATTGAAAGATAATTGTATGAGCCTGTGGCATTGCTGTTTCATAAGCTTCACGCTCCATTTCTGATTCCCACCAGAAAGATGTTTCTTTTTCTTCCTTTGCACATATTTATTTCTGGCTCTTAATTTTAGTCTCTATTTATGTATATCTTAAATCACATGTTCTTCTCTGTCCTTGCAGAATGGAAATAGGCACTGTTGTTATCTCTGGGACAGAAATAAAAACAATGCACATCTTTGCTATTAAGTGCATAAAAACATCTTCAAGAAGGGCAGTCTGAAAAGAGAGGGCACAGCAAAGCTCCAACAAGCTGTTGAATAAATACATTAATTAAGGGGGGAATTACGTGCTTGGGGCTTGAGTTGGCTTGCTTTCAAGTGCCAGGGGTCCTCATAAATATACATTTAAAAGACATGTGGCAAGATCAAGAAGTAACCTCTTAACAATGAACTTTTGTATCATCGACTCTGCGAGGAACACCTAGCACACACTAGCCTTGTTAAGAAAACCAACAGTTTATTTAATATTAATAAATGTAAATTAATGCTTTGTTTATTTGAGTTGGGAACTCTCCCAAGTCGTGGGACACAGTCTATTTGATTTCAAGTCTCATGATGCAGACAGAAATATCAAATGCCAGGGGTCCCTTGACAGTACAGACCTATCCCACTTTTGTCACACAACCACATGGGATTTCCACCGCTACTGATGTTCTATTGCCAACATCCCTTTACAGGAAAACTGCTGCCATGACAACTGTTTTTATATGTACTCTATATTGTGCTGGAGCAAAAATTAAGAGGAGAAACATCGCTTTTTGGGGCATTCGTGGCTCAAGAGTTGGGAGTTCGCCTTGTAATCGGAAGGTTGCCGGTTCGAGGCCCCGGCTCGGACAGTCTCGGTCGTTGTGTCCTTGGGCAAGACACTTTACCCATTGCCTACTGGTGGTGGTCAGAGGGCCTGGTGGCGCCAGTGTCCGGCAGCCTCGCCTCTGTCAGTGCGCCCCAGGGTGGCTGTGGCTACAATGTAGCTTGCCATCACCAGTGTGTGAATGTGTGTGTGAATGGGTGGATGACTGGATATGTAAAGCGCTTTGAGGTCCTTAGGGACTAGAAAAGCGCTATACAAATACAGGCCATTTAACAAGATTGCTAAAATTTGACACTTGATCAGGCAGCATTAATGAATAGGTCCCCAAAGTACAGCAGAGGTCTTTTTTTTACATTAACTGTATTGAGACAAATTTTATGATGTATAACCTTTCTCAACAAAAGTGACACATTTTACCCTGGTTTGAAATTTATTTTAAATACAGATCCCTTCAATAAATTGGTCCACTACTGCATGATATTGTTGATGGACAGCTCTGAGTTGACCACAATGACATAGAGGTGAATATGTTTTTGTTTGGTTTATCTAATTATAATTTATATAACTATTGTTTTATTAATTTATTTAATGTTTTAGTCATTTTTAGAACCTTTTAAGTAAGCTTTTATTAAATAAATATTTAAAAATATGAGGCAACCAACAATCTTAATATGCTTAAATAGATGGTGAAACTTGTTTGGACCCTCTTTCGCCTTCAGGAGATTGAAAAGATGGATACAGTGATGGGTACAGTCCATCTGTTTCGAGGTTTGGTGTGCTGCGCATTCAGAGATTCTCTTCTGGCTTTTTGAGTTACCTTTCATTCCTATAAGCTTGAAGCAGTCTGGTCATTCTCCTCTGACCTCAGACATCAACAACCCACAGAACTGCTGCTCACTATATATTTTCTCTCTTGGACCATTCTCTGCAAACCCCTGGAGATGGTGGTGTGCGAAAATTCTAGTAGATCAGCAGCTTCGAAAATACTTAGAACAGACCAAAGTAGCTTAAGTCACCTTTCATCTCCATTTTGATCCATTTAAACTTCAGCTGGTCTGCATAACTAAACTCAGCTGCCTTCTGATTGGCTGGTTAGAAGCAACTGAACAGGTTTTAATAACAAAGTGGCCGGTGAGTGCTCGAAGCTAAAAATGGAATATCAGTCTGGACATTATACTTGATGATCATGATTTTCATTAAGACAAAGTTATATTTGTACAGTGGTCACAGACGCTTGCTTCATAGACCTGGAATAAGTAAATGCACTTAAATAGGATTTTAAACTGCAAGAGACTAGTAATTCAAGGGGATATGAATCAAAATCAGCAATGTACAGGGGAATTAAAGCAGTTGTTATTTTTAGTTTAGTATTATTTTTTAGGTGTTTTTGTTTTAGTAATGTCATAGAAACAATACACATTATAACTCTTACCCAGATATGCAGAGTATACTGAGTGCATGTAGCTTTTTCGCATAAAATCATCCATAATAATGCATAAATGAATGCGTTTGAAGTTTGTATACTTTTTGAAGCAACATGTTAAATATTTAAGCTCCTCCAGGCATCTTTAATTGTTTAAACTGTACTGCAAGTTTAACTAAGTTATTATAAATAGAATAGAACTCTAACACCGCAGATAAAGACATTGAAGTATACAAGGTGATGGTTCTTTTTTATATTCCTTGTAGACAACTCCCCCTACCCCCCCAACCCCCTTTATTTCTATGCAACAGTCTGCCTTTGCACATGGTGGCTTTCCAATGTCTAACCCTATGCCCAGGTGTTTCCTCAAACCCCCATCTGTTCCCTCTGTGCTTGAAAACCTCATCATGGAACTGCTGCCCTTACGCAGCACGTATCGGTATGGCAAATGCACGGCAAAACAGCAAGCGATTTCCAATTTATGACAATGTGAAACCTCGACAATATTTGTAAACATTATAAGTGAAAATTATTTTTACATTAATTGGAAATGAGCGCGAAAAACAAGCTCACATCCTGCTGATTTTATTCTCAGTTACATTAACTGAATAGCTGTGGCACTGCATTCACTAACCAGTTTTATTGGTTGGTGTTAAAATAACATTCTGTGTGATGAAAGCACTTATGTATAATAAAGAAATCAAAGCCTGAAATAACAAAAAACATGCGTTTGATGGCAGGTTTCTCTAATAATTTTAGGGAAACATTAAAATTCCGCGTGTCTTTGTGATCATCAGCGGAACTGTCAAGGTCAGAACTGAGCAGTACTGACATCGCTAATTTAAAATAGAAAATTGCAATTCAATTTGCACTAATTTACTAACTGATCTGCCAATGTCAACAGCGGCGCACATGGGGTGGCTCATTTCATTGGCTCTCTGCAGCACATTATTTTTGTCTTCTCTCTTCACAGATCAAGGGTACAGATGACTTTTGTCAGCCATCAGATGCTGTGTGGCAGATGTCACAGCATTTATTGTCACCATGATTTATTGGTTTCGAATGACCACAGCCACAGGGAAGAACACATCAAAAAGGCCAGGCGCTGGTGTAGGGGAGCTGCTGAATGCCAACTCCTCCACCAACTTTTATCCCTTTCCTCTTAGGACTGCACATTTTGCTTCTGGTTATTGTTTGGCCATCTGTTGTATTTCCAGCCTCTTTGACTACACCGCTAAGCAAACATAGAGCCTGTGCCAAATTCTGTCACCTTCCTCTTGCCCCACTAATTCAACACTCCTGTGTCTCTTCAGTTAGATCAAGTGTCGATTTAGCTGAGATAATGTAATGGCAGGTTTCGTTTGTTTCAAATTTTAGTTGCCTTTAATTTGTTCCTTTTGCTACATGTTCACAGCACAATACCGCAATAAAGATTTTTTTAATAAGTGTGAATATAATTCATATTAATGGTTCAAAGAAATTTAAAACAATGTTCTTTCAATATACACATTTGTTTTTATGCTATAAAACCATCAAACCATGTCTTACCTTCATTCTGTTCTTTTGATGTTTGGAGCTGTGAGATGTAGTGAATGATTTTGGCCACAGTGATTGGAGTGATGAATTCAGCCAAGTGATTGGAGATGCTTCCCTTGTGGCTTCTATGGCACCTTTTATCAAGTGTGTTTTATTGCCCGAGTGTAATCATTTGGATCAAACACTGTAAATCAAAGATGGACACTGGATGTTACGTGCAGCTGAAAACCTTGGCTTTCGCTCCATTGTGATTATCATCTTAGGGGGTTTTTTGGAGCTTGATTAGAAAATTGCATCTATAGACTGCATCTGAAACAACTGCCTGCTAATTAGTGGTAATTAACAAACAAAGAAAACAGGTTACAGAGACAAAAATCTTTGGGCACATCTGTGTTAGCTTCATGGCTTCACTTTTCAGCTTTGGAGGATCTCACCTTACATTTTGTTTAAATAAAAATAAATGTTGTAAAGTAGGAATTTTCTGGATGATACGAAATAAAAGAATAATGTGTATAATATAAAAAAATGCATCAGTTTCCAGCAAGTCAAATTATTCAAAGATTTTTCCTCAATGAGAAATATGTTTTCAAAAGATCTAAGGAATGTTTCCAGCACTTTCAAGAATCTATGCCTTTATTGACGGTAGCTGTGAATAGGGCAGGGCGATATGGCAAAAAATATTTATCACGATATAGATTTGAAAATTTGCGATAACGATATAACTGACGATATAATTGACGCAAAACAAAATACAACTCTACAACTTTTTTAGTGGAAAAAAACCCCATCAATTTGTTTTTGTTTAAACAAGCAGCTGTTTATTTTAACGTGCATTACAGCCACACAAAATTCAACAGTGGTTATCCTGTTATATACATGGTTATCCATAATCATGTATATCCACAAAACTTAAGAGGTGCTTTGTAACAAAAGTGCAGTGTGCAAAATCAATAAGTCAAATAATAATATTGCACAAACTCTTGAGTAAAAACAAAACAAACAAAAAACAGATAAATTATGCTACTGCTCCTGGAAGTTTTTCTACATTTCAAGTTTTAAGATTCTTTGTCAGAAACACTAACATGTTCACAGATGCGGGCTTAAGGGAGGACCTTTGACAAGTTACAACATTTCCACCTGTGCTGAACAACCTTTCAGATGCAGAGCTAGTTGCTGGAATGCAGAGGTATTTCCTAGCTAATCTGCTGATGTGGGGAAAGTTTACTGTGTGAACTTTCCACCACGAAAGAGGATCACACTCACTGTCTGCTGGTGGACTATTCACATAACATCTCAGTTCAGATGATAACCTCTCTGCAGTTACCTCCATCTTGCCACTAACTGGTCCCTTCAAAAAACTCCCGAGACTCTTCTTTTGCTTTTTAACAGCTCCCTGATTTGTTTGGTCACCAGTAGATGTATGAAGTGTTTCTGAAAAACCTGTGATACCCTGGTGTGGGACAAGATGCTCTAGTTCACTCATGACTTGAACTTTGATGGCTTTGCTTTCTCTCTCACTGAAATATTCTGTATGAAACCGTGGATCAAGGAAAGAAGCCATGTTAACAAGCCTCTCTGTGACACTGTCTGTGTAGCTTTTGTTCATGTAGTCAAGTATTGCTGTTTTGATGTCTTTGGTCAGCTCAGTGTCACCTTCTTTTACTTTTAACATGTCATTGTTAAACATCTGAAGAACAGGCTTAACACATGAAATGGTTACATACTCTTCAGCAGAGAAAGCATCTGTAAACTCTAGGAGTGGATTCAGTGCAGTGCTGACCGAGTCAAGCACTTCAATGTCTTGCCATGTCAACATGAGGTGCCTTGTGGTTTTATCAGCAGCTAAAACCTGTGTTATAGCTTTTTCTTGTTCCAGCAGCCGTTGGATCATTCTCTGCTTTGAACCCCAACGAGTGCAACATTCAGTTATGAGTTTGTGTTCTGGTAGGCCCAGTTCCTTTTGGGCAGCCTGCAGAGCTCGCTGGCGCTTCCAGCTATGGCCAAAAGCAGCAACAATCTTCTTTCCCACTCCAACTGCTCGTTCGATCCTTGGGTCCTTCACACTTCTTTCTAAAAGACATACATTTAAAAGGAAACACAGTTTCAACAGCACTATTAATGCGGTGTGGAATGTGACATTTAAGTTGTATAACACACAATTATTTACACACACATCTCTCTCTCTCTCTAATATATATATATATATATATATATATATATATATATATATATATATATATATATATATATATATCTTGCAGTACAACTACCCACATTCAGAGATTAATAACACAAACAGTATTATTACCATCATTTAAACTAATACAATAAGTTCTTAATCTGACGTTATAATTAACTTACCTATAGCAAAAAAAAAACCAAAAAAACGTACCTATTGCAATGTGCAGGCGATGTCCGAAGCATGAAAGTCTGGTCCAGTTGTTGAGTGCGACGGCTTTCACAATGTTGGCCCCGTTGTCAGTCGTCACACACACTTGTTTTTCCTCCTGAAGATTCCACGAGCTGAGGAACTCTTTTAAGACTCTGGCTATATTTTCCCCAGTATGGTCCTCGGGGAAAAAACATGTTTCGAGGCACTTGTTTTGTAGCTTCCAGTCTTTGTCCACATAATGTATTGTGAGGCTCATGTAGGGGTCTGATGTTCGGCTTGACCACATGTCCGTGGTGGACGCAAAAAACTCCACCGAAGATAACGCATTTGACACCTCAGTACGGATCTCTTCATATAAAGCAGGCAAGGCGACTTTAGAGAAGTATTTCTTTGTGGGTAGCTTGTAGCGTGGATCGAACGTTTTAAGCATCTTTTTGAAACCTTCTCTTTCCACACTCTGAATAGGCATCATATCCCTGGCTAAACAATGTGTCACTGCATTAGTTAGCTCCCCCCAGCGTTTGTTACTTTTGTCATAAGGCATGGAGCTATTTAAAGCTACGTTGATTGTTTGTTGAGTCATCTTCTTTGGTCTTACCACCTCGCTAGTTGAAGCGGACAACTCTTCACGTGCTTTAATGGCTTTTTTGTACTCAGAGGAGTGCTTCTGCTTCAAATGATAAAATAGGTTTGTAGTGTTTCCTCCCTTCGCCGCGATGGCCCGCTTGCATGTTCTACAAAAAATTTTGCTTTGGTGGGTATCCGATGGACGAAAACCAAACCACTTCCACACCACCGAAGTTGCACCAGTTTTACTGACCAATTCTGGCTCACCCGCTTCATTCAAAGACGCGCCTTCGTCCGTGTCATCCTCCATTGCCGCCATACTTTTTCTGCCATGTGCGTATGAAAACAAAGGCACTGCGCATGCGCATTTTGCCCACATTCTATCGCGATATTTCATTTTCCTATCGTTGCCAAACTTTATACCGGTATTATCGTGAACGGTATAATATGGCCCAGCCCTAGCTGTGAAGACAAAAGTGGGTCCAACATGATACTAGCAACTAGGGCTGCCACAAAGGATTATTTTGACAGTCGACTAGTCACCGATTATTTTTGCGATTAGTCGACTAATCAGATCATGCATCCATTGGACGTAAAACGTACAGCTTATTGCACCAGTATGCATCTATATCTATCTATAACTATCATTAGCTTACAGCTTTAAGTGTTTAAGGTATGTGCTAACTAAAAATAAAGACAAGATGATAGTTTATTAAATTTTAATAAAATTTGCAGATTGTTTTGGTGAAGTTTAAGAAACTCCTTGCTATCTAAAATATAACAGGACACCGGAGTATATCCTCGAGCATCTCACACTTCTGATAATCAGTTGTCTGCTTGCTTTTAAATTCATGCTCCAAATGTACTTGAGGTCTAAGCTAAAAACCCAGTAATACCCAGAAAGAATGAAATGAATATGAACAAAGCTTCTATTTAAAATTGTTATCTAGCCGAGCTCCACCAGCAAAATAGTTTGCTGAGGCATTCACCACAAATGTGGAACAAAGCTTTCAAATGCCTCCCAGCAAATGTTATTAACAGTAAAATTCACTTTAACAAATTGTACAAATGCCTTCCTGCCATTTACAGTATGTCTGCTTAATGAATTATGATAGTAAAGCATTCCACTGATGTTTCACCTTCAAGGCTGACCTTGTGACAGCTATTCTCTGCTGATGCTTGCCAGAGATAAAAGCTATGAGCCCTTCTCACCCCCCATGCCAAGGACACACGCATCATCGTTTTACTGGCCTATCTGCCCAGGTGATGCATGGCTCCTATAGCAGTCAGTCTGAGGCAGTATTTATAACAAACTATGTGAGGCAGCAACCAACTCATCACCATCGAGACCTCAGAATCCTTGGTCTCTCAAGGCACCCGCATAGGTTTTGTTATATGCTGTGAGTATAAATTTTTTGGTGCTATGGAAAAGCAAATGAGATGTCAAAGGAGAACGAATGTCTGACATTTTAAAGATAATTCGTTCTGCTTAAACCATGTTTACTTAATTCTGTCATGCATTATTAATCTGTGTTGGTGTCGAAAGACAAATTTCAGATTTCAAAAACTCTCTGGAGATCGGATTTAGACGGAGAGAGTTATATCGTTAGAGCCGTTTTGTTTTAAGAATAATTTAAATGAACAGAGGGATGAATTCCTCTGAACCTGCCGAATTTAATTTTAAGAAGAAAGTCAGACAAAATCTACACTCCAGTGTCAGCAAAGGACATCTTGTGACTGGTGGGGAAGTGAACAGCAAAGAACAGTCAATGCTTGAAATTCATTAGGTATCAGTGGGAGACAAAGCACTGACAGGTGTTTATGCAAATCATCAGTGAATGGATTCTTCTCCCCAACGGGGAAAACAGCAGTCTCAGAATAATGTGAGGCATGTGAAAGTAAATCATAATCCACTTGTGAAGTTATGAGCACAATGTAAGCCTTACAATGTGTTGCGTTAGAGACACAGTTGTAGATAATAATCAATGAATAGTTATTATATGCTATCCTTTGTTGTTGATGGCTTTTTTATGATGACATCTTTTGTAATTTGGTCATTTTGCAAACATACTGTGTTACATTTTGGACACACTGCTGCACATTCATTGCAGTTTCATACAAATCGTTTCTTTCTTTCAGTTCACTTGAGTGGATCGCGGTGACTTTTAGGGCAAATGGAGATGATGAAAAACTCAGAAGAACAGGCCTACACCTTAAAAAAAAGTAGTAAAATATGTTTCACCGGACAAAAATTACTTCCCTCGATGGAAAGCCACTGATCCACATCCATATGTTTACGAAGAATGAAACTAGACGTACAAGCACTTTAGTAGCCGCACTGTTAGACATAATATTTTGCTGCATTAAAAGAGCCAGCTCAATCCAACAAGCTAAACTGAACACCAGCATACTGCTATCAGCCAAGATGGCATTAATTTATCATTAAAGGTGTCCCTATCCATAATCATGCAGACTTTAAACTTTAATAATATAAATAAAAGTTATTCAAAATAACCAGATAAACCACCTTCAAGGTATTTTTTTCAGGAAAGGGGGGATTTTTAGTTATTATTACTCATATTCTTGGAATCTAAATAAACAAAGATTTAACACTTCACAAATTCTCTTTTTTTTTTATTCCTGTTTGATTAAATTAATATTGAAGTCATTCATTTTGATTCTTTCTAGATTGGATGTGATTTTAAAAGAAGATTACACAATAAACTGGGCTAAATATAATGAAAACTGCAATGTGTAACTTACCGCTGAAATTGTGTGACTCTACACCGCCAAGATGCGGTCTGATTACAGGATGTAAAAAATCTATTTCACTGAGGTCTGTCTTTTTCTTTGCTTTTTTTTTTTTTGCCCACACCTTAACCAAAATCCATTTGCCACAACCAATTATTCCCCTAGAATTGACCACATATCTGCCAGTACTAACTGAAGGGTTGATTAATTATGTATGTACCTGACATACTGGACTAACAGCTTTCGACTACTACTCTGGCACTCTCACCAAGCTTCTTCAACTGAAACAGGAAGTCCTGGTTCCCCCAAAAATGGCAAAACGATTAAACTTTAATTATTGATGTGATGTGAATTCAAATGTATCCGTTACAATGCAATGTGTAAAATCAAAGCATGTCAAGCAGTCAGCGCGTCCAGTCCCAGCACTCATTGTACGGTGGTGTTATACAGCATGGACCTTCTCCCTTCACACAAGACCTTTGGCTGAATACAGACACCAGCTTGCAGAGAGCACCCAGATATGACAACAGCCAAATGTTTTGGCCTGCAATCAAATTACTCACAAAATTCACATTAATTAGCAATACTGATATGACCTGCCCCCGGCAACATTTGTCATTTTTACTACTAAATCTTCCAGCCACACCAGTGTTAAAAATTAGAAGCTACTACTAGCTAATGTTTTAAACGCTGCTCTTGGATTTTGGTCTCCTTTGTAATAAGAGCTAATAGCAATTGATTAAATCATGTCTGGACTGGCCCCTGATGAGGATTCTGAGGATCTGGTCACTATATCTCTGTCAGCATCTGTCTTACCAAGAGAGAGAGAGAAAAAAAACAGCATCAGATGTCCAATAACAACGTGTTTATGTCCCAATGTCAAAGCTTTCTAGAGACCATGGAAATTATGACTGTTCAAGATGAGGCAGTATGATGCTGTTACGTAGGTAGAAGGTCAACGAGGACCATCAATGGCAGGCTTTCACAAAGAAGACTGTAATTTTCTCATGTTGCCTACTGAAACAGGAGCAATGTTAAAGGTAAAGGTTAGAAAATTAAATAATAATCAATAAATTAAATATTAAAGAAACTGATGGACATTATGAACAATGCTGGGCATCCTCTGCACACGGCCATAAACAATCAGAAGAGTCTGTTCAGTGACAGGTTGCTTCTCCCCAAGACAAGAACTAACAGACTTAAAAACTCCTTTGTCCCACACGCCATCAGACTGTTTAACTCCTCTCTGGAGGGGAGAGGGAGGAGAAACAGGAGGACAAAGGAGGGGGGAACAACTAAGCTGTAGTGCCTCTTCACCTCACTGTACAATACCTTGTGCAATACTTTTTGTAAATAGTCAACAGTGCAATACCCATATGGAAAAGATATATATAAATCTTATAAAGTTTGTATCTGTCTTGTGTGAAACTTGTATGAAAAGCATATAAGTGTGAAAACAGATATAAGATCCCTTGAAAAATTATATAATGAAACTTGTATGTTTTGGATACTTACTAAAACAATGTATGAAAGTAATGCGAAAGTGGCCACTTTCATGAGTAAATCATGTAAGCCTTATATGATTTACTCATGAAAGTGGCCACTTTCATGAGTAATCACATATAAGTTTTTACTATTTCTTTTCCGTATGGGTAGACTCAATACTTGAAATGTGCAATTCACTTGTATTTTTATTTTTTATTCCTATTTATTCTATTTATCCCCTTTGTATATTTTATTTATATTTGTCTCTGTATTTATATATGTGTGTGTGTGTGTGTGTATATATATATATATAACAATTCTGTAACTGTAACTTCGGTCGTTGCTGTGCTTTTTGGAAGTCGAATTTCCCAGAGGAACCCACCCGAGGGATTAATAAAGTTCTATCTTATCTTATCTTATCTTATCTTATCTTATCTTAAATAATCATAGACCAACCTAAGGAAAACCCTATTTTTAACCCACATCACAACACTTTCCTAACCTTTAACACATAATAATGTTTATTCAGGCCTAAATCTAACATGCAACCTAAATGTAGAATTAACATTTCGTTTCTATTTGTGACATCAAATCAAAAATATTGAGACATATTAGTCTTGATGAATTAATGATGATATAAAAATTAAGAATTTCTGTGACCGGAAATTCTTCACATTGCAGTTATATATGACTTTAAAGATCCAGCAACAAGATATTAGGTTGAGACTTGCTATTTTAATTGTTTCTCACTTTCATCTGCTTCTGTATTATCTAGGTTATTTCTCATAGTGACATCAATTAACACACAGTCTGATAAATATTCAAAGTTCTTTTCATATCCTGTCATGGGAGAAGAAAATGGAGACAGTGCACAAGTTTTACATCTTATTAATGACTCATTTACTTTGATCACAAGCTGTCATTACACTGTTTGTTTCTTTTATTTTGTGCCATTCAACATCTGCCAAGAGACTGTAAAAAATCTGATAACGTTTAGGGGGGGAAATAGTTACCCAACTGTGAACTGTTAAGTTTGGTAAGTGGCTGATATGCACAAGGCTAAAAATGATTATGATTCCTTATTTGATTTATGAAAGGCTTAATGACATTGTCTACATTAATGCTTCTATGTCTGTCACCCCCCCTGCTGCTCTGCAAACTTTGGAAGAATGCATACTTTTTTGGCTTGTTTATATAACTTGTCTATAGGGGGCAAGTAGTTAATGCTGAGTCCTTGATATTCTAGTGGAGTTTTAGTTATGCGTGCACAGCATATCCTTGCAAGTCACCCTAATGAATACTTGCTCCATTTCAGTTATTGTAACCTGGGCAACATAGCCTTAAAATACAGATATTGACGTGTTGTTTACCAACAAAAGAGCTACATGCCTGACAACAGCAATCTATAAATGTCTTGGAAATCTGTAACAAGGATCTGGCATCAGAGCCTTCTTTAACAAGAGTCTAGTCTATCTGCATGTTTCCATTTAATACCTCACACTACATGAGGTACAATACTACTGTATTTAAAAAAAAGAAGAAATCAATTAAAAAACCATGTAAACTCTAACTTGATTATGTACAGACTATATAGAAACCCCCAAAGGGTTAATTTAGGGTTAATTTAATCCTACACTTCCTACTACTTTTATATAAACAATGTTTATATGGTAAGCACTATGTCGCATGTTATTCACTGAGCTTTAAACGTGCTAAAAGATAAATTCTCTTATCTTTAGACTGAGCCAGGATTCCAACATTCCCATGATTCCATTAAATATTTTTAAGTACAAAACTTACAATGTTCACAAGTGCTCAGTGTGTCCCCCCCTCGGATGCATAAGTCCAAACAAGTCAACCCATTCCATGCTTTGCGAGCATGTCCGGAGTCACTCCAGCCTCTCCTGTTGTATTGCTACCCACTGGCAACCATGTGAAACTCACAAATCTCTCTTTCTAACAGCATGCGCTTCAGTTGTTACCAGTGAACAGCTGCAGAATTAAAGTGCTTTGAAACTGGATGATTCTTTTTGATAAACCCTTTAATCAGCTAAGCTAACCAGCTTGCTATAACCTTATATAGTTGATATAATAGTGTAACGTGAGATCTACTTCAGTAAGAAAGCTTCTTTTAGATATAATAGCTAACTTTTCCCACATTGCCACAGAGTCACCAAGAATATAATCGTATAACACTTGTTATGCTTGAGCACATATTGGTCAAAGATATTAAAGATTGAGAGAAGTTTTAGCAGCAAAAGTGTTAGTCAGATCCAGTGAGGAGGCTGAGGTAATTCCTTGGATGGACTCATTCAGTTAAATCGGTCTGGGAGGGAAATGTGTTTCTGCCACTGAGTTACTTCACTAATCAAATCAGAATCAGTGATTTCAAAGTGGAGGATAGTCAGTGCTTACCAAATCATTATGGTCAATAAACTATGGGTATATTTAGCATGCATCTACATAACATCCTCTCTCTCACCCCTTCTTTTCACTCACTCTATGATTTTGTCTCTCAGTGCTTGGCTAATTTTGCACTTGGATGTAACTTGGTCTCACAGGAGAATGCTCCTGTTTTGCATAATCTGGTTTCTAGAGCTACAATTGTAGTACAGCTGCAGACTGACTCAACCCCCAGAGTGATGCAGTGCAAATGAAGTGTCCACCGATCCCACGGCCATTTAAATGCAATGAACTCTTTCACAAGATCACTGTACATGAGAGAGAACACTGAGTACAATCACTCACAAAGTGAATGATGTTGACTAGCCAATAATGAAAAATGCATGTTCACAGTTGAAGATAAATATGGTAAACTATTATGATACACCTTCAAGGAACACACTGTGCATCATTTATATGCCATTAGGCTAAACGGAAAAAAAGCCAAGTCAGCATTCTGACTCAACAGCAAACTGCAGTCTATAGATTTTTGAAGTGCACAGTACAGTGGAACTGGCAAAAGTCTTTAAGTCAAAGGGTTAAAGCAGAAATCAGTAAGTTAAGGAGGAGCACATAGCTGTCAGTTGACCTCCATACCTGCTGGCTGCTTCTGCTTTGACCCAGGATCGATCCTGAGCTGGCCAGTTAACTCTCGGTCTCTCGGTCTCACCCCACTCTGCTGCTCCCACAAAAGTGAGGTGATGTGTAAGGACAATCCCCGACTTTAACCAGTCTTTGGAAAGCATTCAACCCTGCACACAGTGGAGATTTTATCAGACTAGTGTGTCAGAAATGCAGCATTCTTTCTTTTGAGTAATCCAACTGATAGAGACAATTTTTCTATCTTTAACAACATATGTATTAGCAGTAATGTTAGGTTGGAACTTGAAATTTGTTCTATTTTGGTAGTTTGGTATATTTGTGTGTGTGTTTATTTGGTGCATATTTTGTTGCTTAACTGTTCGAAGGATTTCTTCTCTGCAATTCCCCATAACTACAACCTGAATTAATGAAAAGCAAACGAACAATGAAAACAAAAATGCTCATTCACAGTTCTCAGTGGGGTGAAAACCTCCCATCTCATGTAGTATTTCAGGAATATGCATGCAAGTGTTGTTAAACCAGCATTTTAAAGAAAAGCAAATTCACGCAGAGAATCCAATTCTCCCAGTTTTACAATACCAGCTGTTTCAATTCTTTCATCCAACTTAAATGCCTAAAGCACAACAAATGGTAGAATAAACAAAGTTAACATTTCTGCTCCTTTATTTATTCATATTTCAGTTATATATCCTCGCATTATCCATTTGTCTGGAAGTATTCAGCCATTTGCCAGCCAGAAACAGCTGCTCAAATAGCAGGTACCAAATGATTTATTGTATTTGCTCTCATACCCTCCACAGATTTGCATAACTAAAAGTATAGACCTGTGATACTATAACGTTACGAAACTGCCTTGGATTTTGGAAAACACATTTACAGCATTCACTATTTGCCAAGACGGTTGCTAAGATTGATACCACTGTAATTATTGTGCATTTAATATAAATCTGCAGCTAGGAGAGTGCTTAGTATAAAGCCTTAAAACACAGGGAAACACTGGTCAGTGGCAAAATCTTCCTTACAGTATTTCTGAGTATGTGAATGACGTCATTACAATCTGTTTCTTTTTAAGGGGAGGGGGGGGGGGGGGGGGGGGTATTCACAATCTAAACCACAACTTCATCCAGAGATTTAGTTAAATTCATGTGGTCACTTGATTAGCCAGGGTATATAGCAGCTGCATGGATACAAAGTCTGTCACTTTAACTTAAGGTTAAAAGGCTGAAATCCTTGCATACTACTTTCTTTGATATTATTTCTGCTAACTGCTGCCACTATTATACGTCTAACATTTGTCACAAAAGATGACACATTTGCTAAGCTGTGTGAAAGCAGTCTATCTTGAAAGTTGATGCTAACCAGATAGCTTAGTCCCAAAAGGTTGATTCTGTTCACCATTCAACGTTTTCAGTGGGTGAAACGTTTCATGACTCAATCAAGAGATTTCTTCGGTCTCTGCTGACTGGAGGTTTCCCCAAACTTATAAACAGTACATTTAAATTTGTGACATCAGTTCCTTGATCATTAATATGCAAACTGTCATGACCATTGATCACACAGATAGCTCTATCCTGTATCATCTTGTGTTTTCTTACATGTAGATGTGGTCACTGTTGTAGTGGCCCTTAGTGTCATGCAGCTTCCTCTTCATACAGTTTGTTTTTGTTCTTTTGTTTTTTGACTGATTATCTTGGACTGCAGCTAGTGATACGGATACATTTACAGCTGTAGCATGCAAAAAGAAAAAAAAAACCTTAGTAAATCTGAAATTTAAACCTGGAAACCACAGACGTGCCTGCTGTTTGCAGTAATAGGGAAATACACTTTTGTCTGAGCAGGTAACTTCTAAGAAATTTAGTTTTGGAAGGGTCAATAAACTTAAATAGCCTGATGTCGTCAGTCCACTGACCACTGTTTTGAATGGTAGTAGTAGTAGTAGTGTTTTGAACACGCACAGTTTTCATTTATATATTTTGAATTAGTCTTAATTACACACGAATGGCATCTGTTCTGTTGCTTTTGTCAGTTCTAATACTAATGACTGGAAAAGTCCAACATAGTTAACTGTTGTTATAGTAACAGTGTTGTTCTCTAATATATATACTCAGATGTTCTACCCTATTATAAAGATTAAGGTTACAATGTTACAATTTGAACAAAATCTTCATTTCGTATAATTTATGTTTTTAACAAATTAAATGTAATATGGACGCAACATTATCATTAATGGACATTAAACACATTTCACTGACCAGTAAATTATTACTTAGTAAGATATTAAACAGACTGTAAGGAGTAACTGTCATATGAAGGAATATAAATGGTAGCGTTGACATCAAAGACTTATTTATGTCCAACAACAGACTGTGAGCTAAAATGAGATGAACCATCTGCATCGTGCTGACAAAAAAAGTTGTCACTTCTGCAATGATGAAAGGAAAACCTGACAAAGGATACAGCAAAGAAATAGCCACACTGTATTTTTAAAAGGCAAAAATAAATAAATGAATGAATAAATATAGATATACTTTTAAAACATTGAGTCACTGGGGTCATTGCATAAACCTGAGAAGCAGATATTGTGCTGTTGAGACGCTGAAAGACACTGAACCTAACTATCAATCATTCATTTCTTGTGGCCTCCTCTGGAGAGGGAAAACACAAACAACATCCTGAGTCGAACATTGTAGTTTTACTGATCATTTCACTGTATGTTTCAATCTTTTGTGTGGCTGATATAAAGAGGCATTCACAACAGGCAGTTTACTGGGAAATGTTCAAAGGCAAGCCCCCAGTTGGTTTATGTGTTATATTACATTAATAACACCTCTGTCCTGTGGGTGGTAGAGGCTTGACAGCATTCTAGTCCCAGGTTGTCCAGCCCCAGCTGCTCCTGTTTTGACTGAATGACTCAGCAGGAGGAAGTCAAACAGCAGGAGTTATGACTATTACCATGAGCCACACAAAGTTGGGTGACATACCTAATGCTTAACTAACTTGTTTTTTCCTTCCTCAAGTGCCTGCCACGATTTATTTCATAAAACAAACAAACAAAAAAAGCAGTATAACCCATGCATTCTCAGTATATTTAAACTAGCTATGAAAATCTGTCTGTAATACTTTCAAGTCAAAACTCACGTGTACAACAACTGTCTTATAACAATAAAGTATAGAGTATACAGACGGAGCAATCTTTCTAAAATCATGCACTATAATTAAGATTATTTTTCAGGTTATTATTTCAGGTTATTTTTCACAATAAATTTTTTTCATTACAGTACACCTGCCACAATACATGCGAGGTGAGTTGTCAGATCATGAAAACAGACATTACAAAGTAAAACCCAGGATGTCAGTGGGATAGCAGCTCATCCAGCTCAAAGTCCATCACAAGTCAAAAGGCCATCACCCATTAGGTGCCTCATTAGTCCTTCAGGTGGATGCACACTAAACTGAAAACTGTGCATACATTTCACTCAAAGAGCTACAATTTTCAGTGAACACCTGAATGTTTTCTACTGCGTTCACCAAGTAAAGTTTTTCAAAGTGTAAAGTGTACTTTATTTATTTACTTTCACTACAAGCATTTGAGTATTTGGGCTGACACAGAAACATGACTGTGGTATTGGGTTTAAATGATTAACCTATAAGGATATCTGTTAGTACTTTTCAAGCCTTTGGTTAAAGGCAAGGGCTTCTCCTAAACACCTAACAATTGCGTATGGTTGGACATTTAAAGAGAGACTTATGTTTAATGTACTGTAAGGACACCCTATTGTTCGAACAAAAAAACTCCTTGAGAGATCAGCCATGCTGTTGGTAATTACAAACATTAATCTTGTTTTATCTGTCTTCTTACTAATCAGTTTGTCAAAGTCAGCCAGGATTTTCATTCCAGATAGAGCCTTGCCTCAAGTATAACATTTTTTTCTGTTTACACTTCTTCTTGGCTTACAGGATCTTACCGGAGGCAACACAAAAGAAGAGACTGCCAAGTTTAGAGGGGATTGGCAACATGTGACACTATCCATGCAAATGAGAGTCATAGTTGTTGAGACACTGCTTAATTTTAGCTTTTCTGGCATCTACCCCTTTTACAACAGTGCCAAAAGGTGGCATGATGAGACACAAACTTACAACACTTCATCAATATAACTGATTAGTAAACAGTTGGGTCAGGACGCAGTTCAAGCTCTGGGAACATAGCCCATCTATAATGGGTTTGGTTAATTTTCTAAAAGTTATTTTGAAGCAAAAACACACAGGCGATGAATATTAACTTGTTCCGACGTCCTACGGTGCGATCATATCCTCTGCTTTCTTTGAGCCAAGACATTGTGTAAAAGTTATATTTGCTCCATTGTCATGTTGCTTTGCTTTTTTGTGTTTGTTTTCCTGTTCTGTATCGCACACAATGGGAAGTTGGCATCTCACTGTATTTTAATGTACTGTTACATCTAAATTTAATTCAGCACTTACAAATAATTTCAAAATAAAATGCAAAATTTGTCCATATGTCTGCTGTTCTTTTCTTCCTAAGTGTTGACATTTTGTTGTGTTTTCCTTATTTGTTGATCACAGTGTCGATACATTTCATCATCTTTTTTGTCCTCATACAATAGTTTTTATTTCATTTAATTTTATTTAGTTTAACAAAAATAAGATAATCACAGGTCAATAAATTTACTCTGCACTATATTTAATCATTTATTATTATTAATAATAATGATTTTTCATTTACTCTTTTTTTTTATTATTATTTTTGTTTTTAATTTAGTTAAATTTGAAAAGTGTTGTCTGGGTGGACACCAAGGTGTTTCCAAGCCAGGCAAGAGATTTAATCTCTCCTGTCTCCTTTGTCCTGGATCTGCCCACCAGCCATCTCCCTGCAGGTTATGCCCCAAAAAACCTCACCTAGGAGGCACCCAGGAGGCATCTTGATCAGTTTCCACCTCAGCTGGCTCTTTTTGATGTGGAGGAGCATCGGCTCTACTCTGAGCCCCTCAGGAATGTCTGATCTCCTCACTCATCTCTAAGGCTAAACTCAGACACCCAGAAGCTCATTTCTGGCACTTCTATGCAAAAATCTTTAGGTCATCACCTGGTGCTAGCAGCTATAAGTGAGGTTATCAATGCAAATAAACTAGTGTCTTATTTCATTTTTATCATCTTATTTTTCTAATAATCCTATTTTATTTTATTTTTATATTAATAATTAATGAAATGTTAGGAAACAAAAGCTTCCTTGTGATTTTGTGCAAATGTGCCCAGATTTGGTCATTCTGGTCTACATATGTAACCATGTCCAAAGTATGCTATCAATGAATCCATCAGTGCTTCCACTGCTTACATTTTAATTTATTCGTTATGTAATATTTTTAGTTAAAAAAAGAGAAAATGAAAGGTTAAACCTTTGCATTGTGCAAACCAGTGGCAAAGAGTAGAAGTAACCAAAACAGCAATAACTAAACCTCTGTGACGAGAACAAGAAAAATGAAACAACTTTTTCATTTAGTCGGCAGTCCCATCTATGCAATCTAATTTTTTGATGTGTGTCTCTCTCAAGGACACATTGAACACTGAGCCTTTGACCTTATAGTGATTAAAAAAATCAAACATCTCTGCTGCCTTGTTTCTATGTTACCTTCAAGATGAGTTTTCATTTAAACAGTACATTTACATAATATTATATAGCACTATCTAAGGAGACAGGAGCTGTTTTTCAATAGGCTTCTAAAAGTTTGGAAATCATTTTGCTACCAGAGGAGTTGCCCCTGCTGGCCATTAAAAAGAACCAGTTTAAGGCATTTCTCATTTTTTTCTTTAGACAGATATCGTAAAATAATGTTTTATACTGTTTATTCTCCTGTATAACCTTCAACAATCACTCTGAAAAACACCCACTCCTTAACCCTATAATGCCCTTTGTACCTTATCTGATACATGAGTTTCTGAGACCTCTCTATCTCATCAACATGATCAATACTTGCCATAATTTTAAAATGTTATGGACAAATTAACATTGCTGCTAACGAAAAGTTTCCAAAAATGCCCAATGTATCAAATGCCATACAAAACATAAAACACATAAAAATATGTCATGCACAGCGTGATATAGCAAAAAGTATAGTGTATTTTGTTATAAGGGTTATTAAACATCTCAGTTCCAAAAAATCTGAATTTTCTGGCTTTTTTTTTGATGGGTTGGTTCTTACAGGATTAAATAAACACAGAAATTATTTCCCTATTGGTGGCTTGAGAACAATGAACTTTTTCTTTAAATCACAAAAACGTATACTGCATGCTGTCGTGATTTCATTTTTAAAAAGTGTGCACTAAAGAAGAGGAAATGAAGCTTCCAGAGAATTACTGATGTACTGTAGCTCTCCATAGTTTTAACCATACTATTTACTGAATTGAATGCAAGGCTGTTATCATTTTAGTGTGATACTTCAATAAGAATATTTTTTAACATCATTGTACAACATCAAACTTCATCTGCTCAACCCCTCTATATTTTTGTTGCATATCAGAAGCAGCATCAGCTACTGTGCAAGGAAAGCGGGCAGAGATAAGAGGAATTGGTGGCAAGTAACAGAGAAATGAAAGATATGTGACACTAGAAGAGCTTCTATAAATGAGTTACTGCAGAGCTGATCCAAGTATCTTAGTCCTACTGCGGTAGCTTTTTGTGAAAGACTGTGTGCAAAATGTTGCTGTAACTGTCACATGCTAGGAGGGTAGGCGCACGCCCTGGCTTATTTTCAGGTATTACAACTGATCTTTAGACGAGGCTTTTACTTTTATTCATGAAATATGCTTTGGGGCCATTTCCAGGATATTTTCTGTCAGAAGAGGTTGAGACGACTGATTAGATACATGACCTAGATGACTCTAAACATGTTCCCATGTGTACCTGTGAAGCATAATGCTATGCAAAACTTTTAGACACTGTTAATATTCCTATACTTATGCTCATTCTGCCATATGACCAGGGCCATAAGATAAAGTAACGGACTATCTTCAGCCACAAGGAGAACAGAGAGTCCAGATGGTATGAGCCCCACAGAGACGTGATCTCAAAATCATGGTCTCAGTCTGAGATTACAGGAAGAGACAGAAGACAGTAAGACAGTTGAAAATTGAGCAAACTAGAACTCTCCTTTTTTCTCCTCCTTTTTTTCCAGCACTTTGCAAAGTATCATAAGGCCTTGATAAGTAGAAACTATTTGTGGCATGGTTTTAAAAAAAAGTGAAAGAATCACCCAAATGCAGAACACCAGGAAACAGGATAAAAAATAAATAAATAAATAAAAGGCATATGATGGAAAAACAGACAATGGGGAAACAGTCCAGATGAGGAACAGGAAGAATTCCAATAAACATTCCAAATCCAGATAGTAAACAGTGATTCCATGCACGTTAACTCAATCTTATACTGTCAACCTAAATTTCATTGAATCAACATTGAATTCTGGCATTGGTACTTGATCATTTTTGCACGCTCAGTATTATTGAAAAGATGTGGATGTAACTACTACTGTAAAGATCAAGAGGACATAAGTGAAATTTGACCTGATGTTAAACAGAACAAATTACTTAGAATAATGTTATGATAAAAACTATTAAACACTAGGCTCTAACATATTAAAGACAGCAGACAACTTCACATCAGTAAAGAAATGTTTATGTAATTTATTAAATCAAGATTACTTCAAACTCATCCTAGCTAACATAATGACATTTTTTAATGACATTTTTGAAGTGTCTTAATAATGACAATGGTGACTGTCACACATCTACAATATGTACCACTGTCGTGAGTGTTCAACAATATATATGAAATATATTTGGTTAAAATACATTTGGCGCAATTTAAATACTAGAAAATACGTGAATAATAATAGGATTGTCTCCCGGTCAACCATAAATCCATAATTTTAAATATCATCTCCAGTCAACTATAACAACAAGATCTGGTCCTCCCTGACCATCTCCCTCAAGATCAAACTCCACTTGCTTAATTCGATCGTGATCCCAACCGCCACTTATGCCAGCGAGACTTGGAAGGCATCGGCCTGCATCAACACCAAGCTCAACGTCTTTCAGCAGCGATGTCTTTGCCGGATTCTGAAGATCCACTACACAGACCACATCACCAACGAGGAGGTCCTGCGAAGGAGTGGCACAGTCAAACTTCACAACATCGTTGCACACCAAAGACTCCGACTGGCCGGCCATATTCTCCCCATGGATGACGCACAGCAATGTGCTGGCAACCCCTGGACGTCCCCGCAACACCTGCCAAAGGTCATTCCATCAAGACCTAAAGACATCGAATATATCATTGGAAGAAGCTGAAGCCCGGGCACAAGATCGAGCCTGGTGGCGTTCGTTTGCCGCCCGTTATGCCACATAAGGCATGGGAGGATGTAAGTCTAAGTAAGTCTAAGGCAACTATAAATCAGTGACTACTGAACTGACGGGGTGGGAGGGAATGGAATAGTCAAAGTGATAATAGGTTTAATTTCCTGGTCAACTATAAATCCATGACTTTTCAATGTCTTTGCTGTTGCCTGGTCAATCATAAATAAGTCATCATTATAACAGGACAACATCGGATCAATGCTGTTCCAATGTCATTACTGTTACACTGTCAATTTTATCAGTATTTTAACATTGATGCAACATTTATTTGGCATCGAGATTTCAATCTTAACCATAATGATAATTATGATGAAAAAATAACATTAATTCAATGTCATCTTGCTATCTGGGATGGTCATTGATGAGAAATGACTAAACACAAGGAGAGAAAAAAACAAAAATGTTTGGAACTCAAGACAACAACAGCTAGAAAAAGTCTACAAGTAGCACACGGGGAGCACGTCGAAGTGTAACGCAGGATGTGTATATCCTGAGGAGACTGAATGACCACAGGTGTGGTATAGGAAAGGGTAGGAAACTGTAATTAAGTCTATACGCATGAAGTGATTAACAAGAACCTCCAGAGATCCAAATTTCTTGAATCATTTTTTCAATAGTGCAACAAGTATAAATATTCTGGACTCTAAATATGCAAATAGCATTGACAGATATTTAGTACTAGACAGAGTGAGAAAAATATCACTGAGTGAAATGACAACATAAGCCATGTTGCAAAGCTCTTTTTGTGCTGATTTTATGAGCACTTGTTCACACAATCAATATATTTCTCCTATATAACCAGGTTTGTGCTGTTTTATACTGATTACATTAGATGATAACAGCCTGCTGAGCCCTGCAGTAGGCAGAGGAGTGTGCCTACTGACGATAATTGTGGGGCTGAAAGCAACTGAATCAGGTGAGCAGACAATTACAAGTTTCAAATGGCTGAAATCACTTCAAGAGGCTATTTGGTTAGCATTTCTGTTAATACTGTTAAATAAATTTGATGCTGGATTTTTAGGTCTTTTTTTCTTTTTTTGAATTGAGCAGGCCACAGTGCACACGTCTATCCCATTTGTATGAGAGCTGTCTGCTGTCTGACAGGAGCCAATACTCAAAGTGTTGAATGTCCTTAAAGGGGGGCATAAATCCTATTGAGAGCAACAAATAACTTGAGTTGCATAGTCAGAAAAGTGACTTTTACTAACCTTCCTTTCCTTTTGCATTGTGCACCAAATTTTTAGGCTTTTCAGAGTTTTTGAACTCTCATGCAGTGTAATTTGTTCTATTCCATTTTAAATTTGGTTTGGGACGTTGGTATAATTCGAGTAAAATAACTTTCTATATAGATAAAAGGGACACACTTAAATCCGTAGTCCATCATTTACTTCCCATTCAACACAGTTCTGCAAGAAATTGTCGCAGATTTGTCAGGTATTCTCTTCAGAACAATAGATCTAGATAGATCCAGATCATAGATAGCTACCCTTTGAAAGTCTATTAGAAGGCAACATCAGGCACAAACCCTATAGAGAAAATCAATTAAAGCAACCAGCTTATCTAATTAGAGATGCTTGGCTACAAGATGAAAAACCACAATAAGCAGTGGCCTTGATGGATACGAAGACCAATTCAAGACCAAGGCAGCATGGAGGAAAGTTAGCCAACTGTCCAAATTGCAGAAATATGTGATAAACAAAGGGGTTCGTAGGGAATACGACGAGCTGTATGTACCTGGGGCCTTAGAAACTGCCAAGCAACTAACCAACCAACTGGCCAACTTATGCACTGCCTGGATTGACTGCAAGACTAACAACTTTGTTAGTACTTTTCCCAACCCTAAGCAACTACAACCTATTTTAGGATACCCCAGGTGCTGAATCCAAATTTGACCTCTTCCCTACTAATTTTACTGTTTATAGGCAAATTCATCCTCTTCCACTTAACTGATTCAAGCTGAGTTTTATTAGTAATAGAATTTAAACTGAAATAACGTTTTTATCTGCTAAAATTGTGTTTAATTATTACATTAATATAGCACATGGTTCAGTTAGCTGTAGTGGAAGATTTACCCAGACCAAGTGACATCAACATAAGAAAGAAGGAATAGATACTTGACAAATACCAAAGGCTGAGAGACGAGCAAGAGAAGACGTGGAGAGTAAAGGCAATGGTGGTCTCCTTGGTAATCAGAGCATTCGGGGCAGTGACCCGCCAAACTAGATGAGTGGCTCCGGCACATTCCAGGAACAACGACGGAAATCTCTGTCCAAGAGAGCACAGTAGCAGGAACAGTAGATACTGTGGAGTACTCTCGTGATCACCTTTGGTGGATGACCAGAGCTGGATGAAAAACACATTTTATTTTTGTTTATATATCACATCTGCAGTGATTTTGAGCCAGTCACCTCACACACTAAGTGCTGTCATGTGCCAGCGATTTGGTGGTCACGATAGAGCGGCAGACAGCACATTTCATTTATATGTTTCATTTTAAAGTCATTACCAATAAGCACACTTTAATGTCTAACAATGTATTAACAGACATACATGATTTAAAGTTTAAAGTTAACACATTCTTTTGTTAACTTTGTCAGACCTTTGATCTAATGCATTGGATAAATATTGAAAATAAATGTGTTTTTGCAAATACCGTATGTCTACAGCTCAGTGTGACAAATGACAGTCATTTGCCTCAGGACATGATCCTTCTCAATTGCCTGTTCAGTATTTATTTATTTTTTTTCCTACAGCACACTAGTGGGACCATTGATAAAGGACAATTGGACTATCAAGTATTCAGCATGACAGCAATATATTTCAGTCTGACCTCATGTAATTGTAATGCTGCTCCCTGTATGGCAAAAGGTAAATGCATGTTTGCAAGAGAAATGTCCAGAACAAAATCTATGCTTTGGTTAGCCAGCATTAAATATGTCTTATAAAAAAAAAAAATCAAAACATTAGTCTCCATTGTCAAAAAAAAGATGTATATATATACACATTTTCATTACAAGTGTTGTTATGTATAAATCCTTGCCACCCCCGGTTCACTTTCCAGAAAGTACTTTTTAGGTATCTGAGGTCATCTTTGGCTCTGACAAGTCTGTAAGCTATCTGGCAGCTGTCAGTCTTGGTGTAGCCACTTGCACAGACCCCAGCTGGTCAGCTCACCCTTATTTATGGGATGAAATTGAGGTTCTTCGCACTCACCTGTTCCCTTGCTCTCCTTGTTATTGGTTAATGTGATTGGATAGATTCAATAATGGCATATGATGTATTATTTATTAGGTTGAGTTAAGCATGACTTATTGAGTGGAGTTGTTCCAGCTTCCTGCAGTACCTACTGACCACTGATTGTAATTTTTTTTCTGTTGTTATTTCAGTATTTGCACGGCGGTTAAAGTCAAAACTCCCGTTTTTTGTCTTTTTAAGAAAGAAAGAAAAAAGAAAGGAGAAATGACAGTTTAAGGGCACCTGTTAACTTTAACGTTGAAATTTTGAGACATAATGTCATTTGTTTGGCCACGGTAGCAGCAAGCACTGAGTGAAATATCTGAAGGCTTGTACAGTTAACATACAACCCAATCTAGCCTCTGGCCTAAGAATTATTAAGACACAATTATAAAAACCAAAGCCTGGCGAGAGCAAAGAAAATGGCAAAGCTGTTTCTCCAGTGATAAAGTGAAAGAAACACATAGGAGCCTGTACATAATTACCACAGCAAATAAGGGTATTTGAGTATCTGAAATATCGGTGTTAATGTAGTAACTTGTTTTTCTAAACTAGAAACAATGTTTCCATTTCCCTTTCTAACTGATTTACACTCCAAATTGATATGACATGTTGATCATTACTGTATGTAAAAATATAATCCAAAAAGCATGATAATTATGCAAGAAATCAGGATTCACTGGTTCCACTGTTTGTTTTTTAATGATCAGAGAATGAATATGGGATGGAATTGATGGGCAAGACACTAACACCACGTTGCTCTCCAATGGAAAGTGAATGGTAGATAGAAACCACTGACATAGAAAAAAGTGCTTGTATGAATGGATGAATTAGGCAAGTTGTATAAAGCGCTTTGAGTAGATTCGTGCCATATAATAACCAGACCATTTAATGACCTCTGGTAATGCAAGCTAAACTGTCTCTGAGTTAGTTTGACAAAAAAAAAAAAAATTTCTTATTTTCGAACTTACGTTAAAGGTAAATGGAATCCCATCTATATTTTAGTAAAGAAAATATGGATTGCCATCATTACCTCAGTGGACAAATGTAATCACTAGACTACTTGGTATCAACCAACCACAGGTTTTAGACAAGAATGATTATTTTTGTTTTCTTTTTTTTAAAGTAAAGTAACACCCAATTCCCATAACAATTCTTTAAGTTTCACCAACTTGAAGAGGACAGCAATGAAATGAGGGAAAACTTAAACTGAATCTTGATGAATAAAATATAAAGTTCAAAATGTTTACTGACACATTTTATGTAATTCATAAAGCAATTAATTGACAAAAAACGGCAGAACAACAACATCTGATAACACTGGACACCAACATCACCAAAGGTCAAAGTTAAAAGTAATTCATTTAATGGATTCTGAAGAACTTAGTATCTGTTTTCAGACATCATATTAATGTGTCATAGAAATGAGTTTCTTTGCCAAGGTGAACATGCAAACATGTTATTTTACCAGAACCAGGTGAAACAAAAGCCACATTATATGATATCTGAGGACTGATTGTGACAACCTAAGAGGTTTTAGATAGACACTTTTTCACATGTTGTGGATGTAACTGTGCAAATGTTTAGAAACAGTGTAGAGGTACTGTAAACCTTCAAAATTTAGCAAAAGAGAGGATATTTTGAACTGCGGGGGACTGCTGGAAAAAGAAACCTTTGACACCTCTGTTGATGAATGACAAATTCATTTTAACAGCACTCTAAAAGTGATATGAATCTTCACACCAGGCTGTGCATAAATCATGCAGAGAGATAAAGCTTTTTTTTGTTAATAGCACTTGAAATAAAGATCACAACTGTACTGTACATGAGTTGAGAAAAAACAGAAAAAAAGAAAACCAAGTCAGCAGTAAACAGTTTTGATCAACTCAGACAGCTTGTCAACTCTGCATTAGGGCTACCACAAACGATTATTTTGATAGTCGACGTAATCGTGACTATAGTCGACTAATCATGGCAGCCCTTCTCTGCATGCTTTGCGAGACAGGAGGCCAGTTACCATTATACCTGATCAGTCCTGCTTGTGGCTCTGTAAAATGTAAGGGAGGCATCAGATTACTTGAAACTAAATGCTTAAGGTAGCATACTAAAATGCTTATAGCAATAATGCTAGCAAAAACCACGGCCTTTCGGCGTTTGACAATTGGGCTGGGGTTGATCAAGTAATATCTTGAATACTTTAGTACTATCTTGAAATAGTGATCCCTAATACAAGTGAAATACAAAATAAACATGTACACTAACCACAGATGTAGGTATATACATAAATCAGTTACAGAGGAATAAAGTTGGGCAGCACAGTGGTTCTCCCTGTGTTTGCATGGGTTCTCTCCAGGTACTTTGGCTTCCTCCCACAGTCCAAAGACATGCAGTTAGTGGGGATAGGTTAAGTGGAAACTCTAAATCGACCATAGGTGTGACTTTGATTGCGACTGGTTGTCTGTGTCTAAGTGCAAGCCCTGCGACAGACTGGCGACCTGTCCAGGGTGTACCCTGCCTCTCACCCTAACACAGCTGGGATAGGCTCCAGCCCCACCTCCCCGCCATCCTGAAAAGGATAAGTGGAAGAGAATGGATCGATGGAGGAATAAAGTTTATGGCTAGCTGATGACATAGTCCAATTATATTAATAACTCAAGTAATTTTTTAAACTGTCAACGTAATAGGACACATTTTGTTTCTTGGGGGCCCAGTGGACAGTTTGCCCCATAAGCTATATATGTATATATATATATTTTTTTTTTTTACTAGATTACTTGGGCAGCTGCCACCCAGCCTTATCTGAAAATTCCCATTTAATACCCTTTACATTGCCAAAACAGGAAGGACGGATTGGTAGATTGCTCATGTATCAGAAAAAGTTTATTAGCTTCCAGTGGCAACCGACTCGTGCTCATGGAGTTGTGTGGAAGTGAGCATGCGCCAAGAACGGAGTAACTGTGCCAAACCAAAAGTGCTTAAAGCTGGGAGAAATGAAGCCCAGCATGTTTTCTAAAGGTTGCCAACAGATATTCAGACACAATGTGGCTGATTTCCTGAGGACAAGATGCCAGAATTGTTTGACGTTTTATTAGGCCTTAAGATGTCTTGTTTAAGAATGTTGTGAGAGGCTTGGCTAATTAAATTGGCTTTCAAGCAGCGTGTGACTGGTGTGCATTGTGCACTGATGTGTCTGGGACCAAGCTGACAAATATTCAATGCTTGAATGTCTCAATAATGAAAGAACATTTTTAAGCTATGGCTCAGCATTCTTCATTCTGCTGCTTTTGATGTATAATAACGTAATGCACAACAACAACATTCGCACAGTGCTGACAAACACTTGTATCTCTGTTGAACTTCAGTCACATGACAAATGACAGCTCTAAAGGTCGTGTTGCAGATTAATTTGAAAGGCAGGCGGCACGAGACTAATGAACATGAACAAAAGATACTCTCTGCAGCCAACAGTAGTATATAAACTGTTTCTTGAAAGAACAAATATCCTCACTTTGGGTATATCAAAGTTGTGGAACTACCGCTGCAACTATTCATTATTCGTCCTTAGATTTTCTTAGTGTTTATTACCAGGCATACTTGCACACAGATTTAATACACTCCAACAACTCACTGCACTCCCAGTGGAAGTGTACAAGAGAGACCAAAGCATTTTGATAATGTGAGCATGAGGAAATGCTCACAGCAGAGGCTAAGAAAAGGTCACCTTGACAGAAAAGAATTAGAAAATGACAGAAATGTCAGTAGGCAGTTTTATTAAAATGCCAATATTTTGCTACATCAGTCTAAACAGGTCATCAAGATAAGACCTTTATACTGTTTTGCTTTTCTGTCAAATCCTGGCATTTTCTACAAGGGGAATCATATACTCTCATTTCTTTCAGGAAGGGGAAACTGCATTCCTTCATTTCCATTGTACTTTGAATTGTTTAACGTGAACGTGCATGTGTGAATGAGCGTGTTAGTTTAAAGCACTAAGAGTGGTTGGAAGACTAGAGATGCTTTATGGAAATGCACCTTATTTACTGTTTACTGCAGGTGTCTTACAAAGATGCAAATTGGTGGTAACTATACAACATCCCCATGAGGGAAAATCCCATCACAAACATGTAAAATTGGACATTCTGCAATAAAACATATGCATGTTTTTCTCCAAGTAAGACAGCCTGTCAATATCAATGCACACATATATACACTTGTGCAAACAGCACGCACATGACTTACACACACAAACTTATTTAGCTTGTAGTTTAATACAATTTTGTGGTGCTGTATGAGCCGCTCTGTTTACTAAATGAGTTATTCATACATTTTATTTCCTTGCAGGTACATGGTGAAATTGATGGAATATGTGTCAAATCACTTTCTGACATCTGCTCATATTCATCAGCCTCTAAGTCCTTGCATAGGTTCCTTCATTAGAGAGGTGACACAAAACTCCATCAAGACTTTATATCCCCCTAGCACCTGGGCTAAATTGGATTTTAAATAAATGTCAGAGTGAGTTTTACATTAACATTGGAGAGCACAAATGTAGGTGTGGTATCAGGTTCGAGGCAGAAACGCACAGTTTCTGTAAGATAATGTCACGTAAGGTTTCACCGCTCTCATTTGCCCGGCCTGAAAATGGCATAAATTGTCAGTGTGACAGATTGAGATTTCAGTGTTATTCATTGCCTCGCTGTTGGGTGGCCCCTCACATTTTAGTTTTCTACCACATACTTAGTTAATTACCTCGTTAAACTCTGGTTTCACCAGCTTGTCTTTTTTCTACTCTGGAGCTTAAATAATGTGAATACATTAGTCAGTAATATTTGATGTATTGATGGACTCGGACTCCTTTCCTCTGAGTTACTGCTTAAAAGACTGTAATGGACCTCTTGATACTAAATTAACATAATTAGCTGTAACTATGATACCTTTTGTTGGATTATCATGCAATATTTTCCTTTTGTTATGACTTTCTGTTCAAATCTTGTATACGTCATTTAGTCTGGGTTATGAAATGCATTTGTTGTTCATTAACTGAACATAGCTCAGATTACCTACATTGTAACTGATTTCTCTGTATATTTATATCAGTGGCATTTTCCTTACTGTTTATCTGAGACTTAACTGTCCTGCCCATTTCATACTTATATGAGGAAAACTGGCAAAAAAGGTCAAGCTGTTAGTCAAAACTAAAACTGTATGCCAAAAAACTGTATACCATTAATATGAAACTGCATTGCTAGATACTTAATGAGCTTACATCCACTGACTCAATAGTGAGGCCTTTGTAATAAATTGTCTGGTGTACTCTCCCAAAAGGTCACTCCAATCACATAATTTTCAATGGTTTTATTTCATGTTAGTTACCATAGTTGATGCATAGTCCCACTTCTCAATGTAGGTGTGGAGAATGTATGAATTACCTTTTGATGTTTCAGCTCCTGTGATCCAAAAGCAATTACTCTCTAAACCCTGTAATAATTAGAGTGAATTAAAGCACAGTACAGAACGAAGGGAGGAAAATTACATTTGGAACAAACTAATTACACTTCCCATGGAAGGATTTCTTGACAGCACTACTGAAGACTGAAAATAACATGCAACGAAACTATATTTTGTGTCGTTATTTTTTCACAATCAAGTGAAATCACCCTTCTGATTGAAGCCAGCAAAGGAAATGCAAAACAAACAAACAAAAAACCCAACAAACAAACTGATCAATATCCCAGGGTAGTGACCTGAACAATATTTCCTCTCCTCTGCAGCTTAAATATGTTATTTTCCAAGATGGAACTCTTGAACTGTTAGATTGCATGGACAGACCATTCCCACGATACTCACCCGCTCTGACTTCTTATCTATTTTGGCTACTTTGTATTTTCTTTCAAACATAGCAAAAAGCAAGCAAACTCAAAAACAGGAGGATATTCTGTCCAAATGCATGTTTTTGTGAAGCATCTTGCAGTTTCAAGAAACGGTTCATAGTGCATATATGCAAAGAACAATCACAGTGGAGACTACACACCAAATGAGTAAGATATATGACTTAAACCTCTATAAAAAAAAATGCAATGCAACATTAGTTTATTTTCTTGTTAATCATGCAAGTATTAGTAACATAAATTGTAATTATCAATATATAACACTTTTGGTCTGGCAATATCATCAACTCCTGATTAAATGTATTGTCTCGTTTCCAGTAATGTTGTTAAAACGTTTCCATCTTCTCTGTTAATTTACTGACAAAACCAATAATGTGTTAACTCCTTTATCAGCTTCAAAACTCAGCACTGCTACTGATAAATCCCTCTGAATCTTCCATCGTGCTGCTTATCACTCACTGTGCCACGATTTAGTCACCGATTTAAAAAATGAATAAAGATGAGGTCATGGCTTCATACATGCCTGAATTCTAACTGCCGTACACATTTCCTTTATTTATTGACTGTGTTAAAATAAATCAATAAACATTACCGACAAACCATTTAGTGTTTAACAGAGTAGGTGTGAAATGATTAGGTGCTTGATCAATTAATAGACTGACAGAAAATTAATTGCTTTAGTCATTTTCTTTTTAAGAAAACACGAATAAAAGCTCCAACTGCTCAAATGAAAGAATTTTCTTTGGCATAAATACTAAACTGGTTTTGGTTATTTTCTAAATTAACCACCTCAAGGTTGTTTCCTTCAATAAACTAGTTTGCTCATCTATCGCTCCAAAGTCCGAATGCATTCAGAGTTAAGTAAAAAGAACAGCAGCAAATTGTCACATTTCAAAAACTGGTCCAGAATATTATAAATATTTGGAATAACACACATCCTGTAACTGCACAAGTTTTACCATGCTAAACAACCCTCCGTGACTCAAATAGCAAAATCTAACAAAGCACTCTATGTGTTGATATGTTAACATAGATATGCTACGTTTTGCATGCATGCAAAGCATTGTTTTTTAACATTAGCAGCAAGAATTCATTTTACAATATTTTTCTCTTAAACCTATTCATACAAACTCACACACCAATAATGGCAGAGCTATCATTTGGACAGTAAAATGATCTAAACTTTTAATCTTGCTCCGTTTATCCATATTAAGTGTTCTACTGTAATAGATGTTTGTCATTCACCCATTCACACACATCCACACATTCAAGGCCCCTTGCCATTAGCATCTTTGTTCATAATATATTGCTAAGGGACACTATGAGTCTTAAAGGCAAACTGAAATCAGTGGGAAATATGCTTTACAAACTAAACCATAGATCAAAGTAATTTTAAACAGGCTTTTGCTGCATCATCTTATTTCTTTTCAATAAATGATTGCATTTTAGTTCTTGTGTATGGAGCCTTGCCAGGTATATGTGCATGTATTCTTTCAGATGCTTTCTTTAAAGGGCACCGTGGCAAGTCTTCTCCATCCCTAGCCCTATCACACCAACACTCTCCTCCTTGATCACATCCATGGATGTGGTGTTCTCTTTGGTCTTCCTTTTTTTCCTCTTCCTTGACAGCTCCACATTCAGCATCCTTTGTCCAATGTATCCACTATCCCTCCTCTGCACATGTCCAAACCACCTCTCTCTGATATACTCATTTCTAATCCTGTCCCTCCTGGTCACTCCCAAATCTTAGCATCTTTAACACTGCCTCCTCCAGCTCAGCCTCCTGTCTTTTTTGCCAGAGCTACAGTCTCCAAACCATACATCACAGCACACATCACTGCTATCTTATAAACGTTTCCTTTCACTTTTGCCACTTTCCTTAACTGTATTAAGAAGGAAGTAAACCCTTCAAGGGAGTAGTTGATAGTGATTTTAGAACAGCTAAGTTTGTAGGCACTCCATTACCTGATGATTCTATTGACTAATTGCTTAGTTACTTAATCTCTTCATCTTTGAGATGAATAATTTTGGGCTTTCAAGCTGTTGCTCAAGCATATAATTTTTAGCACTTTGAAGGGCCTTCTAAAATATTGAAATAAACAAAAACTATCATTTCCTGTCCAAAACATAATTTTCAAGACAGACAAACGTCTTTAGGTCACTGAACTACCCTGAAAAGGTACTATTAGGTTTGTGGATTGTAATATATTCTGATGAACCCTTTTTATTCCATACCGTCTGTCACTTTACTTCTATATTCACTTTATGTAGAGTCGAGAGTATGAGTGAGTCACAGAGAAAACTGCTGCTTCATGAGCACCTTCCTCCCTATAATTGCACAAGCATCATTACTGTAAACACACACTATCAACTATTTGAGTGCGCAACATACAAACAAGAAAAATAAAGTGTTTGGCCTGGGTCTTGTTTTCTCATACACCTTTATAATGAAGACCAATTCAAGAATACAGGCTGGAAAGCGGCTTGGCAGGAGCAGGATGAATACACTCTGACATGCCTCATAGCACCAGGATAATTAGGTGAGCTGGATGCAAGAAAAGGGCTGTGCACATTTTCGACTGCAAAGCAAGAAATTGGCACCGACCTTTTGGAAGTAGGTATGAGACTGGCAACAGTGACTAGAAGAAATGGCTCCCACAGGGCAAAATAACTATGGGCATCTAAAGCCAGTGGCAAGACACTTTTGAAAAGGAGTGGTAATACTACACGAGAAAGTCCTGTTTGCCTCTGGCACAGTCTCTTACAGTAAAGGTGCCTGTCGCTGGAGGGCAGACTTCCTTATCCCAACATATTAATGTTTAAGAATAAAAATAATAATTACTAGTGTAAAATACATTCATTCATTTCTTTAAGTTCAAGCACGAAAGAAGAATTACATGCCAATGCCCTGTAAACCCCAATTTGAGTCTACAAATCACCGCTAAAAACATTTCTATCAAAGTTTTCACTTGACAGGTGCCAAATTAGCAATTCCATTTAAAAAGAATGACGCTAACATTAATTATACCTAGTAAAACTATTAGCTCTATTATGCAGTTTAGCAGAAATGTTGAGTTAAAAAAAAAAAAAGAGTTCCTTGGGGAAATATGGTCATCACTAAATCAATCCCTTCTTGTCACCGAAGTCCACCCATGCAGTCACTCCTGAAAAAAAATCAATGATCAGTGCTGCACAAAGGAAACATTCATTGATTTTAAATAGTTTATAATATCTCAAGGAGGTGGTTAGAAGACACTGTGGCTCAATGTAACACTTCTACACCACTGGGGGGGAAAAGAAAGATGAAACAGAAGTTAGAATACCAGAATAGTCTTCTGCTCGAACAATTATTTCAGTTACCTAAAAAAATAAATAAAGTTTGCAAGATTCAACCTGGTAAATGTGACACTTCGGGATGTTTTTGTCTTATCTGGAAGTAAATCAAATATCTTTTTTGTAAAAAGTTTAAAAAAAAAACCCCGCAAACAAACAAAAACGTACTAGCTGCTGCTCAAACAGGAGTAAGAGAACAATGTCAAGTATGGTTAAAGCTTTGAAAGACACTTTGAAAGCCATTCAGAGGGGAAAAAAAGACACATTTGTTAGTTTTCTTTTCCTGCATTATGTGTTGATAATACAATAAAATTACAGTGCTTAATTACACAGCAAAGTTGAGTCAGGACTATAATTATGTTAACCACTAGCAAACTGCTTGATTAAAAACTTCAGTTTTTTTTGTTTTTTTGGGGGGTTGATTGTTTCAATCCAAGAAATAATAATCGTTCTTCCTTGTTGTCCCCATTTCAGCTCAAACACAGTGAGAAGACTTCCATCCTGACCATATACTGCAGAAATACAATGCAATGCCTGCTATTTACTTTACAATGTGTGAAACAACCAGCCATCGTGGCGATCTCCTAGATCGTTTATTTCATTTCCCTGAAATTAGGACAGAGAGTCTGACTTTCTGCCCCTATGTGTTCGACCTGTTATAGACTGGTTCCATATCCAAGATATACAGCCCATGTTGCTCAATATGAGCTGAGCTGGACAGGCTCCAGCTTACTGTGACCCTGCCATCAATAACGGACAGATGGATAGATGATACTTTCGCCAGCGCATCCGAAGCATCATAGTAAATCTTTATCAAACTAAAAAAAAAACCACAGTCATTCCCAACCGTTCTCTGGGCTCTAGCGACTTGTTAGATTGTGCATTTTTTCAGCAAAACACAGAAGTTTATTTTAATATCAAAGCTTTCATCATTACATATTTAAAGAGTAATTGCATATGGTAAAGCTAGTAGTATACAGTCGCAGCTGTAGGCTGTCCTGTGAAAAACACATACATGACCTTTAACAGCTGGAAGTAATTGTTTTCTGTATGACTTTATCAGTCTCTGTTGCTTCAATTCACCTCTCTTGAGGTCTTATAAGGCATTTCAGTTGAGTTGAAGTCTGGAGTTTGACTGTACTACTGCAACACCTTGACTCTTCATGTTTTTGTAGATTTGCTGTTGTGCTTGGGATCATCATTCTGCCACATGACCCAAACTGGTTTAGCTGCCAGACAGACACGTTTGACTCTAGAATACTTTGGTATACAAAAGGGTAAGCCATTCTGCCATGTTCTTTTAAGAGATAACAAGCTTTCTCCTGGCAACTTTGCCAAACAAGCCATACCCATTCAGCCTTTTTCAAATTGTACCATTTGAAGCATGGCACAATTGTCTCACTAGGTCTCACTTAGCATGCCATAAGCATGCTAAGTGAGACCTGTAGAGTCTGAGATGTAGCTCTTGGGGTTTTTTGCAGTTTCTCTGAGCTTGGGATACATTTTCTTTCCCTTTTTTGAAAGATTTTGACATTGTGTTAACACAAACCTGAATGCCCCAGATCATCAAACTGCCAGTACTTCTACTCTCACAGAGGTGGTTACACATCAAGTGCAACTGCTTAGCACTTGGCTGCTACCTACCCTCTTAATTCATATGGAAGCAGTAAGGATAGTTATTCAGAGGATTGCATACACTCTTGTGCAAAACCCTCTTTTCCAGAAGACTCCATACTAACAAAGTGGGGAAAGTAGAAGTATAAAGAAGAAAATGCAGGAAATCTTGTTAGATATGCAGTACAAGCATAAGCACAGAAAATACTAGATGTGTAGGAAACCTATATTTTTTTGTTTTTTTTATTGGAGCATACTGGCCCATTTGAGCAGCATCACTTCAACAGATACAAATGAAGAGTAAGACAAATATGATTAAAAGATGAAACATAGAAAGATAGATAGAACTATCCATCTGTCTACCTTTGGTTCACAGTCCACTTGACCATGCATGATTAGACCACACATAAGATGGATTATGCAGTATTTCATCACACACCAAATGTGACCTCGTGTTCTATGCCTTTTCCGTATTAAATTTCAAATTACATCCTGTTAATTTGTGGATGAAGCATATTAAATGAAACCTTGAAACCATGAAGTATAGAGGTTAAGACCAAGAGACATCACTGTATTTAATTTAAGGAACCAGTGGGCTGTCTGTGAAATGAATTAGTCAGCAGGAAGTGCGTAATTGTGCTTCCTTGATATATTATCAATCAGTAAACTAAGGAAAAGAGACAGCTGAATAGTTTCAAAAATGATTATTATTATTATCTGAAATCAAATTGAAAACACACACTGACACTGTAAATATTTGTAGCAATGTGTAATAATGTGGGTGCATTTTAATGACACGAGTTAGGAATTAGAGAATTCATTTTCAAGTGCAGGACTTCATCCAGAAAGGCCCTTGTGTTTGAAACGTCTTTGCAAGACATGGAATTTGTTATCGTCATTAAACTGTGTGTAAATTAGGCCCAGCTGGTTGACCATGCTGTCTGAGGTTTTGAATTAATGAGGTCCTACTGAACATTAAATAAAACAGTGGGTTATCATATTAGGTTTTAGAGATTTAATGTTTATTCCATCTCTGGAATTACTCGCCCGAGAAACACCACTGGAGAGTGACAACCACTTTGTCAACTGCTCTCTTCCCCTAGCAGCCTGGGTTGTCTTTTTGCATTGCAGACTTGGCACAAACAGTAAATGGCAGAGCTACTTGAAGCCAGTGAAGAGAGAGAAGGATGGTACAGTAAATGTTAGATTCAGGATGGGACAGGCACTGTTACTGTCAGATAAGCGCAGAGCTGAAATCATGGCATGCTAGCAATCCAGTGGGAATCGCCTGCATGTCAGTGAGGTGAAAAAAGAAGGGAGAAAAGCAGACCCACACAGGACCTTGACAAAATTATGGGTATGAGTGCTGAATGGCAAGTGAATAGCAAAGGTTTTCTACAATACTGTATCTGCATAAATATAACTAGTTAAAAATAATGATTTACTGTAAAATTGTCCAATTTTTCTTCAATTTGTATTTACAAGTGACCTCAAGAGAGGCAACAGAATAGGCAACATCAAAAAATCTCATCACCCTGTGCATGTGCAGTTTGTATAAGTCTGAAGTCTCTTGACCACCTAGCAGATGCCCCATTCTTGAGTAGCAGCAGTAAACATCGGCAGCATTATCAAAGGCTTCAGCTTGCCCTGCTCTCCATCAAGTCTCCACTCAGCTAATGCCTGCATCTGTAATGTCCCAGAGGCGGCCTTATCTCCCCCGGCCACTTGGATTCATTGCCAACCTCCAGTTCATGGCAAAGCTCTGATCTGAAGACAAGCTAGTTGCGTGCCAAGGTGGGCAGCAGAAAAAAGTGACCTCCCGCCACCAGTACTCATCGCTCCCACTCACACCGTGGACGCCAACAGGTCCCCAGCACACCATCACTGTGGGAACAAATGTGAGTCTCTTTAGTAGATTAGCCTGCTCTTTTTTTTGTGTGTTGTCCCTCAATTTCAAGTCCTGCAGTGACTATGTTAAAGTTGTAGTTTAATATTACCCCAGTAACATGGCTCAACGGGGTAGAGCTTACATGAAAGGGGACATAAATCAAATCTGCTGAAAAAAGGAAAGAAAAAAAAAATCACAAAGATTAAAACAGCTGCAGCCACAATGCACCACGGTTTGACATATGACATCTTAACAGCTACAAAAAAGTACTTTTGATTCTTATTTGATGTAATTTTCATGAGATGCAGTTAAATTTGATTTGGGCCCACAACGGCTATGACTACTGTCATTCATTAAAAAAAAAAGTTCATATGTGTGTCATCAAAAGTCAAAAGCTACAGCTATTAAAATAAGCTATTTTTGTTACTTTGTTAACCAAAAAACTAATAATAGAAAATGTTTAGCATTTTACTGTTTGATCAATATCACTGTTGGAATTTATACAGTCCCAACATTTACCTAGACAGCACTCAATCTTGGTGTTAGCTAATATTTTGTCTGTATTGCATATTTTTGTTATGATAGCAGTGATATATTTGTACCTCTAATAAAAAAAATTGGATCCGTTCCCACCAATTTTAACCTCTTTAGCCAATCATTTCCTGACTCGCTAAAACACAACAGTCATTTTGCAGTACAGTACATCTTGAATAGGCATGCTGAAGAAGCAAGACACAGAGCTTTACATAAAATCTGCCAAAGAGCTGAAACACATAATTAAAATTCCAGTGTATTAGTCAATGATGTCAATGTGTCAGCAGTTGGATGGCTGTAGGGATATGTAGTGTGAAATCTAAGATAACCAGGTCAAAGCCCACAAAAGCCTAAAGCCTGAGACAGCCAGCTCTTAAATTTTCCTGGGAGACGAGCAGGTACTCCCAGTTCCACTGATTAAGTCTGCCTACCAGGAACCTGCAAGACAACACTGAGGAACAAATAAACAGGAAAATAGAACAGGCCTTGGCCTTTGCCTTCAAAGCTTCATAGTTATATACATCTATTGTTCTATCTACACAAACACACACAAACATATTTTGTTGATTTAGGTGAAAGCATTGTTCAGATGTTGAACTACTCCGCCCGTAAATGCTACCAAAATGCTTGTGTTTTACACAGCTAGAAGAGCTTGTTATGCTAATATGAGCTGCTTAAAAAAAATGTAATGCCTGCATGGAACCTAACTACTAACTTAAAATAGAAGGCATCTTCAGATCCGGCACATTCTTGTAAACCTAGCTACAGGCTGAAACAGTAACCCCGGATTCCATCCTCTTTAGTAGCGATACTGCAGGTGGTGAATCATCAATAGTAAAGAATTGAGAAGGATATGAGTGATTGCTACTAATATCTGTGTTTCTTTGTAAATATTGCTCAGTGTTTTAGATCAGTGACATTTTGGATGCGCTCCAGTGAAATCTGATTGATTTTAAACAGTTCGTTTACTGCTGGAAATCATTACACTGTAAATATAATCTCTTGTTTTGAAGAATTAGAGCTGGCTATTAGCTACACACTGACTATGCAACCCTCAACCACCTCACCACCTGACCTCAGTGCTTAAGCCCATGAAAAACTGCACAGCTTATAAGCAAGCTTCAATACTTGTTTAAATATGAGAAATCACATCACCATGTCAGTATGGAACACGGTTCTCACACGCTGTACGTTATCCGTATGAACTCCAGTACCCACAGAGGCATCATTTAACATTAGGACCTCAAAATCATAAACCAGTACATAACTTAATCATGCTGAAAAGGCCACTGATCTTCCTGTGGTTTAGCCACGGATTTCCTCTGAGGCAAGACCAAAGGTCAACTAAGCAGCTCTTGATTTACAAAGTGGGGGGAAAAAAAACCTCCATTATACAGCACATTGTGTTTTGGTGTGACTAACTTAGAAACTATGAAATGAATATACAAATAAAAACTAATAATCTAAATATAAAGACTGTTAGACAGAGAAAGAGAGGTAGAGTGAATGCTTAAAATCATTTACATTCCCCTTTTCAAATATTAAATCAATGACTTTATTGACTTGCATGTAAATTAATGTCATTCAGCACCCTGTGGGTCTTTTGATAGCTACATGATTTCATTTTTTATTCATGGGCTTGCGTGGATACAAGCATATGTGCTTCTTTGGGGGCATGTTCCTGAACATGAGTATATTTTCTTAGAAGAGATCAAGTCATTTCATGAGCTGATCTCAAAGATTAAAGATGTGATATTTCAAAGTGGATAAATCACTGCGATCGTGGTTTGCCATCCTGTTTAATTAGTATCGCAGCCTTCGTTGGTCAGAAAGTCTGGTCGTGTTACCGTGTGGTTGCAGATAAAAAAGCTTTTCTGCTGAGATTATGATTTAACAAGGTGCGAGGTTAGGCTTGCAAAATAGCACAGGATGCCTGATCAAACATATTCTGATTGGATACTGCAAAGTCAAATTGTACACGGCTTCATTTGAATGAAGACGAGGTGGGAAGAAAGTGAAAGGCAACGCAAAGCAGGCTGGCAGCCCAAATGCACTAAATAATGTACACTTACAACTAAGTGAACCTTGCGAGGTGTCAATGTTAGTCAAGCTGCTGATGGTACAATAATGTTTGGAGCTACTTTACATATGTTTATTTCTAACACTTTGGATTTAATTAAAGCCTGGATGAAAGCAGTTGAAGCCTGATGTCAAATTCATTAGCGTGGTTGCAAAGGCAATATATTTTGAAAATGGTATTATTTATCGGGTCATGAATATTATGCAGAATTGCTAATATTCTTTATTTTCAGTGAGAAATTGAATCTTAGAAAGGAGTGGAGGCGCTGACAAATTCCCATTTGAAGAAACAAAGACATTATACAAGTGAAAATGTAGGAATCTCTATAAATCTTTAATAGGATTATTGATGCACTTAGTTTGTAGCAATGTAAACATTGCATTACGTACGCTGCTATGGTTTGTATGCTTATACCTGCAGCTTTCTAATATAATGTGTTGCATCTGTGGACAAACTTAAAGGATTGATTATCTCACCAAGCTCATTTCACTGTCTACATAGCAACACAAGTGGCTCCACATTATCTTCATCTGGTAAATGTATCATCCACACACATACCTAGTCATGAAACATATCAATAACGCATCAGTCTACATTTGAGCTGTCGATGTAGCAGAAATTCATCAAAGTCAGCAAACAGAGGAGGACACAGACAGCTTTTCAAATTGCCAAGATCTGTTCAATGAGCCATGCTCACAAGTGATTTATTTGCTCATTTCTCAAGCAACTGCATAGTTTGTAAATGCTCCAACATATTTGAACAGACGGTCAGACCAAGAGAAGTAATAAAGTACTTAACAAAAGACCAGTGATAAAATGTACTATTTACCACCATGGATCATGTTGGCTTTCAACACTTTCTTGCAGAGTTTGACGTCTGAATGTGACAGACCCGCTCCAAAAAACAGGAAACACAGTGTTAAGCTGAAATTAATTAAGTGTGGGTGCAAAACGACGATGTGCACTTGGGAAGATAAAAGACGTGTCTGAGGCAATGTCAGAGGAAAATCCACACTCTCACCATAAAATAAATAAATTGCTGATACAAAGGTCAGTTTAATTATAACTAGGGCGACGGGCAACTTAAACATTTTCATACCACTCATTAGAAAAGACACAAGGTAATTCAAATGACTGTGATTCAAATATACAAAAAATGTCCACATCCTGATTTGTTTTTGTTTGTTTGTTTTTTTCTTTTGCACATTTGTCACAATTACATGTGTCAAATACACACAACAAATGCAAACTACATCATTAAAGCAAATTTTAAAATGAGACAAAAGACATCCGAACAGCCACCCAGGTCCTAATACAGCAAAGCAGCCCCAGAGCATCACACTACAACACAATGTTTGACAGTTGATATGAGTTATTTTTATGCTGTTTTACCCTGATTACCATTGAATTATGGACAACTGGTGATCGTGGCTCAAAGAGTTGGTAGTTCGTCTTGTAACCGGAAGGTTGCCGGTCCGAGCCCCGGCTCGGACAGTCTCGGTCGTTGTGTCTTTGGGCAAGACACTTCACCTACCGCCTACTGGTGATGGCCAGAGGGGCCGGATGGTGCGATATGGCAGCCTCGCTTCTGTCAGTCTGCCCCAGGGCAGCTGTGGCTACAACTGTAGCTGCCTCCACCAGTGTATGAATGTGAGAATGAATGAATAATGGAATTGTAAAGCGCTTTGAGGGTCTCGAAAAGTGCTATATAAATGCAATCTATTATTATTATTATTATAACTGGTGTCTGTTCTGGGTTCTTCTGTGACTTCCTAGTTAAGTTGTCAATGAGTAAATTGGTAGGCCATCCGCTCCTGGGAAGGTTCACCACTGTTCTAAGTTTTCTTCATTTGTGGATAATGGCTTTTACCACGGTTAGTTAAAGTCTTAGAAATGACTTAGAACTCTTTCTAGATGGATAAATGTCAATGACCTTGTTTCTCATCCATTGTGGAGTTCCTTTACATTGTTGCATGATGTGCTGCTTTTGAGATTTTTTTGGCCTGCTTCACTTTGTCAGACAGATACTCAGATTTCTAAAGATTATTGTTAATCACAGATAATTCATGATTTAACTGGGGGGCAATTCCTTTTTCCTTTTTTTTTTAGCTGCACATGTACAAAAAAAGTACCCAGGGTGACACAAACACAATAAACAATTTCTGTTTTTGGAATAACTGACCATTAAGAACACAAACCAGGCTTTGAATGTGACTCTAAGTATCTCCCTCGACTACTTGGTGTACTCTCTAATGGTTTTTGCTTTGTGAATCTTTCTGGTTTAAAATAAAGAGGTCAGCACCACACAACAGAAAGGTTTGCTGTTCTTTTGTGTTAGAGTGTGTGCATGTACGTGTAAGCGAAGGTCTCTGTTTGTGTGTGCGCGTGTGTGCGTGCACGCTCATGTTCAGAGTGCTTTTAATCAGTGTTATGTATAGTTTTAATTTGGCAATGCTTAATATTCCTGTCCCCATTACACTCAGATAGTGTTTAAGCTGCAAAATTGAATTTTTAAAATGAATCATTGCAACAGCACTATGCACTAGTAGCACAGATAATTCAAGCTGAAAAATAACATTGCTCTTTTTTTGCCTGCTTCTGCCCAAGGAGGATGGATAAGCTCCTGCAGAAAAAGGTTCGAACATTACACGGACTATGATTACTGAGAACTGTCTACCGCTAATGCTATAAAAAGAACCATAATGCTTTATATGCAGGTTTAATATTGCTTTTTGAAGAATGTACAAACAATAAGATTGCACTTGTGTTATGGATTCCACATTAACATAAAACAATACTTTACCTGTAAAAACAAACCCCTAAAGTGACTGGAAGTAGCAGGAGCCTCAACTCACTACACATGCTGCTCATGGAAGATATAATACTCTGAATAAGCATATTATTTGCAACATGACCCATTTTTAAGTACATATTACTGCTGATACCTATGTAGTGTTGCTCAACCCTCATTTTGCACTGTAAGCTAATTAAGTTACTCAAATACATCTAATTCTAGGTTTAAAATTCAATAAAATTGGTTTTTCTTCAGTATTATATGAACTAAGCGCTATTTCAGGCAAAACTACTAAAGCTGTTTCTTGAGTCTTGTCGGGTTAAGGAATGCATTGCCTCCTTTCTCACTGTGTTTTTATTTCAGCCCAGTTGTGCCAATTTTGGCAGGATTACAATAAATTCAGAACTTCCTGTTTTCACTTATCTTTATTATATACACTATATAAACAAAAGCACTCGGCCAAGCATGCATTACACCTATAGGAGCAGCTAAGCCAGGAAATTCATGTCATGAAGCTCCCAGCGTGCAGTTTTCATGCTGACGTTAATGTGAGACAACTCCATTGTCTGCTACTTTGTGGTTCCTAAACACTTCCACTTTGCAATAATCCCAATTACAGCTAATCACGGAACACCTAAGATGAACAAAGTTTCTTGAACTGACTGTTGAAATGGTGGCATCCTATTAAAACTATACTTAAATTTAGTGAGCACTTTAAAATGAAATATTTGTACAGCCACACTGCAGACTAAGTACTTGAGTTTATACAGCTGTGTCAATTAGACTCAAGTGTAGAGAAATGGAGTAACTGTATTTTGCAGTGATGCTAACCTGAAAACCACATAATCAACATGAGTCTGTAATGACAAATAGTTATAAAGCGATGGAAACTTGCATGAATTCATATGTTTCAAATTTATTTTTTAACACCCAGTATTCAGCTTTTAAAGCAATACCAAATGCCACTGCTTTACATTTGCATATTTACCTACTCTTTGTGGTTGCAGATGCCCATTTCCCTTCGGTGTCATGTAAGACATTGTAAATAAAAAGGTCGGATTTTTCTCAAAACAATGGCCTGTAAAATGGTAAATGGCCTGTATTTATATAGCGCTTTACTAGTCCCTAAGGACCCCAAAGCACTTTACACATCCAGTCATCCACCCATTCACACACACATTCACACACTGGTGATGGCAAGCTACATTGTAGCCACAGCCACCCTGGGGCGCACTGACAGAGGCGAGGCTGCCGGACACTGGCGCCACCGGGCCCTCTGACCACCACCAGTAGGCAACGGGTGAAGTGTCTTGCCCAAGGACACAACAACGAGACTGTCCAAGCCGGGGCTCGAACCGGCAACCTTCCGATTACAAGGCGAACGCCCAACTCTTGAGCCACGATTGGCTCAATAAACAAACATGCACCATATCTTTTATTTACCAGGGATTATGTACATGTTGGATGGTTTGGAGGTGGATTTATCCAGTGACCATCAGCTTTATCCAATCATTAAAACTGCAGGAGGCAAAAAAGAAAAAAAGAGAAAAAGGAGACTCTAAAAACAGTCAGCCGAGTGTGGATATATGCAAATGCTTTACATGCCCCACCAGGCTTTTTATTTTATTTATTTTTTTATTTTTTTTGCTGAGTATGGGTTTCAAATGAGTTTTAGCCACACAGGGTGCTTCTTTTAACCCTGCAGCTCCTGTGGGCAATTAGGTGGTACTTAAACCTGATAACACAATGGGTGTGGCTGCCTGTTCTATTCCTGTTCTGTTATGTCTGATGCAATGCTTTAGACGCAAATCAGAACAGCTTGCAGCTGTGTATTATTTTTTTTTATTTATATTTATTTATTTTTCACAGAAGTCATGCCAACCAGCAATGAAGGCAGTTAAGCTGGGTGCAGAAATGGGATAGTCAGTTTACATAATTTTCAAAATAAAAGACCAAGCGAATAGTACAAGTTTGGGCTTCTGAAATGGTGCCAGTCTGATCTGAAGTCATGCAAAGGATACAGGCGTATGTATTCCCAGAGTAATACCCAACTCCGGAGATGAGAAGGAATATTTAACAACTCTGGAAAAGCTACAGAGAAACACAAAACTGTAGTAAATATTGACAATACTGATAAAATTATCGATGATTTTGCGACTCCTTAAACCTAGAATGATCCCTGACCAGTCACCAGGTGAAGTGCCTACCATTCCCCTATTATTTGTCAGCCTCAAAAATGGCCCATTGTTAGTGTGTTAGGGTTGCATGGCATCTTGTTGGGGTTGTTGTTCACCCTCTCCAGATTATCCCACAGTTTTTTTTCCTGACATTTGCAATTCCTGTCTTATAACTGGAGGAATCAAACAACCAGTCGCTCCTTGATTGATTGAGATTTTTGTCTACTAACATCTTTGTTGGCTATTAGGCAACAGCCGTGCACTCTATAGTATTTCTAATGTATTGGCAATCGCACATGTAAATGAAAGGAATAGTGTATGACAAACATCAGTTTATCA